>NC_080098.1:72059711-72702766 GCF_950005125.1 Chionomys nivalis | reverse complement strand
ATTTACTCTGTAACTGTCATAAATACTTTTGACCCCCTTTTAGTTTACACATATGGTTTGATTTCCCCAAATGCATAGTTTGTTGTTGAGTTATATAATTGGTCAAAGTTTTTTATTTTAAATATTTTTTAAAAATTAACTCTGCATGTGTGTATATATCAAGGTATGAGTGTGTGCGTGTGTATGTGTGTATGAATGTGTGTGTGAAGTGCTCACAGAGGCCAGAAGAGGGCACTGGAGTCCCTGTGTGGTAGTTACAGAGACTTCTGAGCATTTGGATGCTGGCAGTAAGTGATCTTAACCATTGAGCTATCTCTCCAGTCTTAAGGGGTTTTTGTTTGTTTGTATCTTTTAAAATGAATATCCTTTAAAGTTACTTTTACAAAAGGAAAAAGGAAAAAAATTAAACAACAAGAACAACAAAAATTGCCCAAGACATTTAAGCTGTGAGGTGGGGACAGGGGAGGCTGTATCAGGATAAGCACATTTTCACAGGAGCAGAGGGCAGCTGTCTGTAGAGGTTCTAGAGATTCTGGGAATGACATAGACCCTTCCAGGAGAAAATGGCTGCCGTGCACAGTCAGCCACCTTGCCAACCCCAGAATCCCTTCAGCCTGGAAATCTTATGATTTATATGGACTTATCATTACCTCCCAAACCTGGAGATGAGAGGGGAGATGAGGGATGAGGAATATGTCAGCATATCAGTGTTGATGGAAAACACACTATGTCCAGCCAGGATCATTTGTAGAGGTAAGAAGCAACCAGAAGGATCAAACCAAGGCTTTTCAATCACTGTTCCTCTGTTCCTGTCAAAACCGCTACAGCAGGGGCTTCAGCACAGGCTGCATGGTCACTTCTCCTCCCTTCAATCACCGCCCCTGGAGCTACAGAACACCTCCAATTCTGAGTGGCTCCATTCCATGGGCCCACTGCTGCTAACTCTACTGCCACACTTGGTTCCTCGGGGCCCTGAGTACTGTCAACCCCTCCTCCAAGCTGCTATTGTTTCTGAGGTTTGGTGAGACCAGTTTTCTCGTGTCCCTTCTCTTCCTGCTGATCTGGAAATTCTAAATGTCTCCAAATCTGAAACTCCAAGACCACTGATCTTTTTTTCTTCTCTGCATACTCTCCCATGCTGTAGTCCTGTCTCTTTCTCCATCAGCCCCTTTGCCCCGACAACTCTGCCATGCTCCGCGTCCCCAGCTTTAGTGTCCTTCTGGATGCAAACCCTCCCATGCAAGCCTTGCATTCCCTAGGCATCTTTGTCTTTCCTGGGCCTGGTTCTGCTTCTCTCCTGATGCCATTCTCACTGCTCACTCACATGCCCAGATTAAAACAACAACAAAACGTAGTAGATTTTCTCTCCTATGCAGATTCTGGATTTAGATAGATGATTGACAGACAGACAGAGAGATTGATTAGATGATAGAAAGAAAGATAGACAGTCATTTACAAATGACAAGAGAGGAGAAGGGATATGTGGAGAGGAAGGGAGGACAGAGAAGGGCAGGGACGGGCAGCTAAAATTAATAATACTCAAAGATATATATGTATAAAAATATTATACTGAAACCTATTTTTGTATTCCAATAAAAAACTTAATTACAAAGGTAAATTTTATCTCTCCTTGTTCTCTCAATATACCCACAGCCAGTGAAGCAAATCTAAGGCTCCATCTCTAGAGGCCCCTGTTGTCTGCCTCCCTCATCCCCTCCCAACAGCCTGCCCAGAGTCCTTCCTCATCCCCCATCCTCACTCTGCCCAGAGTCCTGAGAGTCCTCCCTCCATCCCCTGTCCTCACCCTGTCCAGACACCTGAGAATCTTCCTTTTTAATGCACATCAACCCAACAGTCCCTCAGGTGTGCTGTCCCCTCCTACCCAGCACTGCTAGATCAGGCATCACACCATGACAGCCCCCATCCTGGTTTTGACTGCAGTCCCAATTCAGACCCACTTTCCACACCATAGCATGAGCGTGGTTAGCCAGGAACCAGTGACAATGTCATGACGCTGATTTACTCTCTGTGTGGTAATGTACATATGCTCTTAAAAACTCAACTTAACTTGGATTTATTTTAATTTTCAAAATAAAAATATGAAGAGTATAATTCACTAAGGAGCTGTGAAGAACTTTAACGTTTGTGAGGTGATTTGTTACAAATTATTTTCTTCCCCCGTCTTTCACAGCTGTTCAGCCTTCCATCCTCCAGTCCAGGGAAGGCATAAATTGCCCAGATGTCTCCCTTTTCTTCTTACTTTCTAAAAATCAGTTTCAGTCTACCAATCCCCTCCCTGCCACACACATGCACACACACACGCGCGCGCACACACACACACACATAACCACGAACACACACACACCCACACATACATGAACAGACACACATGCACATCAAGGGACAGTCATGCCCCCTGAGGAAGCTGCCCTCCTCCTGGCATCTCCACCACCTTCTTTTGTCTCTTTCAGAACTTTCTGACACACATTCTTCTACAGTTCCCTCTCCCATTTTGCAGTCTGGATAAGGACAAATTTGCCCCCTAGACCCACGTATTTGAGAGAAATAACTCCCATACTTGCATACACGATCTTGAAGTTTTGTGTTTGTTATTAACCTCAGTGGAATGCTCACACAAAAACTCAAACACTGTGCCTAGAAAGCAACCTGCACTTCTAGTCCTGACTTTTAAAACTACAGTTGTTGTAAGAAGGTAACATATGTGCTTGGCGGACAGCCATGGAAAGTACCAGGAGCAGCAGGAGCAGGAGAGAAAGGCAAGGTGCGGGGAGGCTGTGAGCTAGAAGCCACACTTGAGAAAGCACGGTCCTGCAGAGAACCTATCTGATTGAAAGTCAAAGATAGTTATAAAGATTAAAAATTAAGGCTATACAGAATGGGAAAAGATCTTTACTAACCCCACTTCAGAGGTCTGATCTCCAGAATATACAAAGAACTCAATTAATTGGTCATCAAAAGAACAAATAATCCAATAAGAAAAATGGAGTACAGACTTAAACAGAGAACTCTCAACAGAGAAATCTAAAATGGCTGAAAAACACTTAAGGAAATGTTCAACATTCTTAGTCATCAGAGAAATGCAAATCAAAATAACTCTGAGATTCCATCTTACACTTGTAAGATGAATGGCCAAGATCAAAAACACTGATGTCAACTTATGCTGGAGAGGTTGTGGGGAAAAGGGAACACTCCTGAATGCAAGCTGGTACAGCCCCTTTGGATCAGTGTGGTGATTTCTCAGAAAATTAGGAAACAACTTTCCTCAAGACTCAACAATACCACTTTTGGGTGTATATCCAAAGGATGCTCAATTGTGTCACAAGGACATGTGCTCAACTATGTTCATAACAACATTGTTTGTCATAACCAGAACCTGGAAACAACCTAAATGCCCCTCGACTGAAGAATGGATAAGAAAAATGTGGTACATTTACACAATGGAGTACTATACAGCAGAAAAAATAACAACATCTTGAATTTTGCAGGAAAATAGATGGAGCTAGAAAACATCATTTTGAGTGAGGTAACCCAGACACAGAAAGACAATTATCACATGTACTCACTCATAAGTGGTTTTAAAACATAAAGCAAAGAAAACCAGCCCACAAATCACAATCCCAGAGAACCTAGACAACAATGAAGACCCTAAAAGAGACATACATGGATCTAATTTATGTGGGAAGTAGAAAAAGACAAGATCTCCTGAGTAAATTGGTAGCATGGAGACTTTGGGAGAGGGTTGAAGGGGAGCGGAGAGGCAGGGAGGGAAGGAGAGAAAAATGTAAAACTCAATAAAAATTAATAAAAAATAAAAATAAATAAAAAGTATCAAAGGACCAATAGATAACCAGGCAAAGAACAAGAATGGAGAATTCACATAAAGAAGTGAGAATGATTGGTTCATCACCAACAAGTGTGGATGAACTAGTCTACCTTACTAGTAATTATGGAAAAGCAATTAGAAATGAGAATCAAGTGTCAGCGTGCAGTCCCTCAGTTAACAGAATTAAACCATCCAGGTCGACACGGTCTCTGCCAGCCTCCTCTATCTCCTCACTGCTCACTGAGAGGGTGGCTGAAAAACAGAAATAGAAACCAGCAGTATACTAGTGTGTAGTCATAAAAACACTGGGATTGTGAGTGTTCACTACAGCCAAAGAGGGGCACTCCCCAGCTCCTCCTTGGGAGACTGGCAATTCCAAGGAAGAAAGAATATTGACCACTAAACTTTGTAGCACAGTAGTATTGGATAAATACACGTAGAATCCATAAATAAGTTGTCAAAGAAGAACCATTCATCCGTGAGTACGAATGAAAGAGCCTATGCAATAAAATGTACACAGCCTATCAGGGAGTGGTAAGATTATTCCCAAGGTTGTAAGCACACTGGAGACTGTGGGGACCACAGTTATGAGTCTGTTCCACCTGGACTGGAGCTTAAGGAGTCTGAGCTTAGTTGTGCTCTCTAAAAGTTGTTAACAACAGGTGTGCCTACAAAGAGGCGATTCTGACCTAGGGTGTGGTTAATTCATGTTTTGGGTATAGAGGAGGATCCACTCCATACAAACTACCTGGTGGCATCTTCTCTTCCTTTGGCATTATAGGTGATCCTTCCAACTCAATAATGTGGAGTGGCCTGAAACAGTGAGTCCTTGCATTAAGGTGCTCAGGAAGGAATTTCTTCCTGGTTTATCTCCACTGAGGTATCTCCTGATCCAACACGAAGTCCTTTACTCCAGGGCCTGGTGACTGTCTACAATGCAAGGCCGTGGGGGGAGAAGAGGAGGAAGGAAAGCAAAGGAGAAGAAAGGAAGAGAGAAATAGGGAATCGAGGCCATGGGGAGAGGAAGGAAAGAACTGTTCATCTTCTCTGGCTGCCTGTCTCAGTGGAAACCTCAGCACACTCAGGTGAAGGATTCCACACCCACTTTAACCGAGAGCTAATCAGCTAATCAGAGCGAGCTGCGTTAGTTCAGGTCAGTCATGACATGGGGACAGGGAACAAGACCATGGGTGAAGCTGTGGGGAAGACCAGCTTTGTTGCTGCCAGATTCCACTCCCAAGGCTGGCTCCTCAGAGTGTCCCCTTGTGGCCACCACCACAGCCCTGCACACCAGCTGCCTCCCAGCGAAATTTTCCCTGTGGCTTTGCTGACATCTCATTGGTCGCCCATGTCCACTGAACTTTCTGCAGTGACTTTTTGTAGCCGCTTCAAAGGAGAAACTGAAATTTTAGTTTTATTGGATTTTAACCACCTTCAATTAGGAATCCCATGTACAGATTCTTCAGCTGCCCAGTGTGGTAGGATTGGAAATTCCGACCTCTCAAAGTTCCACACTAACTAAAAACACTTTTTAAGAAAACTCAATCAAGTGTTCAACTTGTAATTAACGTCTCCTTTTAGGAAACGCTGCCTCCCTTTGCAGTTTTCTTTGGGGTCAGCGTGAAGAGCTTATATAGCGTCCACAAGCACAGCCGGTCCTCCCCGGGCACCTCCCTGGTAGTTTTCTGAGCCATATGTTGCTTTCTCATGCTGCCCTCCAAGAAAAAGAAACAGATTTTTTTAATTAAAACTGGTAGATGTTTTCAGCTGTTGAAAGTTTTTCCATTGAGACTTGGGAGAAAGATTTCCTCAAATTAATAAACAAGGCCTCCAAGTTGGTGTCTGTTCAGTCAATCCTCCTCACCTTGGAGATCCAGAAGCTTCCATACCCTCCTGGCGATGGGAGAGAAAGTCATTGTGAACCCAATTATGTATCTAGACTCATAAATGCAGATATTTTTAAGGGGTGTGATTGAGCTCCCCAAGCCTCAGTGGAAGGGCAGACTGGCTTTGGAACAGCTGTAGAGCCTCCATTGCTAAGAGGCTGAGGTGCTGAAGCCGGTCCTTCCATGGCCCAGAGCACTCTGGGGATGTTCCAAGCAGCTTCCAGATGAAGCATGAAAACCTCAAAGAAATCCTTTCTATATCATTATCAACCCCACAGCCACCTCAGAAACAACATCCTTCAGCCTCATCCCTACCACTTTCAGTCAGACCCGTCCAACGTGCGGCCAAGCACAGCACCAAGCGGCAGCCCACATGAACTCTAAACTCACGGAAAACGTCGTAAGATTCTTTGCTCTGTAATGTTCTTAAACGTGATTTCTAGGTTCTCAAGCGTGTGCTTTGTAGATGGCAATGCTGAGACACCAAGCCGAAAGGTTTGGCACTCCTGTGATAGAGGGTGGAGGCAGGAAGAGCCACACGGAACAGGTAGAAGGTTTCCCTGAGACTTGTCACCTGTGTGTCCCTGGGCCAGCATACAGCTTTGAACTGGTTCCCTATCTAAGTGAAGGGGCAGGCTGCTTGATCTCTGAGGTCCTAACCAGAACTGAGGTTCTGATGTTCTGATGGGACAGCTCTGATTTGCAGCGGCAACAGATGTATCCCTCACTCTTCTAGCCAAAGATGGAGCGCTCCTTTTGTGTGCAATGCCCCCCCAAAGTGTCTGAGCGGGGTAAACTATTTGTAGAAAAATAGAACCAGCGGTTTTCATGTTAGATGACATATGCCTGACTCAAAAGTCAGGTTTTACCTCGTATGTAGAAGCTAGGAAGAAATGGGGAACTGATGGGAACTACGGAGCTGAAGGGAACGAGGGTGACACTCGTAAGGAAACCATCTTCTCCAGACACTGCAGGGCGGCGGCAGGTATGAACTCAGGCAGTTATGACAGCCTGCACATGACAGTCTGCACAAGCCCCGTGTAAGTTCAAGTCAGACGACATCCAGCATGGAGGCCCGGAGGTGGGCACAAAGTTATTCCACTTTCAGCTGAGGAGCTATTGGTGATTGATTGGCGGCTGATGGTTGCTGGGAGAGAGAGTTAGTTTTCCCTAAGGATGTGATCCTGATCGGCCAACCACGTGCACGTGGGTAACCCCACACGGACAAGAACGTGGGAAGCACAAGATGGATGTGATGGATTTACAAAACAAACAACAACAAAAAACCCCACAAAGTTGACAAAGTTGGTGGGCAGGGAAGGGGGTGACCTGGGAGGAGTTGGGATGAAGTATGATCAAAACACAATATATGAGATTATCGAGGAATTGATAGAGCTATCTTTACACAGTAACTGAAGGGAGGTGTGGTTCAGGTGCTTCCATCTCACATCAGAGAGACACAGTGACATCTATTTTGTGTAGTGAGTGTGTGATAAACGACTTTCCCACAGACGGAGGAATTGAGCGTTTGTAGAGGTGAGCTCTGCACCCCAGAGAAGTGGGACCTAGCCTTCCTGGGCTTCCTGGCATATCTGTTTCCCTGCGCTGCCAGGCTCATGTCCAGACACACCCGTTTCTTCATTTGTATCTCTCTTCTTTACTCTTTCCTTCCTTCTTTCTTTTTCATACCCCCCCCTTCCTTTCTGTCCTTAGAACCTTAGTGACGGGAATAAAAATACAATCTCACATAAAAAGACAAAATGACGTAGAATGCAATGTATGTCACTGTCGAAACCCAGCCTGCTGAAATCCTCCAGTGTTTTCAAATGTATCACTCAGACAGGACCTTATTGGCTTTCAGAGATAGAGCAACCATGATAGGAACACGAACCAGGGGAAGGGCAAGGCTGGGGGCAGGCAGGCGCGCTACAGACTTCCCAGAGGAACAGGAAAACTAAGGAGGTTGTCTTCTTGGAAAACAACAGGGCTGTTCAAATGCCTGCTAACTTTCAAGGCACAAATTTAAAACCACCACTACCAGTCTGTGGTCTTTCGTGGGCACAGTTAGATAACCGAGGTCCATTCCATGGGTGTTTTAACCTAAAATACAGGCAGTTTTGCCAGGGAGTTACTTTGCTATGGACTTTTCTGATGAGAATTCGTTACTCACTGACTTCAATAAAAACATGTTTACTGTTTGACTTTACATGAGATTAATGGAACTATGAATGGTCAGGCCTGAGAATCAGCAATGCTCCTCCTCCTCCAAATTTTGGAGCTCAATTTAATCAAAATGGGCACATTGATAATGTGCCCGGCTTTGTGTCATGGGGTTCAAGTGTCTTCCTAAAGCAAGTACCTGCACAGGAAAAACAAAAAACAAACAACCCCCCCCCCAAAAAAAATAGTAACAAACACCTTCTATCAGCAACATTTAAGCATCGTGTACTGGTCCTACTCTGGCCGTGATCTCTGCTTTTCCAAACAGGTCAACCTCACAAGCGCTGTAGCCAGCCCTAGGCAGGCATGTGGGTGGCACCAGCGCTACATACAGAAAATGATTGACAGCCAGCACAACGGAGACGTGCCTGTAGAAACTGTGATGGCAGCTTGGACTGCTGTAACGTACAGAAGGGAAGGGGGGGAGATAGATGTGAAGGTGTGGAGGAGGGAGGAGGAAGGGCAGCGGGCAGAGAGCAAAGTCCCTACCTTCCTGGAGCTTCCATTCCTTTGAGCTGTGGGGGCACAGGATGCTCAGTGGATAGACAATTAACAAGCACACTGCACTCGCTCACCCTCTTGGGGAGCCGTCCTGCAACATTTAGAGTAAGTGCCTGGTTTCCTTAAGAGGAACAGCCACAAGCATAACCAATTGGCCAGTGTCAAAAGAAGGAAAAGAGGAAGAGGGGGAGGAGGAGGCAGAAATGTGCTTCATTTCCTAAAGATCTCATCTGAATAAAGTAACTGAAGTACATGCTCAGGGAACTAAGGGAGAGAGGAGAAAGGGGGAGATGGGATGAGAGCAGGACTCATGGGGGAAGCATGCAGGGTGGGGGCTTGCTAAAGGGAGAGGAGAGAGGCTCAAATGAGGACAACCTAATAATCATCTTAGAAAATGCTACTCCAAAACCAAGAGTTCATTAGAGACATAGACACATCTATCCATCCTGTGTCATTGGGTAATAGTTCCTCCAACACCTTGTACCCACCAAGGGAAGCCCTCTATCTCAGTCTCCTACAATAGCAGCAAGGCCAAAGCAAGGAGCAAGCCCTGGAAAGCCTCCCTCCCTCTGCAGAACTCCCCAAAGACTGGAGCCTTGTATAATCCTCACTATAATTGAATACCATCAGGGGTTCAAGAGGCTTCCCTTCTTATCATTTAAAGGGACAACTGCGTCAGTTTAATAGGCACAAACTTTACCAAGAGGCCAAGGACGCTACTCAAAGGGGCCTCGCCTATCTGACTTAATGTTTTGTTGTTGTTGTTGTTGTTGTTGGTGGTGGTGTGTGTGTATGTGTGTGTGTGCGTGCACGCTTCCAGACAAATGTGGAAAATACTCCCAGTCGCTCTCCCCCAGGAATGGATTATCTGCAACCAGAACAGCTGCGTGAGAGGAGAGCTGGTTGGGCCAGGATCCTTGCAGGGAAAAGCAGTTTGCAAAGCTGTCCATCACAGTGGGCTGATCTAAGATGGGCCTTGATATCAGAGCCAGGAGCTTCCAAATCCTCTGAGCTCCCCCAGGCTGCTCCAAGAGCCAAACAGAGGAGGTCTCACCCAAACAGCAGCTTTAGAGGTAGGGCCCTTTAGGAAGCAGGTTTGAGAAGAGCACACAACCCTACCCTCCCATCCTTTGCTGTCTGTCAATATCCTGCTGTCCCGCCCTCCATTTCCTTCTCTTTGTCTGAGTATGGGCCTTCTGTAGTAAATGTCTCAGATTGCCCTGTTATCTCAGGCTTAGATTTTAACACCCCCCCCCCATTATAGCTTGTATAAGCTTGAATCATAGACATCTATATTTTCCTGTGACTTTATTCCAGCTTATGTTATCTCATCTCTGATGCCTGTCTACACAGCCCCCCCGCCCCCCATCTATTAGGTGCTGTCTGGAGCTAATTAGAGGAAAAGCCCTATGAATTGTATCACCAATTCTCTGTGGCATTTTAAAAATCGTCATAGACAATTTTACAGATGATTGATCATTATCTGCTGTTTTGAGATACATATGGCCATTTATTAATTTGATGTCTGCCACCCTCATGTTTAAATATATTTTGGGATTTAGTTTGTGGAGATTGATATATACGAACTGTTGCTTGAATGATCATTTTACATGACTTTAATATTTCCACATATAAAATTCCTATCTCTTGTTCTTGGCTAGCCTTGAATATCAGAAAACGCAGTCGGGATACTTCTTGGGAGGCTGGGGTTTGAATAAGGTAATCTGTCTATTAATGGCTGAATAGAGTCTAACTGGCCCACATAATGAGGCAGAGCAGGAAACTGGGGGAAGCCAAAGCTCAATAAACCAGGAGGTGCTCGGCTTTACCCTGGCACAGCAGCTGCTGGCCCACAAAAATGCAGAGCACAATAAAGTGATTGGCGAAGGGGAGGGGAGGGCCCGGAACATGACTGCCCCGGTCTGGTTATCCAAACTGAGTACCAGTAAATGAAGTACCTAAGATGCAAAACAGAACCAGCTCACAGCTGGAGTGCGTTCCAGGCTGTGAGCTCCAGAGTGGCAGCTTTCCTGAACCCTTCAGAGCAAGGCAGAGACCCAGCACTGCACGTTCAAGTCTGGCTCCCAGGAGACTTTTGCTGCTCTGAACTGCACTAAGCCACCCAGAGTTAGCACCAGCACTCCACAGTCTTCCACTTGATGAGGTCGCAGCCTGGCACTTGGTGTGAGAGCCCTCCTGGGGCACATCTCTGCTCAGCCCTCTCTCCTCCTTCCTTGCTGCCTGCAGAGCATCTATTTTGGAAAGTGAGCGTCTTGTGTCCTGTGGGTTTGGAAAAAGCTAACCGGAACGCCCATGTACCGGAAACAGAAGCGCAGCATCTGCCCGGCTGGCTGATAGCAGTCACCCTGCCCCTGCTACGTGCTGGCCCGCCGTTTTCCCCTTCAGGTCACGCACTGCTTTGAAAAGCACGATTTCATCCTTTGTCTCAAGGAACAATCGGACTAAAATCAATAAGACAGAGTCCAACGCGCAGACACAAAGGCAGGCTTGACAGTAAACACCGTGTCTGCATCCGTGGTGTCTGCACAGGCGTGCCCGCCTGCCCAGCTGTATCACGAGTTGACCTGCACGTCCACAGTTATATTGTCAGTGAGGAGCTTTCGCCAGCCAGTGGGGAAGCTAAAATAAGGACGCGGCTTTGGCAGCTTCCAAACTGCTGAGCAGTCAGGAATGGCGCTGCAGCCGCTCCTGTGCAGGAATCCACACAAAGAGAAGCATTCTGGGCTTTGATTTGTAAAAGGCATTAAAGAAAGTCAGTTGTCACACCCAATTTATCACGCGCACTGCAGGGTTCCCTGCACATGATGCTGCTAAGCTGGCAGAATGCCTCTGCAGCTTAAAAAGCTTAGAATCATGACTGTCTTCCATCCAGGCTGAAAGACGGATTGAGAGGACAACCACAGAAGGGACCTTCTAGGAAAGAGATGGGTGCTCCCAGTCTCAATGGGGGTTTAGTTACACAGGAAAATATCCTGGCCCAAGCTCATGGAATAGTCTATTTAAGGCTGGTGCACTTCCTTGCATGAAAACAAATATAATCTCCACAGAGGAAAAGGAGGGGGAAGCATAGAGAGAGAGAGAGAGAGAGAGAGAGAGAGAGAGAGAGAGAGAGAGAGAGAGAGAACAGGAAAGAAGAGGGAGATGGAGAAGGAAAAGTTGAAGAAAAGCAAAGAAAAATGGATCAAGGTGAAGGAAAGCAAAAAGGAGAAGGTGTAGTAAGGAGGCTGCTAGTTAGTTCTTGGCCACTTAGCTCCAAAATAATCACACAGAAACTGTATTATTTAAATCACTGCTTGCCCCATTAGCTCTAGCTTCTTATTGGCTAACTCTTACATCTTAATTTAACACACCTCCATTAATCTGTACATCACCACAAGGTCGTGGCCTACCAGCAAAGTTTTAGCATGTCTGTCTCCAGCAGTGGCTCCATGGCTTCTCCCTGACTCCGCCTCCTTTCTCCCAGCATTCAGTTTAGTTTTCCCCACCTAGCTCTGTTCCCCTAGAGCTCTGCTATAGCTCCAAAACTGATTCTTTATTAACTAATGATATTCACGGAATTCAGAGGGGAATCCCACATCACCTTCCCTTTTCTGTTTAAATAAAAAAAGGAAGGTTTTAATTTTAACATAGTAAATTTACATATAACAAAACAGGTATCAAGCAAGAATTACAGTTACAATCTTTATATCTACTTTATCTTTTATTATAACTAAGGAAAACTATAATTATAGTTATATATTCTTCATCTCCATCAAAGACTCCACAAGGATAGAATATTACCTAAGTAAACAGGGAGTGCACTGTAAGCAACTTTCTTTCTTTTTGGGGGGTGGGGGTGGGACAGGGTTCCTCTGTAGCTTTGGAGCCTGTCCTGGAGTTAGCTCTTGTAGACCAGGCTGGCCTTGAACTCACAGAGATCTGCCTGCCTCTGCCTCCCAAGTGCTGGGATTAAAGACATGCACTACCACCACCTAACTCGTAAGCAACATCAGAACTCTAGAATTGACAGAGACATCTTGCTACCTGGACAGTCACCCAAAGTTCTTCTTTACCATTGGGGCATCCATCTTCAGTCTATAGGTCCATAGTATCTGGCAGACTTTTCCATGAAGCAGGCAATTTCAAAGACAGTTCTGCCTATATTGGCAGTCAGTTACTTTCTTCTGTGTCCTGAAGAATATCTGGCAGGCTCTTTCATGAAGCAGAAACCCCAAAGGATCATCTCATCTTCTTTAAGCAACTTTAGCAGTCATTTCTCTGTGGGTCCTGCATGTTCAGTTTAAACAGCATACCATCGAGCAGTCCAGGCAAGAGCAGTTCCTCACCCAAATGGCTAACAAACTCCAAATAGCAACCTCAGAAAAACCCTAACAAATACTCAGAGACTATTTGCAATTATACCAGGCAGTAATCTTGGAACTTAACCATCATTTTACTTTCACAGGATCCCATAGAAAGAACATTGCCCCCATGACAGCTGGAAGTAATTTTAGAAGGCGACGTCCCCTTTCCCAACAAAGTTTGTCCTCAGGGTTAGGGACATCATTTAGGGGTTGATTATAATTGTTACAGGGTTGGGGGTAGGGGGGAAAATTATGTAAGCTCAGGGATCTCTTTGAAAAAAAAAAGGAAATTGGATGGGATAATAGATTAGTGTGAGCTTACTACACTAATAATAATAGTGAGTAATAGGGTGAATACTTGTGAGCTATTATTTATAGGCATTTTACATTGGTATAGATATTGAATATATTCCTATGTTTATCTACAATATTTGTATACCTAGGCAAAGTTATTTTGTCATATTGTATGCAGGCATGCATGCTTCTTTTATATAGTGATACAATTTTAGGATATATTTATCATATTGCAATATATATTTCTACCTCTCATCAAGATACTTATACATTGTTTACATTTTGAGGTCATTGTCCTCATTTTTTACACAGTTGTTTAAAGATTGTTTAATATTCTATTATGAAGTCATAGTCTTTAAGTTATATAGGTATTAAGAATTATAAGTCAATAGTCATCTATGTTTGTCATACTTAGACTAATCAGATATTTTAGATACATAGAGATTGTATTCTGCATAGATAGGTAATCTTCAACTACTTCAAAGAGCTGTGGAATGTGGCATTTAAATAACTTAGCGTTCTGTTTGATGTGAAACACGATTGCTCCTGGTAATACCTATCTATTCCTGAGAGAATGTTAAGCACTGAAGACACACTACTTGGAACTTGTTTTCTTCTTGGAAAAACTGGTCTTGGGCAAGGAACTGCCCATGCATTGACCACTGGCAAAATTCACAATGTCCAGACAGGACAAGTAGGATATAAGAAAAAAGACCGTCAAATCTTGTCAAGACAGGGTAAGACAGTTTTGAAAAATTTCCTGCCTCTGAAAATGGTCTGTCAGTCTCTAGGCCTTAGCCAAAGTTGGTTGCTCCAGCGTTGCAAATGAGACTTTGGTGATTGCCCAGGTGGCAGGTTGTCTCTGTAATTTTTGCACATTTTGGAAGTTGCTTGATTGCACTTCCTGCTTACTCAAGTAATATTATTTCCTTTCTCGGGTCTTTGTTGGGGTTGAAGACTAGATAGTTGTAGTTATTTTCTTCTCATGACTTGGCCAAGTTATTTATTATACAAGACTTAAACTCCTTAAGATAGGATAATTATTGAAACATTTATCACATGTTTCTTGCTTGATATAGTTTATGCTGATTGTAATTCTAATTTTTATTGTTCTTATTGTATATAATTTTGTGTCAGGCTTAGAACTTTCTTATTTAAACAAAAGGAGGAGGTGCTGTAGGAATTCTTTCAGCCTGCCCACTTGGGCGTAGCCTCTTATACTATATATGCCAATGTAAAGCTCAGGTCCAGCCTCTCTTCTGGCAGCGTGATTCGGTTCCTGTTCCCCGTTCGTGCAGAGGATTGTGATCTGTGAGCCTACCCCTAGATAAATAACCCTTTATTATACTCAGTTCTGAGCTAGTGTGTGATTTCTTTTTAGTGTCCTTCTTCAAGAAGGAAGGGAAGGAGGTAAAAGGAAGGGAGGGAGGGCAGATAAGATTTAAACCTTACACCTATCTTCAGCTCATTTGGAGATGGTTCTAGAAGCAGCCAGACTGGGAACCAAGAGGCAGTGCTAACAATAGATTCCAGGTGAGTGCACAGATGACCACTGCTCAGTTCCAGTTCCTCCGTCTTCTCTGTGTTCAAAGTGTGTTACTAAATACGAAGAGCAGGAAATCCCATCCCCCTCTTCGAAGTTGGTTTCAGAGCTAATGTTAATTTGAAGGTCATGCCAAGTGGAACCTCACACTGCAAGTTGATGCTATGAGGAACCAGATTAAGGCTGAAGGCTCCTCTCTGACTACCGAGGGTCTCTCCTGCAGAACCAAGCCTGCCCCTTCACAGAGCTCAGTGAACTCTAAGCAAGAGAGCTGTCCTGTGGATAATTTGCAGACTTTGACCTGAAATAAGGGCAAATACATTCAGATATGTGATTTGTTTTCTGGCTGCTGCATGACTTCAAAGCAGTCTTCTTACGGTGGAAAAACTCCTCCACCACCAGGAAATGAAGCAGACTGGGTCACAAACCGGCCTGCGCTGCTCCCAGCTGATATCCATCCCCTATCACGATGGCCGAAGGGTGCCTCTTTAAAAACAGTTTTAATGTGGCACATGGGAGTAAAGATTTATTTTTTATTTTTTGAATATGATATATTGGCTGAGCCAAACAAATTAAGTTACAGCCTTGGACATCTTAAGAAAATAGTGTCCTTTTGTATTTCTCTTAATTTATAACATTCAATTCTGTAGTCTAATGGATGAAAACACAGACACGAACATCAATAAAAATAGCTTTGGGATTCAGTCACCAGTATACACTGAGTGAGATAAATGCAGAGGCTGGCTAAACCCTCAAGGTTGTATATAACTCCCCTCCTAACTCAGCCCTTGAGTCCCAAGATGCAACCTGGTAACTGAGAGAAGAAAAGCCTGGGTCTTACTTCTCAAGTGACGTTCATGGCAGAGTTCATTTTATTTTACTGTTTTAAAGACTAAATACAGTTTTATACTAATATAAAACAGATGTATTCTGGGATAATATGCAAAACCTCCATACTATAATTGACTATCACTTAGGTGATGGCCCATAAACCACGCATCCCTGTTGGCATGTCCTTGTGTAATCTGCTCTCTTGAGTCCACCTTGGGGCTTCCAGGATGTCTGTGTAGAGAAGTTCCCATGGAGGAGAGCAAAGCCCCTGACTATCGTGGCTGGATTCTGAGCCAGCCATCCTCAGAAGCCAGAGAACAACATAGGTTTTACTAGTGCACAGACGGGTAGGATCTATGTGCAAAGTTTCCAGGCCAATCCACAGCACTGTGAGGAATTATGCTTTGTCATTCAGAATTGGAGGTGTGCGGCATATATTTATAAGTTCTATGAGTTCAGGAACATTTAACAGAGAAGGCAGCACTGTGCAACTATCCGCTGACCTGTGTTACTGGGAGTATTTCACTGATGATTAAGAAGAACCTGCCTGGAAGAATAGCTCACAAGACCCTTCCTTGTGATTGTGTTTCAGGTTGCTATGTGGTTAAGAGGAATTGTGTGTCATCTATAAGTATCTTTTAATCATGTCTATTGGTACCAACCGATTGCTAATGGTACTAGGTGAAGACATTATTGAAGCTAGGCTTTCATTTATATTTGACGATCATATCTGCCTCATCCTGTTCCAAACTCAAGGATGGGCACATGATGGTTAATATCCATCACTGACATGCCTGGACTTGCCTGGATTTATAATCCCACAGGGACTGTATCTCTGGGCATGACTGTGAGGATCTTTTCAGAAAGGGAAGACCTACCTTGAATGTGGGTGGCACCATGAGCTAGGGGACAGATTGAATACAAAGGAAGGAAAATAGAAAATCAGACAAGTTCAGTGACCAAGTTCATTGAGAGGTGGGCAGGCATGCTCAGAGAACTGTGACCAAAGCCTTGAGTTGTACCACCTTTGGTGTGGGAGGTCCTTCTGTATATGTGCTGGTTTTTTTTTTTTTTTTTGGCTAATGAATAAAGAAGCTGCTTTGGCCTATAATAGGGCAGAATAGAACTAGGCAGGGAAAACTAAACTAAATCTGGGAGGAAGAAGGCAGCATTGGGAAAAAGCCATGGAGTCTCCAGAGGAGAAAGACATGAGCTGCCAGCCAGAACCTTGCCAGTAGGCCACAAGCCTCATGGTAAAATATAAAATAATAGAAATGGGTTAATTTAAGATGTAAAAGTTATCCAATAAGAAGCTAGCAGTGATTTAATTAATACAGTTTCTATGTGGTTACTTCTGCTCAAAGCAGCCGGGAACAAATGAGCAGCCTCCACCAACACGCCTTGATGGACCGTATCCCCTAGAACTGCGATTCAAAGTAAATCCTCCCTGAACTTGCTTTTTGTAACCAGTCTGATCACAGTGACAAGATCAAGCAGCAAATGAACACAGGGTGATCAGCATAGCAGCTCGCTATCAATAAAGCCCTAAAGAGCAGACGTTGGTCTTTGATATCAGTTTTCAAAGTAGACACTGTGACCGACCGACATCATATGACCCCTAGTGTCACACAGGAGAAGATTAAAACCCCTGTCATCTGAGGCTCCTGTCCTCAGGCTGGCCATGATGGCACATACAGTTTTCCCTTAGAGCTGAATCCTGTTTGCTATTATTTCAATACGGTTCACCTCCAAATGGATGGAATTTAATCTGACTATGTTTGGAGATGGGGCCCTTGGAAGCTAACCAGGATTGGCTAGCCATTTGATCACCTGTGGCAGAACCACGGTGGCTTGGTCAGAAGGAGTGAGAGCAAAGAGCAGGCAACACGCGATAGCCAGGGTCTCTCGCGGAGTGATCCTCAGGATGACTTTAGGATTGTGAGAGGTTGAGAGTCCCTGAGCCTACAGAGCTACTTGCCAAATGAATCTTTCTCTAAACTCCCCGCGTCTAGGGCGTTGTGTTACGGACAATTTAACAATAGACTACGGGGCAGCTGTGGCAGTCTAAACATTTAATGGCAGCACTCGGGAGGCTGGGGCAAGTGGATCCTCTGTGAGTTCAGGGCCAGTCAGGTCTGCAAAGTGAGTTCCAAGCCATCAAGGACTGCATAATAAGAGCCTGTCTATATAAAAATGTTTATTATGAACTAGAGCTATGGTTCAGTGGTTAAGAACATGTATGTCTCTTGCGGAAGTCCTGAAGTGGGGCCCTATTACCTCAGCCAGGCAGTTCACAACCACCTGTTACTAAAGTTCCAAACCAATTCAGGGCCTCTGACCTCTGTGGGCATCCACACGCATTTGCACATACATATACATAATTAAAATAATAAAAGTAGATGTTTTTAAATGGACTAATATTCTGATGATGAGAAAAAAAATTATACCATTGTATAAACCATTAATAGCATATGAAAGATACGTCCAAGTTTACAATACACAAGCACTTATGAGTTCTGCTAAAAGCACCAAGGGTTTTTGAGAACCATAGAAGGTAGGACATTTTGTTTGTTTGTTTGTTTGTTTTCTTATATTGATGGGGAGAAATCCAGAACCTTAGACATGCTAAACAAGCATGTTGCTGCTCAGCTGCAACCTAAGAGAGATTTTGCGCGTATGTCTGTCTGCGCATCACATGTGTGAAGTTCCCATAAAGGCCCAAAGCGGGCATCAGAGCTTCTGGGTCTTGAGTTATGGATGCTTTTGAACTGCCATGTGGGTGCTGGAGACTGAACTTGGTCCTCTGCAAGAGCAGCCATTGCTCTTACCTGCTAAACCACTTATCTGCCCTCCCACTCTCCGCAAGACTTTGCAGCTGTTAGGTACTGCTGGAGCTGGGGCTTGGTTTAGAGCGCAGTGACAGAGCACTTGCCTGTCAAGTATAAATGTGCCAGGATCCAGCATCCAACACGGAAATGACAAACAGAAACAAAAATGCTGTGGGCTCCTGAGCAAAATGGTGGATGAGGAGAGTTCATTGTGGAGCTGCTTAGCCAAAGGATGAAATGATCAAACACAAGGCCGCTTTGATAACCTGTGAGTTGTCCTAATACAGATGTGATTCCTCCGCTGTTAGGACCGAAGAGACTGTCTAGGGTGAGGTCGACTTCACAGTTTGTGTGAATTCGCCTGCTTTGTTGTTTAAGGTTTGGTGTCCAGACACCTGGCTACTTGAGGTCCTCAAATTGAGGAACTTGAGTTTGGGTCTTGTCTTTGTCATGTTCTACTTGTCTGTGAGTTTGATTTGTAAACGTTACATGTGTCACTTGTTCATGAGAAATGACTGGAAGGTAAAGTTTGGCTGAGAAAGTATGTGTGGACACAGCAAGTTTAAGGCTGAAATAGATGATAAGCGACACATTAGGAGTGAGAGCCTGTCCTCCCTTAGAACAGTTACGTCTGCTTACTGCATCCCTAACACACAAACCCAAGACCAATATTTTCATCTGCATTTTTGAGCCTAGATGACCTGTTTGTATCCCCCATCGCACCCCTAGACAGGCTTTCTCTATAACTTTGGATCCTTTCCTGGAGCTAGCTTTTGTAGACCAGGCTGGCCTCAAACTCACAGAGATCTGCCTGCCCCTGCCTCCTGAGTGCTGGGAATAAGGCGCATGCCATCACCCACTGCCCTGCTGGATTCTTAAATGACTTGAAACAGTAACAAGGCTGAGTTTGTCCCCTTCCCTGTTCTACTCTGTGCCTTGTCAAGAAGCTGTGTGTCTTTTTTTTTTAATGTTTTGCCGTTCCTTCTAGCATAGACTTAAATTTTAATCAAATAAGTTGGAAAACAGGAACATGTGTCCCTTTCGCCCTCTAACACTGAGAAAATAGTTCAAACCCTCACCAACACTAACAAAGAAGTTTTCTTTGAAGGGAAAAAAACAGTTTCGAGCTGTTGGGGAAGGCACTGTGGTTATGGCCACAAATGCTTCCCAAGGGCTGCTGTGTTGAAAGCTTGGTCATCAGCTGACGACATTGCTGAGGCTGGGTCTTTAACAGACCAACCTAGTACTAGGAAGTTTGGCAGGCAGAAGTGTACCCTTGAAGGAAATATTAGGACCACGGTCCCTAGCCCGCTCTTCTTTTCCCTTCCTGTCTTCAAGGAGAGGAGCAGTTCACTTGACTCTGCCCTGGCAGCCAGGGTGCTCTGCCCCGCTCCACCCCCAGGGCATACATATAACACCCTGAAACCTGTAGAAGAATAGCCTTTCCTCTTTTGATGTTGATTTTCTCCGGCACTTTGCCCTACCTGACAGAAAGCTGCTCCCAGCAGAATAATGGAATTGGAAGCTCCTGGGGGCAGAGACTATTTTGACAGTCAAGGCAGCCAGCAGCGTCTTGGCCACTCTCTGGACTTGAACTCACTGCTGAAGAAAGTTTCAGCACAGCTTCCTCTTAAGTTCCAGCGAGAGCTTTTCTTCATGTGTCTGGACGTGAAACCATTTCGGAATACACATCCTTTGGCCCTGAGGTCCTAACTAGCTGTCGTGAAGGCTGCTAGGATATTGGTGTTTCCAGTTCCTTGCCTTAAGCTGGAAGGTCCTTCCTCCAGGGCCTTCTTAAGTTCTTGCTATTCTTTGGGAGGTGAGTAAGTCTCAAGGCCTTGGGCCAGAGTTACATCACCAGGGGAGGGTGCTGGCTGATGAGAGATAACCTTAAATCAACCCCTAAAAATTCCTTGACCCTGCAAACTGACCTACACTAAGTGCCTAGCTTGAGGGGCTGAGAGGAAAAGGAGCAGTATTCCACAGATGATTAGGCCTTGACAAAAAAAGAAAAAAAACTTGCGCTTCCTGAATGACGATAATGTCCGAAACAAAACACAGAAAGTGTTACAAATCATTGGTTTCTCTTTGTTGTTGTTGTTTGTTTTGTTTCTGGGCCACATACTTTCCACCCAAGCAAAGCTTATTCTCGGAAATGGAGTTCAAACCCACTCTGAATCTTATCTTTTGTTCCACCCCCAACTCTTGTTTTACCTTCTGTGTGTGTTCGGTAGAACCTGATAGCTATTGCTGATTCATCAGCCTAATTGCACCCATTCAGCGCTCCTTTCAGAAGGAGAATTCCAACTCCGGCTCTGGAAGACGCACACCACCCCAGATACATCTGCTTCCTGGCTCCTCTTGGCTCCTTTTTATCTTAGTCAGTTAAAAGTACCCAGTGGTCCAGGAAGCACAGACTAAGCAAAATCTAGAAGGAGAGCTATGTTGAGCTAGCAAGAGGGGTCAAGCCAAGGAGAAAAGCATTTAGAGAAAGGTAACAGGAGATGGCGGGGATGAAAGTACAGAAAGAGAGCTTATTGTCCAAAATATCTAGAGAAAGCGTTTGGCATACATACCCTAGAGACAGCCCGTGTGTGCTATTGGGCAATGGAAGAGCAATAATAATGATAATAATATATAAACAAGCATAAAATAGACTGTAAACTCAGTGTCAAGGTAAAAGCGTCTGAGTCACCAGGTCGGAGTGGTGACACCAGGCACGACAAGGGGTCTCAGGTTTAGGTGACGGTTGTTGAGTGCCTCTAATGTCCAAGGTCAGGCAGTGGCAGGGTGGCATCTCATTCCCCAGACCACTAAATGGTGGGCACTAAGAGAGCAGCTCACTTGTCTCCTGAATTAGGGAAGCAAATTTCCCTAAGTTCATGGTCTAAACTTAACTTTGCTCTACAGTGAACCTTTGCTCTCAAAGGAAAGCACGGGAACACAGCTCCTGCCTGGTGAACTGCTCCAGCCGCTGCTTCTCTTTGAAGTGGTTTCAACTGTTCTCGCTGAGCTCACAGGAAATTCTTTGCCACGGTCACCTATATCTATGGAAATAGGCGGTCCACCTGAAAGAACCAAAGCCTTATATTCAAGGCACGTGTGTTTCGAGTTCCCGGAAGTTTTCTTGGCTCTTTCCTTTGCAGGAGGAACCTTGACAAGGAAGCACACAGTTATTTAAGGCCGCAGTTGCGAAATCATGCCTGAACACCAATGCCAATAAATCTCACTGGAAAGTGTTTCTCCTGATGGCCCTGGGTGCCAATGTTTCCTAAGCTAACCTGCTTCCAGTTTCACTTCAGGGCTTTCCTACACATTCATAGGATGTAAAAAAGTTCCTCTGTCCTGCTTCAAGTTCTCTTAGCCCATGCTCGATTGACTTCGAGCCGAAGAGCGTCAGGTGTGGTTCACAGTTAAATCATCTTTCACGCAAAGTTCCAGGGTTCTGAAGTCATAGCAATCGTGTCAGACTCTGCTCTAACAGCAAGAGACCACGTCTCAAGATCTAGAAATATGTGTCTATCCCCATGCCTTTTCTAGGTGAGTCATTTGAATCCACTTTCAAGGGATTATCAGAAAAATTAGTTTCTGATCTTTGTGATTGCCAGGTAGCAAGTAATTAAATCTGATAAACCTCAATCGTGAAGTACAGGATGACATTGCTTAGAAGGACTGAAGTGGCCATTTCTACTCCAGAGATTCATAAAGTACTTGTTACTTAGCTGAAATACCCCAGGCCAATCAATGTGTTGTTTCTTCCTAGAGCCTTGGCCCAATTCAAGAATAAGGAGATGGACTTTTCCATGCAGCCCTTTGTTCCTGAACACATCCAGCTCATAACTGGCATGTTCTATATTTAGCTTGGTGGCTTTATGATCACATTTGGGAAGCAAGCACGGATTCCAAGAAACACAAACAGAGTGGTTGCAAAATACCTTGATGGCACTGATAGATATTAAATAAAGGAAGGAGGACCTAAAAGCAACCCTTCTTGGCACCGTGTACGGTGTAACCAGCATTCAGTGTCTGGGTAAGTAGTACCTAACCAATGACTGAGGCACCCTAAGCACTATGAGAAAACCGTGGTTCTATTCAATCTGAAAATTGTACTTTTTCCCTTGGCTGTAGAGTAAGATAATGAACTCTACAAGTGACAGTCGAGATGGAAATTCAGCTTTTCACAAGACTCACAAACACAGCGATATATTATGCTGGTGGAGACAGAGCCTGCGTCTAGACAAAATGCAAAAATCTTGTGTTTGGTATGTGTATAATTAGGAAAATATGAATAACAGATAATCATTGGTATCGTGGGCACGCCTGCATCTAAAATCTTGTTGTTGTTATCTTAAGTTGAAAGTTGGAGACCACTCCCCTAGGTTTCAAATTTCACCTCTCCAATCCTTAAAAGGAGCATTGGTGTCTCTGTAATGAAGACCCAGAATATCCAACCTCTCCCTTGAAGTTATTTTTTTTCTACCGAGTGACATGCCAGGCTTGTAATTGGTAAGAGCAGGTTTTATTATACAAATAAGCAGACACTGTCTGGGGACAAAATTGAAAGGACTCTGATGGTTTTATTAATTTATTTGATTTACTTCTGGTTTCTCTTACCCAATCTTATTTATGTCAAAGTAAGTTGAACCAGAATTCATTATGTAGTGAAATGTAATTTGAACACTTTTTATTGGCACACAGTGATTCAATCATTTCTCTCCATAAGCCGTATTATCTCCCCTTACATTATTCTACACAGATCAAATCACCGTAGAGGAAATTTCCAAAGAAGCTGGAGAATCTGTGGGCAGTGGAAGCCCCATGACAACCCACATTCTGACCATCGGCTAGTGCATATCGCTGGCACATTTCCCTTCAGGAAATCAACTGTGTACGTGAGCTTGACTTTTCTGTTTCTTTTTAATGTGACTGCATTAAATCATCTTGATTTAGAAATAGATGATGCGGTGAGCCTTGTGTGACCAGGTGAACATCTGTGCCTTTGGTCCAGGACGGGCGTGCATCGCACTGCTTCCTCCCTCAGAGACTAGTTTAGAAGTCACTGCACTTTAGAAACTTCATCAAGTGTTAGTGGAACAAATAAACACGGGTGTTCCATCTCGTCTCTTACTTTTGGCCCCTTTGCTCAAATCGATTGCATTGTTAGTGCATTGAGGGCCCTGGCTCGTAAATAGATCAAGGAACCAAGCCCTTTTCCATGGCGATTGTTTAGAAGCAAGAGTCACTGAAAGACCACAGTGGTACCTAGAGTGACAACGGCCTCCTAAGAGGCAGGACATCCTGTCCCTACGTATTACACCCTCCTGAGCATCACTCCAGTGCGCTAAGCATCACCCGTGAAATATTTTTGTCTCTGGAAACCTGGAGAAGACTGTGGACCATGTGGACAGTAAAGCATCAGCAAAGGGGACGCCCAGTTAAAACACATCTGTGAACAGAAGTGCAAACTCCGTCCCAGGGAGCCTTCTGTCTGTCTCACCCGCTGTCATGGGTTTCCATGTGTGTGTGGCCCAGAAAAGATAACTCTAGACACTAAAAAGCACCCGAGTCATTGGGGGATTACTACAGTATAGGTTCTCTGGCCACATTTCTTGCCAATCAAAATTAATAAACATTGGTTCAAATGCAAGGACTTGATTCTCGGAAAGAATCTCCAGGTATGCATTCTTCCTCCCCTACCCCCGCCAGTGGGTAAATTTATTGTGGTTTTTTTTTTTTTTTAAAGAAAAAAAGAAATAAGCTGGGTGAAACTTTAAGCCAAAAGGCACAATAATACAGCTTTTATGGTTGTCATCGCGTGTCTCTCCATCCGAGTGATGTCCCAAGACACTGGCCTTTATCATTTGGGGTCATTTCCCACCATAAGCTCATAGTCTCAAACCATGTTTAGAGTGAAATGACCTTTTATGGTAGGAAGAGAAACTGGTGGTTTAGATCATAAGGAAGCCAAGTTTTCAGAGAGGTTACCTATCCCACAAGTTTATCAAGTTTTTCAATGAACACTGCCTCAAATCCATGGTTTGTGATGTGGGAATCATGAATGGAGCCTGCTTCAAGGGGAAGGGGTGTGTGCTGGTAGAGAGCTGCTGTATGAATGAATTCTATAGTCTCAATGACAAGGCTCAAATGTTGGGTCTTCAGCCTATTAGCTGCACACCTCTGGCAGCTTGTCTAAATTCTCTGCGACTGAATTTCTTCTTTGCAGTTAAAGCAACAATACCCAATAAGTAGAGCCGCAGTACAAATCAAATAAGAAAAAGTGTATGAAGTGCAATGTAGAAACGCTAGCATATTTTGTATATGTGGTATACATATGTGCACACTCTTTGTATATGTGCACATGGGTATATGCTCCTGTGGAGGCCAGAGGTTAACACTGGGTGTCTTTCTCCACCACTATCCACCTTTCGTGGAGGCAAGATCTCTCACTGAACCTACAGCTCCGCAGTTCGGCTGGACTGCCTGGCCAGCAAGCCCGGAGCTCTTCCCATCTCCCCCTCCCCCGCGCTGGTATTGCAGGTGCAAACGGCAGCAGTGTCCGGCTGCTTATGTGGGTGCTGGGGATCCAAACACAGGTCCTCGTGTTTGAGTGGCAAGCATTTTACTGACTGAACCATCGTATCATCTCCCAGATGCTAGGATGTGTAAACTATACAGTAGATATTAGTTATTATTGTGCTGCTGACAAGGTTAAACAGCAGCTGACATTTACAACCATGTGATGCTGTGTTAGTCAGCGCAGATCTTGAAGGTATAAAAAGCGGCCATCTGACAAACACTAGGGGCCTTGACTCTTGTTTGGAAACTTCTGAGCTTCTTCCTGCTAGCAGGGCCCCCACAAGCTCACATAGCCCTCTCCTATGGCCTGACATCAAGTCCTCTCAGTGGCCAATGCTCAGAGATCGCTGTGCATATGGTCTCTTCTATTTTTTTAATTTTCCCCAAATTATGTAGTTATTCTTCACATCCTCATTCACTTTGGTTTCCTTCTGGATTCCTCTATGGCCCCCACCCCAGCTATTGTCCAGATAATTGTTACACTTAGAACTTTAAAGCGAAGCCTCTGTGGAATGGTTCTCTCATAAGTGAAACACACCTGGAACCCAGTTCACAGAATTAGACAGGAGAACTGTCAAAATGCCAACGGCCGGGGAGGCGCAATACAAGGAATGGGGGAAATAACTTTAAATTTGGCTGTGAACAGGCGTGGCCACAGCAGCAGCTGATGTGCAGTTCCAGAGGGAAGGTGGTCTAACCTCGGCTGCTGCTGGAATCATAGGCTGCCCCTGCCTGAGGCCCAGGGAGGTAGAGATGTCCCCCAACACTGTAGCGAGATGAACGGCTAGATGGATCACCCGCCATTCAGCCAGCGGCTCACCTGCCTACCAGGTGGTCTCCTTGGACGGGAAGTTGTCCAGGTCCTTGTCTGCTCATTGAACAGCCCCTGATTACCAACTTACAAAACCGTCAATAAGTGTTCATTTCAACGTACAGTTTCAATTTTGCCAGTAAGCGCTGCCACTGAATTAAGGGTAAGACGCCACTTCCTGACTAGACATTCATCATGAGCAGATGTGTCTCTCCACGTGCCACGTCTCATCTGAACTCCATCACAGCCCTGCCCCATCCCCGTCTGCTGGGTTCCTCTGTTCTGTTTTTAAAGGGCCCACAGAGTTGTTCCATCTCACTGGAAAATTTCCACACTGGCAAATGTATCTAGACACATACAAACAAACAGCCCCCACCCCCGGGGTATGGGGAGAGCTCTTAAAGTCTCTCTGTGGAATCAGCCCTTTTCCTCTGAAGCCTCATTTAATTAGGTCTCTACAGTGGCTCTCTGACTGCACCTCCACAAACCGGGGGCAGCGTGAACTCTGTAGCTTTGGGCTGTGGATGCTCAGAGGTCCAAGGGGCTGGGTTCTACATAAACAACACTTATACTGTGCTTGCCTCCATGGACTTTGAGCTGTAATGGAGTAATTCAGATTCCATGCTGGCATTTTCTAAGTTATCAATATGAGTAAGCGACCACACTCTGGGTCAGAAAACGATTGTTCGTTCTGGTCAGCCTGGACACCAGGTCTCGCCTCCATCTCCCAAGCCCAGAAACAACCGGTTAGATGGTACCTTTGGAGAACATGTGCTATTCCAACTATCCAAATACAAATGCAAAGCAAGAGTCAGGTGCAGGGGTGACATATGTGCAGATGTCACAGTGGGGGTGCTCAGACTGTTAACCCCTTGATGTCCCCAGGCTTTATGGAGTCCTTCATCACACTCAGGATATAATGTGACCTGTCAACGAGACCCCACAAAGATGGACCAAATGGTGTGCGCCTTTCAGTGAGGTGGTTGGGGGATGTGAGAGAATGGGGAACAGAGGGTCTGTCTGCCCAAGACCCTCTCATCTGCCTTCCCAGGCACTCAGAAGCTTCCCTGTCCACAGAGCATGGACGAGAAGATACACGCTCAGTGACTCTCTTCCTTTGGCCCCGCTGGAGAGTCTGGTCTGAACAGGTGCTGTGGGGATTTGGCCATGATAGCATTGCCTAGGGAAACTCCATAACCCAGTACAGCTCAGTGTGCTCCTGCGAACACATGATTATTTTATAGCAAAAAGCAAAACTAAGGACTTGCTCTTTGCAATACTTTAAGACTTCTGGCAAAGGCTCTACTGAGGTGCTTATTATGCTGTGGGTTGCGACCCCTCTGGGGGTGGAACAACCCTTTCACAGGGGTTGCATAAGACCATAGGGAAGCACAGATATTTACATTACAATTCATAACAGTAGCAAAATTACAGTTATGAAGTAGCAACAAAATAATTTTATGGTTGGGGGTCACCACGACATGAGGAACTGTATTAAAGGGTCCCAGCATTAGGAAGGTCGAGAACCACTGCTCTAGGGGGGAGACTATGCCAACTCTTTCACAACAGGGTCCTGAGGCTACCTGCTAACCGGGCCCTTTCCTTCAGCGTCAAGTTGGTTAGCTGCTAAGAAGCCACCCTTGGCCTTTGCGTTTGGAGGAGAGTATCTTCCAGTATCTCTACAAGCTCACATGGAAGGTGCAGCAACAATGCTGCAGTTCCTCCAGCAGAGTTAGAAACTTCTAGGATTTAATTTTCCACAGGACCAACAGGCAAAGCCAGAAAGAGCCTGACTCCCGGAGTTCCAGGATGGAAACTCTCCTGTATCCGAGGGACACCGTTTGAGACCATTTTCTCCCCAATCTTTCTGAGCATCCATTTTCTCACCTATCATATGGATTATAGATACAGCCTGAGGCACTGAGTGGCTATTTTTTTTAATGTGGAATATGATTCATTGAGCCTGGGAGAGGAAAGGTGTGTATTTATTAGATACAGGTGGTTGAAAAGTAGCGAATACAGACGTTACAAAGAAGCTCACAGTCTGGAGGGGCAAGCAAGTATAGTAATCTAAAAGTCAATGCTGCACCTTTAACTCAGCTGGTGTAAGGCTGAGCCTAAGTCTCCAGATGTGCAGAAACAAGACAAGGTGTGATGGTGCTTGGAGAATTTGAATTATTGCTTTACTCGATCTCTTCCCCGGGTCGTGCCTTAAATTCAGTGAAAAGGTTTTCTAACCTACCTTCCCAGATTTCAGATTTGTATCCTTTGCAAAAGGTCTCTCTCTGCCCCCTTCTCTCCCTCTCTCCCTCTCCCTCCCTCCCTCCCTCCCTCCCTCCCTCTCTCTTCCCCCTCTCTCTCCTTCTTTCCATCCCCCACACTGTGGACAGTCACTTGCTTTTTAATGCAGCGATATAAGTATGCATTCCACAGATTTGCAGTAGACTGGGGAGGATGGACCTTGCTGCAGATGCTGACTCTGGCTGAGCAAAGGGGCATCAGGGAATCCTCTCCAAGGCTGAGCAAGGGAAGTGGGGTGAGTGTGGATGAACAATTAGACCAGGGACACAGGAAGGGAGAGAAGGCTGATGGACAATCAGCTCAGCTGCTTGTGTATACAAAACAGAGCTTTTCAGAAAACTGGTTTACATAAGACCCAGGCCACAGGCGGAAGGGAGATCCTTAACCATCTCCAGTCATTGAAGTGAATGGTTGCTTGGTGCAGCCTTAAAAATACAAGCGAATGCAAATGTCCAGTCTGAAAACAATTGGGCTTTTCCAGGCAGACAAGATCTGACCCCAATCCTCCCGCCAGGCCCCTGGATACCTTCAGTTAAGATTCTGATATTTGTAACCCAGACTTTTTCTTCTACGTCTCATCTTTTAAATGTGGCCCGGAAATATTATTTCTCAAGTTCAGAGATCTCTGGCATCCTTCTGATTTCCGTGCTTCAGGTAACAGCCTACCCACCCCCCAGGGCTGGTCCTAGCTACCGGAGACGACTTTTGGGGGAATGACATAGGATGCTTTCAGTGATCCCAACACTGATTTACACCAAGTCTACGTAACAATGATTATTAAACCACAACACCAGACACTGAAGACCACAATCCGACTCTCTTGTCTTTATTAGTATATGTGCTCAACTCTGAATGATCAACATTACAAATTCCAATGAAACAGTTCTCATTTGCAAAAGCACGTCAATACGGGAAAACATTCCATGTTCATTGATCACACACACATACATGTGGACCAGCATGAGTTTTTCAACAGAGTAAGACAGTACACGATATGTTTTGAGTCCACTCTGCTGCATGAGCTAGGAGAGCTGGAAATAAAGTCAAGCAATGTTCAGCCATGTCATTGCCCCAGCCATATCCCCAGCTGTACCCCATCCATGCCCTTCCCCATACTCTGTCTCACTAGAACCTGTGGAGCCCCCAGAGGACAGACCTACAAAGTGGCAGGGGTTGCTCAAATAGTATAGGGCTTCTTGTCTACAGTGAGGAGGCAGGAGTACCCACATTCAGTCCTGTGTCCATAAGGGTCTCATAGGGGAGCATTAACCCATCCTCGCCCACTCAGAACCCCCTCTCTTCAAATGTGGATACAGCGTGGGAGCAGCTTAACCAAATCTAGACACCAACCCTGTCTCCCACACTGAAACTTTTCCTCCTGCTGCGGGGAAAGTTCTGGCCAAGACCTCCTTTCCTGTGGGACAAGGAGGATTTTGACAAAGTGAATAAAAGCAGCTCACCCTGGTATCTTGGCACAAATGACAATTCCATTTTATCAACTCTTAGACCCAAATGTCGTTAAGATTCACATCGA
Source organism: Chionomys nivalis (assembly GCF_950005125.1). Classification (NCBI taxonomy): domain Eukaryota; kingdom Metazoa; phylum Chordata; class Mammalia; order Rodentia; family Cricetidae; genus Chionomys; species Chionomys nivalis. The sequence continues at coordinate 72,673,233 of NC_080098.1, read as the reverse complement.
CAAAAACGCAGGGGTAAAAAGTGCAGGAAATAGAGTCTATGCAAACCCAGCGAAGGGAAATCCAGGAAGTTGGGGATAATCTTCTTCCCCTTGCCACTTGTCCATTGTCTCCTTCCCCAAAGTTCAGGAGTTCAGAACGCCAAGGCTTAGCCAACTAGGTCACCAACATCTTTGTAACATGATGTTTTCCCGTTTCGAAACCAGTACCTATCTCTGAAGGTCAACGTAGGGCTCTAAGAAATGAAAAGTCACAACAAAGATTTTCTAAAAGAAACCCTGAACATATTTACCCCGGATAGCCCTTGGAAACAAGGAATGACCTTCTCAGAAGGTTATAGCCATTCAGAGTTGCTTCTACAGCTATCAGGTAAAGGCGTTGATGGAATTAGGAACCAGGAATAAATGAAACCAGTATCATCATGAACCTAAGACAGGGAGGGAGAATGAAAGAGCAAGACAGGCAAAGATGCCTGTGTTCGCGGAAGCAAACTCAGGTGGAGAAACCTGAGAGCTGCCAGCTCTGCTGACCAAGGTCCTTGGGTAGAAAGCAAGGCTCAGATCTGCCCTGGACACACCGCTCCTTTCCTTACAAGTAGACCAGAGGCCAGTCTGGAGCAAAGCATTGTGGTTAGGGTGAAAAACCAGACCAGAAAGTATAAACTGACCTGAAAATCCATCATGCGATAGGAAAACTGTCTAGCTGGCATCTCTGTAGACACAGTTTGCAATCTCCTCTCATAAAGATATTCCCTAATTTGAGACTCGCTATGATGCTAAAGTTACACAGTGCAGGGCTGTGTCCCCATCTTCCTGTAACAACCACTATCCTGGGACATTGGGGCTCTGTGGTGCTCAGTCTAAACACCATCGTCACCTGGCATTGGGTCCTGTTTCAATGCACAGGGACAGTCAATATCATAGAAAAGTAAATATGCTAAATTCGTACAATAGGAAAACAAAGCTATTGGCATCTACCCACAGGCAGTGACTGATAGTCCAGGACCAGGCCTCTATCACTGGGTTTCTCCCAGGGTCTCGCCTTACTCCACTTTTCAAAACCACCACACAGATCCTGTCTCTTGCACATCCTGAGAACCTGCTTGTTATGAACTTATGGATTCTGACAATGTCATTATAGAAGAATCAACAGCCAAACACCTTTGTACGCCACACTACTGACCACAGGCCTTGCTGCTGGAACTCCAACCTGAGAGCAGACTCCTGAAGCATCATAAGAGGAAACCCTTAGTGATGGAAAGAACTTGGAAATCTAAGCAGCCAGCTCCGTTAAACTTGGGTGAGGCTGAAGGACCAGAAGGGACTCCCCAGCCTAATGGAAGTCCTTTTGCAAGTCAGGGATACTGAGGGGAAGAAAAGAAATTCCCAGATACTGAGAATGCATCAGATGTAACCATCCTGGCCTTTTAAACTTCTGTAGATTCAACTCCCTAGAAGGGACCAGCTGGCTCCCTGGAGACTTAGATGGAGAACAGGAGACCACAGTGCTCACAAGCCTCAGTGGAAGCACAAAAACCACTGGGGTCAGAAATCACCTTGTGTTGACCCTAAACATGGGTTCTTGGTCTGCCTCATCAGACTTCCCAGCCCACAACACAGGGTCCATCTCTTCTGTGAGACTTCAGTGTGAGAGTCACCTTCTCTTCCCTTCACTTCAGTGTGAGAGTCACCTTCACTTCAGTGTGAGAGTCACCTTCTCTTCCCTTCGTTTGGGATCCCTTTCAACCAGACCTGAGATGTCAACCATGCCCAGCTCCCAGCTCTGCATCAACCGCTCTCTATTGTCAAGCAAACTAGAAGTAGAACAGAAAAAATACACAGGGCAGCTTCTTCCAGACTTGCCGGTACACCCACTTAGAGAAGTACTAACAATGCCCACAAGAAACAAAGGTGGGGCACCAAAGCTTCAGTAGCCACAGGCTGCTCCCAAGACCAGGCATCCCCCTGCAGAAACACGTCAGCAGTTATATCTGATGGGATCAAAATGCCATCTTTGTTTCTTGCTTCTTTCAGGTTTTCTACTATATTTTTATCTTTAATTCAAATGATCTTATTTTAGGGCACTTAAAGGCAACTTGTGTGATTAAGACATAATCCTGTCCTACTAGAAAGAAAAAAAAACATCAGGTTTAGACCAACTAGTATGACCAAATCACCGTGGCTTGCCTGAGCCTCTCCTGGGTTAAAACTGACTTGTCATATTGAAGGAACTGCATCAGCCTTGAGAAAGTCAGGATAGGTGTCACCAAAATAGTTAAAGTCCTTTATACGTTCTGATGCATGCTATCTTCTAATCATTTCATCCACGCAGGAAGCCAAGCTCTTATAATCAACAAAACAGAAAGCGTTTTCCCAGCGACAGATACAGCAGCAGAGAACTGGTCACTCTAAGCACAGCACTGGGCAGCTTGCTGCCTCAGCCTCTGGAGGAAGCTCCCCAAATTAAAGACTGAACCCACATGCTAAGGCCGCCTCTGTTCATGGCGGTCTGAATACATGAAAGATTACTGGTCTTCCCACACTTTTCTTGTCTGTGGGATACTGCAAAGTCTTTTTACCTGTATAGGAAGAAAGTTATAGCCAAAAGACAACCAAAGAAATCAGTTAAAACACCTTTGCAACCTCACTGAGCATGAAGGGAGACAGTTTGCCCCACAGGGAGAGGGATGGGTACAGAATGACACAGGTCCTAGAAGCAGCCCAGCTGCAGTGGAAGAACCAGTAAGGCAGCAGCCGATGTATTTCACAGGGAGAAAACCTAGGCTTTCAGACAGTTCATAAGGGGTTGAGCCTCCCAACCTTTAGCTGTGTCCCCACTCTACATAAGGAAGACTCAGCTGGGTAGCAGGTGCTTCTTAGCAACATGGGGCAGGTTGCTGGTTTGTATTTGTGTTTGCTAGGCTGGTCCTGATCTGTGATTGGCTAGCACTGCAAGAGATGCAGCTTGACTAGGCTCCTGTTGTTGATGCAGATGCCCCAGCCAGGCTCTGTCTTGGTAAACCAAATGCTTCAGGACCTCCTCTCTGCGGGAATACCCCAGAGCATCCCTGATGCTTCAGGACCTCCTCTCTGCAGGGATACCCTAGAGCACCCCCGATGACTCGGCTTTATCAGACTGACAACGCTTATGTGTTCAGGGCATGCATGTGTTTATCTTGGCAGGTTGATGACATGGGAACAAAATCAGGGTCTCCCAACCAAGAATCCATGATCACTATTGTTTTTGTTTCCCAGCTTTCAAGTATAGGATCAGAATGTTTTCTTCAGGAGGCCTAAGTATCCTACAATGGGTGACTTTTCATTTTTTTTCTAACCGTGTCACCCATTGGTGAAATGCCAAGAACAGGATTTTGCTTAGCTACAAATGTGCTTAAAAGTCGTTGGCTAAAAAATTCTTCATCAAGTAAGTTTGTGATATGGCTTACACGTTAGATGTAACTATGCAGCATGTACTCATTTCCTTTCTACGAGGGGATGCAAGTTGCTTTTTTCTGAAGCATTGTTTGAAACTTCTTACCATCTCCTTTGGAGCGAGAGTGGATATAATATCGAATTGTTGTACTTAGCAGTGGAGGTCCATGGCACCAAAAGGGACAGGAGAATTGTATTGGGACCTACAGAATGCAGCAGTGTGCCATGATGGACCCGGCAGGATGAGTTGTCAACCCAGCGTGCCATAAACAAAGCAACTTCTGAGCAGCCTAAAATAACTCTGCTTTCTATCCTAGCCTCATACTGGGCAGAACAGACTCGATTTCTGGTTAAAGTGCAGGACATAGCCTTCCAGGGTGTACTACCAGTTCCCAAAACAGCTTTTATCTGGCCAATTAAATGCTTAGAAGAAAATGTCTTTTTAAAAGAAAAAAGAAATAGGCAAAAGATAGGGGTAAACTCTCAATCAGTATCTACCCGTTTGTAAATCCCAGCCCTGACCACTGAAATGGACCGCAGTCATGTGACTGCACTGAAGTCTGACATGGCCTCGTGCAGGTCTCGGGGCCATCGCTCTCTGATGTCATGAGCTTCTGGAACCCTGAATAGAATCCAGAGCTTTTGCTCCTGTGAACTCAAAGCTGTTTTTTCAAATGTGCTGAAAACCTCTGCAGCTTTGTGAAAACTCTCGCTTGTCTTTGTTGGCAGTAGAAAGACAAAGTGGACATGGCAGTGGAGAGGAACAGGACTCAGACTCTCTGTGACATTTTCAACTACTGTTCAGACAACCACTCTCTCCAGAACGCCCGGTTTCCTGCACCGTTGCTGGTTAGTGGGCCTGTGCTTGTCTATGCAATTGTCCCATAAACAAATGATCCACGGGGAAACACATAACGATACCTGGAGAAATGTGGGACACACACACTGAAGGGAGGCAAGAAATGACCACCGTGTTGTAAATAAAGCAAACCTTCAAAATAATTCAAAGCCGCCCTATGCATCTGCTTCTGGGAGTGGCTAGCCCTAGGAGTGCATAGAGGGTGTGTTCTTCAATGCAAGGTATGTATTAGAGACAATCTTAATTAAATTTAGGCACAAGGCACATGATTCTAGCTAAATTACAAGGCTGTTCTGGGGAGAAAAAAAACACGATTTTAGGAACAATTGTAAGTCTATGGATAAAACACATCCCACCCATCAACTCAAGACAGTGATTTGGGAGTTTTTCTGGTTAAAATGCTTTGTTTTCATTTCTCAACTCAGAAGGTGAGCTTCCATTGCACCCTGTCAAAATCTTTCTCAACAGGCAAGGAGAAGATATCAGCACAGTGGCCCTTGGGCAGAGCTTGTACAGCCTACTGGTCAACCACCCCATGCTGTAAGACGCTGTGGTTTTCAGACACATCTACACAGACTAGTTGAATAAAGACCAACTCCAGACTTGATGTTGCTGAGCTCCTCAGCTCCATCTTGCCATCCTGCTCGATCGAGGAGATGGTCTATAGTTTACTGACACGGCACTTTGAGGGGTTAGGCATTAGAACACTCTGCTTTGTCCTGGGAAGGCAACTTCTTGCTTGGCTAGTTATGGAAGCTAAGGAGTGACTTCAAGATGCTGTCTGGCCAGAATTTGCAGAAAACCATAGAACTCTTCTCCTCCATCAGGCTTGGGTTTAGCCTCCTTTGGTTCCTGCAGTGATGCAGGAGCCTCCAAATACCAAATTATTATCAGGCGGTCTTGGGGGAACCTCTGGGCCCTGCAATAAAGTAGACAGACTTTCTATTGGAAAGTGCTCAGGAGCAATTCAGCCCTGTTCACATCGCTCTAAAATCTCACAAACCAGCTCTGGACTTGGTGAGCGAACATTACCACACAGCTCCTGGTAGTGCATAAGTATGTCGAAGGGCCTGATTGCTCATTGTTCCTCATGGAAGCAATCACCTGCATTGTTTAAAGAACCCTAATCTAATCGTGGTGTTGTGTAAAGCAAAGCCGTGTGAGTACTGAAGCCATCTCACTATGGCAAACCACTTCTAAGGGTGTCTACTGAGGGGTTCACAGCAGGGGATCCTGATGATCCAGCTCAGAGGGGCCCTAGCAGTCCATGAGCCTGATCGGAACCACGCTGATGCATTCTTACCTGCCCCACTTAGCATTTGAAATCTTGAGCCTCTCAAATAAAAGAACAAATGCCTCCTTTCTCTGGGAAATTTGGTCATGTCAGGATCATGCCCCAGTATGGTCTTTATTATTTCATATCATTTCCCCAAGATAGCCTGTTCCTCCAACTGACTTGCCCGATCCCTGAAAATTGGATGCAAAAGCTTTCTGTAACACAGCCAATCTCAGTGCTAATCATCACTGAATGGTGTGATGACCCGGTTCGGCCTGTGTGATGAGTCTCACTGCAGTCAGAGATCAAGCCATTGCCGCCACCAGTCCTCTGGTTCCCACCCTTGTAGAAGCCCTACGTTTAATCAGCAGATATTTAATGTGCTGAGGTGTGCAGTCTAAAATGTACTCTTTAAACTCCGTGAAAGGAATGAAATGCCACTCTTGGTGACAAAAGATGTGTAGTCTGAAGTCAACATCTTTGAATATAAAGTGCAGCTTCTGGGACGCCCAGTAGACATGGTAGGGTATGGTCCAAGCCTGTGACAGACTCAACGTGATGGCAGTGATACACTGTCCCTTGACTTTTGCTTTAAGGGCGTGAGGGAAATGCTAAGCTGTCTTTCAAACCTTTGAATTGGCTTTTGGCATCACCTATGCATCTTTTGGGAAGAGCCCTCCCCCACTTGAGATGTTATTAGAAGTTAGTTTGTTTAGGACATTGAATAAAAACCGCTTATCTGAAACTAATCTTTCAGAATTTCACAGAATTAAAGCAAGATACACTTCTGTACATCCAGTCTCTGTGCTTAATCATTGAAATAGTTTAACTGGGATGATCGTAATATGTTTAGTCAAAGAAAAGATTTCATAAGGCTTATTTTTTTTAAAAAAATTGCTTAAATAAATCTGGTTAAGTTGCTTAGCACTTGGTTAAAAGTATATCCAATAAAATCAACATGTACAAGTTTGGTACCAATGAAAAGGGACTGAGAAGACTGTTACAAATTCATTGGTAACTAATACTTCAGCAATATATTGTCACATCTGGTCAACATCTGTTTGATGTCAAAAACCCACTGCGTGTCCTGTCCTAGGTTATGGTTAGCAGTTGAAGTTGCTGTTTTCCCAAGACTAAAGTCGAACCTAAACTGGACTACAGACCGACAGACACACACACACAGAGAGAGAGAGAGAGAGAGAGAGAGAGAGAGAGAGAGAGAGAGAGAGCACAGGACAACACAGACACTGAAGGTTAAAGAACATACTGGAGTAAAGTGTGATATTGACATGGGGGTGAGGGTAAGGGCAGGAAGAAAACGGTAAAATCTTCTTCGTTCCCATTTCTTTGATCAAGTATCCATAGACGATGGGTGATTTTTTTTAAAAAAAAAAAGTTATTAAAAATCATCAAAGATAATGTCTGGGGGAAGTTAGCTTTAGATTATGCAGGTAAGACTTGTCTGAGGCTACTGCACCAGGCCTGGAAGGGTATGTGGGTGGAGGGCTCAGTGAGACATTGTAAGGAAGTACTAGTCAAAGAGACTTGGTGGTCTACGGCCCAGGCAAGAGGCCGGAAGCAGAGGGGAAGCTGGGGGGTTCCATAACTCTCTCACAGACCCTTCCAAGTGTGGGGGACACAACATGACTGAGCCACAAATCAAAAGGCCTCCAGAAATAACCAAACTGTTTCCTAAAATCTCTGTAGTGTCTAGATTGAGGATGTGGCTTCTGCAAACGTCCTCACAGGACTCTGGGGTCATAAACCCTGCAGCCACCCACCCACTTCCTCCGCAAAATCACTATCCCTTTAAATAAAGGGATTTTTCTCTTTTTATTTTCTGAGGTCTGATCACTTGGTACTGGATAACCACTCGGTGTGCTCTTCCCTGGGGTAGACTTTCTCTCACTCTCAATGCTCCAGAGCTGTCTGTAGCTCTTTGTGTAGGGCTGAGGCCCTGTGGCTCTCCCCATTCACAGTAATGTGTTTATTATTGCTTTTGTTCATTCATTCTTACTGGACACATTGGACCAATGGTCTCTGCCTGATGGTTCAGCCTTACTTCTCCATCAGAAAGGAAAGCAAACTTTATGTTAATTGAAGTCAACCTCAGCTATCCAGCCTGGAGATGATAGAAATACACCACACACCCTAGTCCTGGTAATAAGATATTGCTATGGAGGACAATGGGAGAGACCCCAGATTCTCTTTCCACAGTATCTGTTTTGTCTTCCTGTTTGACTGTGTCATATATATAGACATCCCAAGGATCCTTGGCAATGTTGACCTCCACAAGGAATACCTAACTCTAAAGAGTATCTTCTCTTAACTTGGTCATATAATAGTTATTAGAATCAATAACACCATAATTTTGAATAACAGTCAATGTTCAAGAACTTTCCTAACCCTTAAGCTTCCTTTTGTCCTGCCATGTAACGAATTCGGCTAACATCTTCAGTGAGGCACAGTTTCATACAAACTTATAACAACGTTAACTCTAATACTTGCTCCCAGCTCCAATCTTAAGCATACCTTGAAATAAATGCAAATAATAGAAAGAAATGATCATTTCTCCCTTATATAAGAAATATCTCATTGCTAAGCTTTGTGCAATGGGTTTTCAGCAAAATTTCACTCTCCAAACCTAACTTTATAACTGTCCTCCTTAGCTTCTGAGAATGTGCAGCAAAGCAGCACTTAGTAGTAGGCAGGATACAGGGATGTAGTAGACAAAGGACAGCCACCTCATCAGGACCAGGGAGCCCTGGAATCAGGGACCCCTGAGATCCTAGCCCCCATGGCCTCTTCCTCATCCATGAGAGAAGGCCTATGTGCAAATGGGGAAAGCCTGTGTTCACTCATTAGGCTTGGAGGTTTCTGCTTCTCTTAAGGGCTTGCTCCATACTTTGTATCTGGTCCATGGTTCGGAAGTTAGGAAAAGGGGCCTAAGCTTGGCAGCAGAAGCTGACTGAGGGGCTAGCATAATTACTAAAGGAGAAAGGCCCTCCTCCTTCTCATACTAATATCATAACATCTGATGTAACAGTTATGACATCACAAGGCCTCATGCTAGGAATCAGGACGAGAAAAGAGCACAGAACGACCCCCAAATCAGTACCACCTGTGTGAAACACGGAGCCTTTCTCACTGCCTAGAATGCACGCTTTAATTGCTTTCAATAAGCCAGATTTAAGTTACACCAATTGCCTGCCAGCTATAAATTATGTATCTGCATTCTGGTGACACTTCTGCTTTTTGTCTACATCCTTCTCCAGATAAGTGTGCTTGATTATAGCTTCATGTTGACAAATGATTGCGGGAAATGGATTCCAAGAGAAGTCCGTATCTGCCCACGGTTCCCAGCCCAGCAGGAGACAAACCCTGAGAATCCCCTAAGTAAGCAATGCAAGAATCTAGCCGTGGGCCAAAGAGTGCAAGAATCCTCCAATAGTCCACAGCCCCATCCCCAGCCCGCCTCGTCAGAGGCCCTGATAAACAGAATCGTCGGAGCAGCTATGCAGCAAATGGGTCAATAAGTACAAACAGATGTACTCACATGTGTCTGGCTTGAGCTGGCTGTTGGTGATGCCAAAGTACTGAGGGTTTTCGATGACAGGAATCTTGGTCATTCCAATAATGACAGCATCAGGACCGCCCTCTGAAGAAGATGGAGTATTACTCCCGTTGGAGATGTGGTGGAGCGGGCTGGCCGAGTCATCGTCATTGCTGATGACAGAAGCTGGACCTGGAGTTAGAAGCAGAGGAATTCTGTAGTTTAACGGCTTCAGTTGGACTTGGATTCACATACATTCCAAATGTGTAACTTCAGTGGGTTTCAGTGTGTTTAGGGCGTTGCCATCATCACTATAACCTGATGTTAAAACATTTCCCTCACCCCAGTTAGTATTTCCCTCCCATTTCCCCCAGTCCCGGTCCCAGACATCCACAAATTTACTTTCCCACTCTGAGCTAACAGACCTTGGCATTCCACCCAAGTGCAGCCAATGTAATTCATGACTTGCACTTGGCATCCTGTCTTTAGGCTAACTCTCACTGACACGCGCACCGATGCTTCCTTCTCCTTGCTGAGTGACCCGAAAGGGTACAGACATGGCCCGCACTGTTTATCTGTCCCTCCGCCTATTGAGGATTTGGGACTCTTTGACTAATAAGAATAATGCAGTTGTGAACACACATGCCCACGTTTTTGTGGGGACACACTCCTCCTTTGCTCTTGTGTGACATTGGCAAATCCTAGGGGAGGCCCGGGCTTAACATTTGGAGCAATGTTAACCGATTTACAAAGTGATTTACAAAGTGGCTGCACAGTGTCGTGTTAGTTACCAGTGGTGTGTGAGGCTTCTGGCTGCATCTCTATTTTCTGCACCTGCACTGCCGCCAGGACCTGGGGTTCTGTGCACTGCCGCCAGGACCTGGGGTTCTGTGCACTGCCGCCCCGGACCTGGGGTTCTGTGCACTGCCGCCCCGGACCTGGGGTTCTGTGCACTGCCGCCAGGACCTGGGGTTCTGTGCACTGCCGCCAGGACCTGGGGTTCTGTGCACTGCCGCCAGGACCTGGGGTTCTGTGCACTGCCGCCCCGGACCTGGGGTTCTGTGCACTGCCGCCAGGACCTGGGGTTCTGTGCACTGCCGCCCCGGACCTGGGGTTCTGTGCACTGCCGCCCCGGACCTGGGGTTCTGTGCACTGCCGCCAGGACCTGGGGTTCTGTGCACTGCCACCCCGGACCTGGGGTTCTGTGCACTGCCGCCCCCAGTACCTGGGGTTCTGTGCACTGCCGCCCCAGGACCTGGGGTTCTGTGCACTGCCGCCAGGACCTGGGGTTCTGTGCACTGCCGCCCCAGACCTGGGGTTCTGTGCACTGCTGCCCCCAGGACCTGGGGTTCTGTGCACTGCCCCCCCAGGACCTGGGGTTCTGTGCACTGCCGCCCCGGACCTGGGGTTCTGTGCACTGCCGCCCCGGACCTGGGGTTCTGTGCACTGCCGCCAGGACCTGGGGTTCTGTGCACTGCCGCCAGGACCTGGGGTTCTGTGCACTGCCGCCAGGACCTGGGGTTCTGTGCACTGCCGCCCCGGACCTGGGGTTCTGTGCACTGCCGCCAGGACCTGGGGTTCTGTGCACTGCCGCCCCAGACCTGGGGTTCTGTGCACTGCTGCCCCCAGGACCTGGGGTTCTGTGCACTGCCCCCCCAGGACCTGGGGTTCTATGCACACCTTAAGAGCACCCTAGCCCTGAACTCCTGGCACAAATCCAGGTCAGCTGTTTCTCTGGGGACTTGGAGCCATGTTGAGAATTTGGAGGTCTGAGTTTCTTATCTTCACTCTTTCCCTCACTTCTCCGAGCATCTACATCTGCTTCCAGCTGGGGACTATGTTGGGGAACACCCAGTTGTTATTTTATGGCACTGGAGTGAGATCAGGGATACGAAACGTGTTATAAACTTAAGTGTGCTTCATGTACATAGATGTATAGAGCCTATGACATTATTGGGATCCCTTTATACTAGAGCAATAGCTTAATTATTTCCATACAAGAATTAATTCTAACCCCAGACCTCACAACGCACACCTCTGTGCTCACTCTGCTACATTTTGTCCAATGAACAGATCTGCTGATTACTCAAGACCAGCCGAAGTCAGCAGCCAAAGCAAGTTCAGACAAAAATGTATGGGAAGACCCCAGAACATTGAACAGCACATGGATAGGCATTCACATGTGGCAATTCAAGTAATTTAGACATGGATCACACATGCCTGTGACATGCATGGAATGAGCTCACAGTCCATAGAGAGGGTGAAAGGGAAAGCCAGGCAGAGGGAAAGGGCAGAATCAGATACCCAGGCAAGGCAAAGGCTTGCTACAGAGGGATGTCAGGGTTGCACTTCCGCCCAAGGGAGTGTGTTGTCAACCCCACCCCTGCCTCATCCCCCAGCATGCTTCAGGACCTCTGTGTATTCTCCATTTACTCCCCATCCTTAATTACTTCCATGTAAAGCAATTACAAAAACGAAGGTTGTTTTGTCAGAGTCTGATACAGCTTGAATCCCTATTCAATATAGTGATAATCCACCCACCAGACTCTAAGATCCATTTTCCCCCTATGGGGATTATTGTAGTTTGCAGTGATAACAGTTGGACGTTCCCCAGCTAGTTGTGTCTTAAATGAAGTATGCAGGGGGGAACCCTACTGCTATTACCGGTAATTCTTAAAGCAGTCTCTCAATGGGAGAGCATTTAAGTTGTGTTTAATAATATACTCTGGCTTGATTCTGCAAACATGTCCTCGCACAGCCAACTCAGAAGCCACGCAATGCTCAAAGCCAAGGCAAGCCCACGGGTTGTGCTCAACTTGTGCCTTGAGTGTCTGTGTTCGCAAACAGTGGAAACCCTGCCAAGAATAGCTGTAAGGACAAGTTCTTACTAATATCCCCAGCCATCTCCATTGTGTGACCTGCTTTCCGACAAGCCTAGATCACTTCGGCTTCTGGCCGGTGATGGAGATGGAGAGGTGCCACACTTGGCTTTCTGTGCATTGTCGTAAAGCTTTCCGCCGTTCCTTCTGTGAGACTACCAGCTACCAAAGCTTGCTACCCTCAGAACCCTCAAGGGAGATGCAGTCAAGGCCGCATATTTCTCAAAAGATTCCAGGCTCCACCTTGACCCCCATGGGTAGAGAAGTTGTCATCTTCTAATATTCCATGTGTTGTCATGAAACTCCTCCTGGGACCTCAACCGCAGTTAGAAACACGTTGGCTTCAGTTGGGTTTGTCTCTGGCTGTCCTCTGGCCCCAGTTAGCCTGTGAGGATCACAACGGTGATTCCTCCAGGAATCCAGCTCTGACTCACTTGCCAACCACACCCTGGAACCCCTGTACACAGTAACCCCCTGTTTGGGTCTCCTCCTCCGTGTCCACCAAAGCACACTCCCTGTTCCCTAGCCCTCTAGCTAAGAATCAGTCCCTCATATAACTTAGTGTGAAGGGATGAGGGCTGAGGATGTGGTGACCGTGCACACGGAAGGGCCTGCATTCCCTTCTGACACTAGTGAAAAACCAGACAATTTTTCAAAAGCCTTTTCACTTTGAAGAGAGTCACCATTGACAAATGGAGTATCAGAAACCTCCACAATTCATCAGAGGAATATTAATTCAACCGCTGTTCCCTTCATTAGTGCTGTTCCAAAGCCTGGAAGATTGATATGGCTGGCAAGGTTGTGGGAATTAAGACCATTTTTCTATGAACATTTTAATATAAAGGCACACAGTGCACAGCCAAGTTGGGAGGGGAGAAAGCTCCCGATGGGGACAATGCGTGTCTATATAATTTGACAGCAGCCTGTCTGCACATTTTATGATTTGTGTCTTTGTGTGTCTGTGCACGCAGTTTAGCAGACACTGTGAAAAAGGAGACAGAAGTCAGAGGCACATCGCAGGGTATTATAAGAAACTCATATGAGAACTTGAGAGTGTATTATAATAGTAATACAAAGTTTAAATTGCTAGGAATGTACACTGCTACTGAATTTCGGGTAGTTAGTTCCCATAACAAGGCTGATAAAGGGAGGTATACACAGAAACATTTTAGCTCATTTTTATTTCAATATAAAATAAAAAGAAATATAGAGAGACATTGCTTTCTCTCATCAGAGCTACATGATAACAATCCTATATATTTTATTTCTTTTTTAGATGTTTCTAAGTCTAACTGAACATATTTTCCAATGATTAAAATTCTCATCTGGGAAATGAGCTTCCTTCTTAATACCAACAATGCCTTCAGTGGAGGGAGAGATTGCAACTTATAGGAGAGATTGCAACTTATAAGAGAGTTTGCAGCTTATAAGAGAGAATGCAACTTATAAGAGAGATTGCAGCTTATAAGAGAGATTACAGTTTATAAAAGAGATTGCAGCTTGTAAGAGAGATTGCAGCTTATAAGAGAGATTGCAGCTTGTAAGAGATATTGCAGCTTATAAGAGAGATTGCAGCTTGTAAGAGAGATTGCAGCTTGTAAGAGAGATTGCAGCTTATAAGAGAGATTTCAGCTTATAAGGGAGATTGCAGCTTGTAAGAGAGATTGCAGCTTGTAAGAGAGATTGCAGCTTGTAAGAGAGATTGCAGCTTATAAGAGAGATTGCAGTTTATAAGAGAGATTGCAGCTTATAAGAGAGATTGCAGCTTGTAAGCAACTGCATGCATTGACCACGCTTTCCTTAGTTTTCTAGGGGCTGAAGATTTGGCCTCTGGGACCTGCTATCCAATCTGTAGATAAAATAAATGCCCTGCCCATCAGTGTGTCTTCCGCACACCTACCAACACAGCCTCCACCTCCAGTCCCCGGCTTCCTGTGGTCTTCACACTCCAGGCCACCATCGCTTGTCCTATTGCCCTAAGGCAGATGCCATAGAACTCAGGGGAACATGGAAGCCCAGAGCCTGCTGAGTTACTACAATCAGGCAGACCTAGATCTGCCTCCTCTGCCTCCCTGGTTCCTCCTCACGAAAACAATAAGAAAAGCTCTTGTCCTCATTTCCCTGTTCCCTCCACCTCCTGACTGACCAGGGGTCTCTGTGTAGCCACCCACATGGTTCTTCTTAGAAGCCCTGAGTCATAGACTCTCTTTACAGTGGCCCTATCTCCTAGATGTTGGCCTCCCCACACTTCACAAATACAAAAAAGGCCTCTGGGGGACTACAGTTGAGACATTCTGAAGAACAGTCTGTGCTGCCGCTTAAGAGGGCCCGAAGCACTTTTGGACATCTCTAGGGCAAGCACCTGTCTGTGGTTAAAGGTATCTAGAAAGTGCTGAGGTGGCACAGTGGTTAGCTTTACCATCCTCACAGGCAAGGAAGACACCACCCTCCAGGGCTGTAGGCTCACCTTCCTCGGCACACATATCCCTGAAACAACCAACTCTATGGGCTACCTGGAGTTGAAAACCCTCTGATGTCTAAGGAGAATGATGGACTATTTCTGAACTGTGCCCATTGGGCGCTTCCTAGAACCCCTGTTACTGGAGCTCGGCCCCCTCCCTTCTTTCTGCTGTGTTTTTCCCCCTCCCAAGATTTTTTCTGGAAAGTCTGTCTCAGCCTGAGTTTGGTCCCCTGGTCATGTGCAGATCACTGGACAGACACTGCTAGGGAATGTTTGACTGGACAAGGTCCCATGTCAGGGTTAAAAAGATAAAGGAAACAGGCTTCTATCAGGCAGTCTAGCATACAACTTTAATCCACTTAGGAGACAGAGGCAAGCGGATCTCTGTGTGTTCAAGACCAGACTGATGTACAAAGTGAGTTCCAGGACAGCCAGGGCTATTACACAGAGAAACCTTGTCTCAAACAAAACAAACAAACAGACAAAAAAAAAAAAAAAAAGGAAACAGGCTTCCTTCTATGGCTGGCAAATGCAGGACAGACAGCTGAGAAATGGGTGGCTTCCTTATATATGTCTGTGTTTAACTTTGCTACAAAAAGGACCAGCAACCAAGAGTCTGCCCGTGATGATCAGATCTCAGGAAACCACAGGGATGATACAAAAAAATAAATAAATAAAAATAAAAACCCTGCCTTTTTTGCCTTCCATGTAATAACTTCTATTCTTTGTCTTTGTCCACACAGAAAACGCCAAGCAGAGAGGAGGTCCTAGGAGAGCACACCTGATTTGGGTCCTAATGGTGAGCCCACACCATCTGCATTCTCCACACGAGCTACATGCTCTGCATTTCTATTGTCTGCATTCGGTCTGAATGCAAAGGAAGAGAATGCAATCAAACACAAATCACAGTGTCTGGATGTGGAAGTCTGTTTGTGAGGGAAAAAAATCGCCACAGATGAAGTGCTCATTTGCCAATTTGGAATTCTATTGCATTGTAGCCAGCAGAGCCAAGTTAGGAGCCAAACTTGCCCAAGCTTGCCTGTTCAGTCAACAACTGTACACTGCACTGGGGCCCTGATGTCGTTCTAGTCTGTGTCTAACCTTCAGAAGCCATCACTACCGAGAGCAGAGACAGCAGTTGACGTGCCCACTGGATTAAAGACAAGGCAGCTTCAAGCGTGCAAACTTACTTACTATGGAGTGTGCAAAAGTAATGCCTTTTCTAGAAAAATAAATAAAACAAGCTAGGTTTTCTGCTTCAACAGATTTAAAACTGGGAAGACAGAAAATAAGTTAAAGACCAGTGAATAGAGAAATTGAGACCAGGGAATAGAGCGAGGACCTGAGACCAGGGAATAGAGAGAGGACCTGAGACCAGGGAATAGAGAGAGGACCTGAGACCAGGGAATAGAGAGAGGACCTGAGACCAATGAATAGAGAGAGGACCTGAGACCAGGGAACAGAGAGAAAATCCGAGTAGGTTCTGCGGAGCCAAGCTACAGGAGCTCAGTAAAGTTAAAGGAGGCATGACTACTTACCCCCTACCCACACCTTGTCTTGACTTCCCCAATTTCAAACCATGAGACATCTAAAAACCACAACAAAACATAAAATAAACTTTGAAAGAAAAGTGGAAACCAGAGAAAGTCGACTGACCTTGGCCATACATCTCAGTAACTTGCCCCCCTCAAAGAAGAATTTAAAAAGTAGAAACCACTGGAGACCAAGACTTCCACTCAGACCTGGGATTCCAGCTTCCTGTGTAAACACTTGTATTTCAGCCTGAGAACATGGAAGTTCAAACCAGAAAGAGACCAAGGAAATGACCCAAGCCTGGGGTTAACAACTCTGAGCTGTTGCTCTTCTTTCTCATCTTCTTCCTTCCCCCGAAGTGGAGAAATCATTTCCTCACCTTGAATCATCTAGCAGGATAGCTGTGCGGGGTGAGGACACACAATGCATTGGCAAATGCGCCACAGCTTTGCAGCAATGTGGGGAAATAATGAGGGAAAACAGACCTTATCTGAAGCCAAGCAAGGTGACAAAGGGCAGCACAGTTCCTGGGTGGTTGGGGATACTGGAACGCTCCATGCCTGTCTGCTGCTAAGTCACTGTGTGATGGGCAGCATGAACCATACGGCACCAGACTCTACTGGGCACGCATATGCAAGACCCCTGCTGTTTGGAGGGTCCCCAGTGACTAATGGTGCATTGAAGCATCTATTCCTTGGACTCAGCCTTTGCCTTAGGAAACCTCTGGGTTGGAAAGTATTTTCTATACCACAGAAAAATCTATGGTCATGGGCCAGTAAAGGAGCAGAGGCAACCTAAGTCATGTGCTTCTTTGCTCTGGCGCTCTACAGTGACCTTCACGGTCAGTTAAGGCTAAAACTTGGTTCAAGAACTAGCCACGTGAAACAGCACAGGTGAAACTCTCCCTGTACTCCAATGATGCTTCACGAAATCGCTGCCCTGATGGTTTTGGGTTTAAGCTTAGGCCTTGCCTCCCCAGAATCCTGCACGCCAGCCTTGCAGCCTAAGCTGATATTTATTTATTTTACTAGTTAGTTATCACTGAGGTGTGGGAAAATAAACCCTAGGCAATTCCACGTGTGCTGAGCTTAGGCCTCAGCCCAAAGCTGGCTTCTCAAATGGTTAAAGTCATTTAAATACTTCCTTCCAGGGCTTAGAAACCAGAAGGAAAGCTGGGTCACAAAGCTAAGCCAGATAAAGATCTTTTACAAGGACACACTGAGCTTCGCTCCTGAGAGTGAGTTTGGCCCAACAGTGTACTCAGAAAGTCCATTTCCCTACCGGTCATTTTTAGGGGATTTTGTGCATCTGCTTCTCTGGCAGTGACGAGAATCAAGGCCAGGGCTTCATCCACGCCCGACTAGTGCTCCACCACCAAGCCTAGTGCTCCACCACCAAGCCTAGTGCTCCACCACCAAGCCTAGTGCTCCACCACCAAGCCTCCTCCTCGCTCCTCAGTATTTGTTTGACTTATCTCCAGAAAAAAAAATAAAACCATAGCTTGCATATTTTGAGACTGTTTTCTTTTTCATTTCAGCAATTTTCCGGTTACTTTTCTTTTGTACAGAGAACCCAATAAAGGTCAGCATTCACCTCTCACTGACTGTGCATTTGGTATTATTTCTATCTTACAGACAACATTGTGGCATTGAGCATTTAACACATCTGAGGCGCCCACCCCCTTTCGGGCATCACTGTAGTAGGGTAAATCCTGTTAATAAATAGAATTGCTATTGAAGACAGGTTTGAGCTATAGTGCCTCACTTTTACCAACAACACATGAGTGAGGAGTCTATTTGAGCTCCAGCTCAATGTGCAAGTGAGGGAGGGCTACTTCCTACTTCCTCTCTGCCATTCATGTAGCTGAGGAGTGAGCCACTTCCTACTTCCTCTCTGCCATTCATGTAGCTGAGGAGTGAACCACTTCTTCTCTCTGCCATTCCTGCAGCTCCACCCTACTGAGCTGAAACTTGGCAAACTGTCTCTTCCTGTCCGTACCCTTGAAATCACTATCACACTGCTTCTGACATGATGCTGCATTGCATGGGAGCATCAAGGAACACTGTAGCTAAGAAAGCACAGTCATGCCTCTTCTGCAACACAACAGTACCCACTTGCCCTTCAACCACATCTTCCCTGAATTAAAAATCACCTCGAAGTTGCTGACAGGGTGTCAGACAGAGAGACTGATATACTCAGTCATCCCACGCCATAGTGACGGACAAGGGACCTGTGCTGAGAACCAGGTTTTCTTCCGTCTTTTAAAACTGCCTTTCCCATATCCAGAGTTGCCAAAATTCAGCAAATTCTGGAACATTATAACTAATTGAGTTGTCTTTGGAGTCAAATACTATTAATAGTTATTTACCCAACTGGCAGAGCGGAGACTTCAAAGGGTAATAGCTTCCCTGTTTGCCTGAAGGGGCTTTCGGAGGAAAAGAGCCACCCTAGAAGTACTTCCATGAATGCTGGGGATGGGAGCCTCAGAGGTGGAGAAGCCACTCCAACCCAGAGGAAAACTGATCTTTCAGGGGACAGACTTCTGGATTCTATAGAACAGATTAAAATTAACTAATCACGCAGTGGGGACACAGAAAGTTGAGGGTGCCCCCAGTTTTCAGTGTTCAGTTAAGCAGTTCCTGAACTGACAGGCATACGGAAGCCATTTGCATTCGGAATATGCCACACTTCAGATTTTGAACCCTGAATCTTTGCTCCAGGTTCCTGACTCACTGGGGACATTCCGTGGCAGGAGCAGACGCAGCTTCCACCAGCCAGGTGACCATGAACCTGCCATCGGTGCTCCATGGAGCACTACACTGCCAACATATTCAGACATTAGACTTGAAGCAAGACAGAAGTGTCAGCCATCTCAGGACAGGAAGAGACCAGATCAGTTTATCTTAGACAGATTGCTTTGACTGCGGGATGGAGTCAGAATTGTGGGAAAGACAAAGAACAAGAAACTGGCCAAGAGGTTTAAAGAGAAACGAAGGCTCAAGAAAACTATACCCTGACCTGGGAGTGGGGAAGTAGGTCAGCAAAGAGATGGGCAGAGTTAGGGAGCCTGTGATTGATTGTTTGTGATTGACAAGTCAAAAGGAATCTGAGCAGGGAGTCGTGAAGCTCACAGTCAAAGACAGTGAGGTATAGGACGCCACTGGCCATAGAGTCCTGAAGGAACTTGGGACAGAAATAACTTCACAGTTACAAAGGGAAGCTCCTAAGACACAGATTCCCAGATAAGACAAATTGGGGTAAAAAGCCCCACTTAGGTGTTTGGGAGAAAATGAGAGGAGATTTCTTTAATTTAGATTTTAATGTCCCAATGGCCTATGTGTCTCCAGGGTCCCTGGAATACGTCTACTGGGAGGCGGTGAGACCGCTAAGAGGTTGAGCCTAATGCTGGAACTTTAGGTCATTTGTGAGTGTGTGTGTCCTTTAGAAGACTGTGGGACCCCAAGCTTTTACTCCCTACCAAGGGCTGAGCAGTTTTGCTCAGCCATGCCCTCTTGTTGGGACATACTGTGCTATGTCCTCCCACAGGCCACTGGAGATGGAGGGGCTCCATTACAGCTGTGAGTCCGTCAGCCTGGTCTAAACCCATCACTTGGAGGCTTTGTTACAGAGACAAAAAACTGACTGACTTGGGAAGCATCAGGTGTGCAGGCCTGGGTCTCAGGATGGTCAAGGCTCTGGGCGTTTAGGGAGCTGGAGAAGGGAAGTGGGGTCTGTATGGGACTCCTTCCCTGGTCGTTTCTATGGGTACCCAAGTGAGGCTAAATTTAGGTCTTACTCCTGATTTGCTAATGTCTAGGCTCCCTTTAGAAGGGGCACAGTCACAATGAAGACAATATAAGCTTTGGGGCCTCTGAGGCCAAGAAAATGCAAGAGCTTCAGAGAGATGAAGTGGTTGCCACCTCCCAGAAGCTCTGAACACTCAACTGCTCCTTCTTGATGGATTGAAGCAGCAGTCTTAAAACAGAAAGGAATAATGTTCTCCCTTTCTTGTGGTGACTCACTGTGGGGACTGGGGTCTGCCCAGCCTTCTTTTATTTTCTGTTTAATAAGAGAGATTTGTTCACAGCAAAATGAAGGGCTCCCTTGAAAGTGAACGTAGACACAGTCAGCACTGAGAATCTGCCCCGCTCGAATTCTATTAGGAAATTAACCGGTTAAACCCTAATGATTTTGAAAAAAAAAAATAAAAAGCTGTCCAAAGAAAGGGAAAAATAATATATCAATAGCTCAGTAACTCTGAGACAGAACTGAAGTAAAATAAAATAAATACCAAGAAAGATTAGTTTTTCAAACATCTCTCCAAGGAAACAGCAAGGATTTAGTAAGTTGAAAAGGGAGTATCCGTGACCCAAGTGAAGGCCAGCAATGGGGAAATGGAAGAAACTGGACCGTCCCTGTAGATCCCGGCCACACAAGCCCTCGGCATTAGCGTTCCAAAAGTTCTGACCTCAAGACACCCTAGTTTCCAGATTGCCTTTTATATATCAGAAAAATCACATTTGTACATTTGTATGTGAGGAGAAAAATCACTAGTTTCCAGTTTTTAAAACTCCGCAGAAATTAAAACCTGCTGCGTTATCAAATGTTGCTGTCTCCCCATCCTAGCATCCCTAAGAACAACATGTCCACCACTTTGAGGGAGCAGATAAAGGTGCTATAATGCAGAGGAAATCCCCTCGCATCCAGTCCCTGAGACTGTACCCACCCAGAGAGGGCACTCGAAGGCGGCCACTCCCAGCTGCTTTGCCACAGGGAGGGTGCTGAGCAGAGTGAAGGCATCTCACAGAGCATGAACTGACTGCTTCCAAACACTGGACTGCTGGCCACTGGCACAGAGGGGGGGAGGCCAAGGATCACACTGCTGACAGTTTCCTTTCTGGCTGACTTGCAATTGGCTAACTAAACAGCTGGTTTCAAATTAATTCCAGTTCCTCCAGTCTCAGAGGAGTGTCGTTCGGGGCCAAGTTTCCACTTCAGTTCCACCTTATCTCATACTTCTGGACATGAGAATTATAAATGAAAATCCATCCGAGACTAGGAGGAGGGCTTGTGTTGGGGTGAACTGACTCTGAACATCCCAGCATAGAGAGTACCCTCCTCCCTCATCAACCTTCACTTGGGCTATCTCCGCCTTTAAACTTCTGCCTTTATTAACTCCTAGTGTCCCTAAGAAAAACATCATCAAACAGTTCCTAGGGTGGAAGACATGGCTCAGCAGTTAGGAGCACTGGCTGCTCTTCCAGAGGATCGAGGTTTAATTCCCAGCACCCACATGGCAGCTCCCAAACATCTACAACTATGACACCCTCTTCTGATCTCCACAGGTATTATATGCACATGGTGTACGTACATATATGCAGGCAAAACATCCATACACTTAAGACAATTTCTTTAAAGTTTCTTTGTGACAAAAAAAAGTGGCATTATGGCTTAAATCCTTGAAATTTACATTTTTTTCTTTTGTTCTTGCCCCTTAGCCCATGCTTCCCAGATGCCCTTGCAGTTAGTTGTAGCTATACAATCAAATTCTAGCCAGTGGCATAGTCCCCACATTTGCCACCTGTTCTATTTGTCCTTCAACTTGGTCAGAATGAAGATAGTCCACAGGCAAGCTAGGTATCTTGACTTTAGAATTTGAGTCTAAAGATATGTTGCTTTGGAAAAGAGGTTCTGCTTTTGTTTCCAACTCAGATGAGAACCTGTGGGTTAATTCCAGACTATTGTTATTTGATGGACCAAGATCCCCTGAAAGGTCGCCATGAACACTCCTAAAAATTACTTCACCCAACAAAAGCAGGAAGCAGTTAGGCGAGAACTACACCCATATTCCCAAATATTGTCTATAAATACTTGTTTACATTTAAAGGGGGATACCTTTATGTTGATTTAACTTAGCAGCCTATACAAAGAAATGTCTCTCTGTGCTTAGCTCCTTCACAGTCAAAAAATTCAAAGAAAACACAATAGTAGTCATAATATTCATTTTATTATCTTTATTCCTTTAATCTATGACTGTCTGTACTTTGTCTCTTTAAAGTTTATTTTTTCAACCATTTACTTCCTTTTCTGACTCTCTATACTCTTTATTTTCTCTTTCCTGAGCCTACGTACATTTTTAAGCACACTGTGACCCATTTAGATGTCTTTTATGTCTGAATCTGTTCTTATTGTGTATCTGTAATCCTTTTTTGACCAAAACTATTTTTTTTATGCTAAGTGGGTATGGCTAGGACCAAAGGGCCCTTCCTACTTGTTCTGCCCAGTCCACCTTGGTGGAGGCATGTTCAGTGCCTTTGCAAGTCATGCACACCACCCCAGTTCCAAATATGCAGCAGGTCTATGTCAAACCATTAGGCAGTTTGTAACATGCCCCTCACAGAACCAATTTAAATACTCCATAGCCAGAACTCCTGAGAAAGAGTTAGAGCTATTTATTCTGGTGAACCAGGAAGCTGCCATTTTTAAAAGTTTTTACTGCACCTCTCTTAAAGTAGCTGCAGTGCCCCTGCTCGCTGTGAACCCATTTAGAAAAAGAAATTGTGGCTACCAGAAATTGTGCTAAACTCTTTTCTTTTTTGCCTAGAATTACTCTTCAAGCTCTCTCAGGCTTTAACTGGATTTAGCTAGCACACGTTGGAGTGTCAATTTGTAGTGCAAAGGAACAAGATAAGAATGCCTCCCTGAGAAAAGGTACCAAGCCACGTGATAAACATAGATAAGAATTATGGGTTGAATTAATTTGTAAGAGCTAGTTAATAATAAAGCTGAGCTAATAGGCCAAAAAGTTTATAATTAATATAAGCTTCCGTGTCTTTCTTTGAATGACTACAGGACCACATGGGACAGAAACCTCCATTTACAAATGGTACCCAAACATTTGGCAAAAATTTCCATATAAAGCATGAGAAAGTGATGGGAAAACCTTGTTAGCCAATTATCTTTAAGCGGTGGATCAAAGTTAAGGTGTGGCTTTCTGGTACCAAGAGAGAAAAATGGGCACATGACCCAGGTGTGCTCTTTGTGTGATTCCCACAGGGCACAGCTGAGCTTGGACTTCTTGTTCCTGTTTCATGGGTTTTCCTCTTATAATAAATAAAAATATAATTGTTTTATCCTTTAGCTAGCCTGGTTATTTCCCAAATCTAGCTAATTTCTACAGTTGGCACCCAATGTGGGGCTCGAACCCACAACCCTGGGATTAAGAGTCCCATGCTCTACTGATGATTATTTCCCAAATTGATATAATTTCTACAAGATTTTTTTAAAAAGGATTCTAGACAGACAAGAACAGAGTCAAGCACAGCTTCTTGGGAATCATCTTTTCTCTGGTAGGCTCTATTTGTTGGCAGCTAGCAGAGTTACAGCTCCTTTAAGAGAGGCTTCCTGACTCAGCATTAGAGGTAAAAACTTTGCAGCTCTTTTAAGAGGCTATGCCACCAAATATTTAAATGGTGTTTATGAGCAGCCAGTGAGAGGCATGCTTCTTGGTGGTGGCATGAACCTTGAAACTTCATAGAGCTGTAGCAATAAATCTGGCTCCCACCAGTACCTCTGCCATGAATCTAGACTCTTAGAAAGCTAAGGAGTGGAGCAGAGTTAGCCACCAGAACTGCAGCTTTAATTCTAGCCATGTTGCTTAGTAGATTAAAGATTCATGTATTCAGAAAAAGGCAGAGATATATAATAATGACAGATTCAGAGAAAAAACCTTCTAAATGGGTCATAGTATGTTTAAATATATATATCCTAGGGATAGAAAAGAAAAGGGGTAGAGAAAGTCGTTTTAAAAAGGAAGTGTAGTAGTCGGGTATGGTGGCACACGCCTTTAATCCCAGGATTTGGGAGGCAGGCAGATCTGTGTGAGTTTGAGGCCAGCCTGGTCTACAGAGTGTGTTATAGGACAACTAAAAATACACAGAGAAACCCTGTCTCAAAAAACAAAAAAAAAACAAAATTAAAAGTAAAAATAAAAGAAACAGAGTGAAAAAAGCCACATAAAGATGAAAAATACACAGAGAATCTGTATACTGTATGTTATTGTGTTGTCTTTGAGTTGTTTGACTTCCTGCTGAGGAAGGAGCAACAGCTGCTAAAAGACATTTGATTATAAATGCTGCTCATTTAATTCAAGCTATATAATTTAAAAATGCCTTGACTTTAAAGTTTAAATCAAAAGATATGTTACTTTGGAGAATAAGTTTTGCTTTTTTTTTTTCCACAGAAAATGAGAGCCATGGATTCATTCTTGGTTAAGAAAAATAAGGTTTGATCAAGGAAGACCCCCTGAAAAAAATCTCCAATAGTAGCAGATGGCCCAGATGATCTAACATTTCAGAGCACCTCTGTTGCAGTTTCCTCTGAGTTCTACATCCAGAACAGATTCAAGGCTGCTGGCTGAGATGATCAATCCTCACAAAATGCTCCAGTCAGGACTTGATCATAATCTTAAATTTTCTTTGGGTCCCTATAAGATTACCAGCACCCCCAAACAACAGGAAGTAGTCTAGAGGGCTATGCCAACATTCCCCCCAAAAATGAATTATGAATGTTTGTCTTTGTTTAGAGTGTTGGTTACAAGTTGTTATAGATAATGGTCAGGAAAAAAGCTTAAAAAAGGAGATTAGATTCAGAGTTCTTGCTTTGAAAAGAAAAAAAGGGGAAATGCTGTGGGATAATGCTCTTATACACTGTAAAGATTGGTCACTCATATTGGTTTAATAAAATGCTGATTGGCCAGTAACCAGGCAGGAAGTATAAGGAGGGCAACCTGACTAAGAGAATTATAGGGAGAGAAAAGGCAAAAAGTCAGTCACCAGACAGATGCAGAGGAAGCAAGATGAGAATGCCTCACTGAGAAAAGGTACCAAGTCACATGGCTAAACATAGATAGGAAACATAGGCAGAATCTTCTGTCTATATGAAACTCTCCAAAATCAGAAACATTTTGAACACTGGCCTCTCAGAAGGGAAGAACGGCACATAAGATGCCATGTTCAGACCAAGGAACAGCCAAAATGCAGGTACACTAAAAATAATGAATAAATTACTGTCAGGCCATATGTATACAATGTATGTGACATATAAATAAATTCTATGTTTCAAATTAGATTCTGTCTCCAAGATGTCTCATTATGTGTGTCCAAATATTCTAAAATTGGAAAAAAGTTCTAAAACATTAAGCATTTTGGAGACAAGATGTTCAACTTGTACAGGAATGGTGGCAGCTGAGGGACATGTCTGGTACACTGAGAACCTTTGCTAGACGGAGCCTGCTTATGAGGTTGACCACCATCTCCAGAGTTGGAACAGGCAATCAGTACTCAGGATTGATCAACACAACAGTATCAAATATAAAAAGCACAAGGAAAAAGCCAATGTATAAACTACAAATACAACCTAAAACCATGATGTGTTGCTAATACAGTAGCTACCTGATTCACTGAGGACCTACGAAGGGACTCCATGGAACACAGCAAGTTTGCCTTCAGAATCTGTGGGTCCTGCACTTGAGAATTCAACCAATCGCCAGCTGAAGATACACATACACAATACATACATATACACACTATATATACATACATACACATGATACATACATACATACATAAACACACAATGCATACACACATAAACACAATATATACATATCTGTTCTGAATTTATTTTGGTCATTATTTCCTAAACACTATAGTATGACAACTTTTCTACAGAATTTATATTATATTAGACATTATAAATAATCTAGAGAGAAGATTTAAAGAATAGGGAGGGTTGTACTCAGGTTAGGTACAGATTCATGTCCTTTTTCATAAAAGAGACATGAGTTCTGAGGACCTTGGAATCCACGTGGTCCTGGGCGAGCCTCCTGCAGGTATGGGGAAGTCAGTTTTAAAAGTGAGAAATACCCAGGAAACAGCACTCCAGGCAGAGGAATGGAACACAGATAGACCAGATGCCAAGGTGTTTGGCTCTCTCCAGACACCACAAGAAGTGACCAGCATGATCTAGTGTGAGCCTTTTCTATAAAAATTAGGGACACACCCTGAGAACACTGGCACCTGGCCTTTATCGTTTTCCTGAGTCCAGCATCTGGGGTGAGCACATGTGCAAGTTACAGAAAAGCATTCGGTCAACTGGCCTAGATTTTCCCTGAATTCTTTTAGGTCATTTTTCTCATTTTAAGAGGAGAGCCTGTGCTCCGCAGAAGCAATCTTTAAAATGGTGCTTATTAATACTTGCTCCATGACAGGTGCTTACGAGAGATTAGATACTACTCTAATTAGGAGAACGTGGTCAGCATTTATTGCTGTGTTTAAAAACAAACAAACAAAAAAGCTGAAACAAAAACCTAGGAGCCCATAGGTTTAAAGTCCAGAAAGCCTCCAGTGAGAATCCTGCAATTAGTCTTGTTGGAAGCCCAGCAGGGTGCCCCGATTCTATGCTTCAACTAATTTTGAAGAAAAATGGTTGGCAGTTACTTTTCTCTTTCATTTTGAACACATGGGCTATTTCAAAGAAAATTCAGCAGGGTTCGCCTCTCCTCACTCATAATTAAGTGAGACAAAGTGCTGGGATTTTCCAATCCACTGAAAATTCCAGAGGGCTCTGTGACAAAGGCCACAGCCTTGCAGCGCCAGGGAAAGGTGGGACCCACTGCTCTGGATCCTCATTCTCCAGGCTTGGATCTGAAGGCGGGTCAGTCCGCCTCGGTCTAATAATAAGACTTGACAGACATGAGAGAGCGACATGAAAGCTTTCTTCTCTCCCGTGCCACCCCAGTGAGCGCGCAGAGTAGCTGTCACAAAGCCCCCCGAGGGAAGGCAGGTGACGGCTGTCTGCACACACGCATTTCCCTGCTGACCCCCTCTTAAGGCTGGCTTCACACACATTCCAATTCCCTTCTCTTCAAAGCAGCCCTGGTTAGTAATTTAGAGCAAGGGCTTCACAATGACTCACGAAGGGACATTAGTGGCCCTCTAAGAGAATGGCAAGCCCATAGTGCCTGGCAAGCAGTTTATGACAAATTCTCTTGAGACTTGGTTTCCATGGAGAAGCCAAACAGTGAGTCAGACCTGGAGGACTTGCTGAGACTGGTCTACACTGCCTTGCCACCGAGCAAGACCCCAAGGAGGGAAAGTGCTTGTACCGAGACCCTCCCTCCATTGTTCCTGCCCTTAGAATTTCCCTTTTCATTTATGTCGTACTAACCTTAGTGATTATATACATGAGGTTGTACATATAACACAGAAATGCGTTTCAGTCCTTCTGGATTATCATTGGCTGCAGCTAGCGCAGGGCACCACCAGGGAGCTTTCTGTGGTATAAGATGGGGTTTACCCGAGACAACTGTGCACAGTGAGGTACCCAGCCTTCCCAAGACACTTTTCTTGTTGAGTCTAGCCAAGGCCAGAAACAGTATGGGACTGAAACCAGTCACGATGTTTAACCCCTGCTGTGCCGTGAGACAGAGCAAATAGAACTGTGTGCACTAATAAAGCGAAGTGTTGAATAAAATAACAAAAAAAGTGCAAAACGAAACCTACTCATTTAAGACAAAATACCATTTGAACAGTCTAGCTATTCTGCTGTCTCTTGAGGTGGCTACACATGGTCAGGAAAAGAAGCCCAGACCCATGAGAGGAAATTTGTTTCTTGCTTTACCCTATCCCATTAAATAGCCAAGGTGTTCTTTAAAAGCCATGGATTTCTTGGAAAAAATGTTAGAATTGACTATTCAAGTCAGGAAGTCTCAGATGGGGGTGATTTTGCCTCTAGAGGGAAATCATCAGTTCTGGAGATATTCTGGGGTGTCCCGTGTGGGGTGGGCTGGAGGGCCTGTGTTATGCATATCTAGCGGTTTGAGGCCAGAAATGCCTGGAGATGTTCCCATGGTGTAGAACCTAAGATCCGCAATACCTGGAACGGGTTCCAGGGTCTAGAACCTGAGATCCAAGACCAGGACAGTCCACACCGTATAGAACTAAACTTCTAAGGTGCAGTGACAACAGATTGAGGAGCCCAGACCCAGATTAGAGGTTAGAATTTATTCTAGATAATTATGGACCTGCTAAAAGCAAACCTCAGGCTGCCTGTGCAAAGACAATAAATTCCTTTCCCTCCTGGTTTATCTGACACTCCTCAAAAGGCAGACCTGTCTGACAATGCCATGGGAAAAAAAAAAAGTCATCATCACCATCTTCCTTGTCGTCATTGTTATGGTCAACATTGCTATCCCCACCGTCACCATCAGGAATTGGATTCAGACTCAGGACTAAGTCCAATTGGCCGTTTCTCTACAGGCATGCTACAATTGCTGTGGCTGTCTCTGCCCCTTCCCTCTAGTGCAAAGGTATTGCAGTCACTGTCCTGCCCCCAACAGAGCTACCTCCATGGCTTGTGAGTTGATGTGTTCATGAAACATTTCTAAATATCCAAGAGGAAGAGGAGAATAAAGTCTAAAACTGTCAAAAGGCCCTCAAAAGTGTGACCCGGCCACGTGATCTGACCCCAGCTGGTCAGTTGTGATTTCTGTTAAACCAGCCCAGATTCCAGTCTGAACTCTTTAAGTAAATATGCCGTGTCTCTTCCTATTTGTTATTAATTCACTTAAAATCTACCCATTGACTGCCTGATAGGTGCTGGACAGTATCTAATGTAATGACAATAGAATAACCACATCACCCTTCTGTGGAATATTTATTTATTTTTCAAATAAAAAAACAAATTAATGGACATTTTGTCTGTTCACTGTATTTACACAATTCTATTTCTTCTGTTAGAGTATAAGGACTTGATGTTATTCCATTCTTTATTCCTTTCCATGTTATGAATATTCCTATTCGTAACAATTGCAGTATAATCAGCTCCGGTACTTTCCACATGTACATGCTCAAGAAATGCCTTAATGCCCTAATGAAATGTTTTAAAGAAGACAAACAGCAGTAAAAACTGCCTTAGTGTTGTTTACTGGCTCCAGTATTTCAGAGGCACCTGTTCTTCCCCTGTCAAAGTAGGTCTCCAAGTTTTATCTCTCTCCCTAGTTGTTCTAACTTGTCCCTACTGTGTGTTATAAGCATACATATGATCTTGTCTCCCTACTGCATTCCAGATATTAAATACAGGGCCTGGGGAAGTTTAGGCACTCCATAAAGAGCTAATTAAAAAAGAGAAAAGATAATGACCTCCAACCAGCTCCTTGCAGTATTCAATGGAAAGTCAAACTCAGCGTATGTGGGCCCATATTTGGGTCAGAAACCCAACCGCTCAGGCCTCTTCTCTGGACTCCCTCACCTCCCCGTCCTACTCTTTGTATTGCTTATGCAAAGTCGGCAGACACGGCATGGGGCTCCCAAGTAGGAGTCTAAGGCTCCGCAGGGTGCCTCACTTCTTCCTGGGACCATAATGGGGTAGAGCCCTCTGTGTATGCACATTGCACAGCAGGAGAAAAAATGGTCATTTATGTTTTAGGAGTCACGCTTCTTCAGTAGTCAAGTTCTAAATAAAATCATCTTAAAGTTATTAACATTTGCGCAAATATAGGGATTTTTTATGGTAACCAATCATGTTTCGAGTAGATTGAAGGCTGGCTCCACAAAATGGAATCATTGCCTCCCACTATCAGTGAGGTTAAGAATCTTGAGGCTAGAGAGTTCATAGGCCCTGGGGGAAAATCCACTATAATTATTCCGCTAGATGAATTTAGCCATAAATGACATATTCCTATATCCATAGAGCAGCGCATCACTCAAGACTCTTCAGAGACCCAGAACGGTCAACATGCAGAGAATGAGAGATTTTGGGCTGCTCAACACTACATGTCTGAATCACACCCCTCTCCCTCAAAGCTCTGGGATCCATGTAGAAGAGGGAGAGGAAAGATCATTAAGTCTAGGCGATGATAGATGACTTCAAGAATAGGATTCTCCAGGCAGTAGACCAAGTGCACATACAGCCTAACAATAACGCCCACAGCGTGCCCAAGACCTACAAAGCCAAGTCAGACAGAGTCCCAGCATGGAGAAGAGGAGGTGGGCACAGACCCACCCCCAGCTGAGGAGCTGTCGGCGTTTGATTGCCACTGAGAGAGCCAAAGCCCATTTCCTTCAACAGCGTGGCACCTGGTGCCCTGGCCACACTCCAAGACAGGACTCAAGCGCTAGCTTAGTCACCCAACACAAACTGGACTTGATAGGAAGAGGGGAGAAAATGAGGGGAGGAAGAATGCAGGTATTCGAGTGGATAGAGACGGGGAGGGGTATCTGGGAGGAATGGGGAGGGGTAAATAGGATCAAAATACATTGTGTGAAATCCTCAAAACTAAGAACATTACTTAAAAACCCATAACTCATACAGAAAGGCAAATGCTGTCCATGTTACTCACTGAGAATTTACCGTGGTGTAAGCCATATTTTCTGAGCTCTTCTTCCGGACTGGCCTTCAGAGCAATGCAATAGAATCTATTAACGGTCTATCTTTGTTATTTGTGGGCAGTGTGACAGATTTTAATCAGAGGTGACTTACTGCACCCTACCACTGCTGTTTAGAACGATATCTGATTTCATCTCAGGGTTAGGCGCTCTAGAAGATGGCCTGACTTTTCAACAAACCACCACAGAAACTGTGTTCTAAGAAGGCTACTGCCTGGTGACTATCAACAGTAAACCCCCAGCCAAATGTCTCAGGGAGACTTCCTGGTCCACCAATTCCTGTAGTTAAGTGGATGCAGCATGGTGATGCGATGCTGATGGTCCCACGCGGTGTCTGTTAAAGGCTACTTATGCACATTAGTCTCAGAAAAAGAAAAAGAACAAGATAATTTGACCTAAAATCTCATTCAAGATTAATTAGAAATGTTGGGATTAAATTTTTGTTGATTATTAGACACTAAACTTTGCACACAAAAAATTATGTTGAAAGGCTCACCCCTAATATGACTATCTTTAAAGATAAGGGATCATAACAGCTACCCCTAATTCAACAGGGTTGGGGTTCCTTAGAGACTCCAGAGTTCCTCAACCAGGTGCTAATTGTTGTACTAAAAGTCCACAACCAAGGACACTTTCAGGATGAAGAGACACCACTGAGCATGTTTCCAGGATGATTCAAGTCCATCTTGGCAGGGAAGCCTGTCAGCAAGCTGCGTGCATGACCAGTGAAGACAGTAGCTGTGAAGTCACATCCTCAGGGCAAGCATGAAGCAAGGACGGCACAGGAAGCAGGGTGAGGCTATAAGCACGTCAGTCTACACTTGGTGACGTACTTCTTCCAGCAAGTCAACTTCTGGAAGGTTCCACAGTCTCCACTAACAGCATTACCCACTGTGGTCCATGACCATGGCAACTGTTTAAAAGGAAACATTTCCCTGGCGCCAGCTTACAGTTCAGAGGTTTAGCATTGTCATGGTGGGAGCATGGTGGCGTGCAGGCAGTCGTGGTGCTAGAGAAGACGCAGAGAGCTCTATATATGATGAGCAGGCAGCAAGAAGAGTGACATTGGGCCCTCCTTGAGCTTCAGAAACCTTAATACCCACCACCCTCAGTGACACACTTCCTCCAACAAAGCCACGCCTACTTCAACAAAGCCACACCCCTTCATAGTGCCACTCCTTGGTGACCAACCATGAGTCTGTGGGGGCCATTCCTATTCAAACCACACTGATGTGGATTTCTTCTGTCCCCACCACCCAGGTAGCAGGAATGCAGACATGAGCCAACTCACACTGTCTATCCAGCCCTGGCAATTGAATCCAGAGCTTCAGACATGCCCAGCAAGCACTCTGCCTACCAAGTTATACTCCAGCCCTGCTGTTGTGGTCACCAACATACAGCTACTTCCTCCTCAGTGGCTAACGACTTTCATCTGGTTCTCGCTCACAAATGATTTAAGGTAGAACCCATGGCTCAACATAAATAATAAATCAGCATCATTCCAACTCTGCCACAAGGGTTCAAGAACGGACTCATGAGTAAAGCTGGCGCTACAGAAACACCGCCTCGGAAGTGTGTATGAAGGCTGCTGCCAGTGCTCTGCTCTTCTGTGAGTAGACACATGATGATAGAACACAGGAAATACACGCGAGTCATCAAGTTTGTCTCCATGTTGAGGCGACCAATGAATAGGTGCCAAAAGACATATCCTGGCACCGGGGCTTTGGTCTTGGGTCAAACCAAGTCCAAAGCTTGGTATTTACTCCTTGATGATACATTTATATGAAGCAATAAATCCTCATTATTGTTAAAACCAATTGTAACTGCAAGATGTCAGACTAATAGAGAGGCAAGGCAATAATTGTCTTCAGAGAGTTACTTCTGCATCCCCCCTAGGCCAGAGGAATGGGCGCCATATTTTGGAGTTCTTTTATGGATGACTCTTTATTAGCACCAGTTCTGGCCTGGCCTGTTACAGAGATGTAAATGTCCTGTTCTTCAAAGGCAGTGAGTTTCCAACGACTTTGAGTCCTCTGGAGACGGAAGGACAGTCTATTTTAGTAATTTCCATGGGAATGAATAGACACATACTTCAGCTATTCAAATATTTAACTAGCTCTTTTGTTGTTGCTTTGAATCCCAACAAGCTGCAGCTGCCTGTTTGTGTCTGTTGTGCCTTTAAGGGGCTTGCTGATTCAGTAGGATCCCATGAATGCATTAATTAGCCTCTTCTCCATTTTTTTCCCAGCCCAGGCCTATGAAGAAATGAGCCTTGGCACCTCCAATTGCTGGGAACTATGTGAGTCTTGAGGGTACTCGATAAACGAAGGCTCGGAATTGCCTGCCTTTTGATGGGCAGTTTCGTGTTGGCAGCAGCCTCTATACGCACAGGCTTGGGCTTGTGTGGCTGTGTGATTAATTTATTGGCTATCACTACTGGCAGGCAAATGAAACCTAGGCACTGGATTTAAAGCCTAACAGGGGAAACGGAACACTAATCAGGTCGGTACATGAGTTGGAAGAAAGGAAAGGAGTTAGAGACAAGGAAATGTTACGGAAGGCTGGAAAATGATTTATCATCTTTAATATATATCATCTGAGCCCAATCTTTAGAAGCGCTGTAGGCCTCTGTGTTATGAAGACTGGCAGCAGACACTTCTTCCTTAAAAACTCTAAAGTGAAGGATGCTTCTGGGGGAAATGAAGACTCGTGAAAAATGAACTGACTTCAAAAGAAAATAAAAGTGTTCGGCTTAAAATTAAATTTCCACTTGTTCCTTTTTAAATGATTTAGAAATACAGCTTTTGCTGGGAGATGTTGCTTTCCACCCATAGGATGGGGAGAAAGACAGGAGTCCACTTCTAAAGGGCCAGTTTTCTCAGACCTTTCTGAAATTATAAGAATATAGGAAAATGTCCTTTCCAATAAGTAAAGGCGGTGTCAGATTCAACTGGTGGCCCGTTAAATCACTCTTCACTAGGGGTCCTTGGAACCTTGGAAGCTCACACGTATCTCTTTATCCCAACAACCTTAGAAACTAGGAGGAATAAACTCAGCCGTTAAGCTGTGAATTGTGTAAAATGAGACCTGTTTCCCTTTCTGCACCTCCTCCCTTCCCAGCCTCTCAGGTGCAGTAGATCTAACTGCAACCTTGTTCTTAGTGCCTGCTTGGAAAATGCAAGTGTTTACAACAGGGAGCAGAGGCAGAAGAGGGCTCCAAAGCCTGGCTGGAAACTTCAGAGGACACAATGAGACAGGAACCGGGGTTCACTTTGTTGCCTCCTTTATTTCTCCTCTACAGAGTTTCTCTGGTTTATGCTGAGTGTGGGGGAGAGCTACACTGTAGTGTGCTCATTAACATAGAAACGGTCATGGTTAATTTTGACTGTCAATTTAATTGGATTAAGAAATGGGTGGGGAATTAGTGATGGTCCAGATCATAGCCTGAAACCTCTGATCTAATCAATGCGTTCACCCCTGGATGAGTGTCTTAGGGTTTTTATGGCTTTGAAGAGATGCCATGACCATGGCCATCCTTATAAATCAAAACATTTAATTGGGAGTGGCTCAGTTTCAGAGGTTTAGTTCATTATCATCATGGTGGGGAGCAATGCAGCATGCAGGCAGACATGGTGCTGGAGCTGAGAGTCCTTTAATGTGGGTGGAGAAAATGGGTAGCATTTCCCTTCAACTATCGGTGAAGCTTACATTTTGTGAGACAGACAGCAGCAGGGGGTGGGGTGAAGACAGGCTTTGAAGAGAGGCAAGGTAAGAGGGGACAGGGAACTGGTGTGACAGGAGCAAGGGTGTAAGGCAAAATGTGCAGTCAGGGAGGTCTTCCTAGAGAAAGCATTTTAGAACAAAAGCTTAAGAGAAATGAAGAGAATATTCTAGAAAGAAGGGACTACAGATGCAAAAGCTACTGGGACAGCATATAAAGAGGGTGCACTCCACAGTGTGGATCAACATAGAAACAAAACCAAGGAAGCCTGGGCCAGGTTAGTAACTGGGACTGGATGACTTACAGTATTAGATGAGAGCGCAGGTGTGGAAGTCACGAGACCCACAGGTTTCAACACTGAGTGTCCATATGGGATGAGTCAGGGTCACGTCTCATGGCATGACTCCAAGTTCTGTTACAGCCATGGTGAAGGTAAGGCACTCACTGAATACGCATGTAGAACCAAGCTATGCACAAACCTGAAGTTCAGAAGTGAGGTCCCTGCCGGAGACAAGAGGTAGGCCCAACTAGCCTGCATATGGCTTCAAAGCCGTGTGACTAGAAGCATGCCCTAAAGAGGGAGTACAGCTAGGGAGCACAGGGGCTCCGTCACCAGAGTGGCAAAGAAAGAATGGAATATCTGGAAGTCAAGCAAAGGAGGAATCCAGGAAAAATCAAAGCTGAGTCGGTGTTCCCTGCAGACCAAGGAGAGACGGGCAGAGAATGGCTGAGAATGGTCGGACTGAGCTGTGCATGGCTGTTTGGAGGGAAAACTGGGTTTGAATGAATCTGAGGAAGGCAGGTGGGTGGAGGGGACTGGAGAGAGGACAGTATCCCTCTGAGGATGAGGGTGAGGAGGAAGAAAGCAGATGGTGGAGGAAGGGCTCTCTCGGGTCAGCAGTTTGCTTTCAGAGGGAGAATAGGAGTACATGGGTTAGCAACAGATGAGAAACATCCTCTAAAGAGCCAATTTGATGTTTCAGATGACAGGTGAGACAATGGCCTGGGAGGTGACCGACAACAGGAAGAGGGGCAGAATTCAGCACCAGGGGCAGGACGGTGAGGGAAGGCAGGACTGTGAGGGAAGCCAGCACTGTCGTGGTACGTGGGGTTGGGCATGGCTGGAGGAGCTAATGGGCCACCTGTTCTTAGACAACTCTGGCCTTGACGGGAGTCATAGCAGGCGGTGCACAGACACTGAAAGACAGAATGGGAGAAAGAATTTAGATAAAAATGAATATGTGTGACTATGTGAAGCCTTGGGAGTCAAAGGACTGATGGCGTCGAATTTGCAGAGGCTTCGCATAAAGACACTCAGACCCACAAAGAGACCAGCGACAGCATGATCTGGAGACCATTTATAGAAACTAGAGGGTGATGCCGTTCTCATAAAGGGCTGAACTTATTAAGAAAGGCTGGGAATTCTTTTCCTAATCAGCAAGGACATGTTATCTTATCCCCAAATCTTTAACAAGGAAGTAAAGCAGACAGAAGGAAGAGGAAAGTGGGGATACGGGAGTGGGGAGAGGCTCCCTGGGCATGTGTATCTTCAGATGAGGGTCCCGAGGAGCCAAGACCCCACTGAGGGGAAGGATACTTCACCTGGCAGAAGTCTGTAGAGCCCAGAGTTTCAGATTTTGTATCTCTTTTTTACCTAGAACGTCAACATTTATCAAGCCACAATCGTGGGCTAAGCTGCGTCCAAGGGCTGTGGAGCTGCTGACATTGGCTCCGTCTGCGTGAGTAAGGTAGATAAAATCATCTGAAAGTCAGAGTTCAGATTGGCTCTCATCTGTGGCCTCCATTGTTTTCGGTTTTTGAAAGTGTGTTTTGACTCTTCTAGTGAGAAATTATAAGACATGCAGATGGGAACTGCCTTGGGGCTTCACACACAAAAGTTATCCGACAAAGATACCCATTAGCTTGACCACCAAACCACAAATGGACAGCAATAAATAATACATAGAGTCTTCCCAGGTTGCCCCGACGAGTGTTAATTACTGCAGTCGTACGGAGGTGAGGTCATTTATTTTTCAAAGGATTAATGAAATGGAGTTTCTGCTTGTCACCAGAGGTGTTTGTGTTCTGCCGCTCCCTGTTCCCCAGACTTCACCCAAGACGTAGTGAAAGGCTTCATGAACTGTCCTCTTCAGAGTAAATCAGGCCTTTATTTTATCACAATTATCTATTAACTATAAAAGCTCTTTCCTTCCTTCCCCCCCTCCCTTTGAGACAGGGTCTTGCAGCCCCAGCCTAGGCTTGTCTCCAACTCTTGCTGAAACCAAGGTTGACCTTGAACTTCTGATTCCCCCTACCTCTTTCTCCCTAGTAAATAATAAAAATTTGGAAAACAAAATATACTACATGAGTAGAAAAGTATATAAATAAGTACATTCAACTTGCTTGTACTTTTTCCCATTAAATATGTAACAAAATATTCTTACGTAACATAATGGATTTGCTTTGGATAAAAAAATAAAACCTGAAACTTTAGAAAGTAGAAAAAAATTTAAATTAACTCTGACCTTATATGTCCCATAATCACTAATATTTTGATTTTTACTGTGTAAAACATTTGGAGTCATAGCACAGAGTGACTAAATGCTGAATATGGTTTCTGGTTTACACAATTTACTTAGCGTTGCATTCTAGGGGTGCTCTTTATCCATTGTGATTTCTGCATTATGGTCTAATTCTGGCTTCACTGAGTACTGAGATCTTAGCTTTCCATTGTGTGGGTGTGATGCTCTACAGGGCATCTTCCATCTACCCACTTGCCTTTTGCCTCTGAGTATCTATTTTTTAATTTTGTTTTTGTTTTTCTGTTTTGTTTGTTTTTTAACTGCTCTTTTCCTGTTCTGAGTAAAATGTTTTGCCCTTATATTATTTATCATAATTACTACCAACATACAGGTGAAGTATGTAACACTGTATTTTTATTCACCTTATAAGGTTATAGAATCTTCAGATTCACTGTTGAACTCTGGAATTCAGAAACAATATATGTATGTGCGTGCGTGCGTGTGTGTGTGTGTGTGTGTGTGTGTATATATCAAAGACACCATGTCTGTCCCGCTGGTAAGCCCCTGTTCTACTTTTGTCTCTGTGACTATGATAAAATACTGACTGATGTAGAATTCCCCTCTGTATGCTGTGAATACCATTAGTGACTAAAGAAACTGCCTTGACCTGTTGATAGGGCAGAATTTAGGGAGGTGGGGAAAACTAAATGGCATGCTGGGAGAAAGGAGGCGGAGTCAGGGAGAAGCCTTGTAGCCCTGCTGCAGACAGACACTAGAACTTTAGCCAGTAAGCCACTGCCACGTGGCGATACACAGATTAATGGAGATGGGTTAAATTAAGATGTATGAGTTAGCCAATAAGAAGCTAGAGCTAATGGGCCAAGCAGTGACTTAATTAATGCAGTTTCTGTGTGATTATTTCGAGAGTCTGAGCAGCTGGAACAAACAGCAGCCTCCTTACAACAACTGACCAAAGCAGTGTGGGGAGGAAAAGGTTGATCTGGGTGACAGATCCTAACCACAATCTGCCATGGATGAAAGACAGCGCAGAACTTAGTAGGAGCCTGGAAACAGGACTTCAGTAGAGACCATGGAGGAACAGTGCTTGCTGGCTTGCTTCCCATGGCCTCCTCACACCCCAGGACCACCTGCCCAGGACAGAACTGCTAATAGCGGGGTGCCCCTCCTACATTAGTTTACAATAAGACAATGCCCACACGCATGCCTACAGGCTGATCGAAGGAGCCAGTTCCCAGTTGAGGGTCCTTCCTCCCTGGTGTGTCACGTGACAGCCACAGCTAACCATCACAGCCTCTGCTGTCTGTGTGACGCCTGTCCTGTTAATACTCGCGTAGCTCATGGTGCTGCAGGATTCTTGTGTGGCTTCAGATTTTAGTGAGAAATCTGGATGTCACAGTGAAGGATGAGGAAGACCGTTCATATCAGCCCCAGCACTTTTGCCACACAGAGGAGGAATTCTGCTATTAGTCCACCAAGTTTTATGAGAAAAGTTATTTAATTTTATCAACACGTAGTTCAAACAGAGAGAGCCAAGGCAGTTTTCTTCTGTGCTCTGGTACTGGATTAGCACCACTAGGATGTGAGATATCACAGTGGCATGGAGTTGTTTAGTCGTTACTGGGCTAGAGCCTTGGTACTGGAGTCTTTGTACACAGCAGTGGCAAGGTTATTTGGTCATTGTTAGTCTGGAAAAGGGGTTCTTTAAGCTTTATCGAAAGCCTCCCTTCCCATCTGGCAGGTGAGGAGGCTCCCTGCAGAGTATCAGTGCAGACATTCAAGGAAGGCTTGTTAGCTCGGGCACAGTTCCTAAGCATATCGCCTGCATGTGCAAACAGCCACCAGACAGAGCCAGTTATTCTTACTTATATGTGAGGAACTGAAGGCATAAAATACCAGCTCTGTGTGTGATTCACGCAGTGGCAGAATGAGGGTGTCGACCCCAGGCAGTTCAACATTAGAGCTGTGTAATGGCTCCAACAACCAAGCCCAGGCTTGAGTCACGGTGTCACCCCTGGCACCCAGAGGTGGCCATAAGCCGGTCTAGTAAGTGCTCTCAGGACTTTATCATCGCTAGAAGACTAACAGAGGAAAGGGTTTGGGGAAAGGGAGCATGGTCCTTACAACATGAGATAACACTAGATTATTCTAGAAAGTCATTGATGGGGGAGAGTCTTCTGTTTTGTGTTAACTTCATTGGTTAAATAAAAAGACTGCCTTGGCCCTTTAATAGGACAGAAAATTAGGTAGGCAGAGTAGACTGAACAGAATTCTGGGAGAAAGGAAGCTGAGTCAGGCAGTCGCCATGATTCTCCCACCCGACACAGATGCAGGTTAAGATCGCCCATGTTCCCAAATATGGTTTATAAATGTTCTTTTACATTTAAAGGGGGATATGATTTAGATATGAATAATTTATATTGGTGTGGATTTTAAGGTCATTTTTTTTAAATATATATACATATATGTATATATATGTATTTCTGATCTTGATTAAGGTATTGTGATTGTGTAGTTCATTTTTAAAATGTAATATATAATTAGGAAATATAGGTTGTTAATGGATAATCATCAATAATAATCAAGCTTGTAGTCATGTTAGTTAGATTTTCTAGATATATAGAGATATAGTTCAGTAAGATAGGCATTCTTCATATCTTTCAAAGACTACAGAATATGGCATTTAATGTTTTAATAACTTAGGGTTTTTCATGACAATGAGACATATCTGCTCCTGGCAGCACCAATCTACTTCAAGAGGAAGATGGGCATTGAAGAGGCTCCTTATGGAGTTGGTTAGCCATTTGGACAAGAAACTGCTCTTGCCTGGACTGTTGCATAAACTGGACGCGAAGAACCCGCAGAGAGAGGACTGCTGAACTTGCCTAAAGGTCAGATGGTCTTTTGGGGTTCCTGATCTATGAAAGAGTCTATGAGACATTCTGCAGGACACAGCAGAAAGTGACTAAACTGTCTTTAAAATTTCCTGCTTCATGGAAATGTCTGCTGGATACTATGGGTCTGTAGGCCAAAGATGGATGCCCCAACAGTACAAAAGAACTTTGGGTGACTGTATAGGCAGCGAGATGTCTCTGTCATTTCTAGAATTTTAGAAGTTGCTTATTTTTTGTTTGCTTAGGTAATATTATATCCTTCTGGAGTCTTTGATGGAGTTGAAGAATAGTTAGTTATAGTTTTCCTTAGTTATGATAAAGGATAAAATAGATATAAATATTGTAACTGTAATTCTTGCTTGATAACTGTTTTGTTATATGTAATCTTACTATGTTAAAGTGAAAGCCTTTCTTTTTTGTTTAAACAGAAAAAGGGGTGACAGTGTCTGCTTCACAGTTTCTGTGAGAATGACAGAAGCTGCCATAGGCAGATCACCTAGAGTGCAGCCTCCTTGTGAGGTAAGTGGCCCTCTCAAACAGCCTCCAACTTGTCTACTCCTGTCAGAAGAGATACATGGTTCTGTCATATTCAGTGGTGAACCCCACACACACACATAGTCACAGATATTCACACACAGGGATGCACACACACACAGAGAAATACACATAGACACACCTAGAGAGACTTAGACACATGTAAAGATACATACAGACAAACAGATACACATAGACATACGCACAGACAGAACTCACACTTACACGGGCAGAGAGAGAGACAGAGAAGAAAGAGAAACACACGGAGCTAGACTTGTCTAGAAAACAGCATGGAATCACTACAGACAAGGGCTGGAAGCTGCAATAGCACGGTGAATTAGGCATCTCCTGAATCAGGCATCCTTTTGCTCCTCTAGCCTGACAGTAACTTGGTCAGGGTTTCTGCGAAGGGAATGGATAATATGTTACTAGGGTCTTAAAATATTAAAGCCTCATGACCTAGACATGTTATCTCTAGAAATCAATCCAAAGGGGAACAAGTCAGGAATGTGAACAAGGATTTATGCACAGAAGTGTCCATTAAGGTGTTATCTTTAATCACGAAATATTAAGATGATTAAATATATTTATGGCTTATTTACAGGATAAAATACTGTGGAGCATGAGCACTTTATTTATTTATAAAAATGCTAAATCCATAAAAAAATTCTTAGGGATAGTTTTTGATATTTATAATAGAGAATGTTTATATGAAATCTTATCTCAAGCGTGTAACAACTATGGGCAAAGGGAAATGTTAGAGGAAGAAGTAGAGGCGTTTGTGGAATGGCAGAATTACAGAGGAATTTTACTCCTTCCCTGACAAATTTATATATGTTTTTTTTTAAAAAAAAAAAAAAACCACAGTGAACGTGTCATTTTAACAATTTCTGAAAGCAATGAATTAAGAATATGAGCATCAGAATTAATTAGCTTACCTAGTCAGGGCACGAGTGTCCAGAGTGGGGCAGAATGGATTATCCTCAACTACCCTTATTCTGGAGCCCTGAAGCTTTGTCCCCAATGTGAGGTTTGTCTGTGTACTGTATTCATGTGTGTGCTCACAAGCTTCTGCCCCATGTGTGCTTGTGTGGAGGCCAGAGGGAAACGCTGGGTTTCTTTGGCTATAGCTATCTACTTAATTTTTTGAGACAGAGTCTCTTGCTGAAGCTGGAATTTGTTAATGTTGTTAGGATGACTGACCAGAGCCCCAGGGCCTCCTGTCTTCCTGCACAGGATGGCTGACCAGAGCCCCTGGGAGCCTCCTGTCTCCCTGCCCAGTGCTGAGGATACAGGAATACACCCCTAAGCCCAGCTTCTAGTATGTTTGTTGGAGATGCTAATTCGCATTTTACCTACTGAGCATCTTCCCAGCCCTGACCCAGATGTTTTGAAAGGTGCTTCTCAAGAATTCTCATTCCCCCTCCTCCCCAGCCCCCATTGACAGAACCAATGAGGGAAAAAGACCTCTGCTATCTCTTGCGAAAAGCCAGCAGCAATTCGGGGGTCCCCAGATAAAAGAAAAATATGGCATTTAGTGAAGAGTGGTAAGTGAGCCCATCCATCAAACACAAAATGTAAGTGCCATAAAGCCCAGTGCAGTCCCAAAAGGCGTCTGTAGACCTTCCGTCTGTCTGGACTGTGAGGAAAGAGAGCACAGGACTGAGGCGTGTTCCATCACAGTTTCCTGTCACACCTGGTCTAGGGGCCAACAGCTATCCTGCGTGTGCATGAGTCGAACATTACCTCCCGTGAGGCCAACAGAAAGGACATTATCAAACCAGAGCCCGGGATACCTGGCTTAGAAACCAAACCATTTTAAACCGCAGCCTGCCTAAGGACAGAAACAATCCACTCTTGAAAACCAAAAGAGGCTACCTGACATTAAGTGTGCTTTTACTTAACCTTGTTTAAAAAATCTAAAAAAAACTCTTCACACAGCCTGCTGGCATTAAAAACCAGAACAGTTTATGTTCTGTAAAAGTTTATGTAAAAATACTTCTTTTTCTTTTTATTTCCTTTTAAAAAGAAAAAGACAGTCCTGCTTAGGCCTGCCATGTCCCTTCCGTATTAGTCTCTGCCCATTATAATGGACATATAGTGATATTTTATTTGTGTTTTAGTAAATAAAGCTTGCCTGAAGATCAGCATACAGAGCTAAAACCACTAGGGGCCAGGAAGTGGCGCACACACCTTTAATCTCAAGACTCAAGGCCACCCTGGGCTACACAAGATTGAATCTTTAATCTAAAAAGAGAAACAGAGCTCACACAAAGGTGATCCCAGCGCTGGGGAGTCACACACCTTTCGTCCCAGCAGCAGGGAGGTGGAGACCGAAGAGTTAAGGAACTAAGGAGGAGGAGACAAGGACAGGTAGCCTGAGGTTTGGAGGAGAGCTTTGCAGCTTGCTGGGCCAGGATTGCACCTTTGTTTGTCTGAGCCTTGGTAGAGGTGAGAGCTCTCTAGCGACTGGCTGCTTTGCTTTTCTGAACTTTAGCTTGAACCCCAGTATCTGTCTCTGGGTTTTTATTACTCACGCTACATTGGCGGGCCACACAGCAGGAATGTTTGCAGGCTTCTGCATTCTGCCTGTGCACTGGACTTTATTTTACCAGGCAAAACGAACAAGTGAAAATTTTTCATTTGAGTTTCCTTTTTTTTTTAAAAGAAATAAAATAATATTCAATTGCATGTGGGAGACAGCTTTTGTTGTTAATGAGCGCGTCAATGAGTCCTAGTTCTTCTAGGAACAAATAAAAAGATTCATCTGTAGGTAAGAGTTTCATCCACAGGCTCGACTCTCCCTAAAGAGAAGCAGAATTAGGGAGAAGCAGTATATTTATGGGAATTCAAAAACTTCCCTGTCGTGAGAATAAATCCAAAAAGATAAATTTTTAGCTTCAACATAAAATGAAGTTATAGCTCTTTGACAAATGAGACTCTTTGTTGTCATGACAACGGAGCCTGCTAGGGGTGTGCACCAAGAGGCCTGCCCATGAGTCGGGTGTTTTAGGAAAGGGTTAAAGCACACATTTCTAGACCATTCCCCAGATACAGTGCCAGAAATGTGATTACAGACATTTGTATCAGTCTACCGTATAGCACGACAGCTCTACTTTTACAAAATGTTAATTAAAAAATCTATTAAATCTATGCTCCTTGGAGAGAAATTAATATCACACCTAAGGTTGGGAGTCAACGCAGCTCAGTGGCTAAGAAAATTGGGCCGGTGGAGTCAGAAAACGGGCACTAATCTATGAGTGTAGGGATGAGGCTGACTCCCCAAAGAAGGAAAGCTGAGGAGGAGTTCACGATGCCGCGAGCTATCTGGAGCTCCAATAACACGGGAAAGTAATCAAAGACTTGGGATGGAGTTGGAGAGAAAAAGCTGGGGAGCTGAAGTTAGCACTTCGGACCCAGAAAGACAAGCTATCAACAGCTTCCAACAAGGTCAGGAAGAAAATGAGAATTAGCTGAAAACTCAGACATTAGAGAACTATTTCTGAAGGCCAACACTGTGACATTCCACCCCAAGGTCACAGGCCAGCTGCCTGCAGGCATTTCTTGCCAGGCCCTTCACTTTCTTTTCCAAATGTGAGTTGTCCACCAACACGTGAAAAAAAATCACATTTCACAGAAAGCCAGCTTGCTTCTCTTTGAAAAGCAGGTGATGTTAGAACCATAGGCTGGGATTCCAGACACCTGGAGCTGGACCTGAAGTCAGAACGCAGCTCCTGCAGACAGGACTGTCGTCCACATCTCTGGGCCCAGGACTCAGTCAGGACTTGAAGAAGAGGCAAGATACTGGCAGAATGAATGAGTGAGCAGTGGTCATGCCTGCTAAAGGGCTGCCCCATCTATCCTGCCACCTCCTGCTCTCTGAAGCTATTTTCCTGGATGTTTTGTGCTGCACTGTGAGGTGGAACACCCATGTGAGGAAGGACACCCGTGAGAGGTGGGACACCCATGTGAGGTGGGATTCCTGTGTGAGGCGGGACACCCATGAGAGGTGGGACTGCCGTGTGAGGCAGGACACCCATGAGATATGGGACACCCATGTGAGATGGGACACCCGTGTGAGGCAGGACACCCATGAGAGGTGGGACACCTGAGTTATCTCTCAGTGGGAATTTCCATAGAATCCCCTCTGCTGGCCACATGTCTATACTACTGAAGAAGGTGACAGTTCTCTCACGTTCTTTAAAGACTGTTAGGTATAGCCCCTAAAACTGAAGTTCCCTTAAAGCTTATCCTCATCATTCATGCTACACTGTGACATCATATAAGATCATTCTCCCAAGCCCTTGTGATACCAGAAATAAAGAGGGGCTTCGGGTGTAGGTCTCCACCATGTGAAGCCCCTTAGGGGCTGTGTGTTGAGAGTGGTTTCCAGAAAGATGCTTCCGGTCTTTATTCGTGGGACCTGATATGGTGAAGAAAGTTCCTCTAAAACTATCCTGAAGCCTAATGACAAACCATTACTAAAGAGGAGAGGACACCGAAGCCAGAGAGGGTAACACAAGGACAGAAGCAGAGAGTGTAGTGGTACGTCTACAAGCCTACGAATGACAACAATTGCCAGCAATGACCAGAAGTCCAGGCACCCCCCTAGATGTTAGAAGATGCCAACACCACCACCATTTCAGCTTCTGACCTCCACAACAGAGAAAGAGGTTTCTAAACAGTATCACCAAGCTTGTAACCATGTGTTAATGTGACCCTGAGTGTCTAATTTGAAGGTATTCCTACCCTATGTCAGAAAAATCCCCCCCAAAACACATGGTTTGGATTGCCCTTTAGGT
Source organism: Chionomys nivalis (assembly GCF_950005125.1). Taxonomy (NCBI): domain Eukaryota; kingdom Metazoa; phylum Chordata; class Mammalia; order Rodentia; family Cricetidae; genus Chionomys; species Chionomys nivalis. Next base: position 72,628,305 of record NC_080098.1, on the reverse strand, counting down.
AGATTTGACTTCACTTGAGTTCTTAAAACTTAACAGATTGCTGCCTCTTCCCTGAGCAACTCCCTATTTCTAATGAAGCCTTTCAGCCTGAGGCCTCACACAGCCTGAGGTCTCACACGGCCTCAGCCACAAATGTTCCCACGATGTAACCACAGTGACCCAGTTAGGGGGTCACATATGCTTCTTTTAGTTCATTTGAAACCCATGATGATGTGGCTGGAGCAAGGTGTGTTTCCAAGTCATGCAACTGCATGAAGCTGGAGAGCCCCCCGCCCCTCACACATACACACCACACACACACACACACACACACACACACTGCATGCTACATGATCGGATATGGCAGTGCTAGTTCAGTAGAGAGACACAGCTTCCTTCTGTGTGCGGAGCTGCACCAGCTCTTGGGAGACGGCTGCAAATTGAGCTGGTCATGAAGTCCCTGCCACCATGCCCTGCAGCTGCACTTCATGTACTGCCAGGCGGCTTATCAGACGATTTCCCATTTAATTCTCCAGGTCACCCAGCATCATAGATATGTGTCGCCTCATTTCGTGGAAAAGAAAGTGTACACGTGGAGAAACAAGGCCCAAGGCCAGAGTTTTCCTGCGACTGGATGGCAGGACTCTGACTGAAAGACCTATGGGGTAGAGGGAGGGAGAGGCTTGCGGGAGCATAAGAGAGAGAAACTGTGGAACTGGGTGAGGGTGGTGCATGGGAACAAAACGGCCTGGAGCTTGAACGCCCTTCTAACGCACTTGGACGTGGGGCTGGAGAAACGACTCAGCAGTTAAGAGCACCAGCTACTCCGGCAGAGGGCCAGGGTTCCACTCCTAGCACCCACACAGTGACTAACAACCAGTTATAACTGCAGTTCCAGGGGATCTGTGCCCTCTCTGACCGCTGCAGGCACCAGGCACTCCCAAGGTGCACGCACACATAGGCAGGCAAAGTGTTCGTACACATGAAAGAAAAGAAGCAAATCCTGTAAAGCAGCATCCACATGCTTGGAGTCCACCGAGCTACAGTTGCAAGTTACCGAGCCAAGGGTGCGTTAATGATCAGGGCTGCGCTTAGGTCTTGGGATGCGGGCTCAGTGAATGGTAAGAAGGGCCAGGAGGTGTTGTGTGAATTCTAATTGGTCTTAATAATAAAAACCTGGAGTCAGATACTAGCGGGTGAAAGCTGAAAGATCAGTGAAGTAGAGCAGCCAGGCACTTTTCTTACCTCCACAAAATCCTCAGGCTGAAAGGGGTAGGTAGCCTGTCTACAGATCCTCAGACTGAATGCCTTGAGTTCCTGTCTCCGCCTGCCTTATATGCCTCTCTCCGCCCAGCCATAACCCCTGTCTCCCTCTCCCTATGCTGGGATTAAAGGCTGTGACTCCCAAATCCTGGGATTAAAGGTGTGAGCCAGGCCGGCTTTATTTGTTAGATCACAGAGTATCACCACAGAGGTGGGTTTCAGCCTCTAGTGTGGAATCATGGAGAAAAGGAAAGAGTTTGAAGGTGGGAAAGTGGAAGCAGTCTGCAGGATACCAGGGAGGAAGCTTGAGTTCACGGAGAGCAAACCAGCCAGGCTAATCCAGAAGAATGGATTAGCAGAGAGCACAGAGCTCGAGCACAGAACACCTGCTGTGTAGGCAGACAGGTTACATCCAGTTCTCCATGCCTCTGGGATGCTCAGTTGGCAGACAGTGCCATCCACTCAAGACTGTGAGGAGGCACCAAGCCTGAAGGACGCAGGCTGACTGTCCAGCAAGGTCACAACAACCATGACTTGGCATAAAGAAGGTTTGGTTTGGCTGCTGGGGAATTTTAAAAAATGTCATGGGCATTGCCAACAGTTAGAAACTGGGAAGTCCAATAGAAAATCCCAGATCTCACTTAAATTTGAAAAATTGAATTTATTTCCCCCAAACCTGTATTCCTATACAGAAAGTAGAGCTGGGGCTGAAATGGCTCCACCCTGTGCACTGAACCAGCCTTTGTCAGTTATCCACATGTGCTCAGGATCCCTCCAAGTCTCTGCAGTTCCTTGAGTCTATAGTCAAGATTCTAGCACATTCGAGAAAACATTCAATCTAGTTTATAGACTCTGTATAAGGCCTCGATCCTGTTTAAAGCAATCCCCTGGGGAGCAGGGCAGAGTTACTGTCTAAGAAGATGTATCGCTCTATGCCTCCCCATCTCACCCACCCTCCTGGCAAGGCGTTAAGATTCATCTCCATAGACTCTGCTGAGAGAACGGGGATCAATAGAAGGGAGGCCATGCTAGGAAATTTGCTTGACGAGAAATACAGAATGAAAGAAAATCGTTGTGGTTTTAGCATGGAGGAAAAAAAAAAAAACCAGAACCAGGTCTCAGTGTGCTGGTTGTTTCAGGTTATTATAAACAAAAGGGTGGCTACAGCTCAAAACTGGCATCTTAAACGGTTCAAATTGCTGACTTTCCCAGACAGAGTTTGTGCTGAGGAGTGAGTTCGGCTAAATACAGTGGGTCGCTGAAGAAAGCAGAGGTTCCTGGGTGTGCTGGGACCCAGTGGTCCAGCATGGAGGGTGTGGGCACCATCCTGATGACATGTGTGTTGTACAGATAGTGGGAGAAGCAGATTAACCAGCTCATCTGTGCAGTGGAGCTCAAATAAGTGAGCATCTTCAACAGCCTCTGAGGGGTGCTCCTCACAGACCCAGTAACAGAGCGTGCCTGACTAGAGCCTGTGCAGACGTACACTGCCGTCCATCCCCCATCCGCACTGTCCTCTGCCGTCCATCCTCCATCCGCACTGTCCTCCGCTGTCCATCCCCCATCCGCACTGTCCTCTGCCGTCCATCCCCCATCTGCACTGTCCTCTGCCGTCCATCCCCCATCCGCACTGTCCTCTGCCGTCCATCCTCCATCAGCAGCTGTACCCTACTGTCCATCCCCCATCCGCACTGTCCTCTGCCGTCCATCCCCCATCCGCACTGTCCTCTGCCGTCCATCCCCCATCCGCACTGTCCTCCGCTGTCCATCCTCCATCAGCACTGTCCTCTGTCCTCTGCTGTCCATCCCCCATCCGCACTGTCCTCTGCCGTCCATCCTCCATCAGCACTGTCCTCTGTCCTCCGCTGTCCATCCCCCATCCGCACTGTCCTCTGCCGTCCATCCTCCATCAGCAGCTGTACCCTGGTGTCCAACCTCCATCTCAGCCATACTCTGCTTCTGTCCCTCCATCTGCACAGGTTGTACTTTCCCCAGGCCGCTTCAAACCAGTAACTAAGACTGAGTATTGAGAAGGTAGGCCATCCTGGGAAAGAGTAACTCCCAGGGGGCTCTTCTGTAGTTCAAACCCCCCGGCAGCCCTGGAGAGGCCTCCTTAGTGAATGGACATCCCACAGCTTACCCTCTTCCCCTCCGCCCATGCTCTGAAGGGCTTTCCCAGTTTGCAGTCTGGGCCTCTTGCTGATTTCCTTGGCTTCCCATCGTCCCCCTCTCCCAGGTTTCTCCTGGTGAAAAGCTGAGCAGACTCAACCGTATTGTAGTGTCAGGGAGGACCCGCTTTATCGCGGTGTCAGAGAAGACCCGCTTTGCCCTTTGAAGGTGCTCATTGTCCAGCCATGCATAGTGGCTCACGTCTGTAATCCCAGCACAGTTCATGGGGAGGTAGGTGGATTGCTGGGAGCTGCAAGCCATCATGGGATACAGAGCGACAAGTAGAAGAGGAGGGGGAGGAAGAAGAAGAGGATAAAGAAGGAAGAGGAGGAAGAAGGAGAAAGAAGGTGCAAAAGCAATAAATAGTAAGAAATGTCTACTGTGTGTGCTTGGCAAGTCTGTCTGCTCCACCCTATCATGGAGGCCCCTGTGAGCACATGCTTACGACACTCCAAAGAGGGAAGCTCTCCTGGAGTGAACAAACAAGTGGGCAAATACGCCCCACAGAACTGAGGATGGGGTTAGGTGAAAGAGAAAAGCAAAGAAGGGCGAGAAAAAGAGGAGAAAGAAGAAGACAGTCTCTTAGTTGTTCCTCCGCTTGCATAATTGTAGCTCGGTTAATAAAAAAAAAACAGAGACAGACATTGGAGTTCAGCCTGCAGGTCAGAAAAGCAAGACAATCAGTCACTGACTCTTACCTCTGCCTCAGTCCGAAATGGCGATGCTGCTTCCAGGATCTCACTGCTCCCTGGATCAGTTTCGCGCACCCTGCTGCGCTTGGCTTCTCCTACTGTTCTGATGGGTCAAATGCTAACTCGGCAAGGAGTTACTGCTCCATTGTTTCTGTGTTCTGAACATTCTGACTTTTCTGCATGTTGCATTTTCGCCTGACCATTAGGCCGTGGTTAGGTTGCCTAGTAAGTTGTTTAGTTACCCGTATACACAAGAAGACTTTCCTCGTTTCCTTACCCTGTGTTTACCTGGATTATCCCCTTGAATAGACGAGGCTTGATCAGAACCCTGTCGTGTCTCCATCTCTTGTGTCTCTTGCCCCATCCATCCCATTCTCACTCCGCTCTAGGGTCCCGATGACTTACCCACTGCCTGGGGCAAGAAGGAGATTATCTGAGCGCTGTCTCCTCTCGTTTTATAATCCTCTCTAGGGCTGGGATTAACGGCTTGCACCATCACTGCCTGGTTTCTATGGCAAACTAGTGTGGCTACTGGGATTAGAGGTGTGTGTCACCACTGCCTGGTCTGTAAGGCTGATCAGGGCAGGTGTTTTTTTAATCTCTGATCTTCAGGTAAGCTTTCTTTATTAAAATACAAATGAACTATCACTGCAGATAATTTTCTGAGAGAATGGGACTGCGGGGACCCCATCACCTGAGCGTGCTGTTAGGAAAGGTCTCAGAGAGGCTCTGTGTCTTCTGTCTTCAAATTTGCATATAGGAGGGGGGTGGGTAGTCCTCAGAGGACTTCCAGACAACAGGTCCTTTGTGACCACAGTGAAGGCTGGAGAGTTGTCATCACCTCCGTCCTAACCTGCAACATTTCCAGCTTTCCATTTGCTGAGCGACACAGAAAGAAAAGTGGGCTTCCTGCGTGAAATTTATCTCGTCCAAGGCGGGCAAGAGTACGGAGATTAGTGCTGTCTGTCTCTCTGTCCCTCTGCCTCTCCTTCTCGCTCCCCTCTCTCTTTTTCCCTCTCTCTCCCCGCTGAAGGGTTAACATTAAAAGGGAGTCTTCAGGCTGGTTATTTCATAACTCAGATGGAGATAGGAAAGGGAGACAGAATCAGCAGCATCATGTATAAGCCCTGGGAAGTGGAAGTTTCCGAGCTGCCATAAATAAGGACAGGAGTATTTGCCAAGTCAGAGGGCTTGCCAAATTTGAAATCCACTCAATCCTTACATTTTAGAATCCAGAACAGAACACTAACCTTGTGGGATTTATAATAATTTCTTCTCAGCAAAGCTTCTTGTTATTTTTTTAAAAAGGAAAAACAAAACGTAAAAAAATACATGGGAAGGTTTTTATTTTAATTTTTTAACTATATGGGAGCATTGTGGGTAGTGAGTACCATGGAGATGATTAAGTGGAATGGTCTACACACTGTTAATAAATCTAATTGAGTCAAAGAAGACTGGAAGTATGCAAGAGCCCTGAGTGTGCATGTGTATGCATGAGTGTGTGCATGTGTGTGTGCACGAGTGTGTGCATGTGTGTGTGTGCCCACATGGTCTCACTGGAGCTTTTCTCTCTCAAACACAAACTCCACCCATATGATTCCATCTGACCAATTTAAAATTTTTAATGCATAAAAATTAAATATGAAGAAGTGTACTTGAGGTGTGAGTGCTGGATGGAAAGACAATGAGATTAAAAGTAGAGGAATTATTTAAGAAAGATAAAGGCATGTATGGGAGGGGTTAAGTTAAAAGGGTAGAGATCTTCATATCAGTTTATACAGAGTTAAGAGGAATGTTAGCCACCAAAGGATGAGCAGAGGTCTGAGCTCTCTGAGAGCAGGGGGCAGGGCTTCTCAGGCAGGCAGTCTAATTTCTAGGCCCTAAACAAGTTCCTTAGCTTTATGAGTTGCTTCCTCATGCACAAATTATAAAATCAAAAGCAGCAGGTTATACATATCCCACCAACTGTTACCCATGAGGAAAAGGGTGACATCTCCTTGCTGTACTCTGGACTCATCCAAAGCCTAGCTCAGTATCTAACATGCTTTAGACACAGCAAAATATCTAGACCTTGAATAGATCCAATGCAACAATCAAATGAAGAGTTCAGCATATGTTCTAGTTCCAGTTCTGCTGAGGGAAACAATCTCACTCTCCCTGCTTAAATGAAAAGATACAGGCACTGGGTTGCTGTTGGACAATGGTCTTCTATCCTGTAAAGACATGTCTCTTGTATTGCTTTAATAAAATACTGATTGGCAGGAAGTATAGATGGGGCAACCAGGAGAATTCTGGGAAGAGGAAAGGCTGAGTCTGTAGCCATCACCCAGATGCAGCAGAAGCAAGATGAGAATGCCTCACTGATAAAAAGGTACTAAGCCACATGGCAAACACAGACAAGAATTATAGTCTAATTTAAGATGTAAGAATTAGCTAATAAGGAAGCTACTAGGCCAACCAGTTTATAGTTAATATAGACTTCTGTATGTTTCTTTGACACTGAATGACTGTGGGACCCAGTGGGATAAAAACCTATGTCAACAAATGGCACCAATGTGGACTATATCCACATAAAACCTGAGAGAGCATGGGAAATAATTCTAGACACAAAAGAACAAAGTTAAGCATGGCTTCTTGGTAGCAGCATTTTCTCAGGTGGACTTTCTTTGTTAGAGGCAAGTGCATCTCATTAAGAGAGGTTTCCTGACTCAGCTTTAGCTAAAAACTTTGCAGCCCTTTTAAGAGGCCCTGCCCCAAAACACTTAAATGGTGTTTATGAATAGCTGACAGCATGCTTCTTGGTGATGGCATGGACCTTGAAACTCCATAGAGTTGTGGCAATAAACATGACTCCAGCTGGTACCTCTGCCATGAGACTAAACTCTCAGAAAGCTAAGGAATAGGGTGGATTCAGTCATCAAAGCCATGTCTTTAATCCTAGCCACCTCACTTAGCAAATTAAAGACTCATGTGGTCAGAAAAAGAGAGATATACAGTAAACATAGATTTGGATGGAGAAAAACCTCTAAATGGTTTACAGTGTGTTTTAAAATATATGTAGGCTTGGGACAGAAAAGAAAAAAGATAAAGTCCCGAAAGAAAGAAAGAAAGAAAGAAAGAAAGAAAGAAAGAAAGAAAGAAAGAAAGAAAGAGAAAGTAGTTGGGTGTGGTGCCACATACATTTAATCCCAGCACTTGAAAGGCAGAGGCAGGTGGATCTCTGTGAATTCAAGGACAGCCTGGTCTACAGAGCGAGTTCCAAGACAGCCAAAGATACACAGAGAAGCCCTATCTCAAAAAACCCAAAATTAAAAAGAAAAATAAAAAATAAAGTTTAAAATAAAGTGACATAAAGATGAAAACTACACAGAGAGTCTGAATACTGTATGTTATTGTGTATGTATTGAATTGTTTGAATGCTGAGGAAGGAGCAACAGCTACTAAAAGACATTTGATTATAAATGCTGCTGGATTAATCAAACATATATATATTGAAAATGCCTTAACTTCAAAATTTAAGTCAAAAGATATGCTACTTTGGAGAAGATGTTTTGGCTTTGTTTCCCTAGGAAATGAAAGGCGGTAGATTCATTCTGGATTAAGAAAAATCAGGTTTGATCAAGGAAGACCCCTGAAAAATCTCCAATAGGAGCAGATGGCCCAGATGTCTAAATTCTACATCTAGAACAGCCTCAAGACTGCTGACTGAGATGATCAAGACTCACAGGATACTCCAGTCAGGACTTGATCATAATTCTAAATTTTCTTTAAGTCCCCATAAGATTTTTAGCGCTCCCAATCAGCAGGAAGAAACCTGAGAAACTGTGCCCATATTCCCAAAAAAAATGGATTATGGATGTTTGTCTTTGTTTAGAGTGTTGGTTACAAGTTGTTATGTATAATTATCAGGAAAAAAGCTAAACAAAGGAGATTAGATTCAGAGTTTTTGTTTTGAAAACTGGGGGAAGTGCTGTGGGACAATGGTCTTCTACCCTGTAAAGATTTGTCTCTTGTATTGCTTTAGTATAATGCTGATTGGCCAGTAGCCAGGCAGGAAGTATAGGTGGAACAACAAGAACAGGAGAATTCTGGGAAGAGGAAAGGCTGAGTCTGCAGTCATCACCCAGACACAGAGGAAGCAAGATGAGAATGCCTCACTGATAAAAGGTACCAAGTCACATGGCTAACACAGACAAGAATTATGGTCTAATTTAAGATGTAAGAATTAGTTAATAAGAAATCCTGAGCTACTAGACCAACCAGTTTATAATTAATGTAGATCTCTGTGTGTTTCTTTAGGACCGAATGGCTGTGGGACTGGGTAGGACAGAAACCACAGCCAACTCTGGGTAGAGTGATGTGCACGAGTTAAAGGGACAAGGGAAAATGATGAGGCAGTGAGAATGATGGCAGGGCAAAGCCTTTACCACCTCTAGCGATGACTGACCATTTGGGGACAGAGCAGTGTAGCAACCACCACAAGCCAGTATATTGCTCCTAGTAGAGCAGGTCTTCCATGCATAGAATGTGCCAGGCATCTCCATCCAGCCTTCTCTACGAAGACATGCTGACATCCCAACTGGTCAAATGCTGGGAAGCCAACACAGGCTGGTGTGGAATTAAACAAGGCACTCAATCATGTGACTGGAAGCAGACGATAGAAAGGTAATGGGATTCCCCCAAATCAAGGACCCTGACATCAGTACAAAAAGAAGCACCTGTTTATGGAATCTTGAAAACTCGGAAGCATCTTAGGAGGGTGTGCTCCAATCTCCATCTGAAGGTAGAATGGTGTTCACCCCCCTGAAACCAGGGTGTTGGTTGGAGTTACACAAACTCACCTGAGGCTGACTCCTCGTCTTCATAGCACAGAGCATAGCCTACATTTTTACTTAACAGTGATTAAGAACTGATTACACTTTGATGAGGATTATTAAAAAGAGATAGAAGGGTGGAAAATAAACACAAGAGATGTTTCTCCTTCCCTCCTTGGAAACAGAATAAAAATATCAGAAGGAAGGGAAAAGCTTACTGCTCCTTAGTTTGTGGTTGGACAGAGATTTTAATTCAGTAAACACAGACTCTTGAGATTTTGTGGCTCATGAGATGGGCTTGACAAAATGACTGGAAAATTAGCATATGCCCTTGGCAGTCTCTCCCAGTCCCGGGCTGCCAGAAGGGGGTGTCCATGTAACCACTCACTGGGAGGCTGCTCTGCCTCTCTGTGCTGCAGAGACCAAGAGCTGCATGCAACTCAGGCATTTTGTGACACTTTGCTCTGCTGTCTGGGTCCCATCCATGGAGGTAGCTGGATATGCCCTTCACATACCTTCCCGTCACACCCAGCCCTGCTGAGGCATTCCCTTGGGATTGCTCATGAGACAGTGAAGCTCCTGGAGGAGGATGAGCAGGGCTGGAGAGCGATGGACAAATGCCCTTGATGGCAAGTCTACCATCAGCTATGACGTACAATGCAAATACGTCTGGATTCCTCCCAGGTGATTGGCACTGAAAGCTCTTGGTACAACTTGCTTCATGAGAGAAAAATGTCAAAGCAGGCGCCAGTTTTACCATCAGGCCACACTCACACAGCAAGACCTGCAAGGGGTTCTTGGGTGGCACCAACACCTGAGGGCTTTGTGAGACTGAGAGCCGACACCTTCTCAGGGACTGGGTAGCCTGATGGTTCACCTTTGTTAAGAATGATCTCTGTTCAATTGCCAGAGCCAGGAGGGGTGACCACTAAACCATGGAAGCTGTACTGTTTGAATAAGTACCATAGCGCTGTGAGAAGACCTAGGAAGCGTGTGGAATACTGCCTGGCTCATATTTGCAAAAGCAACACCCTTCACTATCATCACCGTCGTCCTTTAAACCCTGTGGAGAGCCCCTTTTTGACTGCAAAGTAAAATAAGCCTAAGTTAAACACTGTTGAAAATGGTGATGCTAATCCCTTCTGGGTGAGAGGTGGCAGTAGACTCAAATAAGCCCAAGATGCAGTCATGTAAATCTTACTTTTAGTTTGTGGCCAAAGGGGGAATGAGGAAGGGAAGGACTGACGAGACTATAATGGAGACACAGGGATGCAAAGTGTGGGCAGACAGGACAGTACACATCTGGTTGTGTCTCCATGGTCACCACCATCCTTGCATTCTCCTTCATATGCCATACAAGTTGCTCTGTGTGTCTGAGCTCTAGTTGCTTAGTGATTGACAGGACACTGTGTGTCCCCTTGCTGGTACAGAACACCCAAGTCTTTTCTAAAGAAAATAAAAGTTTTGTTGGAAAAAATCCCACAACACTTCTTAATAGACTCTGTACCAAATACACTTTAACCAATGAAAATAATGTAAGAATCATCAACCATGCCTCTTGTATGTGTAATTCTTGTTGATGGAAACTTTCAAAGCCCTTCCCTTGCTATAACTTGTTCCAGAGTCCACAGTGGGTGGGATCCCTCAAAATTCTAGGTGACATTTCTCACCCCCCAATACTTCAGTTCTGAAAACCCCCAGTGACACAGGGCTGATGATATGTGTTTGGGGCCCGAGACAGGGTATGAGCTACAGAGAACACAGGACACATGGAGATGAATTATAAAACTTTATTGGCTTGTTAAAGAAATGGATGGATCCAGCAAGTACATTTATAGTTTAGCCACATTGTTAAAACAGCACTTAAAGTAAAATCTTTAAAAAATGAGATGCGTTGTTTACAGGAAATGTGGAAAAGAGCCTTGAATACCCAGAATATTATAGGGGGAAAAACAGGCATGAAAATGAGTCCCAGGCTGCCTCTGGATTCCAGCGGATGGATTTGAACCTGACAGGGTGGGACTTGGGAGTCATCAGCTGCCTCATATCTGTCTGTAAGTCAGCTCCTGAATGTATTGCTAATTAAGTTGGGGGGGAGGGGGTTCTGGTTCTTTTCTTTGCTTCTTATGCATTTCCTTCCCAAGAAAACTAAGACTTTGAGCACAGACAATAGCTTGTAGGGTGGGGTCCATGCGGCTCCAGTGGCATTGGCTGCCCTGAGGTGAGAGTCTAGATTAATGCAGAGTGAATGGTCTTAAGTCCTGTCCCAGTAGCTAGGAGGCCTCTTTGTTCCCGAACACCAGAACAAGGAAATCGCTAGCCACCCCGGGAAGATGCCTCTACAGCAGAAATTGTCATATAATTCTCTGGGCTGGAAATTCTGTCAACCTGATTTAAACCTGGCAGCACTCACCCCAAAAGCAATTTAGATTCAGGAGAGTCCTCAACTGTCCCAGGTGTCCTTAGATAAACTTGACCGATTGCCAAGTATTGAGGGTATGTGGATGGGGCAGAATGCTCTTAATGGCATCTCCTGAACCAGATGCCTTGGGGTCAGATCTTCTGAGCTCCAGGATCCCAGGAGCTCTGTCATAATGCACAAAGGCTGGTACAGCCCACACAGCTGGAGGCAGCCACTTCCTGAGCTCCCTGCTATGTGGAATCACTCCCCTTCAACAGAGCCCTCTCCATGAGTCTAGAGTCTAGACCAAACAAGATGAAGTGAGTTTCAATTAGAGTGTGAAAGAACAAGACAGGAACAAAGGGAGGAACTCTAGACAGTGCTACCAAAGCAGGTGGAGGTGTGGATCACCCCCTCATGGAGATGGGAGAGTCAGCACAGGGTTGAGAGTCTAGTTGCAACAGGAAAAGAAAAGTTGAGTGTGTTACGATTATACAAAGCAGCCGATAAAATCAGAAAACATTCTCAGTTTATCATGGGGGCAGTTTAGAGACGGGGAGGGGTAGCAGGAGCAAGTTCCCTCTCACTCCCAGCGTTCCCTGAAACTGCATCCTAGCCACATGCTCTGTCCCCTGCTAACTCTGCACCCCGTGTGCAAGTGTGGTCTGTGAGGACAGGCTTCATGATCCTAGCCATTCTGAGCTTAGTTCAGCAGCCAGAAGAGTGAGGAGGCCAAGGCAGAATGAGCTGTTGTTCATTGCTGTGGGGCAGGGCTGAGACTGGGGAAGTGGAAGAGAGAATCCCTGAGCTGATTCTCTCTAACATCCTATCTCCTACTTTCTGAGGGACAGCCCTTCTCCAGCCTATGACTGTCTGTATGTTGGCTGTTGACAAACCCAAGATGGGGTGTCAGTAGACATTTGTTACTCCATCTCAGCTGCCTAAGGGCCTCAGAGACCCCATCTGCGGTGGGTCAACAAGCTGTGGGACCCCATCTCTTTGAGGTGATGTGCCTGTTTTCCAGTGACCAAGGGCCATATTAAGTCTACTAATGACGCCATGAAGATGGGGTGTGTATTCTCTCACCTCCTTCTGCTCCCTTGAGAGGCTGGAGAGAAGGGATTTCTGTCAGGTAAGTCAGAGGGAGGGGCTTTCTCACATGCCTCTGCCCTTGGAGGACGGTGAGAACAACCAGCAAGGTCAGCAGCCTGAGGTCTCAGCTAAGTAGGAGTCACAGGGTGACAGACAGGTGTGCATCCCTGGGCTGCTGAAGTCCATGTCACAGCTTGCTTAGCGCAGCTGTCAGTGGTAGGCAGGGAAGAGGTGAGTTTGCAGGGAAAGTCAGACAAACAGTGAGGAACAATGGCTCTGTCAAAGACAGAAGGAGCCAACTGGCAACCCACAGGCAGGCTTTGTTGGCCTACATAATGTTTTAAAAATAACTGGGCCAACTTTTTAAAAATAGTAGAGTTTCACATAAAAAGCCAGGTTTCACATCTTCTTTAGGGAATGAGAAGACTTGGGAACTCAGGTCCTGTTCCCTGGGACATGGTTGGCTGGGCTAGGTGACAGTTGCCCCCGGGGCAGGCAGGTGTGGACTCACCCAGACCACTGTGAGCATGTAGGAGACTTGCCTGGCACTGCAAATCCTAATTCCTGAGGAATTAGAGACCCACAGACCTAACTCCAGCAAAAACGCCCCTTCTCCCTTCCTAATGCTGTAAAATAAAATACACACCATTGTGACTCCCCAAAAGAGCAGATTTCTTCTGGGGGACCAAAAAAAGAAAAAAAAAAGCCAAAGATAAAGGAAATGCATAGAAAAGAAAGGCTGTGTTAGCAATGGTAGCCCTTGGGGGTTAAGAAAAGAAGAAGCAAAGAACACAGGGACCGTATGAAACAATTTTCTAGCAGCCACCTGCTTTTGTCCCTGGAAGATGCCAAGTGGCCTTTGAAATATTAAATTGCCTTATCTGTCCACTTCTTTACAGCTTAAAACAAAAATTACCCTGTATTCCTCCCAGCTGCTCACTGAAATGATTGCCTTTTTTTCTTTCTGATCTGAGAAACTTAAAGAATGATCTTTAAATAATCCATCACCCTCTTATGGCTCCATGGAATAACAGAAAAGTTTAAAAGTTTGTTATTGTTTGGAGCTTTTTGTTTTGTTTTGTTTTGGTGCCAAATGCCGATATACGAGTGTTTGCCACATGGAGGCCCTGCCTGGCTGGCAGTTTTAATTTCATTTTCCCTTCAGGGGTCAAGATCTCTGCTATTCACTGACCTCTTTGTAAATCGACACCTTTGGGAAAGGCAGAAATTTTCATCATGGCAGGAGCTGTCACTCAGTGGCGGCAAGCTGGGCATGGGAAAGCACAGGACACTGAGCCCTCCTTGTGCTGAGACCCAGCATGCACCTGGAGACAAAGCCGGCAAGATCCTGGGGGAGCACCTGGCCCTCTTCAGACACAGGCATGGATGGCCAAGGCAAATACTGTAACCCACAGACTCGCAAAAGGCCCGAGTCCAGCGACAATGTAGTGTAAAATACCACAGTATTCGTCTTACATCAAGTGGGGCCTAATGGGTTCTGGCTTTATTAGAATTGATGCCAAACTGACAAAGCATTCAAAACACTTTCCAAACATGCTGGGGTTGTTAAAAGAAAAACCTGCGAATCCTTAAGGATAAACTACCTTGAAAAGGGGAATGCTAATAAGTTTCCACATCAGCTGTGTTCTCTATGTGCTTGCGTGATAGAGTTGAGCGAGGATTTGAAATGAAATGTCCCAGACTGGCTCTGAAGGGGACCTAAAAGAAAGGAGTGTTGGAGGGGGAGGACAAAGCTGCTGCCTGGTGCAGACGGGGCAGGACCCACAAAGCCTACTGTGGTGACAAAGTTAATGAGAGAGAGGCCTGGGGGTCAAATTAAAGTGGGCATAGTTGGGGGCAGCAGCAATAGGTAGCTAGAAGGCTGCCCTCTCAGCGCTGAGGACGGTCACTTTAAAGCACACATTCATTAGCAACCTGCTGCCTCTTTGCTGCTGGGGTCAGGACGAGCTTTCCTGACCAGGCAAACCCAGCAGTAGGGCAGCAAGCTCCTGGGGACTGTCCTTAGACCACGTGCTCCTGCTCACAGCGGGCCAGCCGGTCTGCTCGCAGGCCTATTCACACTGGAAAAACTGCGGTTCTGTAATGCAAACAGCGTGCAATGTGAGGTCTTCTCGCTGGGCAGACTCCTAAAAGGCAGGTGGTTCGCAGCGGGCAATGAAAAGGGTCAAGATTATAATCCCCTTGCATGCATATAGACTGCCCTTAGTTACTCTCAGACCATGCTTCATCTAGATTCACATCCCTGGCCATGCAGCCGCTGCCCCTGAATTCTACCAGCATGGGCTTATGCAACCGTTAGCATTGTGTGCTCTGACACCTAAGCTAAAAGTTTGGATCTCTGCTGCCAGCAAAGCAAAGAGCCTTTTAGTGACACCACAAAGTCCCCAAAGCATGGTGTATGCGCCCTTAGCTTGTTTAGTCCCCGAGGTTGCAGGTAGAAATCACAGAAGTCAGTAAGGATTAGAGAACAGAAAATGTTGCTGAAGTAAGTGCTACAGGCAGATTAGACGTTTAGTGTGTGCTTAGATCTAACGATGACTTTAGATAGATAGATAGATAGATAGATAGATAGATAGATAGATAGATAGATAGATAGATAGATGGATGGCTTTTAAATTTGAAAATCACCTTTAATAAACAGAAGCAATTAATGTCAGCACATTTCCAGTATAGTCAAACAGCACGGCCTTTAGAAGAGAGACGTGACCCAATGAGATTTCCCTTGGATTCTCTATTTGAACTACTGTAAGAAGAGGTGAATCTCAGTGTGTTCTTCCACTGCTTCTGAGCTGCCTGAGACCTGCCTTTTCCTTGGTGTTCCCCAACCACAGCTTACAACAAGCAGGCTGCAGATATCCTCCGAGAACCGCCCATTTCCACCAGACACCCCCAAACAAGCGGACTTCCTGGGATCAGCAACAGGAGTCCCAGGAGACCAGCTCAGAGGGCGGCAAGCAACACGCGCCACAGCCCTCCTTTGTCTTTTCCTTATTTCAGCTACCCATCCAGTGGGATCTTATGAAACAAAACAAAACCTAAAAGAAACACAAAATGAAACATAAGTCATGCTCAAAAGAAAGTCAACAGAAATTCACATGCAAACACAGTCACTTTAAAAAAGAACATAACACATCAAAATAAAAGACAAAGTGGAATATACTTTCAAACGCAAGGCAATGCGTTCTACCACACAAATTGGGATAATATGGGCATCACATTATGGAGCAACTTAGTTTTAAACTCAAAACCAATTTACATGATACATAAAATGTGGGGACGCAGTGCCAGCGATTTCTGCACACAGATCCACCCACAGTTATAGCAGACATGATCGGCTTAACAAAAGAGGGGAATCTGAACACAATATAAACAACCCTTGGAGGATTCATGAGTATTTCCTTACGAGGGCAACTGGATTCAGCAGCAAGTATCTATTCAAACCTCGATTCTCTTTACCTCCCTAATTTCATCATCACTTTACTCAGTAACTGAGTCCAAACACACTTGGCAACACAACAACCAAGATATTTTTCTCGGGAATTCTAATATCACCTAAGTATCTGAATTCTAATATCACCTAACTTTAAGTATTTGTCATACTCTATGTATGGTATACATATAAATGGAATGCCCATCATATATATGATATTATATTATGATATACATATAAATAGAATGCCCATTATAGAATTTAATATATAGCATTGGAATATGCAGCACACCACATATTATGTATGAATATATGACAGATGATTCATAGATGTATACATGCCATACGTTATCATCTATATTAGAGAGCAATTATTGAACACAGATGAACACACCAACTCTACAATAGATGATACAAGATAAGGAAGGTGGAATTCCTTGACTTCAAATGCCTCATTACCCTACAAATGGAAAAGGATTATGTACAGTATTTATTTATAAACTAGTGTCCTCCATGCCGGGTTCTCGTCTAACAACTGTGCCCCAATGATCTTGTTGAGTTTTCCAGTCAGGCCAATACGACACGTCCCACTATAAAGCTCCCTTTACTGATGAGGAAACTGAGCCTAGAGAGGTAAGCAATGCCCAAGGCCCTACAGGGTCCTGTGGTACAGCTCCAACCCAACCCAGAAAGTCCTTACAGCACGGCATAAGAAAGAGACAACAGTCCAGATTCTCTCTGAACATGGCTGTGGGAACCCAGCAGGAAGATCCAGAATTCTAATAAATTCTATGTGTTATTTTCATGGATCTTCATCCGATTCCCAAGTGGCAAAGTAGACGGCCCCTCACTAGAGACCCTTGTCCCTGACGGAATGAATCCTCCAAGATACACCACTCCACTCAAGCAGGTGTCTGGTCTGCCAAGTGTGGGGTCAGCTGTCTTCACAACAGTCCTTACCACCATGGTGGGTAGCATTGTTGACAGTAACGCGGAAGAATCTACAGGGCTTATTTTCTGTGGTATTCACTGCCCCGCCTTTCTAGTGGAGAAAGAACTGGGTACTGACACCAAGTGTCATTCATGGGTTTAATCGTCTGCAACCCTGGGAAGTTAGGGAATAGATGGGGTGATAGTGAGTATTCCTTCCTACCAGACTCCGGTGGTTTGTTTTTCTCCTACTGGTTTTGCCTCCAGGCAAACACTAATGAAGCTCAGTTAAGAGTAAATCATGGCCCAGGGTGTGAGCTGGCCAAACTGGCAAGCCAACTCCTCAGTTACTCCTGCAAGTTTGAAGAGGGAAAGTCTTGAATTCCTTCTCACTGAAACAACAGGATTAATATAAGGATGTCAGGCTTGCCAATAAAAACAGGAGAAACTGGATGCTGGAAATAGAAGACTTGATCCCCAAATTAAAAGAAAAAAAAGTTGTTGATTCAAGGTGCTCATTCTCCCGTGTATTCAATACGGGAGGGCGTTTCTATTTATTTAGTTTTAAAGCAGCACAGGTTGCCAGTGTAGTCTTTCCGTTCTGAGTTTTCCTTTGCTTCTATCTGTCATTTTACTGACCAAACCTCCCCATGGTCATGGATCATCGCCACCAGAAATTAGAAATTACTCCACGAGATGCCATCTCTATTCACTGCCCTTTGTGCAGACCTCAGCTGCCTCTGCCCCTCCCTGCTCAACCTGAGGCACCGACTGTGATCTTCTGCTTGCCTTTGGGGAGGTTCTCCACACACAGAAAAGGAGAAATCAACTCCATATTCCCATGAAATAAAAACAAGTGAATACCAGCCTGCTATACTATTGAGCCACAAGCAGGGTCTCGGGCACTGATTCCCATCACCCCATGCTCCAAAACTGTAGGTCACTCTCCCTTTTTCTCATGCACTGTTGAAAAGCTGAAGAAATTCTCCCAAATATTGCAAAGTTAGTTTTATATAGAGTTGCTCTTCGTAAGGAAACATGCCTTCTTTTGAGGACTGGCAATAAGGAAGAGGCTCAGTGCACCTATCAGAAGCCCCTGACTTCTACCCTCTCATGTTTAGGAAGAAAGAAAAAAAAAAAAAACCTCAAGAAAGGAACCTCAAGATGATATGAAACAATAGATGATTATTTTCTTCCAGCGAGGGGGAAAGTTTTTAGACCACAACAAATGGCTGAACATCTTGTGGGTTTAGCAGCCAAACGAGCTGTCTAGCTTATGAGCCCGAAATATAGATATTTTGACAATGTGACATTCTGAAGCATTTGCAGCAGTCCCATGGTGCATGGTGGTTACCGTGAAATCAGCCCCTCTACCGAAAACAACCCCGAGGAAACTTTGTCAGCACTGTGTAGACTAGCAACGCCGAGCGGGGTGAGAGCAGAGCGGCGCCCATCTCAGAAGGAAGAGTACAGCTGCAAGCAGAGAAATGGACACACACGGCAGATAGACTCTCCCATCATCCTCTGCTGCTTACTGATGTAGAATCCGCCCCTTGGTCTCATCAAAAGGAAGGGTTAGAGAGGGGCGGTGGAAGGCCAGCAAAGCCCTCTGCTTCTCTGCCTTTGGCTCACAACCACCTTAGATATATTCACAGTCAAGCATGTATGTACACATGTTCCTCCTATTACTCAGAAGCAATCAGCCATAAAATGGCAAGGATCTGCAGTACATTTAAATCAACTGCAATTTATCCAGAGCCGAAAGGAAAAGTGCTGAGTCTGAGGAAGCTGGGGGGGGTGGGGGGATGGAAGAAAGCTCCAGCTGCCTCCTCAAAGAGCCAATCTTATCACAGTTGCCATTTGGGGAGTTTTAGCAGAAAGCCACCAACTTGGGCATCTGTGGATGTGGTGACACTTTGGTGGCAATGTGGTGTTTGGGACCGCCAGGGAGCATTTACCTGCACTGAATGGTAAAGTGAGTGTTTCCGGCAGATTTAGGAAAATGTTTGCTAGGTAAAGTCAAAAAACAAACTCTTGTGTGTTCCTAATATTAGTGCCTAGAAAATCGGGGCCCGAAAGCTGTCCTTCTCAGGGTCCGCTCTGTGGTCCCAATCTGCTGCATGTCAGCACCCAGCCTTAAACAACATTTCTTCAAATCCGACATTTGTAGAACAACACTGCATCTACAGATTACAGCAACTATTGCCTGTCTACCTTCCCCGCTTCATACACGGAAGTCATTTGACCACATGGTAGGTGTGAGTGTCCTGCACCACCTATGAGGAAAGCTGAAATTCAAACACAGAAACTCTAGATTGTTGGACTATCTCTGTATACATTAGGGCCCTCATGTCTTCTCTGAGCTCAACCTAGAAGATGCTTAAAACCCCTTTAAACACACCTTTGCTTCCCAACAATGGTAGACTTTACCCAAATGCCAAGTCTTCTTCAGAGACTTCCTTCCACCACGCTTGGTCCAGAGGCCTCAACTATGCTTTGCATTCTGCAAAGGCAACGCCTCCCAGTTCACCCAGCTCTTAACTCTATGACCTATGCTCCCACCTGTGTGGTTTTTTGTGCCTATGAAGTCTTGTATTCGTTTTGTTTTGACTTTTCCACATGCCAGGCTGCCTCCTACAGAAGGGCAGTGAAAGGGAAACTCTACATTTTCTGTGGCCGACACCACATCACACGAGTGCTTGTGCATGGACACATTGTGATTGACAACAGAACTGTGTGAGCTTTGAGCGGCACTGAACTGTACAGTCACTAAGTCACTGTACTCTACTGCACAGCCAAGGAGTCACTGCACTTAACTGCACACCAAGGAGTCACTGCACTCAACTGCACACCAAGGAGTCACTGCACTCAACTGCATACCAACGAGTCACTGCACTCAACTGCACAGCCAAGGGGTCACTGTGCTCAACTGCACACCAAGGAGTCACTGTAGTCTACTGCACAGCCAAGGAGTCACTGTGCTCAACTGCACACCAAGGAGTCACTGTACTCTACTGCACAGCCAAGGAGTCACTGTGCTCAACTACACAGCCAAGGAGTCACTGCACTCAACTGCACACCAAGGAGTCACTGTGCTCAACTACACACTAAGGAGTCACTGCACTCAACTGCACAGCCAAGGGGTCACTGCACTCAAATGCACAGCCAAGGGGTCATTGCACTCAAATGCACAGCCAAGGGGTCACTGTGCTCAACTGCACAACAGAGCAGTGGAAGACAGTTGTAGAGTAAAGCACATTCTACTATTCCTCTCAGTGCTTGGTGTGGTGGTTTGAAAGAAAATAGCCCCCAAAGAGAATAGCACTATTAGAAGGTGTGCCATTATTAGAGGAAGTGTGTCACTGTAGGGGTGGGCTTTGAGGTCTCTTTTGCACAAGTTTCCCTCACTTTGACTTTTGGTTTGACATCCTGTTGCCTGCAAGATGTAGGACTTTCAGCTACTCCAGCACTACATCTGCCTACATGCCGCCATGTTTCCTGTTATAATGACAATGGTCTGAACTTGGGAAAATGTAAGCAAGGCACCCCAGTTAAAGGATGTCTTCATAAGAGTTACCACGGTCATGGTGTCTTTTCACAGCAATAAAAACCCTAACTAAGACACCTGGGTACTTTCTTTCATTCTCAAGCATCTGACACAACATTCTTTTGTGGTCAGAAGATATTGAAACCTCAGACAAGACACATGGACACCCATCGGGCATCTCATTTTAAGCTCCAAGGGAAATACACTGGCCTTGGTCTATCTAATCCCCATATTGACCAACACACTGTGTGTGCAAGTGAGACACAAGAAAGAAACTGCAGCTCACTTCCCAGCTGGAGATCAAAAAACTAGTGACCCATGACTGAGGGTTCTCAGCAGGAAAGAAGTTCGGTTTGAGTATGCAGAATTAAGTAAAGTTATGAGATGAAAATTAAAGTAAGAAACAGAAAGTTCTTGGCAAAGCGAGACAGCATGGGGACAGCCAAATTGGTTGCACAACTCAAGCCCAAGGATTCTACCAAGGTTGCAGCCACATGATAAATGTCCAAGCATGCAGCAAAATTTCATACAGGATTGAGAGATAGAAACTGTCACCCTGATTCACTGAATCACCCCCAAATTGCCTTATGTGGAATAGAAAAGAGAAGAAAAGATAGATACTCAAATGTTCTGTGATGACCAGAGATTCTCGGATCAACGCAGGCTTTTGTGGCATGTGAATAGCCTTCCTAGTTTCAGTACACGTACACAAATGTCCCTCTTTATCCCAGACACTCATGGCTACAAATGTCCTCCGACACTCCAGCCCCTGTATAAAATAGTGTGCTGCTTACATACAGAGAGACTCTATACCCAATGACCTGTTAGCTTCTGAGTCATCTCTAGATAGCTGACAATATCAACATTGAAATGTACAAATTGCAGCATTACTGTATTTTCAAGAGAACAACAACAACAAGAAAGAAATCATCCATATTTTGTACAAATTCATCCTTCTTCCCAAAAGCATTATTGATCCACAAATGCAAAACACAAGGATACGGAGATCAAGGGTTGGTGTTTGCTGCTGTCACCAGGGCTTTTGTACCTCTGCTGGATTTTACCAAAATTCTCCAGCCAGTGGATTATTATAACATGCGAAGCTAGACGGGAGGGGGATGATGCCAATCCTCACAGCCAGGGAAAATGTAACTGTACAAAACCTATTAAGATCTTCATACATGCATCAAATTTGGCTCTGCCCATGTGTGTCTACAGATCTGGGCCACAGGCCACAGTAGATTTGGGAATGAATTTCCAGAAAAGCAAATAATATATCCAGTGTATAAAATATGAAAGTGTGCAGGAAGAAGCAGGGACTGTCTGAGGATGGCAACAGTTACTGTGATGGAGATGGAAATCAGGAGATGGAGAAAGGTGGAGGAGAAGGAAGAGAAAGTAGAACCTAGTGAACACCGCTGGTGGACTGCAGAAGCCAAAAGCAAGTAGAATGTGAGCACAGATCCTGGCTCCAAAATGGGAATACAAAGTCAGGTACAATCTCAAACGGACCTCAAGAGGAGGGGAATCAGTAGAAATAAGGTTCTCACTCATACTGGGCACCACAAACATCACATCAGAGTTCAGGGATTTCTGTGCTTGGGAATATTGCCCTCTTGCTAAGAAAGTAACAATGGGGGACTTTTGAGGGGGTCATGTCCCCACCTATTGCTACAGCCCTACAGACACATCTCTGGTGGTCTCAGCTGACCTAGGAAACGTTGCACGCACATCCTCAGTTGGATAGAGTAAGACAGCTTACGAAGCCAATCTCAGTTTAAACTAGCCAAGTGGAAAAGATGATGAACCCTTAGCCAAACACCAAGAATTCCAGAACACAAAAACAAAGACAGGTTTGATCTGTCTCGTGAACCGATTACAGCCAGCACAAGTTAGTGACTGTGCTGCAGGAGAGCACAGGAAAGCAAAGCTTCCTCCTGCTCAGAACCGTTTTAGAAACTATGTTGTCATCCTGTGACCTGGGACTGACAAGATGACATTGTCTGCAATCTTGTTCTGAGAACTGAGCTGTGATTAGTGTGGGCATCCCCAGGTCTGACAATGTATCAGTTCCCCTGTGTGCTGATGCTGTATAGAGAGGCTCCTTACTTCGTATGCTCAGCCCTCACACTTCCCAGGGTCCCAGACCTAAGCAAGGACACCAATCTGCTTCCTTGGCTGATGGGCACTTGTTGGGAACATGGAGGAACAAGAACTTCAAGAGTTCTTATTTGACAGTCATCTTTATCCACAGTTGATCTGTCTGAGCTGATGTAGAAAACGAGAGTTTCTGCAGTCAAGCACACCCTCTGCCTCCGGCGCCTTCCTCAGAAGGCTTTCCACCGTCTCAGCTGTCTCCCAGTTACAACAAGAGTGGAGATGTGCTTTTCCACCAGAGGGTTTGGCAGGGCTGTCTTGGGCTCATATGACCCTATATACCTGAAAAAAGACAGGATGAAATGATGGGCAGCCTGTACTTTGTTAGTCTACTAGGATTTAATGGCTGCCTGTGAGGAGAAACTGAAAATCCTAGGTGAGTCTGGAGAGATATAGACAGCCTCAACCCCATGGTTGCTCCTTACTTCAGGAGGATGTGGTGTAGACAGAAGTTTCTGTCTTGCCCAGTCCTGGAGTCATTCAATCCCAAAGAAACAGACAGAGGCTTACATTAATTATAAACTGCTTGGACTATTAGCTCAGGCTTATTATTAACTAGCTCTTACAACTTAAATCAATCCATAATTCTCATCTATGTTTAGTCACATGGCTTGGGATCTTTTCTCAGTGCAGCATTTTTATCTCGCTTCATCTGTGTCTGGGTGGTGACTGACTCTCTGAGCCTTTCCTCTTCCCAGAATTCTCCTATCTGGTTAATCCACCTATACTTCCTACCTGGCTACTGGCCTATCAGAATTTTATTAACCCAACATGAGTGACAAATCTTTACAGTGTACAGCGCATTATCCCACAGCAGTGTGGAAGGACAGAAGCAGGTATTCTTCACTCATCTGGATGATCCCCTCACTTGGGGGAGCCACAGGTCAGAGTGCAATGTCAACCCAGGGCTGAAGCTCTACACTCATTCTGGGGAAGCCATAGGACTCCCGGCTTGGTTTAAATCAAGCTGCTGTCCCAGAAGTCTCTGCTGCTAGGAACAATTTTTCAAAGAGCTTATTTTGAAGGAGCTCTTTATGCTGTACCATGCCACCACAGGCTTCTTAGCACCTAGATTCTTCATTCCCGCACTCCCTTGTGCTAGAACACAGGTCACTTCTCAAGTCTTGGGTGCCATTATTAAATCGAGAAAACTCTGGTTATTAAGGAGCACACATTACACTACACACATTACATATGTACACACACATGCACATATAGTCACACACATACACAAATATACACATACAAAAATAGGCATACATGTGTACACACAAAAACACAAATACATGCATAGACACATACACACAGAAACACACATGTACACATATACATACAAATACACAAATTATACATACATATAAATGCACATGTGTACACACACAAACACATGCATACACGTATATAGACACTCAGACTTTTGTGTTTTTATTATTGTGTATGTCTGTGATGTGTATGAGTATCACACACACACAGCACAGCTGTGGAGGTCAGAAAGCAGCTTTGTGGAGTCAGCTCTCCTCCCTTCACGTGGGTTCTGGAGTTGCACCCAGGTCATCGGCTTGCGTGGCAACACTGAACCTTCCCCATGTGCCGTGATGGCCAGAACTAATATGAAAATGACCACCGCAACGCCTGTCGAAGTTCCCACGTGGCAGAGTAGCTAGCGCTATGACTGCTAAAATTCAAGAAGAGACCAAGGCTCGTAAATTTCAAATTCCCCTATGATTTCAGCTGTAGGGGGAGGGGAGTCTGTTTTCCTTCAGGGTGTGATCCCTGGCAGGTCAACTGTGCTCCACACCTGTGAGGAGTTGGGCATCAGATTGGCCCAAGTGGGCTATAAAAGGAAAAGGACACTGCCATGAAGCTGGCAAGGGAGTAGGAGTGAAGGTGAATCTAGGAAGAGTTGTGGAGAAGTCGTGTGGAAATGGTGGATACACACTGAATGCATGTGTGAAATACCAAAGAATTAACAAAAATACCAACTGAAAAACCTGGAGCCAGGCATGAGAGCACAGAGCACTCGGGAGCGGGTGGGTCTCTGTGAGTTCAAGGCTAGTCAGGGCTACATAATGAGACCCTGTCTCAAATGGAGTGGAGGCTGGAGAGATGTCCCAGCAATGAAGAGCATGTTTTTTCCTGCAGAGGACCCGGGTTCAATGCCCAGTACTCACATCGCATCTCACAGCTGTCTGTAACTCCAGTTCTAAGGGGTCCAACATCTCCTCTGGCCCCCAAGGGAGCCAAGCACAGACACGCACAGGCAGAACACTCAGCACATAAACTAAAAATAAATACATCTAAAGAAGGGGGGCTTTAGTGAAAGATAGGTCTACGTTACTCTACGCGTGTATATTTTAAAAAGTATTCAGGAAGACAAATTGCCAGCCCGGAAGTCACACATGACCTTGACCTATTTCTTCAGCTCCTGAGAATTCCATAAATGTGAATACCACTTTAGACCACTGGCAGTGTTTTCAAAGCCCACACTGCTGGGATACGCCTTCACAAACGCTTGGCTGCCTCCTGGCCAGGAGCGCCATGGGGATTTCTCCTCTGCTTTCCTTACTGCATTGCCCACGCCTCTGTTCCTGTGTGTGTCTTTCTGTGCACCTCCATCTCCCAGCTCTGTACAGACAGCTTCCTCTCTTGTCCCATCCTCTCTCTTTCTATTCTCCTGTGATTTGGAGGAACTGAGTGGGAGTCCTAGCCTAGATTTGGATTTTTCTTTAACGATCAGCTGCAATTTCTACTTTGTTGCTGTGTTTTCCCGGGGAAACCATGATTTGAGAAGAAGCCTAATTCGCTCTTCAAGTTTAATTCCGTCTCACCTCTTCCACCCCCGGCTGAACGAAGAGACGGCCTGTTCTTGTAACACGGCACGAAATATCAATTCCTTGATGAATGGGATTATTCTCGCAGCCAGAAACTACAGAGTCTAAATGTCTCCATCATGCTGGACACTAAGCTTCCCAAAGTTCAAAACGATGAGCCACCACAGTTCCTGGCGGGCAGGCTAGGGCACAGATGATTGTCTAAACCCATAGCTTCGTTTCCCGAAACATAACAACACAGACTCACCTAGAGCTGAAATAGCCATCTGCTGTATCATTTGTTTGCTTGTTTGTTTTTTAATTCACGGAATTTAAAAGCGGTATTGGCAGAGGAGGCTGATCTCACACAAATGACCCACTTTCCAGCTTGCAGAGACAGAATTACCATCCTACATAATGCTGTCACCGACTTCAGAAAGGAGCCTGAGAACACAAGACGTCTGGAGAGATCTTGATGGCAGTGAGTAGGATTTTGGCAAATGAAAGGAGTTTCGTTTTGATTTTCAAAAACGCCCAGAGTTTTGAAGTATGCCAGCTTCTACCTCTCAGGTTCACTTCCCTTGATGCCTTGCACGATGGACACGGGCCACTGTGCAAAAGCCTGGCCCACTGTGGGCGAGAGGCTGTGTGCTGAGAGCCCGGGCCTTGTTTGCTTGGTTCCAACTCAACCCCAATGTTTATGTGTTGAAACTCAATCTTCAAATCCACGTGGGGGTGCGGCCTCTGGGGAACCACTGACGTGAAGTGAGGATGTGAGCGTGGTGTACCAACAGCGGCACCGATGGCATTTACAGGAAGAGAAAGCGGCCCTGCAAGCACACTTGTTCTATCTCACCGTGCCAGACCCTCAGCTATGTTACAATGCAGCAGGGAAGAGATGCCAACACGAGGCTAGTGCTGTGGCCTTGACTTCCCAGTTTCCGAATCGTGAACTGAGCAGGCTTAGAAACCTGCTTCTTTGTGAATCACGTGTTCTCAGGCTCTGAAAGACTCCGAGAGCAGCAACTGTCAAAGTTCACAGGAGGTGCCTCAGTTTCCTTATTGGGAGATAAGGGTAGTGCCACCTTTAGGACCACTGTGAAGGTCAGAGGATTTATTGAGACATAGCTTAGGGGGTTTCTGGTAGACAGGGGGTGCTTAATAAACATGAGCCATTTATGGATTCTCGTCTAATCCCCCTGGACAGCTGACATTCAATGTTCATCAAGGCTACAGATAACTAATAACGGCCACGTGTTTGACCCTGTGATGGCTATTCAATCCATAAATAGGAGGGCACACTTGGGAGCAATTAGTTTTGCTTGGTTTGAAGTGGGTGAATCCATTTCTAGTCTGGACCTTTGAGGTAAGAAGACATCCATACTTTGAGGTGGGAAGACACACCTTTAATGTGAGTCATACCTTCTCCTGAAAGGGTATGCAAGGACATGGGAAAAGGAAGCTTTCGCTCTTTGCCTGCTTGTCCTTGCCTTGCTAACACATCCATCCCTTCTTTGGGGTTCCAGCATATTCTGGACATCAGACCCCGTGGACTGAGAAGCCACTGGATTCTGGATACCTTGCTTTCACAGCCAGTCACTGTTGTGTTGGCTGGACTGCAGCGTAGAAGCCATTCTAATAGATTTCCTTTCTACACAGAGAGACTCGTTCTCTAACTTCTAATACAGACACCTCAGTCAGTGAGTGTACCAAATAGAAAAGACAGTTCAGGCCTGAGAGCTTTTTGTTTTGTTTCTAAGATTTACTTGTTTTATTATTTTATTGTATTTTATGCATAGGAGTGTTTTGTTTGTAAGTACTTGTGTGCTTCATATGCAGTGCCCAGAAAGACCAGGCAAGGGTACAAAAGGCCCCAGAACCAGAACCACAGGCAGTTGTGAGCCACTATGTGGGTGCTAGAAACTAAACCTGGGCCCTCTACAAGAGCAGCAAGTGCTTCTCACCACTGAGCCTTCTGTCCAGCCCCCAAGGCTGGGATCGCGAGTGGAAAGGTCCCAGGATCTGAGCCCTTGAATGCATAGTCCAGTTGAAAAGATGAGTTCCAGGTGGCTTGAGCAACTCGTTCAAGGGCACAGGGCCACCAAGGCTCAGATTTGGCCTTGTCATGCTGTTTACAAACTCATTCCTGGAGGAAAGGTCACTGTGGTGAGAAGGCACTTCTCATAGGGAGCTGAGCAGAGGACAGAGGTGGGGCCGGTTGTTTTCTTATGAGAACCAATGCTCTTGACAAAGGTCACAAGACACTGCCCAATTTCACTGTGATAGAATTGGGGGTGAAAGGTCGGGCTGTTGCTAGGTATAGTGATTTGAATGAGAAACATTCCCCCATAGCCTCGTGCATTTGCACACCGGGTCCTCAGCTGGCGGTGCTGGTTGGTGAGGTTGTGTTTAGGAGGTGAAGCCTCGCTAAAGAACACGGGCCACTAGGTGCAGGCTCTCAGAGGTTTCAGCCTCACACCACTTCCAGTTTACCCTCTCTGCCTCTTGTTTTTAGTTGAAGGTCATGGTCCTTCAGCTTCTTGCTCTGGCTTCCAGTCCCACCCCACCTCCTACCATTATGGACGCCTCCCTGGAACCATCAGCCACAGTAAACTTCCTTCCACAAGTTGTTCTTGATGGTGGCCTTTTATCCCTGTGATAGAGATGTCACCAATACCCTCGGTCCTAGAGACAGTGTCTTCACCAATGGGATTGCTTCCTCCTCTCAGCCTGTGTGACTGTCTATCAGCCAGGAAATAGATCTTCTAGACACCCAAACTACAACCACCATGATCTTGCACCTCCTAGCTTCTATACCCATGAGAAGAAGATTTCTACACAGCAAGCCCCAAGGCCTGTGGCGTTTACTTATAAATTGCCTAAGACAGTCCAGCGCAGAAGTTCTGAACCCCACCTGGACAAATTATTCACGTATTTTACTTTCCTTTGGAAAATGCTTAAAGGTTTTGTTAATATATGACATTGAACAGCTCTGGCCAATTTTACGGGGTCACCCACACTGGCTATGTAGGGGTGAGCAGACATTTTTGTCAAAGGACAAATGGTTCCAACTCCCCAGGCTGTTGCTCCCTGTCCCGGCTGCCTGTGTGCTATCTCAGCATGGAAGCAAACACAGAGACATGTATGGAACATGCTGAGACATGTATGGAATGTGCTTGCATGCTGTAATCAAGCTTGTGTTTATGAAGGATACACAAAACGCTGCACTGTGCCTGTGAGCTACAGCTTGTTGACCTTTGAGGGATGCACTCGTGTGCCCAATAGCTCTCTTTTTCCCCACTCTAAGTTTCTTCTTGATGAACGCATCCACACTGTTTCAATATACTTCTCAGGCTATGATCAAGGCGCAGTAGAATCTAATTTATTCTGTGCTAGGAAGAAAACCCAAGGTGAACTTATAAAGCAGCGCTATGAAATACACTTAAAGAAACACGGTTTTTATTACTTTCATATACATAAAGGAATCAAAATTAAGTCAATAAAACATCTCTAGTATGTTTTGGCAAGTAGGGGGTAATTCAGCCTTAGCCAAAAGAAAAAGAACTCAAAATTATGTGATTCATCATCTGTATTCATGAACTTTCTTCTAAAGTGATCACAAAGTTGGTTCTCTTAGAAGGAGAAATAGAGTTCCCCATCACCTCATTGTGTTTACACCGTTAAGTGGCTTGAAAATTCCTTTGTTCGTAGATGATGCCCAAATAGTCTACACCAAGCTAATTACATGCTAAATTAATGACCCGAATCAGCAAATTTCTAAACTCCCAGACAGGCTAAAAGCATTGCAATCCTGTGACTCCAGAAAAGAATACCATCTTCTAACGTAGCCACAGCGCTCTCCAGTAGGTGATAGGAGTAGGTGGTAGGTTGGCTATTCAAAATCTACTCACCTCTCCTTTCCTTTGCTTTCCTCCACTCTCCAGGGATAAGGGGAATGGACAACAGTCTGATTTCCCAGCATCCTTTGAAGCTGGTCATTGACATGGAGTTAGAACCCTAAAGGTAAAGTTCCCTTGTCTCACTTTGAGAAGGAGCCTCCTTTCTTTCCTTTCTGGTTGGTAGGCAGACCTCGTGCCCAGAGGAAGTTAACCTTCTTGAGGCCCCTGGGTTGTTAATGTGAGCTGGAGTCCTTCCTACTCACTAAAGAAGCAGAAGGAAAAGAGGCTTTGGTGAACCCCAATAAAGCCACTTCATCCTCATTCAGATTCTGATGTGGGGGGAGGGGTGGGCATCAGGCTAAGTGGTTGTTTTTGCTTCCTATTGTAGCTAATGCAAGTCTATGAGAGGATTCAAGGGGAGAGAGAGGAGGAAGGGGAGTGTCTACAAACCAAAGAACTTTAGATACTACAACAAAAGGTAATTGGCTTTTAAATGATTTCTGGTGATACCCTTACGTTGTTCCACGTTACAATAATATGGGGCTGGATAAAAGGGTAAAAATATCCCAAAGAAAACTATTCTTATGGTTCAAGTGAGAACGGTCACAGAAAAGTCAGGCGAGGTGAGATGCACTCTTTGTTTGTAAGAAGATGAAGAAACTTTGGGACCAAGGAGGCAAGCACCAAGCAAAGCCTCTGACAAGCTAACACCTTCAGTGAGGGATAAGCAACAGGTCCCTCCTGGCATTCCAGGATACAGTTGACAGCTCCCCAGAAAGACCCCTCAAGCTCAGCAGATCCATATCTGTCCTCTTTCAGTGCCAATGACAAGAGTACTAAGCCCAATGTGAGCCCACGTGATCAGCACATCACTGGGTAACTGCATTTCTCAAGAGCCCAGAGCCCGAGGGACATCTATCCGCATTCTTGTGGCCATGGCAGATGCGAAACAGCCTAGTAAAGTCAGCAGCGGAGGCACTCTGGGTAAAGGCCATACTAGAGCCAGCCAGGCAGAGAAGCCATATTCCAGCAATGCAGTGGAGACACCGCCAAGGAAGTTCCCATCCCAATCCTTGGGGAGGTCAGAGGCTTGAGCTCTCCTACTCTTCCAGGAGAACTGAGAGTTCACCCAGAAGTCTCCGCCACATTATGTGTTATCCAGAGGGAAGAGCAAGCTCTTGAGAGAACTCTGTCATAGAGGGAGACAACAAAGAGGCAGTGTTTCCACATCTGAGACAGAGAGGAATAATGCCGCTTCCTCCTTCACCGAGTCTGCGGCTCTGCCCAGGCTGCGGCTCTGCCCAGGCTGCGGCTCTGCCCAGGCTGCGGCTCTGCCCAGGCTGCGGCTCTGCCCAGGCTGCACACATTCTGTTACTGAGATCGTCTCTCCTCATCACATACAATGAGATGGAAGCAGGACCATGAAGGTGAGCTTCCTGTACTAAGATCAAGATGTACATAGGGGCCAGCCTGCTGACTTAGATTTAAGCTTTTTCATACATCTTAAAAGCCCATTTCTGTTCAAGGACTTCCCTTCCTTTGACCATACTTCCCCTACCATAATCATTAAGGTTCCAGGGAGGGGGTTGCAGGGGAGAGGAGGGAGAAGAAGGGAAGGGCATTTTAAAAGGAAAAGTGACATTTCTGTACATCCCAAACTATTTTCTTCCCTGAGCAAGGCATTTTTAAGATATGATCTCCTCTAAGGTCTGTTTTCTCCCCACATGAGAGAGGAAAAAGCAGCTGAGATGGAGAAATTCCCTCGTCTCAAGCAGACAAGGTCAAGTCAGCTGCATCTAACTAGATAGATCCACGTGACATTCCATTAGGGGTCACCAGACCCACGTGACATTACATTGGGGTGACCAGACCCACGTGACATTACATTGGGGTGACCAGACCCACGTGACATTCAATTAGGGGTCACTCTGCAGTACTGGGCTATCAGTTTATCTGATCTGTTCCCTTCTTCTCCTCCCATTCCTGATCCCTCTCATGCAGCTTTTATCTATGTGCTAAGTCACTTCCACACTCCTGATCAAAGAGCGACCAACATCCAAGAGACCCAAGTCCCTGGAGAACCTGCAGGGCTGAGCATAGGGAGACACTGCCCTGACCCTGCGGAGTCTTCGTGCTTCCTGAAACCTTCCATCAGGGGCAGGAGTCTGCAGACAGCTCTGCCGTCTCCGTCTCCGTCTCCATCACAGCCAGTCAACTCTGACATTGTCACAAACCACTCATAAGCAGTGGGCATGGCTGTGTTTTAATAAACCTTAATTTAAAGCAGTTATGGCCCACAGGCTCAGGCATGCTGACCCCTGTACTACAACCATTTCTGTGAGCCAGAACACAAGGTAGGCATCCTCCCTCCCCCTGAAACAGAAGTAACCGTACATGATCAATGTTTACTGTTAAAATGTCCCATTCTGTGTGGGATTGACTTTCACACAGGATATACTAAAATCTCTTCAAGAAACAAATTCAGAAACAACTCAGCCATCTGAGTTGGTGGAGAGATGGTTGGTGGTTAGGATCGGGCACTGCTCTTGCAGAGGACTAGAGCTGGCCCCCAGCACCCATGTTGGTGGCTCCCAATTACTAGATACCCAGCTCTAGGAGATTTGAGGCGTCTGCCTTTGGTGGCCACCTGAACTCACGTATTCATACACCCACATATTCATACAATTAAAATAAATCTTGAAAAACTGTTGTCTGGATTTTGATCTAGAGAAGTAAACGTCTAGAGATGACCATAAAGTGGGAGCTGGCTGGACTCGAGAGCTCACACAGGCACATGTGTACATACAAATATACACATCCTATCACACAAACACATACACGTACACACATGCACACACACATATACATACATACACACATAGCACACAAACACACATGATACATACACTCACACCGCACATACACACATGCACACACACATCTTACAAGCACACACATACATACACACATACATAACACACAAATACAGGTGATTACATACACACTCACCACATGGCACACACAAGCACACTTGTTTACATACCCACACTCACAGCTTACACACATGTTTACACACACATACACAAGCACATACATGCTTACATGCATACACATGATATATACATGTTTACAAGCACATGCACACACATGACTACATATACACACACAAGCACACACACACACACATGCTTACACACACACGCCTTGGGGACGATTTCTGTTAGCTGTATTCTCCATTCCAACTTTACTGCATGAGTAGCACGCCCCTCAGTTAGTAGAGTTAACATAGCAAAGCTTCCCTGCTGACTCACACTGCAATTAAGGTCATGCCTATAGTAATCAATAAAATCCTCTACTTAACATGTTCTCTGGATAGTTTGACAACTGTTTCCAACTCAGGTGATCTGAGAGATACTGTTTTTGGTTTAAACCAGACTGTCACGGACACCTGTGCTCTCAGTGCCGTACTCTCCACCAACTACTTTTTGATTTAGAAAACAGCTAAATGGGCAAAGAGAGTAAATATGAAACTCAAAATCCTACAGCTCATGAAAGTAACTGGAAGTAAAGAAAGGGTCTCCCTGCGGTCCACCCCTATGCTTAGGTGTAGATGGTCTCCCTGTGGTCCACCCCTATGCTCAGGTGTAGACGGTCTCCCTGTGGTCCACCCCTATGCTCAGGTGTAGACGGTCTCCCTGCGTCCACCCCTATGTTCAGGCATGCTTAGACATGCAAACACAGACATGCACTTTCAGACAGCAGACAACACACACACACACACAATTACATTCTTTCTTACTTTCATTATGTTGTCTGTACACGGATTGGACCACGTGGAATACTAAACGCCACTGCGACAGCAGTGATAATGCTGGTGGTGGTGACAACAGCCACTGATTGACAGCGCAATCGTACACAGTAGACACGATGGAAAACACCGTATAGTTGACATCTCAAATTCTCAAAGCGTCTCTGAAATCTGGGGTAGTTGTATTCTATTTTCCAGAGACATCTGGGTCCCAAGCTGCCCCTTTCTAACTTGCAACCCTGAGCAGCTGGCTCAGGCTTGGGTAAAGCTCGCTGTTCTTACTTGTAAGTGGTGATAACTTTCCTTTCCTTGAGACTGAAAGTGCCAAGTGCGATCATATCGACAAAGCTCTGAGAAAGACGTAGCAGCAGACACAGGAGACTGAATTACTCAGCCTAGGAGAACGGGAATTCCATGTGTCCCCAGCTCACAACGTGCTCAAAAAGTGGCGTGTTATTACCATTGCCTGTTGCTCTGTTCCCCTACAAGGGTAGGTGGCAAAGAAAGGACTTGGTTGATATTAATGGCCAACACTTCTTCCACTAACTTAGCGACCGCTAGAGAAATTCTATGATCTCTCTAAATGAATATGTCTCCTCGTAAACTGAAAATGACACCAGGAAGTCAACAGCATTGGTGCTTATTATGTCATTAGCAATATTTTATGAACAAAGAAAAAGTCCATTTTATCACCAGCTCAGGAGTAAAACACCCAAAGTTGTATGAAGCACATTAAGCAAATGTCAGTAGAATAAAAAATATGATTTGTCTCTCTTCCTCTACATCTTCAGGGTTGTGATCTACTGAAAGTTGGGACCTGCCTCATTACACAGGTATAATTAACTTGAGTTGCCGCACACCACAGTGGAATTGCTTCGGGAGGGTAATTCAGCAACACTAAATGAACGAACAACCATAGTGCCTCCTTTGCATCCCGTGGTGGGAACTGGGGAAACAAATATGCTTTCTTCCCAGGATGGGGATAAAGAGATGTCCCCCTGAAGCCTGTCTGTTCCCCAACAAGCCTGAAAGAAATACCTTCCCATCCAAAGCTAAGCCATGCCTTGTTGTGCCGTCGTGTTCCCAGTGGCTACAGATGTGGACTGAGTCTAGACAGTTTTCAAGCTTCTGCTGCACTTTAGACAATGTCTTTCACATCCAAGCTCGCTCTGAGAAAAGCCTTTCCCTCTATGTTGAATGTCTAGTCTCCAAGGTCTGGTTTCTTAAGACTGTAAAACCCAGTCAGGAAAAATTTCTCTACTTACTTTTTCTTTAAATAAATAGAAAATATTCCATGCAGTGTGTATAAAGTAGATCCCAGAGTCAGAAAAACATTTGAGCCAGGTGTGGTGGTGTGTGCCTTTAATCCCAGCACTTGGTGGCTAGAGACAGAAAGATTCTGAGTTCTGGGACAGATTCAGATATGCAGCAAGCATGTGCCAAGCAGCCAGGGCTACATAGCAAACCCTTGTCTTAAAACAAAGCTAACCAACCAACCAACAAAAACAAGCATTTGAAAGTGTGCACGTGGTATTTTGGCTGGAACTAGATGCACTCTCTGGAACTTCTCAGAGTATCTGTCCTAATGCGGCCACATCCGAGAGAACTCTCTGGAACTCTTGCCAAACATCTGTTATCAATGTGGGGCTCTGTGAGCCTTTGACTCTTTATGGAGCCAATGCTCGCTTTACAGAGTTGCAGAGATAACAGTCAGTTATTTCAACAATTTTTTTTCTTTTTAGTCTGATTGAGATGCAAGCAAATAGAAGGAAATGGGAGAGCCCAGACAGTTAAAACACTCGCAAAGCTCACAGGGCTCTTCTGGTCAAAGTCCTCAAATAACAGGATGATCAAAACAAACACATCCTTCAGAGGGATGAGCAGGCCACAGGACAAGTCCTCTTTCATCTCTTGGCCACCTCTGAGTTTGTATTGTGCAACCATCAACATTCTTTTCAAAGGTGCCAAAAGAATATGACATCCATTTAGGTCAACGCAAAGGTGAAAGCTCACATCTCTAACATTAGGAACTGAAAGTCTTCACTTCGGCCAACACATACAAAGGCAACAACAGAATACCTGGACACTTCGACAAGTCCCGAGGGGTCAATGCCACATTTAAAAAAGAAAATCCAGTTAAAATAGGACACAGCAGTCATTGACGAGGGGACACATTGATTAACGGTCTTCAAAATCCACCTTACAGCCAGGGATCATTTTAGTGTCAAGCATCTCTTTATTGGAACATATTTGCAACCACACGGCTGGCATCGCTCTCCAAATTCGCTCCTGAAGTAAGCTGACACTTTGCTGTATGTAGATTTCCACTCAGACCCTCATCTGTACTTGTTACTTTGACATCCCACCGTGGCATAGAAGCTCCTTACCTCCTGCCGCGAAACAAACCCCTCTGCACCAAGGCAGGGCATGGTTTCCAAAGCCCTAAAAAAGACCAGCTGACATAGCAAACACCAAGAGTGACCTTGAGGGTATTATTGATCAAGCTTCCTTCTCTGTTTCAGAGGCAGGGAAATTAAACAGTCTTCTAAATCATTAATGGATTCCTTTTATGTTCCTCTTTCTATGAAACAACCTTCCCCCTCATCCAAGCTGGGAATCTCAGGCCCTACAACTTGCTGGGGGAAAAAATAGCTCTTGTCAAAAATACTCAAGAAAAAAAAAAGCTCCCTTTCCTTTCTCTTGCTGCTACTGCTTAGAACATCCAGAAAATTCATCCACAATCAGCCTTGGAAAGATAAACAAATTTTCACACCTTGTGGGGAGCAGCTGATAAAGCTGTATTAAGAATATATTAAAAAGCTAATGACAAAGGAAAGGCTTTAGCGACAACTGTATTTTTTAAACTAAATGTTGGTCTGCCTTTACCTTTCTCACAGAAGGTTTCTGTTTTGAAATGTGTTTTGAAACGGCATGTGTGCCTAGAATCTGTCTACCGCTGATGAGAGAAAGCATAGCTCAAAAATATCCTTTCCTAAATTTCATCCGCTTATCAACAAGACCTTGGCCCTTAGAACGAGACCAGAAGACCTGGGGCCCATTTCACTGGAAAAGAAACAGGAAAATACCTTTGTAAAGTACACAAAGGGTTGTGCCTAGAAGGGCAGAGTGTCCTATATAACACCACTGCCACCCTTGTCTTTAAACATCTAGCTTGCCCGTTGATGAAGCCGGCAGGCGGCAACGAGAAGACAGAGGCGTAAGGACGCATGGAGCTCGGAAGTGCTTGGGTGACAGTCCCCGTGACCGGATGGCAAGAAGGAGTCTAAGAATGGATGATGGGACGGGTAAGATGGCAGGGCTGTGTGGATCTGGCAGCATCAGAAGCCCCAGTCCTCTAGGACTTAGATCAACCACTAATTTCTGACTGGCCTCGGTAAGTCTTCGGGTTGCTCTCAGCCTGTTTTCCCAAGGAAGCTGTAATAGATTGCTTCTCCCACCTTCCCTGGCTGACCACACTGAAGCCTTTGGCCCTCGTAAACATGTACTTCAAACATCTACAGCCCCGATTTCCCTATCACAGCACTTAAACCCCTCAAGATACCACCAACCTGACACTTTCTCTACCCATGCCGGGTGGTTTTGGTTGTCCCCAAGAGTGGTTGGCCCTTACGGTCTAGCAGCTAACCCTCTCCAGGTTCTCATTGCAGGACCAGCAACTACCAGTCCTTACCTCTGGCCTGAACTCTGCTTACACTGCCCCCACGGCCTGGGAGAAGCAACCTTGGTTAGGAGGAGCAGAGCCTCAAACCCAATTCAGAAACTCGGATAGTTAACTCTGTCTTCTCTCTGATGTAATCACCAGGCCTTCCGAGTACGCCAACATCCCTCTCACCTTGTCATCTGTGGTTCCTCCTTGTGAGGGATTGAGCAAGAGTGGCCACCACAGATTCACAATTTGAATGCTTATGGAGTGGTACTATTTGAAGGGATCTGGAGGTGTGGCCTTGTTGGAGGAGGAAGTGTGTCACTGGGATGGGCTTTGGGGTTTGAAAAGCCTAAACCAGGCCCAGTGATTCTCTCTTCCTGCTGCCAACAGATCCAGATGTAGAATATCCTTAGCACTGTGTTGCCTTCATGCTACCATGCTTCCTGTCATGGTGGTAAGTAACCAAACCTATGAACTGCAGGCCAGCCCCAATTAAATGTTTTCCTTTACAAGAGTTACTATGCTTATGGTGTCTCCTCACAGCAAAAGGACACTGACTAAGACCCTCCTCATTCCCCCTGTGTCTCTGTCTTAATTCAAACTATTTCACCTTTCCAACCTGCTTCAACTTCAAATGTATGCGCATAAACTCCAAACCCTTGACACTACCTAGAAGCCCCTGCCTTGAACAGCCATACACAAATGACCTCTTTCCTCTGGAGCCAGCCACGGGTACTTGTGAAGGTCTTGGAATAGATAGTGAGGATAGAAAGTGCCACTCTGCCCATTAATGTCTGTCTTCAGCAAATGCACAAAGCTTTGTCCCTCCCCACTCTACACCCCTAGCACCAAGAACAGATATTGAAGCCAGTGTCTGAAAAATTACAGACTCCAGCAAAAATCTGACCTGGGTCTGCCAAAACCAAAGTTTTAAATTTAATTTTCACTATTCTCCCATTTTCTCCTATTTTTGAAAATTACATTTTCATTTTACTACCAAATCTATTATTACCAGTCTCTGTAAGTTATTAACTTTAGAACCTTAAGACACATGGTAATTATGATGTAATAATCATGATTATTAAAATACATTGGTTAAATGTTATTCTAATGCCATGCATATAATAACAGCAACTAATAACAAAAGGTAGTGGTCATATGCCAAGTTCCTATCTACGTATTTTATATTCAATAATTCACTGAATCCTCGGTCCTAAAGTAAGAAAAGTTGAGGTAGAAAAGCAAAATGACAAGGTTGCTAGAGGCTCTACAGTATTCATTCAAACTCAAGGTGTGTGGCTACATACACCCTTGGTGTCTCTTCAGCGAGGTGTGTAGCTACACCCTTGATGTCTGTCTCTTCAGCGAGGTGTGTGGCTACACCCTTGGTGTCTCTTCAGCGAGGTGTGTGGCTACACCCTTAATGTCTGTCTCTTCAGCGAGGTGTGTGGCTACACCCTTGATGTCTGTCTCTTCAGCGAGGTGTGTGGCTACACCCTTG
Organism: Chionomys nivalis; assembly: GCF_950005125.1. Classification (NCBI taxonomy): domain Eukaryota; kingdom Metazoa; phylum Chordata; class Mammalia; order Rodentia; family Cricetidae; genus Chionomys; species Chionomys nivalis. The sequence goes on along the minus strand of NC_080098.1, from coordinate 72,590,125 downwards.
ATGTCTGTCTCTTCAGCGAGGTGTGTGGCTACACCCTTGGTGTCTGTCTCTTCAGCGAGGTGTGTGGCTACACCCTTGATGTCTGTCTCTTCAGCGAGGTGTGTGGCTACACCCTTGATGTCTGTCTCTTCAGCGAGGTGTGTGGCTACACCCTTGATGTCTGTCTCTTCAGCGAGGTGTGTGGCTACACCCTTGATGTCTGTCTCTTCAGCGAGTTGTGTGGCTACACCCTTGGTGTCTCTTCAGCGAGCTGGACTGCCCAGCCTCTCTGCCTGGTCCATAGGTACACTGACTAGTTTACATCAACTTGATATAAGCTCGAGTCATCTGAGAGGAGAGAACCTCAGCTAAGAAAATGCTTTGATAAGGGCTGGCCATAGGCATGCCTGAAGGACATTCTCTTAATTAGTGATTGCCACCCCTGGACTGGGGGTCCTGGGTTCTATAAGAAAGCAGGCTGAAAAAGTCATGAGGAGCAAGGCAGTAAGCAACACCCCTCCATGGCCTCTGCATCAGCTCCTGTCTCCAGGTTCCTGCCCTGTTTGAGTTCCTGTCCCGACTTCCTCCAGCGATGAACAGTGATGGAAGTGTAGGCCAGATACCCCCCCCCACCGTTGCTTTGGTCATGGTGGTCATCACAGCAACAGTGACCCTGACTAGGACAGTGGCCACCATACCAGAGCATCTATAGCTACTGTTGCCTGTAGTCCTCCAGACGACTCTACTGTGACATTTGAAGCTCACAGATGAGTTTCCAGAGGCTTCTAAGTTCTGTTCACAGTGGTGCTATGTGACTTACAGTACACACTGCCTGGAGAGGGCTGTAATAGTGTGCACACTCCCTGGAGGGGGCTGTGATAGTGTTGCACACTCCCTGGAGAGGGCTGTGATAGTGTGCACACTCCCTGGACAGGGCTGTGATAGTGTGTGCACACTCCCTGGACAGGGCTGTGATCGTGTGCACACTCCCTGGAGAGGGCTGTGATAGTGTGTGCACACTGCCTGGAGAGGGCTGTGATAGTGTGCACACTCCCTGGACAGGGCTGTGATAGTGTGCACACTCCCTGGAGAGCTGTGATAGTGTGCACACTCCCTGGAGAGCTGTGATCATGTGCACACTCCCTGGAGAGGGCTGTGATAGTGTGTGCACACTCCCTGGACAGGGCTGTGATAGTGTGCACACTCCCTAGAGTGGGCTGTGATAGCCTGGCACCTGTGTGCAGGTCACCAGCTTGTCTGAGAATGAACTGAACCTCACGTCATCCTTGTTTGCAATGACTGACTCCTCCTAACTCTCCAAATTGATATTCTGAGAACAGTTTGTCCAGTGAGCTAAGCCTCCAAGAACGTTCTTTCAATGTGGCTTGAGATGTTAATGAATGAATTAAAAACTCATAGAAAAAAATGGAGGCACAACACACAATTTAAAAATATATACTGTAAATTCTAGTGCAAATAAGGACTTCTCAGACTAGAAGATTCTACTGGCCAGCATTTAGGAGATCAACTTGAAGGCAATTTCAATGTGAACCGTTTAATGAGCCACAAGTCACCCTCCTCTCAGAACCACCACATACCTCTTCCTCTGAAAAGTGGTTTGTGCTGTCCCATCGGCCACACAGGTATGACAAGGGCTCCTGGTCCCATGGCTTCACAGCTACACTTCCCTCCCCGTGTACCCATAAAACAGCCTTGCACAGCACTGAGCAAACCCTTAAACCCACTCTCTAGATTCAAAAAAGAGGCCAGCATGGATGAGGAGGACCCTGGACCAGCACAACAGTGGCTTACCCTAAAGTATACAGGCTGGTTTGGGATCCACTGTTCCTGTGGTGCAGGTGGGGGAGGACCACAGAGGGGGGCAATCCCTTACAGAACTTCTGTGATGTTCTTTGCATTTTTAGATTGCCCCTGACATCATCTGTTCACAGGTCTCAGGGGAAATACAATGAGAGGGCAGAGGAGGGGCTTTGAATGCACAGACCTGACCTAGGGTTTATGACTCTGTACCTCTACAGTCTCCTAGAGAGAATGGGCTCTGCTGTGCACACAAGCTCACCAACATCATTTTATCAACATGCAGTTCTGAAGGAAACTAAATGGTGAGGGACACAGCCGCTGCCGATGTAAATATCCTCACAAGAGCTTACTTCCTTACAGATCTAGACTGCGATGAACAACTCAGACAGATCGCTACCTAATACTATGATATGTATTGGATGATAGACATTTTAGCATATGTGGACACCAATCAATGGATGTCCATTAAGTTATTAAACACACTCTGCCCTTGACCCTTGAGGAAATAACACCAAAAGGAACAGAACCCTTCACTGGCGACTTGCATGTGGATACCACTCAGTGGAGTTCTGCTGAGTGTAGATTATACAGTGAACAGTTGCAAGTAAGCACACGGAATGAATGTGTACACCTCGGGACATACACACACTCATTCTTTTTCTCTCTCCTTCATTATAAACCAAATATGCACACATTGTTAAAGCGTAATTATCAAACTCTAAACACGTCAGGTGCTACTCCTGCAGTCCTATGGAGAAGAAATAAATATATTTTGTAGCAAAGAGGAGAAACCCTGCAAAAGAGAGTACTAACGCCCTGGGTTCCAACAGCCACTCGGGAGGACAGCAGTGCCAACCCAGATCTGCCTGCCTCGGCCTGACCCTTCCCATCGGAACACTTCTCTGACAGCGGTGCATTCTCTTCGCTGCTGCGCAGATGTCACAAACTTCCTCATATTTTCATGGCTCACTCCATGAATTTCCCACTTGGAATCCTCCCTTCCTCTTTCTCCTTCTTCTTCCCTTTCCCCAGCTCTCACACCACCAGCTCCAAAGCCCTCTGAATGTCCATCTCCAGGACATTTGCAAACTTTATCTAAAGCGCTAACTGAATCTGTGTTTCCCCAACAATTTATATATCCCTGGGATTTGAGATGTTCTAACTCAATGCCTAATGCAAATATTTGCAAATGAACAGATTATATAGGGAAGATGATAGTAAATGATCAACATATGATAGTGAAGCCAGCATTTATTTGGAGCTAAGTGAGTAAATAATGTGACCATGTCGACAAAACATATCACACTGAATGTGACCATGCCAACAAAATCTATCACATTGAAAACTGGAGAGGAAGTCAGTTCCTAGTCATCCAAAATGTCCCAGTCTTACTTAAACATCTAAGAGAAAGAATGCTATCAAAGTCTTCCTCGTGTGACGGCTTCGGAATACAGCCTGTGAGGAGCGGCATCGAGGAGACATTAGCATTAGAGAAAGCGATGTATTTCTCATCCTGCACAGCCTGGGCAAACTTCAGTTGCCTCCTTGGCTCTCTCAAATATAACCTACATCCTCACACCTGAGGATGTCAGACTCACAGCCTACCCACCAGGACGTAAGCTTACACACAACACAACACACTTCCACATCGCAGCAAGGCCGAGCTCAGACTCGCCATCCATGAGAAGTCAAACGTGGCCTGACGGCTCATGGATGAACAGCTCATGAACTGTTAAACCTCCAGAGTCTAGCTCTTTGGAAGCGTTGAAGGAAGCAGAAAGCATGGCCTTTGAAAATGTGTCCTTCAGTGACATGACCAGCAATGGGTCCTCCCCATCCACAGCTGGCCACATTTGAAAAGGGAAAGGAGATACAGTCAATTAAATATGCAAATCATTCATCAATATGGGATGGTCCTCGGTTAGGTTTTCATACCCAAAGGATCCATCCAGGAGGAAAAATGTGGAATTAGAAAAAAACCACTGCCTTCCTGTTAGAGACACTGCAAGAACTGACCGCACAGAGCGGAGAGCCACCGAGTGTGTCCTTAGCCTCTGCCTGCCTCTGTCTGCTCCTGGAGGCCCCATGCAGAATTCTTGTTTTGCCCTTTCTCTGCTCCTTTGTAAGTGGCTTTGTAAGAAATCTAAATTCTAGCTATGTTCATAACAAAAGTTTCCCAAGTAAAGCTCCCAACAAGACAGAGCCCAGCCAGCCCACGCCCTCGGCTTGAGCCGCATATTCCCTAATGAATTGAAGATGAACTGTCTGGCAGCTACCGAGACAAATGACCTGACATTGTCATTTGGTGAAGCTTACATCCCACGCTCTTCTTCTCCCTCCCACGGACTTGTCTTTCTTCTGGGAGGCCATCTTATAAAGCCTTTAAACACTTCTCTCCAACTCAACTATTGCATTCTAAAACTCCCTCCAAGGTATTAGCCTGAAAGAATCCCATTAAAGAATCATTACCAATGGCCCTGCTACAAATGACTTTTCCAGATAAGAAATCCCCAGACCAGCGGGAGAGATGCTGGGAGAATCGTCACAGTAAGAACTTAGTCAGCTCCTCACTGAACCCCTCACCCCTCAGGGGTGCCTTGTGTTTACCCATTTTAGAGGAAGGGTATGCAAATAACAGACTCCACGTTCCATCCTTATGACCTACATTGGCCTGTCTGGGTATCACTGTATCCATTCTGTTTCTCTCTATTGTTCTCCCAGAAGCTTTTGTTTCCAACAAGGTGCATTCATTTCATTGAACACAATGCTTTTAATGCTTGACTAAATTCAATATATAGAAGAAATAATTTTATACTTAAATGACTAAAAATATATATTTTACTAATCCAGAAATTTTTATCTTACTTGCCTTTTTTATGCTCAGAAAGGTATGATGTAGGTAATGTTAGTATAACCCACACCTTTGAGAAGCACCAACAAAATGAAGGTTAAGATGTGGCCTGCTCTGATAATGGACAAATCTTAGGAGTCAGAGGTCACGAGTTATCACTAGAGTTCTCTCAAAGGTCTTCCCAGCTCCAAAGTGTGAGACACCACCAAAGCAGGAATTCTCCAGAGTTTATTGTCATACTAATTGCAATAACCAAGCTGTGGAATCAGCTATAGGTGTCCATCAATAGAAGACTAAATAAAGACGGGCATATACACACAGTGGGGTTCTAGCCACAAAGAATAAAATCATGACACTAACAAGAAATCAGATGAACTCCAGGACTCAGGAGGCAGAGGTAGGCAGATCTCAGAGAGTCTTGAGGCCAACCTGGTCTACAAAGCAAGTTCCAGGATAGGCAGGACTGTTACACAGAGAAACCTGCCTCAAAAAAACAAAAAAGAAAAAAGAAAAGAAGTATGGAAGAAAGGGAAGAAGAGACAGACAGATGGAGAGAGAGTGAAAAAGAAAGAAAAAAGAAAACAGAGTTGGGGGTCATGCTATGCAAGCTAAGCAAGTCTCAGAAAAACAAACATCACATTACATGTTTTCTACCACTTGTGGGCCTTATTTTTTATAGATATAACACATATGTGCACACACATGGACACACATACACAAGAACAGTTAGGTGCACACATATGCACACATGCATGCACACACTGACACAAGGCACACAACATGCACACGCATGCACATGCATACATTCACACACAATCACACACATGCATGTACATGCACACACACAGACACACACATACATGCACACACAGGCACACACATACATGTACATGCACACATGCAGGCACATGCATACATGCACACACAGGCACACACATACATGCACATGCATACACACTTGCACACACTTGTTTGTGACAGCAGGCCAGAAGGAAGGCCTAGAGGAGGAACCAGAGAAGCAGGAAGCAGGGAGGCAGATGCGCAGAAGGGGTAGGTGTGGGAGGAATATGGTCCATGTGCGAGACACATTGAAAGAGGTTTCCCTTGGGAAGCCTGGCGTTATGCACAGCAAATAAACAGTGATAAAATAAATCAGTGCACTTTAAAAGCAGAGATTCTCCTTTCTGGAGAGGCTTGCTGCCTGAAGATGGTGCCGACTTTTCTCCCTGTCCTCACGGTTCCTGTGTGCATGTAAAGCTGAAACCGGGAAGCTAAATCAAAGCTGAACTTCGTTGAAACACGGAGTGGAAAGGAGATAAAAAATGTCATGTACAAAGACTCTGCATTTCCACGATACATTGTGACGCCAGAAAATCTTTTATTAAATATAAAACCACAACAAAGTATTTTATTAAAAAGAATACTGCCATGAAGACACAAATGCAAAATTGCAGAAGGACCCAGCATTAGAACCTGACTTTTGTTTGTTATTTATGCTCCAAAAATGTCTTGCCTAGTCTGCCATGGTCGTGGAAATACCACTAACTCTGTTGAGCCAAAAATTTCATAGGTTTTTGTCCCACAAAATAAGAGAAAAGAAAACCTAGAGGTGATCATGTGAGTTTCTATACAGCCATCCTTTAAACCATCCCTTGGACAGGAGCTGACAGATCATGTGAGTTTCTATACAGCCATCCTATAGACCATCCCTTGGAAAGGAGTTGACAGATCATGTGAGTTTCTATGTACAGACATCCTATAGACCATCTCTTGGACAGGAGTTGACAGGCCATCAAGAACTGTTGTCCCACCTCAGACTCCAGCGGCAACTGGGAAGTCACCTTTTCTTTCTATGCGGCTCACACTTTGCTACGGAAAGCAGAAGCGACCTCACACACACCAAAGGCAAGGCTGTGGCAGAGCTGGAGCCCTTCCAGCCAGGCCTGCCTGTTTCCTCCCCTGCCTGGGCACCCAGGGAATTCTGGAGACCTACTCAGCTCAAGGAGAAAGAGGCTTAAGTAGTCAAGACCCTCCTCTGCACGCTGTTCTGAAATAGTCAAGGGTCTGCAGGTCGGTTACTGTGTCATTAGATATATTGTTTATTTGTTCTTTTAATGCAGCATCACCAAGTTTGTTTATGTTTTTCTATAAAGGACCAAAGAATGAATGTTCTGGTTTGGCCAGCTGTGAGGTCTCTGTCACTGTATCAACTCTCCCATTGTATCCCGGAAGCTAGCAGCAATAATCCGTGAACGAGTGTGTGGTTGCATTCCAATAAAGTTTTATTCACAAAAACAGACAGTGAGACCGATTTTGTCAGAAGGCTACAACTTGACAACTACCCTAAGGGACAAACACAAGTCACTTTTTCCTCCTATGCCACCAGAGCTCTGAGAAGTAACTGAGCCCAAAGGCCCCATGATGGCAAGTGTGATAATCATAACTAGACTTTTAAAGTTATATAAAAAATGGACATAGAGTTCTATCTGTGACGCCTGATTTTCTAATCAGGGGTGTGGGCTGTTAATGCCAGAACAGCCTGTGGTATGAAGTGCCCTGGCATCCCCTTGGCATCAGCATTTTCTTTTAGCAGTGGCAGGTGCAAACACAGAAGGAGGCTGCACTAGAGAGGAAGTCTACATGGTGGCTACATCTCAGACCCAATGCAATTGAGCAAAATTCTCCGAATGAACATACGCTTTCCAACCCAAAGAAGCCTCCTGCTTCCCAGCTCATGGTTGTGAAAAGACAGAACAAGAAGAAACAATCTCGTGGACATCGACCTAAGACTGTAGGGCACCCTCCTATGCCCTCCAACTGCAGGGCACAAAGGTATAGAGCCCACAAAGCAAGGCACAGCACACCCTCCCTGGAATCCTGCCCCTTGAACAGAACGTGAGAACTCTCTCTCACAACGCTCATTGTTTCAGACAAAATCCAGAACAGACCATACAAAGCCCCTTTAAAATTGGGCTTCTTGTGCCTTCACCGTGAAAGAGAAGTCAGAGCCAAAAGGCTGGGAGTGCCTGACCCCTACAACATAGTTCAGGAACTGTCTGTGCAATTCAGCCTCGACCTGAATGACAGATCTCTATGTACCACCTTGCTGCTTGCTCATGCATTTGCTTCATGCAGAACAAGTCCCCTTGGAAGTGAGTGTGTTATAAAAAGAAAAAAAAAAGACAAGTTATAATGGAAATTCTAGATCAATATCACTGGGCTTCCAAAAGAGTTGACGTGGAGCCTTCCAAGTGTGTGTCTATGTTGGGCACATTTTATTATTATTATTACTTGTTAATATTTTCAATTCTTGTCCATGTGCCCAGAGACCTTGGCAAGATGAACATTTTATAAATCTGATAAATAATTAATTGAAGCCTCCCAATCAACGTTACTCAGGGGAGAGGGAAGGAGGCATTCAGCTCTGTGTTAAAGTCAAGTCTGCCCTTGGTAACTGTTCAAGTCCAAGGGCCAGGAAAAGCACCTCTCCCTGGGGTGAGAGCACAGGCAACTTACGTTAAACCAAGGAGGCAGGGAGGGGTAAGGCAGTCCACTGTCCTGGAGTCCACATGAGGAGCACACACGTGTAGAAGACATTTCCTGGCCTGAGGAGATGAAGGTCTCCCATGGGAGCTGGAGTTCAGGCAGAGGGGTGTCTTATTCCTCGTGACCTTCTCCAAACTGCTGTGCTCGACCTAAGGGTCCGCCTTTAGTCCACCAGGAGTATTTATGCTGACCATGGTAGAGCACACTAGATCTTAGAGCAAGACGCCATGTACTTCTGCGGCCATAGTGACTCAAAAAACTCCAGGGTGTCTCCTGAGGTATGCAGAGGAGCTTTATACACACACACACACACACACACACACACACAGGGCAATAACCCTCCCACACGCACCTTAACCTAAACTACGGTTCACAGACTCCACAGATTGCTCAGCCTTGCACCGACAGACCACTCCAGAGAAGGGAAAATGGGCTGAATGCATGCTTCACACATTCATTTAAAGAGGAAAGAGAGCCAAGCTGCTAATGCCCACACTCTAAGCAAATTGTTTTCCAAAGAAACCAAATCACATTGTTGAGCCTGAAAGGTCACTTAGGCAGCAACCTGACTTCAGGTACATCTTGTTGCCATGGACAATAAAGCACACTTTGTTTTAAAAGGCTTTGGAGAAGAGACTTTATAAGCAAAGCTTTGAAACAAACTACCTTTTGCCTTGCTAGGGTCGCCAGTGTCAGCTTGTTAAATTTTCAGAATGTTTTAGATCCAGCCATCTTCATACTGACAGCTTCAAACCACCCATGGTGGGAGTCCTGACAACACAGAAGTCAGACAGATCTACAGATTGGGGCCACGACTACACAGCAGCCCTGGGCTCTGATTGGAAACATCCACATGCCAACCGTCATGTGAATTATAAAACTGCCTCTCCAATTTTATTTGGGGCAAGAAATCTTACTGTTTAACAGTCAAAAAACACTCCACAAGTCAAAGCAGATATTCATTCTACACTATTTCTGGAAGGCTTGGGTTCTATTTGGATATAAAGAGAAAAGGGGAATTACCTGCCTTGCATAGCAAACCCTTTGCAGACAAGTGCTGTCTTAGAAAGTCATTATTAGCTTCAATGTCCCATATTTTTCTTCCTATTGCTACTTGTCAGAGTTCTTAGTTTTTTTTGTGGTTATTGCTGTTGTTTTTATTTTATGTGTATGGGTGATTCACTACAACATACATGCAGTACCCATGGAAGCCAGAAAAGGGCATCAGATTCCTTGGGACTGAAGTTACAGATGGTTGTGAACCACCATGTGGGTGCTTGGAATTGATCCTGGGTGCTCTGAAGAGCAGCCAGTGTTCTTACCCACCCAGCCGTCTCTACAGCAAGGGTTCTTAACGACCTAGCCATCTCTCCAGTTTTTATTCAATGCTTTTATTATTATTATTATTGTTGTATCTCTCAAATACTAGGATAGAAGAGGTTTGGTAATTGAATGGTCTGGCAAACTTTTCTTGTGTTTTCTGGTTTTCTTTGTCCACTCATTTGTTCCTGAGACTGTTGGGACCAACTGAGTCCTGGCTTTCAGCTGCTCTTCCCTGCTAGAGCCTTCTAATTGAAGTTACTAGAAGCTGTGCTTTGCCTAGAGGATCAGAGGATGGGATTCTCACCTGTTGGCCATTGACTGCAGGGTATTTAAGCCTCCATGGTGCTATTAAAGGAGGGCTTTTGTACCAGTGATTGGAGGTCCGTGTGTCAGTCTGTCTCTGTGTGTGTTTCCTCAACCTCCAGCCCCTTGCCCGAAGCTCGCGAACTGGATTCTAGCGCATAGAGCGCAGACGGGTGGGGGGGGGGGTTGGAGGGTGAAGGGGGGGGGGAGTGGGGGGGTGCGGCATGAGACAGGCTTTCACTATGTAGCCCTGGCTGTCCTGGAGCTCTCTCTGTAGACCAGGCTGGGCTCAAACGCTCAGAGGTCCGCCTGCCTCTGCCTCCCGTGTGCTGGGATTAAAGGTGTATGCCCCCACCACACAGCTTCTGACTGACTTGCTTCCTTCTCTATTCATTTTTTTCTCTAGCAACCGTGGAGACAAAGTGGCTTCAGCCGCCCACACGGCACTCCCTCATGAGTGGTTGTTTGCTTTGAAGATGGCCCTGATCAAGTTCAAAGGCTCAAGTTTCAAGCCTTCAGCATCCATCATAGCTTCTGCATTTAGCACCGTATCTCACCCCATCATCTCTCAGATGGCATCTGGGTACCCGTATTCAAACTTCCAACCATAACCTTCTTTTCTCATTTATAGATTATCTTGTCCCCAAATATCTGATGGACTGTTTCCACTGTATCTCTGGTTTGTCAGTATCTTTCTGCCCAAGCTACTTGAAAGGTTTTGAAACAACATACTGGGGGAAAAAAATCACATCCACCCTCCATGAAAAGCCACATTCTCCTTTTCCGACTCACAGCTTGTCCAGTTCAGAGTACATTTATTGAGGATTAGCTCTGTGCTTTGCCTAATGCCAGGTGCTGGGGACAGAGAGAGATAACAGAACTGCTGACCTCAGCAGCTCTTAAGCTCCCAGGAGGATTCATAGGCAAATGTCTTCTTGCGCCTGATAGCCTAAGCATTTTTTCTGCATGATTTCTCACAGCAGTGCAAATCTTCTGTAAGGGAGCTCTCACCTCTCTGTGGAGACCAGAAAGGATTTCTGGAGAAGGTGGCGACTGAGCATCACTCTGAAAAGATGAGAAATGGCTAGGGATGGGGGTGGAGGGAACCAGGGGAAGCACTATCCAGCGTTCAGAGAGACATGATAGCTGACAGTCCATCAAAAGCGCCAACACCGCACCACACAGAAACTACAGAGTTTTTATGAATTTCTGATTGTTTGGTACCTGAATCATTCAAACCAGACCCAAATAATGAGACTAATAGGGGTATATCTAGATGTCATCAGCCCTAACATTCTCTGAAGATCTGTCTGTGGAACACACTGGTAACTCCTCTGGGGATCAGACTCGGTCTTAAAAAGGACACCATGGTCCATGTAGAGACAGTCATTTTTTAAATAGTGACATGGTGTGGTGGTCTATAGACACAGCACAGGGCATGGCTACCGCAAGAGAACAGGCAAGAAGGGTCCGCCCATTGCCTGACCCCAGAGAACAGGTGAGAAGGGACGCCCATTGCCTGACCGGGAAGCACACTGTCAACACCCTCACCAGCTGAATTCCTCTCAACAACTTTGTTTCTACAAAATCCCCAGATTGTCAAAAATTAGGCAAAGATCTCTCTGTATACTATTTGATATTACTAACTCAGACACTTAGGAACAATTTTCAGTCTCTCTCCCTGTGAGAAATTGTTTCCTAATTTATCTTTTAAAGAGACACGTCCTCAAATTTAGTGGGTCGTGAACTTTGATGCGGGGATGCCATTTTGATAGTTTAATCCCAAGGAAGAACTGAAATATTAAAGCCAGCAAGACGAAGCCTTCAAGCATGGTTTGGAGGATGCGTCTCTTTAAGATCAGAGTGCAAAGCTAACCACACTAGTCAGCCATACAGGCCAGGCAGTGGTGGCACACACCTTTAATCCCAGCAATCACACTAGTTAGTCATAGAAGCTGGGCCATGGTGGTGATCACCTTTAATACCAGCACTGGAAAGGAATATAAGGTGAGGTGAGACAGGAACTCACTCTCTTTTCAGCCTGAAGATTTCGTAGAGGTAAGAGCTCTCTAGTGGTTGACTACTTTGCTTCTCTGATCTTTCAGCTTGAACCCCAATATCTGTCTCTGGGTTTTTACTATTTGTGCTACAAATGCTGTTGGAGCTTGGGTGGTGAATGAGATTACTACACGGGTGGAGGAGGAGAGGGGCTTTAGACTGAATCTCTTCCTCAAGCAAATGCTCAAGAATCACTGATGCTAAAGGGCACCCATAACTAGCCGTTTCTGTCCGTGGAAACACTAGTTAGCACCACACTGATCCTGCAGTGCAAACTTACTCAGACATGGTCAGTTCTCTCTTAACATACTTGGACTGTCATTATAATTCGCTGCTGCTTTCCCATGAATTGTTAAATTGAAAACTTCTGGAATTGATAAGAATTTCTTATGCTGGATAAGATACAAGATAGAGGACAGAGAAATCAAGCCAAACTGACTTCGCTGGTTTCTAAGCTCACCAACAGAGTTAACTAAGGTCATGGCTGTTGCTTCCCACTTTTCAATTTTACTTGTAAATCTATAGCAGATCTGTTTCAAATGTGGTAGGGTTGCTGACCTTTTACTGGTACTTTCTGAGATAGTATTTCTTTTCTCTTCATTTGCTTACCCATAGGCATATTAGGTGGAAGGTAAGAGACTAAATATATGTTGCCAGGCAGTTTATAAAGAGGAAAATGCACGTGATAGACATGAAGACTTGGGAAGCACCAATTTTCTGGATTCATGAGAGGATGTAGAAGAAATTACTGTTCCCCGTTACCTGGAGCCAGAGGAAGACAATAGTACAAGAAGTAAAGAGGAGGTGATAGAAGCTGCCCAAGAGAGCCAACCAAAGATCTTCTCCCACCAAAAGAAAATAAGAAGGGAGTAAGAGCTAAGATAGAAACAGATGCTGAAGTAAGGCCAGAGGACGCCATGTCTCCCTGCCCCTCCACCCCCCACCAACAGTGAATCTAGGAAGAGGAACTTCGACAAATACAGCAAGGCAATGGTCAGAAGAACTAACAGGCAAATTGAGTGGTGTTGTCTTCTTCGGAAGCGATGGCCTCAGGACCTGGCAACCTTAAACCTGTAGCTTTATCCAAAAGGAGTGTCATGCAAAGACCCAGGGTTCTACCTGATGTTTAGCCAGAGCAATGAGGAAACAGAATTCCTGTTTTGTGTTGGCACAGTCTGAAAAGATGTCATTTGAAAGTGTGATGCTTTTTCCCAACAGAAACCAGGAATTCCAAATGAGAATTCAAGTAAAATTGCGTCAGCTATAAAACCCACCATACAACAGAATGGTCCAAACCTCAGGGGGAACAGCTGTAAAGAAGGACTCAGACAAAGGCAGAGGATTGTAATAGCAAGTCAAGACGTAACTCAGTCCTAGTCTTCTTGTTGCCAAGGGCATGGCCATGTGCTAGCCACAATTGTCTAAGCATGCCATAGACGTATAACGCTGAGGGACTGCAGATGATCAGACCTTCCAAGCCATCCTTAGGAAGCACTGGATGGGGAGTGGGAGGAATCTGGACCATATTCCTGACACAAAGCTGAAGCTGACACTGGGACATAATTTTATCCATAGTCTTGCATCATGAACTCTTCTTCCCTAACTGCTCCCTATTTATCATTTATTATTAAAGATCTCCTTAATATAGTAATACATCCACAGTGCCCAAGTGTGAGCTCTTCCCATATGCCTTCACAATGCTTGACTTACTCAAGTGCCTGGTTCTTTTACCCTTCACCAAGAGAAAAGTGTCATAAAAGTTGCCTCAGTGTCAGGAGCCATTTCCCCCCAAAATTATTCCAGGGACCATTGCCCTGGGGAGTTTGCAGAGAGCCTCACACCCTAACGGTATTTAGAACTGTTTTATTGGCAGAGCCTACCCCACACCCAATTATCTGTTAACAGAGAGCTACCTGTTAGTGGAACCTGCCTCACATTCCAACTATCTAGAGAACTAGGTATGTCAACTTGTTACTTCCTGACCGATCGTAACCTCCTGGCCGACGACCTCGTGACCGGCTTGGACCATAGCGGCAAGATCCCTTCCTGCCTCTGCCCCCATCCCAACCCAAATTCCTCATCCAGGGGCTATATAAGTCACAACCATGACGCTAATAAACGGAGGCCTTGACAAACCCTGCTTGACCTCCTTCCTCTCTCCTGCCCATGTCTTTCAGGTAGCGCCTCTCCGGGACCCTGGAATAACTGATCAGCCAGGCGGGTTACAATCCCTAGACTAACTGACCCACCAAGGCGGTCTACACCTAAGTGTGAAAAACTATAGACAAATGTCTACCTCATGACCCTGCCGAGCTCTCTCAGGCATATCTACTCTAAGGGCGCTATTTTCTGCCGAGAGGTACCAGCTCATCCATGTTCATTGCTGCTCTGTTCACAATAGGAAGGGAACAGAAACAGCCTAGATGTTCCAACAGTTTAATGAATGAATAATGAAAATGCAGTACATTTATACAACAGAGCCTTTACTCAGATGTTAAAAGAATAAAATTATGAAATTCAAAGATAAATGGATAGATCTGGAGACAATCATTCTGAGTGGGTTAACCCAGACCCAGAAAGGCAAACATGGCCTGTTTGCTGTCATTTGTAGATGGTAACTTTGGGTCTTTGGATATGTTTCATCTGGGATGCCCACAGAGGTCAGGAAAATAGTGAGGGTCCATGGAAGGGAGCAATTTGAGGGAGGGGGAAATAGAACACGGGGGTAAATGGGCAGAGCAGAACCGAAGGGGTTGAATAGGGTGGGAGATGGGACCGCAGGGTAAGAGCTAGAGGAGGGAGCATACAGAGGGATGACCAGCAAGTCCTTTTGAAGAGATGTAAGGAAACCTACCTACTTCTGTAGAAGCCTCATAAAATACACACAAAGAAAAAATGTTTAAATGGAGATTCCCTATAATGAGGCAACAGCGTCCCTGCTAGACACCATAGAATAATAAATATGAAGCCCACTGCCAGGAATACATTTTCTTTTTGGAATTGCTGGCCAATATGTCCCATAGACCCCAAACATTGTTTCTTGACAATGTTACTGGTTTCCCTCTAGCACTTGGTGCTAAGACCCTATTGTTGAAGATGTATTTTTGAGTCATAAGACAACTAATCAAGTTGGTACTGATCTGAAACCTTCATCCCTACTTGCTGGCTGTCATAGTGCCGGAAAGTGCTGTGCATGCTACCAAAGGAGAAAAGTCCTCATTGGTTGGTGTGGGAAGTCCTTCTGTCTATGTGTTGCTTTTATTGGTTAATGAATAAATCTGTTTTGGCCAGTGACTTAGCAGAATAGAGGTAGGTAGGGAAAACTAAACTGAATGCTGGGAGAAAGAAGGCAGAGGCACTGGGAGAGATGCCATGGAGCCGCCAGTGGGGAAAGACACAAGCTGCCAGCTGGAACTTTGCCAGTAGGCCATGAGCCTCATGGTAAAATATAAAATATTGGAGATGGGTTAATTCTAGATATAAGAGCTAGCTAGTAATACACTTTAGTGATTGACTAAGCAGTGATTTAGTTAATACGGTTTCTGTGTGGTTATTTCAAGTCTGGGAAGCTGGGAACAAACAAGTGGCCTCCTTACAATTGGTCTTACCCAGTGCTGGCAACCCATGACCTTCAATAATGACTGCTCTGAAAAGACATGCCCACTGGTGTAGAAGCTGCATGGACATTATAGAAATAACCACCCAGTTTCCGGTTGACTTAAGCCCCTCCCCAAGATGAAACTCAGATCTGGGACCATTATTAGGACCAGGAACATGTGGTTAGATTGATCATAGGCCTTAGAGAAGAATCTACCACTACTATTCTGCCAAATCTATTTCTAAAAATCTCCTTACTCACACTCAAGGGGAAAAGGCTACATGCATGCCATATGAAACCTATTCTCAGCTCTGTAACAATTCTAAAGTGCCAAGGACTTACTTCAGACAACACCACAAAACCAGGCTGAGGGTAAGGAACCAGCCCAGCTATTGAGCTGGTCCCCAAACTCCATGGGGTTCCAGGAAGGGAGGGTTAAGGTAGAGCTAGCCTTTAAAAACTGGCTTGTGTGGATAATTTGAACTCACTCTGTTCCCCATGATGACCTCAGGTTGGAAGCAATATCTGTGAGTATTATTTCATGTGAGAATAAAGAAGAAATTGTGGCTTCCACCATGGAGTGGAAAAAACAAAACTAAACAAAACATGGCACACACTAAAATAATAACCGCAGAAGGGCCCGCCAGACTTTTTGAGGGAGTGTGTGATTACAGTAAATGATTTTATAATATGATAGCATTAACTCATACAAGAGGGGTCCCTGAGATGATTCTTTTTTTTTTTTTTTAGACAGAGAAGCCAGGATAGGCCAAGCTCACCTGGGGGGTTGACTCTACTTAGGTTTCACCAGGATTGCAAGAGTTGTCAAGTCTCACCAGGTGATCGCTCCACTCTCCTTTCTTCCTTCTGCATCCACCCTGACCCCACAGTACCCAGGTGACTCTTCTGGTCGGGATATTAATAGCTGACCAAAGACTTGAAGAGTTTAAATTCTCCTCCCTTCCCTCCTCCTTCCCTCCCCTTCTCGCCAGCACCGTCTCTTCTGTGGCCTCGCCTTGGCCAGAGCAGAGGTTTTCTTCTGCCTTGCTCCTGCCCAAGTCTTGGCTTCTCTCACAAGAGATGCAGCATCTCAGCCTCTGGTTGTCGTATGGGTGACAATCTGGTACATAAGGAATTGAATTTCTCTAGAATATCTCTTTTCCTCTTGAGCAGGCTGTAGATACATCGAATTTAAAGTCTTTTTTATGTAAAAGAATTCATCCTAGCAGTTGTGACTCCCCTTCACACCAAGGGAATCTCATTAGCTTCCATGAGCTTGTGTTTCTAGATCGAAGACAATGGATACCAGGGCTTCCACTAGCTCACTGCCCTGAAGTTAGTACTCCTTCCGGAAGTGGATAAAACTGACGCACCAAGCCAGATAACACAGCAGGTTCCTTGTAAAACCCAGAACAATTCAAACAAATGAGCTCTTTAAAGGGCAATAAAATTAGGAATTGAAATGATTCCTATATAACATATTTTAAAATTGAAGGGCTCAAAATAAGTGACATATCCAGCAAATACTGTATAGAGACCCACTGGGGTTACCGTCTTGTGTATAAACCTCACCAATACGCCTGAACATAGTCTTATGCATGGTACATACATAGAGAATGTTCCTGCACCTCGGACTCAGTATCAACTCAGGTTGTAATTGCCATTCTTTTCCACCAGAACATACAATGTAAAACATAATTGCCTCTTAGGAATTCTCTTAAAGAACTCAGCCCTAAAACTCAGAACTGAATTTCTCTCTATGATCACCCACATGGCAGGTTCTCCCTTTTATTTTATCAAAGTGGAAAGAGAATTTAGAGACAAGAACACGGACTGAAACAATAGCTACAAGAGGGACAAGGTTATCCAATCGGTGCCTCCAATATACGGCTCCTGTTCCCTGGAGCTCGTGACATAGGAGGTAAGCACCTACAAACTCAAAGGAGGCACAGCATTTAGCCAGGCTGGCGTCCCAGGCACCACGGGAGAGTGGTGCCTGACCCACCACAGTCGTTCAGCCTTCTT
The DNA here is from genome assembly GCF_950005125.1 of Chionomys nivalis. NCBI lineage: Eukaryota > Metazoa > Chordata > Mammalia > Rodentia > Cricetidae > Chionomys > Chionomys nivalis. Next base: position 72,572,621 of record NC_080098.1, on the reverse strand, counting down.
GCCCAAGATAAAATTGGAGCCTACGTTAGAATTTAAGCAAAGTTACTATCGTTCTTCTTCACAAATCCCTGCCCACCAAAATTACGCACAGGGATGGGGGCGGGGCAGGGAGTTAGGGAAGCACAGAAGTCGAACAGTGAGATAAACAATAAAAGATAACGGTGATAAAAGGGGAACAGGAAGAAAGCCAGCGGACTTCTGGATTTTCAGAGTCCCCTTCCAAGTGTGGCTGGTCCTATGTGAAGAGGTGGGAGTGAGCGGAGGAAAAGCCAGTGAGGATTGTCCTTGACTTTCAAGTACTTCTAATTTCTCCTAAACAAATCGTCCATCCTTAAATGAAAGCAGTACTATAGAGTGTTTCAAAATAATATCATATGAACTTTCTATGTTATGGGTACACGGAGCTTTTCCCTGGAGTCCAGACAGGTTCATGGAATAGCTCAGGCAAGGTGGGCAATGGAAGTTAGAGCTGAGGTTTTTTTTTGTGTTGTTTTGTTTTGTTTTTTTCTGGTAACATAGATGAGTCTGAAGGAAGTTATATTGAGTAAAAGAAGGCAGCCCTGTTAGATGAACGCCACATGCTCTCTATTGCTAAGAAATCAACTCTTAATTGAGAAGTGTGGGTAGCAGAGGCCAGGGGAAGAGAGAAAGGGGGGTGGAGAGAGGGCAGGAGAGAGCACAGCACACAGCTGCTTAGGAGGAATGGCTCCTAATGTCTCCTAGTGCCATAGGCTGACTAGTTGACGACAATCAGACTGCAAAATACAGAGCACAGTGGACTTAGCGATTTCTGGCAGCGAGAAGTAAGCGCCCAAGGTAATCAATGTGCTGGTTACGTGGATCTCATCACAATACATTGTGCTCATGGGATTTTATTATTATTTCTAATCCTTTGAGAACTTCATAAAATATATTTTAAACATACTGACACCCAACTCCTCCCCATCACCTCTCCATAGCTCTCCCTCTCAACTTTCCCTTTCCTTCATAAGTTTAATAACTCATCAGCTCCAGTTTGTGTTGTCCCCAGGGGACAGCCGCCAGAACACAAGCCCTCCACTGTCAACTGATCAAGACATCCTGGCAGGTCCATTGGTCAACATTCTAGCACGAAGAGAGAAGGGTTCAGAGGCCCCTCACCTCTAAGAAGCTATGAACATTTGTATTCATGCATTTGAATGTCATATGGCATCCTATAAGCATTTATAATCAAATTAAAATTTAAAGTTCAAATAAAGAGGTAGTTTCTCTTACATGGGTAGTGGGAGAATGACTGATCGGATCGCTCTGCTTTCTGTGTGAACAGCTAAACCAGTCCCTTCAAGCCCCGTATCTATGTCTTCACCATGTGATGCACAGATTAAGCATCCTTTGCTGTCACGTAGATGAACGTGACATTGACATGAAAGTAAGAGAGACAGCTGGACAGAAGACCCAGTGGATAAGAGCACTGACCACTCTCCTGGAGGACCCAGGTTCAGTTCCCAGCACCTATAGAGTATTTCACAACCATCTAAGACTCAGTACCAGGGGATACTAAGTATCCAAGGCTCTCTTCTGGTCTCCACAGGCTCTGCTCCCATGTGGGAGAGATAGATGCATGCAGGCAACTGCTCATAGACAAAAATAAAAATAAGTAAGCTTTTTTTCAGTAGGAAGAGACTTGTAAACTAAGATAGCTAGTGAGCCTGGGGTGGGCTCACACCTCCAAATAACAGGAAACAGGGCAATCATTTCTTCTGAAATAAATTTTTACTGCTGGTCAACTCTTTCAACTGACATTTTTTTCTGAAATTATCAAGAACTGGTGAGTATTGGCATATTGTTTCCTCCATTATAAGATTCCTGAGTTCAGTTTGAGGCTGTGGGGAAGAGAGCCAGAAGTCTTCCTGACCCCTCTGGGAGGCTCTCAGTTCCTCTCACACAGGAGGAATGCACAGCACCATGCTCATCCCCACTGCGAGTTAACCCCAGAGCTCTTCAAAACGTCTTTTTGTTTTGTCAGTGGCTTTCTGATTCTATGAAGTTAAAATAATATTCTGAAAATGTCACACTAAAATTTTCTCAAGTGTCTTTATTCTCTGCATCTCTGAATAAGACAAGTATTTCACACAATATTAAAAGAGAAAAAGGGAATTGCAAAGAAGCCCGAGGAGCTCAGCTAAAGAGCATACGGAGTAGATGAAGTCAAGGTATAAAATCTGCTTATGGCCTGCAGCAGAAGGCCTTCCAAAGATGTGTGGCTTAGACAGGAAAGATCACACATTTGTCTCTATCAAAAAGCAAACATTTTTGTTTACCAAAAATATTACTGAAAAGTTATAATACACTGATGGGGGGTGGCTCACACCTGTAATCCCAGCACTTAGGAAACCAAGGCAGGGTTTACTTCAAGTTAGAGGCCAGCCTGGGCTACAAAGTGAGAACCTATATCTAACGAACTAACATAACTTTAAAAACAATTGTTTAAAAACAAAAGATTAGAAAATGCAGGAATAATATGCTTAACCAATAAAAACTGATACAAAATACACCACTGGGCAGTGTTGGCATAGGTCTTTAATCCCAGCACTTGGGAGGCAGAGATCAGTGAGTTCCAGACCAGCCTGGTTTACAAAGAGAGTTCTGGAACAGCCAGAACTGTTACACAGAGAAACCCTGTCTCAAAAAAAATAAAAAAATTGATACTTAAAAGTACTGCGTACATATACACTAATAAAAAATCACATTTTTCATGTGATAAAGATTCTTAGCATCATTATTAATCAAAACATCAGCTAAATCTAAATTAATAAATATATAGAAGACTGGTAATATTCTCTACAGCTGGGAATAATAAAAGTGCACCCTTGTGCTGTTGCTGGATGACCTGAAAAATAAAAGGGCTTGTATGGGCATCTGCTCACATTTGAAGCACAGACTTTTTCCTCCCAGTCATCCATTTCCAACTATCTCTATGTCTATCCATAAAATAATTTTCTGAAATTTTGATTAAAACTTAAATGTCAAGATGTATCAAATAAATCACAATTCATTCACAATAATAAGAATATATAGCAATTATTCAAAGCTAGGAATGCCTGTGCTTCACAAACTACACTCAGTGTGTGCACAACAGCTCTGTGAGGTGGGTCTGAGCGTTGCCTGCCGCAGCCTGGATCTGGACTGTGCCCCAGGGACTTGTGTGTAAGGATTTATTTTATCTTGTGCAATCAGGTGGTGAGAACCTCGAAGAGTGGAGCCTGTAAAAGAAATGAGGTTATTCAGGGTCTGCCCTCAAAGGGGACACCTGGATCCCAACACCTTCCTCTCTCCTCCTTTTCTTCATCCTTTCTGGCCAGAAGAAGGTGCATAATTGTGCCCTTCTATGTTCCCACTGTGATGAACCACCACAGGCCAAAAGCAACGGGACCAACTGACCTTAGTCTAAACCTCCAATGCTGTGAACCAGAAAGAACCTCATCTTTTTGATTGTCTTGGCTCTTTCTTTAGAGTGATAGGAAGCTATCTTAGCGATTTGAATGAGAATGGCCCCCATAGGCTCCTGTATTGAATGCTTTGTCATTGGGGTATGGGGCTCTTTGAGAAGGGTTAAGAGGTTTGGCCAGTCTCTTTCTCTGCCTGCTCAGGATGTAGCTCTCAGTTTCTTCTCCAGGACCATGTCTACCTGCTGCCATACTCCTGCCAAGAGGACACTGAACTAAGCCTCTGAAACCCCAAATAAACCCTCTGCTCTGTCACTGTTTTCTTGGTCATCGCGTCTCTTCACGGCAGCAGAATACTAACTAAAACACTGACTAAAACAGCTACTAACCCATGCGCAGGAGACAGCGGGTTTCAGGAGGCCTAATGTGGGGTGCAGGGAAGTACTACTAAATGATATACAGTAGCTGCCTGGGTGCTGGTAGAAAGGGCTGCCAGGCAAATTGTGACCTCGGGAAATATGCAGAACAAGGCTGGTGCTATGACTTCCCTGTGGAATAAAAAAAGAAGCCCCGTTCTGATTATCTACATAAAAGTGAAGCTGTGTATTTGATCATTTACATAATGTATGCATCCTGCAAGATAAAGACAGTTCTCTCTGGGAGTGGAACCAGCAGTGTGAGAAAGGGGGTGGGGAACCTAGGAGTGGAACTGGCTTTGTGGGAAGAGGGGGAGGGGGCTTCTGTTTTTGACTTACATCTTCCTGAGCCACATGAAAGTTTGGAAAACAAACTTTTGTTAGCGTTCTAATTTATCTACACTGCAATTTTTTTCAAAAGTGAAAGACGCATGTGGAAAAAGTTTGCCTTCTCACATTTTTCCACGATCATGTTTCTGGCTTTGGTCACGTTTCTCTCTTCTAAAGGAAAGCTGACCCAGATCTGTGTTGAGCGGCAGCCCTCCAACCCCCTGGGCTGCTCTGAGCACCTAGAAAAGGCAAAAACCACCAGCAGAGTTAGCTCCAGCCCTGCAATGTTTACCAACATTTTTAAATGCATGGAATTCTTCGGGCTGAAAGACACTCTAGGTCAGTTCAGAGCACTGACTTCAGTGTGGAGAAGAGAAACGTGGACCTATCCTCCCAGACGGTGTCATTTTGTATCTGTTTTAACTGAAAATCGGGGGTGAACTGAGATTGGGTATGAATCCATGCAGGCTAGGGGCATACAGAGGCAATCTCTTGACCACTGAGGCCATGAGAGAAAAAAAAAACACCTTTTTCTCATTCTTTCTTCTACAGTCTCTTAGGACCATTGAGATATTTCCATCTGCACCCGAAGGATGCATTGATGCAGGGGAAGAAACACCACCTGTGCATTTCCATCAGGGAGTGCAACACTCTGATAGCCACGCCCGCTCCTCACCCGTGTGCAGGGTGCCAAGCCTGCCAGCCCCACCTATGGCAGGGCTCCCAGAGTGGAGCACCCCCTAAAGAACTGGCAACCCATATGCCAGGATTCTTCCATTCCTGTCTTGGGAACTTCTACATCCCGGAGCAGGGAGGGCAAGAAGCCCTGTGAGTGCCAAGGAAGACTTGGTCAGAGTGCGAGTGCATACGCGCATGCGTTTACTGCACATTTGCGGTCCTGTTGCTGTTCCTTAGCAACAAGTCGCTCTGAAAATTCGTTGAGAGCCATATCATTGAAAAAATAATCAAAATAAACTGGCGGCAGTCTTAGAAGAAAAAGAATCAAATTATACTTACAGGAATATCAATCCAGTCACTGATGTAGGTAGACTCACAACGTGTTTTATGTACTCATATTAAATATGCATAAGAATAACCGAGTGTACATGGCCAAACACTAATAGTACCCTTTTTTTTGAACTCCTTTATGCTAATAATAACTAGACATTCAATAAAATAAGTAACTAGACAGAAATAAACAAGAGAAAATGGAAAGGAAAAAACTCTATTGCTTGACATTGTTACTATCACAAGTCCAACAGCCTATCAGACATTAGCAACAAGATGCTTAAACTAGAGTAAACAAGCAACAGTGAAAGATAAATTATAGATTAACAGCACAATTTGAGCCACCAGATGACACCTCCGCCAGCTTCAGGTCTGAATGGGGCCACAAGCACCAAAGCCTCATGTTCAAAGGCAGCAGATAAAGAGCTTCCTAAGCAAAGTTGAAAACCAAAGTGCACCTTCCAAACTCAGAAACCACTGCTCAAAACAGAGTTCTGCAAAAGCCAAGTGCCATGGGACAGGACCTGTCCAGATGACTTCTCGTCAACAACCTCCAGTTATCTCAAGTCAGAGGAAATTAGAAACAGTGGGGTTTTTCCCTTCCAGAAATTAAGGGGAAAAAAAACAGACTCTTTCTTCAGCCATTTACATGTGAGTTATCGTCCAACTATTAAGTCTTTAGTAATTAACAACTTATAATGGATGACGCTGACAGCTCTCTCTAATCATTCAGTCTATTAATATTTATTGAGTACCAAGTGGACTAGGCACTAAGTAAACAGAGATTAGCAGACAGAACTGAGAGTCAGTACCCACCTGTGCAAACAGAAGCTTTTTCTATCCCACCTGGTCCTGAGGCCCTTTTAAAATAATAACTCAGAGGCTTAGTATTAATTACAAACTGTTTGGCCTATTAGCTCAGGCTTAGTATTAACTAGCTCTTACAACTAAGTCAACCCATTCTATTAGTCTATATTTTACCATGAGGCTCATGACTTGTTACCTCACATCTTGTTTCCCCAGCAGTGGCTGCTGGCATCTCTCTGACTCTGCTCTTCTCCCTTATCTCTGCTTGGATTTCCCACCTGGCTCTATCCTGCTCTGCTATTGGCCAAACAAGATTCTATATTAACCAATAGTAATAAAATACATTTGCAGCATATAGAGGGGTTATCAGCAATCTGCTTCCACCAAGTAGACAGAGCAGAGTGCCAATGAAGCTCACTCCTTTGGCTCCATCTCCAAAGACAACACCACAGCTCTCTGGTGTTGCAATACATTTAACTCCCTGGTTTGCGATGCAGATCTCAACTCCCACAGAAGCAAGGTCACAAATAATATTTGGGTCCTCATAAGGATTATTGTTTTTTCCCTGCATTCAGCTACAGTGTGGCAACCAGGGGGGTTTGGCTTGTATTACCCCAGGTTCTTCAAATCAGCAGTGTTAAACCATTCGTTCATCTCCTGAAAGGTTGCGCTGCGAACAGACATAGTTGGCATGCAAGACAAGCCATGTTACCTCCAAGTACATGTATTAGAAGAACGGCAGCCAGCGTGGTGGTGTTGAGAGGTGGTATAGAATGTTTAAGAGATAGGGCCTAGTGCGTGGTGGCTAGGTCACTGGAATGCTGCTCTCGCAAGGAGTTAATATTGACTTTGCAGAGTAAGTTCATGTGAGAGAAAGAGATGATAGAAGAGGAAGATTGGTCCACCCTGCCCTTGGCTTCTTTACTAAACACGCGATTTGATATCTCTCCATTGTTCAACCTTCCTCTGTCTATGACAAGGGAGAGGCCTCACCTCAGGAGAGGTGGCAGTGGACTGTTTGGGCTCTCCGACTTTCAAACTGTGAGCTGAACAGACCTCATTTTAATATACAGCCCCCAGCTTCAGGTATTTAGTTTCCATAGCCATGGAAAATGAATGCTGCCGGGATGAACACAAAGCCCTGACCGCCTAGCGGTGGACTGGAAGCCCTCCTCTGTCTTGATTTGTCCCTAAGACATGGAATATATTGGGGTTCAAGCCTGTATTTCATGTGCATACTAGCCACTGGTCTCTCTGACTCCACACTGCTGGCAAGGCCGTGCGGCCTCTTCTATTGCTCCTACAGACCCCTGCCTGGCACAGTGTCTGATTATTTCAGGAGCGTTTGCACAGTCTTCCCATTTTACAACATATGTTTTGAGTGTAATCCTCACTCTAATAGCATTGAAAGTCCATTAGCACATTAATTTTTAACCAGCACTTTAGGTTCAGGTTTGTTTGGGCTTGATACATGAACCCCATCTTAATTTCTAGATCCCCAAAGATGATGAACTCAGCATCTGATTTGTTAAGCAATAACCTCAGATGGGGGTCAGTTTGTGCGTGCCGTAGTACAGACTGAAACACCGCTGAAAGCAAAGATAAAACAAACCCCCAGCTGCTCCAAAGAGAAACTGAGTCTTTGAGACAACAGTGTCTCAAGCACATTTTATTTACGTTTAGGAGTTAGAGGGGGGAAAAACGTACCTATAGCTGTTACGGCTGGACGACATCATTGACTGCCCTGGTCAAGGCCAAACAAGTTCTTCCTCTAAATTCATTAAGGATACCCTTAGGTTGTGCTCAGAAAAGACAGGCATTTGGTGGTAACACAACCTTATTGGGAACGAATATCTACCCTTTTCCCCTCCCATTGCTACACTACTGAGAAAACAGGTCGCCATTCACAGGAACTTCTCTTCAGTGTGTAGTTCCTGGACAGCAGCAGGAAGATTTCCCAGATTCTACTCCCAGGATTCCCACCACTGCCAATGAACTCCCGGAAGGGGCTGGGCACACCCTTTCTCATGATGAAACTCCTCCGGTCAAATCCTTCCAGAAAGGAGACTCGGCTTGGAGAGCCAGCTGCTCTCCAGGGCAAGCTGTGCTTGGGGACAGGCACTCAAAACGCCCCCAAGGAAATAAAGCACCCGGTGAAGGTGAGAAACATAAATGCTCGAGGTGGGTACCCAGCATGTGGGGAGCAGACAGCTAGTCCAGCCTGGTGGCTCGGGAAGAAATGGCTGTTTTGTGGGCATGGCAGCCCCACACTGTCACAGGAGAAAGATGTGGCAGCCCGCATTCATGACCAGGGGTTAGGGATTCTCAAGGCTAGGGCAATGATGACATGAACAGCCCCTGAAAACTGCTCAGACGCAGTTGCTGACCCACGCCATCCTCCACCAAGCCCTCTTTACAGCTTCCCTCCTAGGTCCTCACAGTATAGAACTGCCAGAGAACAAACAAAATACAATAATCTCACTGCATCAATACATAGGCTTAAATATCACAGCAAGTGCCTCAAAGTCAAGGAAACCTCTCACTTTTATATAAAAGCATTTATTCAAATGTCTCCTCATGCCCACCCCTAAACACAATTCATTGGCCTTAAGAGCATCAATTAGGTGTTCACGGCAACAGTCTCTGGTTCTCAGCCCTGAGAATTTTTCCACTTAAATAAGAACCCATCCATGCACAAACTCACGATACCATGGTGGCTTTCTTATTTTGCTTCTGTCAGTGTTAATTTTCCAAAAAATGGAAATATGGAAAAGCAATAGCAAGAGAAATCGGGTGGCGGAAGACTTAGACTCTCAATATACAACAGAAAGTAGCAGGTGCCATAACCGTAGAGTCTCCTGCCCCCGTGCAAACCCGACCACCACAGGGCATTCAAGTACCGTAGCATGCCTACACCGCTGAGTTAGTTCCTACCCGAGACACCAGTCCATCCTTCCTGGGACAACTGTGCTCGCAGGAAAGTGGGCAGTGTTGAGTAATCAGGAGTTTGTTCTGTCTTGATTTGTAGTATTATACCCTTGTTGCTATTTTTCCAGCTTAAACACCAGTCATCATAAATGCAGCCACTTCCTCCTTTAGTGATAATTAGCGTTAGTCATGAGCCAAAAATGAGTCCACTTAAGAAGCAAAACAAGTGTGGCTCTGCTTACCTTTCATGCCAAACTTGGAATGCCTTGCCAACTTGAGCAGAAGCAGCATCACCAGCAGACAGAATCCCACCACAGACGCAATCACCACCACAGCATAGACCTGGAGAGAAAGCGAGGCTGTGACGACCTTGCAAAACCACTCCCTGCTCTTGGATAATAGTGACGCCCACAGCAGTTAGCATTTCCTGAACACTTACTATTATGATGCCCATGCTACAAAGGAGAAGCCTGTTAAACGTATAAACAGATCTCTAACAGATACCACTGATACCATGTGGATAATCGTATCTATGGCGATATCTATCTATTCATCCCTCCATCTAGAGACACAGGAGTAAAGGAAAGGGGAAGGAGAGGGAGGGGTGGTAGATGAATAAATATTAATATTTTCTTGCTAGTAAAAAATACAGTGGGGTTAATTTTATTATTCTCATTACTGTTGTACGTGCTAAAACATTGTTCATGGTGAACACCCTTCTTAATTTAGTGCCACGACTTGCAGGAGCCAGGGCACGCCAGAAGCAGGGCGGTGTTTTGCTGTGTGTCCCAGCTCCGAACAGGACTGGAGATAGACATCACTGATCCATACACTTTTCTGCATGGGTGATACCCGTCAGAAAAGGCTTTTTATGTTTAAAAAAAAAAAATGGAATTGCAAGTTGTGAGTTCTGCAAGTAGAAAGAGTAGCTGTGTGAATTCTGTCACAACCCCAAGACAGAGGTGACAATGGAAACTTAGTATTCACTGCCACCACTGCTCCTCTGGGCACACTGTGATCATCTTGCTACTTGAAGGACATGGTGACATTGTAGAGACAAAGACGTGATAATGTAATACACTGAACATTGCTTTTAGGTTTTGCTCAGGCCAAGGATTCTAATTTGCTTTCTGTTGCTGTGATAAACATCATGACTAAAAACAAGCCAGGAAGAAAGGGCTTATTTCATCTTACAGTTTACAGTCTGCCATCAGGGGAAGCCAGGGCAGGAGCCTGAGCCAGGGACCATGAACCCCTGTGGAGGAATGCTGCTTACTGCCTTGTTTCCCATGGCTTGCTCGGTTTTTCTCTCCTATATATCCCAGAACCACCCACCAAGGTGGCTCCACCCACAATCAATCTGCATCATGCCACGTCGTCAAGAAAATGCCCTGCAGACACGCCCCCAGGGCCAATCAGGCGGAGGCAATCCTTCAGTTGAGATTCTGTCTTTCCAGGTGATCCTAGTCTGTGTCAGATGACAAAACTTAACCAGCACATCAAGGTTCGGGGGCTGGCAAGCTTCTGTTAATGCTCTGACAGATGGAACATACAGACTCTGCCAGGCACATAGCCCCTGTTCGCAAGAACTCAGCTCTGCAGTGTAAGTTGAAAACAGCCATAGAAGATGTGAAAACAAATTTACAAGGTCATGTTCTAATAAAGCTTTATTCATAAAAACTGATGCTGCACTTTGACAGTGCTTCCCAACTCCTGTCGTAACTGTCACTAAAAAGCTTAAATTCCATGTGTCATTCACTCTGTATGATATCCCTTAAAGCAGTATTATTTTTCCCTCTAAGGTAATTGTTTATACTCCTTAACAAATTGATCTTGGCTCCTGTTTCTCTGGAAGATGCACTCCCTGTCTTGCTGTGGTTAGGGACATTCTTGACACTAGTTGAGACTGGTTTAGCAAAGGGTGGAGCATGTCCTTGCTGATTTGAGGTCTCAGTCAAAGGTCATGGTCATCAACAAGCCTTGGTGTTGTCACTCAAAGACTTGGCAACTCTAGATTTGACGGTGGATCTAGGGGTGGCACTACAAGCACTTAGCGAGTAAAATCCAGGAGTCTGCTAACCATCTACCATGGCCAGAAAAGTCCTTAGAGCTCCTCACCACCAAAGCCAACAGTGTCAAGGCTGAGAAGTCCTACTCTACCTGCCTCTGGAGCTTTCTCCCTGCTGTGATGAGAACCAGCTCTCCAAAGGGCAGCTGTGTGTCAGCCAGGTCCTACAGGCAGGACAAGGCTGAAGAGACTCCCAGTAACACCAGTAACACACGCAATGAGGCATACGAGAAATGGCAGCAATGCTCAGCCACTAAGATGCGGGGATGTTTGTTACTGCCGCATAGCAGATGCTAATACTGCAGGCTATAGATTTAGACTGGACTTCTTCCTGAGTGTGAAGTTCAGCTGTGCTGCTCTGTGTCTCATCATCTTCACGTGTGACTACTCCCTGCCTGTGGACTGTATAATCCTCTGTGAGTTCATGCGGTAAGCAGAACAATAATTAAGATGATGGCAGTACAGATGGTCATAGGATCAAAACTAAAACTCGTAAAAAGGTAAATAAATATCCCAAGGACACACAGCTTGCTTGTGAACTAAGTCTGCCCAGTTATTTAAATAGCTGTAATTTATTCGCAACAAAGTGTATGGTTCACGAAGAAGGCAGGAAAATAAAAACTCAACGCTAATCCCGCTGCAGTTCGCTGTCTGGTGTCAGATAAGAGAGGCATTGAGACAGTCACAAAGCACCTGCAGGGCACTGGCCATGGCGGTGCCCTGCAGGCGTCTGATAAGGGACCCTTCTGCCGCTTCTCTTCGGTGCTTCCAGATACAATGTCAGCGAAACTCTGGGTATAGACTTATAGCCTCATCAGCCTATACGTTCTCAGAGGGACAGAGGTTCCCTCTTGGCTGGCAGGGGGCCACCTTGTTCTAATCAAATCCACCTCCTTCGAACTTGCCCAGCATAGCCACACTGAACAAACTACTTGGCTGTTGGTTAACCACCAGCCTTCTCGTTCCCAAGAAACAGTCACGGCACCACAGAGTAGTCACCTTTGTTTTATTCAGAGTGCCTGCAAGGAAAAAACTGATACTATGTTGTGATAACTGTTAAGTTTTATTAGCAATTTTAAACTCTTACCATGCCTAAATTTGTAAACCAAACTTTATTGTGGATATTCATAGGGAAAGCCCCAGCCAAGCTTCAAAACTACCTGAAATTTCAAGCATATGCTGGAGGTTTGAGAACATGTCCTTTTCAGTGAAAAAGAGTGGCAGCTGAGCCAGCAAGATGACTCAGGGGGTAAAAACACTTGCCTACTGCAAACCTGATGACTTGGGTTTGAGCCTTGCAACCACAGGGGAAAGTGGTCTCCTGACCTACACATACACTGAGGCAGGAGCATACCCAAACATACACACACACATCATACAAATGGATGGCACTCATACACACACACACACACACACACACACACACACACACACACTTGCGTGTAGATGACCGTAAGTGACCAAATGCATTACCCTGGCATAACAGGAAGGGGGCCAGAGTGAATCAGCTGCAGAGCTTGTTACTTGTTACTTGTTACTTGTAGCTTGTTACATTGTTTCAGTTCTTGTTCGCCAAATGATCTCCTATTTCATCATTTGCAAAGCTTATCGGTGTACCGAAGACATCAAAGCAGAGTGAGTTATGCTAACTGCTGTGTGATTGATACATGACGTTCAGACTGTAACACAGGCAGGCAGGAACAGTGAACCCCATCAATGTTAGAAGCTGCATTATCTGCTGGGTGATGGTAGCCCACACCCTTAACTTCAGCACTCAGGAGGCAGAGGCAGGTGGATCTCTGTGAATTTGAGGCTAGCCTGGTTTACAGAGATAGTTCCAAGATAGCCAACTCTGTCTCAAAAAGCAAACAGACAAACACAATCTGCATTTTCTAACTCAGAGGCATAAATAAAGGACCATTTTATGGAATTTAAAAAATCCAGTTATGTATGGTTTAGACATTTGATGCACAAATAGGTTCTAGTTCCAAGGAGAACCATTAGATTAGAAGAAGAGTTATGGGCAGGATGCTGACAGGAACGTTGACAGCATCGTGAGGGCATTGCAACTATCATGGCTACTAGCAACCTAGTCTAATGGACTCATCCTCATAATATAAAGAAAAAAATAATTAAAATTTTTGAGATTCATAGAACTTTCATGTTACAAAGCACTGTTTGTCTTTGGACAGTTTTCCAAGTCAGATTAAAAATGTAAGACCCGACAACACCTGCAAACCATAATGGGGAGAAATAGCAGTTGGCAAGGAGCTTGTAGCAAGGTCCTGTTTGGCAGAACCTGGGTCAGCCTGCAGCTGTGGCAGCAGAAGAGGGAATGGTGGATTCAGGCATGGAAGGAATCAGAGCTCACGGGACATGCTGTATGTGAGGAAAACTCAACCTGGTTCCAAACTGGTCCCACCATGGAACCCGAGGAACCACAGACCCTTGGGCAGCAGTTCACTGTAGAGTAAGGATAATCACCTGGGACTATTTCAAGACTTCGTCACCAGCCTGAGCCTTCCAGGGAAGTGCGGCCTCATATTTCCCAGCAAGGACTTGCTCGCCCCCAATGCCCTTCCCCTCAGCTCTTCATGTGCACGCCAATCATCCTGCAGATGCCATGTGAAATACCACTTCACCCCCAGGGTATGTATCTAAAAGAAGAAACTGATTTTTCTTTCCTATAACATTCTCCAGAGAAAACTGTGTTTGGCAGACACCCTAAGTTTTATTTTTTAAAAATGAAGGAGATAGATGTGAAAGTGTGGTCCCTGGACAAAGTGTTGTGATTCACGGTCAGTGATCTCCTAGTAGTCTGGTCGTAAGGGGCAGATATTTAAAGCAGTAATAACCGCTGAAAGTGGTATACTGTGGGGTTGAGAGACGGCTCCCCGGGTAAGAACACCAGCTGCTCTCTCAGAAGACCCATCTTCAGTTCCCAGCACCCACATCAGGTGGCTTAGCACAGGGGAAATCGAACACTCTCTTCCGGTCTCCATTTTATCCTGGCTTTTGCAGATACACATTCCCACAGACACAGAAATAAAAATAAACCTATGGTTCTGAGACGAGAAGAAGATCTGAGTTCAATTCCTAGCACCTTCTGTACCGCCAGTTCCAGAGAACCTGAGGGTTTGTTGCCCTCTTCTGGACTCCTCTGGAACTACACACACGGGATGCACAGCCATACACTCAAAGCATCCATGCACATAAAATAAAACATAAATAAAATATCAGCAAAATTAAAAATGTGGCACACTACCAGAAAGGCATATGTCAGAGGCTGTGTGGTCTCTATATCACTGCTTCTGGATCTCTCTAAAGTAGACCCTCCAATCTTTGGTGGCCCACTTTCATCTGAGCGATGACCAGGTCTTAAGGAGGCAGTATCAATTTCTCCAGCATATGACCATTCAGAATTGCCCAAACCAAGCCAGGAAGCACCTATCAACCCTACTCACCGAGAGATGCTCCCGATTGTTTTGATCAGCAACATCAGTGGAAGGGATCTCATTGCTTTTGTTTGTGGTATCCCCGATGTCAGTCGCTACAGTCCAGTCTTCAATTGGAGACAAGAGAAAGAGGAGGAATATGAAGTCATCAATAGGCTGCCAACATACACAGGGTCACAGCGCAACCCAGAACAAAGCAAGGCAGAGCCAGAGAGTGCTGATCACTGTCGGAACAGCCTGGTTGTGCGGGGATGGGCCTGGCTGCTCAGTTAAACGCACAGCGGGGATGGAACTGCACAAAACCAATATGGATCCCATCTCCCCATCACTGTTCTGCTGGTCATTCTAAATCCACTTTAAGATTTCTTCTTTGCCCTTCGGGAAGCTTCCCCTCATTAATGCCCATCTTTTAAACAACCAATGGGAGCCATGGCTGCTTTTCACATGAAAATCTTTGGAGGGCAGATCTGGCTGCCAGTCTTAAAGCTGAGAAACGTCAGCAGGGGAAGTGAAATCATGCGGCTTAGGCCACATGGAAAGAAGCAGTCGGAGCTACACAATTACCCAGACTGTAAGAAAACCCTGGCTGCTGGGCAGGAGCATCTCACTGGGGAACAGAACAAGGGCTTAGGAATCAGCCTGGTGTGAGCATCACTGTGGAACTAAGACCCACAACAGAATCTTCAGAAGAGCGCAGACACACTAATATTCCACAATAAATAGGCCAACATAATAATAAGTCACACAAGCGTGTCTTCGTTGAATCCATACATCTCAAAGTCAGCTGGCATGTTCTAGATGGGTTTTAGTTTACACAGGTTAGGTGACTGATTTTCCATGGGCAATCAGAGAATTTATTCTTTTTTTTTCTTTCTTAAGCAATTTAATTTTATTTAAATTTCCACCTGTAATAATTCCATAGGGATGTTCCCTATGAATCCACTAAAATCTTCCTCCATTGTTCTAGAATTTATTCTTAATATTACCAAATACACAAACTTCTTAGCAACCTGATTGCAGACAATGTTGCTTGTAAGCACCTTTGTTTCAGTTCTAAGCGAGAACATTGCCCCTCATTTTCATCCGGCGAAAGCCAGTTCATTAACTCGGCCCCAGCCAAACTCCCCTTGGTAGCATCATCATGCTGGCTTTAGGGCAAACAATTCAAATTACATTTTTATTAACAGCATGTTCCTTTGAATGCGAGTGAAAAAAAATAACCGAAAAAGCACTTATTTTCTCTGTTTGTTGTTGTATTCTTAATGCCAAAACTCGCATTTTAGCAATGTTTATTTGGAATATCTTAAAACTCACTGATTTCAAACATAAGCAGACATCATTTATTTACTAATTTTTCTTTGTAGTATAGCCAAGTAGTCAGGCAAAATTTAGACCATTTTAAATGCCTCTAGTTTAAAACCATGACATCTAAGCCAACATGCCCAACGTGGGAGCTGGGGCCACTGGGGAGATAGAGTTTTTAAAGTTTCGAAGTTACTGGAAAGAAATTCAAAACACAGTTTTAAAATGTAAAAATCACTGTTCAAACATCATGTTGTCTAGGATAATCTGAGACGTGTTTTTCTTAAAGTCCTAGCAGTTCAAATAAAAATACATATTCAAATCACCTGTACATGCCGCAGCTTGGACGAAATATAGATTAGCATGCATACACAGAGAAAGGCAACGTAATTCCCAGTTAAAGTTAGCTGGAGTTAAATACACATTAATAGGTGTGGGGTGGTCTACAGGAAAAGCTTATCCAATGGAGATCTTTGCAAAGTGCACCCTGAGTATGACCATTGTTGGTGAAGGGCATGTTACAGACCCGAGCAATCACGTACATGTAAGTGAAAAGCTAAAGAACAAAGGACATTTCAAAATATAACCTTCTAGCTCATTTTAGTTCTAACTAATTTTAACCATTTTCAATTATAGTCCGGATCTTGAAACAAAGCTTGTCACTCCTCTACATTCGGTGGCTTTGTGCTCACAAGGGTAGCTGGGAAATCTGCACTAAAGGGTTCTATACCCATCCGTGCAACCTTAGCGTTTGGTCAGCAAGTGAAGTACAGATGAGCAGCTCAGCATCATCAGGGCAGCTTTTTGGCTCCTCCTCGTCCATGTTCCTAAAAGGACTTCCCTTTTTTTAGGTGCTAAGCCTGTCCAGCCCCAGGGAAACTGGCCTGCCCTCCAGGGATGGCCAAGTAAGTCAAGACTAGGCATTCCTGCTTCCCAGTAAGAAAGATGAGATGGAGCACACCGTTGGGTCAATCCCTTCGCAGCATCAGCATACACCACAGAGGGAATCAGTCCAGCAAAGCTGGCCAGTGGATGGCGAGATGTGGAGCAGAGACACCAAGTCTTGATGGCACAGCCCGGTGCTGGCCCAGCTGCCCCAGGCAAGCACGCCCTTTGAAGCTCTGTGCACGAGCAGCCTTCTGCCTTATACGAGAGACCATTTCATATGTGTTTCCCGGCCTGGCCTGAAGGTGATCCACCTCCCTCCCTTGGTTGTCATGGCTTTTAAACAGGTAATTAGTTCCCAATTACGGAAACAAGATGTCTGCAGGAACAGAATGGATTTACTACTTCCAAGAAGAGAGCCTGGGAGAGGAAGTGCCTTTTACAGGCACTGTAAATATCCAGGGAAAAGAGCCATCAATACTGGGTGATACTTGAGATGTTATTTTGGCCCGTGTAGCACTTAAAAATGTGTATTTAACTCAGCTTACAGGTCTTCTTCTAGCTGATTTATTTCATTATACACAAACATTTAGAGAAATTACAGAGTGAAGAAACATGATAGCTACCTTCGTAGAGGTCTTCAGGGTAGTTTGGGTTTGTCTCTGCAAAGCAAAACACATTAAAGAGTTGTAAGTACGCATTTTAGAGGGAAAAACCTGCTTAGCTCTACCAAGCAAAATGTGTCACATACACCCTGAAGGTTTACAGCCAGATAGCCTATCTCTAAGGACAAGTCTCTAAGAGCTGCGGTTGTGATCACCCTAAAGATTAAACTCTCCCCTCTTTCCTCCAATTCCATACCTCAAGGAAAAAAAGTGAGAAATCAATTTGGAAAAAAAAATTAGCTCACTTTGGCCACTTCTCCTGTACTATTTCCATCATACAGTGGGTTATGTTAACCATAGTTTGGATATTTTTATTTCAAAGATGGTAATTGTCATAGTACTTTTGTTAGTCTCTGATGTTTGGGGTTACTGTCAGGTTATGTACCCCAGAACCATTTACATCCATGTCCATGTTATCAGCCTCGCATGGGTGCTTTTGTTTTTCCTACCCTCCTCTCCAGGAACGAGGAAGGGTTGAGGGTTTCCTTGTCCCAACAACACAGAAACATTGTATTTCCCTTCTAAAGTCATTGACCAGAACAAAGTGATAAATACGGTTTCTACAAGAGATAAATACAAGCGCATAAGAAATTTCTCACTTGCACAGCTGCGAAACCACCAACTTGATCAGAATCTCTGTGAGCACAGCTACCTGGGTCTGTACGAGAGTGAGCTTGGCAATACACCTCATCCTAGCTTTTACGTGATTTAGAATTAATTCCTTCAGAGCCTCCATACATGTCTAGTCTTTGCCTATCAACAGCAAAACTTGTGGCCATAAAGTTCATTCAGTCTCCTTCTGAGCCACGAGCGGAAAAGCAGCATCAAAACAAAGTGAGCTGTGCCAGCTTTCAGCTCACGAGCTCCCGGGTGAATCATAACTAAGGTTAGTCCGAGCGAATAGACTGGTGGAAACGGCCCTGGTGCTCCAGTTAGACTGGAAGCGTACTTCAGTGAAAGAATTCCTGTTTGCCGGAGGAAAATAACGTGGATGGCTGTGTGTTGTGTTCAGCGCAGGGTGCTGCCTACGACTGGGCAGTTCACCTTTCCTGTGCACCTGTCGCTGGAGTCTATGTGAACAGCATCACCCAAAAACGCACATTATACAACCCGTGCAGCCACCTATGACCAGACTGTGTTAATTCACATAAAATCAAGAAGATTTCAGTTACACATTAAGGACTTTTATCACTGCCAATATCATTTTGAAGTAGTTTTGAAATACACTATCAAAATATCTATAATTACAACACGGCGTAAAGGGGCCGGCTGACTTGTGGGGGGCCCTGCAGGAAGTCTGGGGATCATTTGGTGAATTCAGCAGTGAGAAGTCTCAGAGCTGCACCTCCTGGCGTCCTTTGTAAGACATCCACTGACCTCTCAACCCCTTCCCTTTGGAGAGACCCCATGTCAAACGCTGTCCTTCACAGTGATGGTTCTGACTCCCTGCTGAGGAAACACAGGTCCAAGGGAGCAAGTCATCCGTCCGGCTGCCAGCCAGTTATTAGCTCGGATCCAGCACCCTTTGCTGTCTTCCCACCCTCTGCTCAACACACAGTCAGAGTATGCCAGGGCCTCTACCCTCCAGCCTTCACTTCAGGTGTCCTCGGGTTTTCTTCCAATCTGCCCTGAAACCCTCTTCCACACCCTGCTCATCCTTTCCCTCCGTCTGCCAACCCAGCATGGCTGTAACGCCACCCTAAGCAAACCCAATCCCAGACTCCAGAGTGAGACAAGAAAAGCACAAGGACACGACTGCCCAGACACTCACAGGAGAGGAGCCCCGGGTCAGAGGTCATGGCCCCAAACCAGAGGGACCCAAACCATCCTATTCCTGTATGGAAGCAAGAGTCGGAGAATTCTATTTTCAAACCCACATTAATGGGTCGAAGAATGTAAGACATTTTGTTCCCCAGGCATCAGCGTGGTTTATAACTATAGAGTGTCCCATTGAAAGTATGAAAAGACGAGTTAGTCTGGCATTGTGACCATCCCCGATAACCAGGGATGAAGGACATTCCTAAGATAATGGACTGGATCTCCCAGCTTACGCAGCACCAAGGTTTCCCTCCGGTCGGATATGGGACTTGCTTTTTGAATTCTGGGAGAAACTGATGGACTTGTTTATTCTCAAATTCTCAAGGATCCCACAAATGGGAGGAAAGGGACACAACCAAACACTCTCACACGTGGACACCACCAAACACTCACATACGGGGTGACACATGGAGGGCCTGGCAAAGAGACGCCGCAGGAGCAACAACCACCATATATGCTGTTGTTCCCTCCCAGACACACCGAGTCACAGCACAGACGTGGTTCCTAGCCTACGGAGGCTAAGGCTGTATCATAATTTCTAATTGCTCTTAGTAATAAACACCCAGGGCCAGATATTAGGGGTGAAAGCTGAAAGATCAGAGAAACAAAGCAGCCAACCACTAGTTCTTATCTCTGTGAAATTCTCAGACCTAGTGGGATATCCTGTCTTTACCAATCCTCAGACTGAATCCTGAGCTCCTGTCTCCTCCTACCTTCTATTCCTCTCTCTGTCAGCCATACCACTTCCCATCTCTGCCTTCCTAGTGCTGGGATTAGAGGTGTGAGCCACCACTACTTGGCTCTGTTTCTCTTTTGGATTGATTTGGTCTTGTGTAGCCCAGGGTGGTCTTGAACTCACAGAGATCCATCTGCCTACATCTCCCTAGTTCTGGGATTAAAGGTCTGTGCCACCACTGCCTGGCCTCAATGGCTAACTACTGTGGCTAGCTCTGTCTGCACTCTGATCATCAGGCAAGCTTCATTTGCTATAGCAAAAACAAAATATCACCACATAAGGCCAGACATGGACATACATAGACTTGAGTTCATGAAAATAAGATAACAATTCCTCTTTACACTTCTGGTGATGGACAATTTTTGAAAATATCCCACTGTTTTTCCTCTTATGAGATAGAGTCTCACTGTGTATCTCTCGCTGTCCTGGAACTCACTCTGTAGACCAGGCTGGCCTTGAACTAGCAGAGATCCACCTGCCATTTGCCTCCCGGAGGCTGAGATGAAAAGCACTTCCCACCACACCTGGGTATCCTGCCATTTTTAAAGTCTGTTTTCTAACTGGTTCCTTTTACTGAAATCTAAACAATGCTCACTATCCACTTACATTTGGTGCAATGGTAAAGTTAGGGACCCTTGCAGATGCTCCGTGCTGAAGAACAAGTGAGGTGAGCCACACATGAGAGAACAGTTCCGCCAGAGAGAACGAATGAGCAGCACCCGACACACGCCGTGGCCTTGCAGTGGAGCTGGAGAAGCATCTTTTGGTTCCTTTGAATATACCCTGGCCCAGCCCAACAAGTGGGACACTACCCGATTAGGACAGCACATGTGTTTGAGATCCAACGAGGAAATATGGAAATCTAGGCACTCCACGCCCCCCCCCACACACAAACACTGGAGTTCTGAGTATCGTAGCTGTTTCATTCCTGCATCCAGCGGCATCTCGGTGTCACAGCTGAGAGAAACTGAGGTCCGCAGACAAGCTGATCTCCTGGCTGAGTTCTAGCTCCTGAAGAGTAGCCTTAGGTACTGTGGGGCGTGTTTGCTTTGACTTGAGTGATTGTGTTCGGAGTTACGGGGAGAGGTCAGGGGTCCGTAGTGGCCCTAACTTCCGAAGGGAAAAGAGCTTGGCTTTTCTGTATTAAGGGCATAGATACAGGCCATCAAAGTTCCAGAATAAACTGGAAATGCCTGTGCCTCCGGAAGATGGTGCTCTGAGCACGAGGCTTGCAAATGGCCACCATCAAGTCAATGTTTTTCTTTCTTGACTTCATCAAGATAAAACTCTTACCAGCACCCCATTCCACGATGAACAGCCTAAAGTCCCCACTTTAGGGGTCCCCCCTCTCTCATTGTTCATCATTTTGCCTTTTGGGTTTTTTCTGTTTTGTGTTTTTGGCGGGGGCGGGGGTTGAGGCAGTGCCTCACACTTGCAGGGATCCTCCAACCTCTGTCTCCCAACATGAGCATGCTTTGCTCCATTTTAGCTTCCAGTATCAACCATACCTTATGAGCAAATCTTCGGGCTTCTGGAAATCTGTCTGAATAAATTACTATGACTTGTTAAGCTACAAGATTGGATAGTTCAGTGGAAACCCAGTCAGAGGGTAAGAAAATAAACAAGGGAGAGAGAGGTAGCATAGAATCAGCCATCTTGTGTACCGCACACACCAGGACAAGAACAGCCGGGGCCAAGAGGACACCTGCTTCCTTCTTTTAAGCTTTTGCCTCACTACTACCCTTAATTTTTTAAGGTTTATTTACGTTGTGTGTCTTAATGTTTTGCCTGCATGCATGTCTGTGCACCGCATCCTCGTGGTGCCCGTTGGAGGTTCGACGAAGCCCTCAGAGCCCCTGAAATTCGTGTTACAGATGGTTGTGAGCCACATTGTGTCCACTGCAAGAGCTGTCTCTCCAGCCCTTCGGATGCTCTTCAAACAAGTCTTTGCCTTCAATTTTATTTTGCAGACTCTGTGATCTTTAGAAATATTTCCAAGAACCCTTGTGACAGGAAGAGCAAAATACATATTCTAGTCCCCTGGTG
The DNA here is from genome assembly GCF_950005125.1 of Chionomys nivalis. Classification (NCBI taxonomy): domain Eukaryota; kingdom Metazoa; phylum Chordata; class Mammalia; order Rodentia; family Cricetidae; genus Chionomys; species Chionomys nivalis. The sequence continues at coordinate 72,550,732 of NC_080098.1, read as the reverse complement.
GGCGGTCCTTGCCTTGGATGAGCAGTATATCCGGCGTGTGACCAGCTGCCTCCGATGGTCAGGCTACCCCCTCCTCGGAAGAGCCTGGACCCAGAGACTGGCTGAGGGGGTTATTCCTTTCTCAGCCACCAGTTTGCTGAGAGTGCAGAATCTCCCCTTTCCTGTAAGAATGGCTTTTCCACAGGATGAGGGAGCGCAATGGCGTGGCTGTGGGAAGCCCTCAAGAGCCTCTCCAGGTGTAATCAGTTAACCTTAGAGCTCTGGAGACTCAGAGAACCGTAAGGATGAATCTTCATTATCATGGTTATCACATGTTTGTGCCTGAAACAGATTCTTGATTTCCCTTGTCAGGAAAGTATGTGGAACTCTGTGCTCTCAGTCCCAGGACGAGAAATGGGTCCTGATTAATGGTCTAAGAAAACAGTGGGGCATTGCAGTCTACTCTTCCTGGATTTGAGAGACACGTATGCAGCGTGTTCCTCAGCCTGGACACAGCAATCCGAGATCTGCTGCTCTGGGCCCTTCTACATGCTATGCAGAGAGCACCAGCTTGACCCACATCGTGAATTTTTTTGACCAAACAGCAACTGGAAGAAACTGTGGGAAACACTTCCCGTATTTATAGTTTGTCCCTGACACACATTTTGCACAGGAGACAACCACTTCTGAATTAGGGAGCAGAAGTCGCTACCTCCCCCTGCTGTGTGAATGAGCAGTCTGAGCTGTGACTTTCTTCCTGAATGAGTGGGCCAGAGCATTGCAAGCTTTGAAACAAGAGCGTCACCATCCAGTGCTCTAGTGAAGTCTGACGAGCTTATTACATGTCTTCTTCTGTAATAGCATGGCTGAGCTGAGTTTCCCTCAACCCATGTGCTCACGCTTAAGAAACACCTGACCTGCAGTATTTTTGGAATTTGTACTAGTTAATCTGAAGCCACAGGTCCAAATCCCCTTCTTGTGGCAAAAAGTAAGTTATTTTCCTATTAACGTTTGTTCCAAGGCTTCCTGAGAAAGAACCCCACGCTACTTTTAACCGCTATTCTGCCCCCATGCACATTTGCCCGCAGTTGAAGAGATTCTTCTATGTGTAGGATTGAATTCCAGTGACAGCCACATGCGGGGTCGAGTTCACCTGAGATGAGTCTATATTTCAGGCCTGTAAGCTAAATAGGATACAGCAGAGTCACTGGAGACGTATCAGCTAACCCTACATGGTAGACGCATGTGTCTGTCTGTACCCAGTCTCCGTTTTCCTTCCTGTACGAAGCCTTCATGACCATCCACTGAATCCATCCTGCTTGCTGCCAAACCCAATTGAAGGGCATCATTTTAATCATTGTAACAATTTGCTATCCTAAATGAATCTGTGGAATTTTCTGGAATGATATTGGAATAGCTCCTTCAGTAGATCCTTATGAAGTATACTCATTACTAAAGAAGTGTGGCTTTCTCTCTATCTGCAAGAGACAGCGTTAGAGGCTACTCAGCAGGCAGCTGTGGAGTCAAGCATGCCTGAGAGGTTTGGTGCTGAATGGAGTAGCCATCAGGCAGGTGCTTGTCCCCCTTTTACCTGGGCCCTGAGCGTCGAAAGCAGAGGCTCACGCTTCCCACCTTGCTGGCAGAATTCAGGGAAAACTCTGCCCTCAAATACTTTTATTGCGCACTGGATTTTCCTCCCTCTTTGTCCAGAAGCTTGGGCTCAGAGGTACTTTACCACTTCCCTGTGTAAGTCTCTAGAATCTACCCTCTAAGGAGAACATGTAGCCAACATTTATTTCTCAGAAAGGGTGGGTGAGGAACTCCTTGTAATGTCTGAAGTTGTTCCCTTTCTGTATTTCTCTTTGGAGTGGGGCATAGATATGTGTTACTGTAAGCAGAACTTCATACTTTTCTAACTTTCTTTTGCAGTTGTGGCCAGAGAGACTTTGCTCTCAGTATTTGGGTATCTAGCTATTACTTTGTTTTATTGAAAAATCATTGAGTGTGATGTCTAACGGGACCTTTGGTGTTGTTAGAATTCAGTCCAATAGCCAATTGCATGGGGAAGCTTGGCCCAATGGGTGTGGTCTTCTCTTGAGCACCAAGCACCCTTTTTGCAGAGCAAAAACTAAGCTTAAGATTCCAAATTCAGACACCAGATCTGAAGTAATCTTCTAGAAGGATGTCAGGAACAGGGATTGGTCAGACGTTCAAGTCATATTTCAAAGGTCCCATCTACCCACTACTGTTCTCAGTTGGCAGCTTTCGCTAAAGAGATATTCCCATCACCTGTCTCTTCAGCCAGGTCCCGCCCAAGACTGGGGTAGGGATACTCATGGGATGTTGGAGTTCATCTGTTAGAGCCAGGAGGGAGGCACCCATGGAGAGAAATGGGGCAGGAACCAAAGGTCGGTGCTCCTGCTTATTTCTGGCTTGTGGTTTGAGCACTTTCTCTAATTGAAAAGAGTGACTGAATCCTACACTACCGTAACCCCCAGTCCTGAGAAGTCATTGCATCTGCGTTGTTTCTCAGACCTCCAGAAAGAGCTGACACGTTGTTCGAACCTGCCCAGATTCTGGAACAAGACAAGGGAAAAGCAATCTTCTGGCCTCAGTAACTGACATGGGAGCAAATGTGAGACACTCAGATGGTGTGGGATAATCCTTCTGTGCACTGTGAAGATTTGTTGCCGTGATAGGTTTCATAAAGAAGCTGACTGATCAATAGCTGAAGAGGATAAAGTTAGGTGGAAAAATCAAATTGAGAATTCTGGGAAGGAGAAGAGCAGAGTCAGGAGTCACCAGCCATATGCAGAGGGAGCAGGAGGCGAACATGCCATGCTAATAAAGGTACCGCCACATTGCAGAGCATAAATAAGGAATAAGGGTTGACCTAAAATGTAAGAGCTAGTTAGTAATAAGCCTGTGCTATTGGCCAAGCATTTGTAATTAATGTTAAGCCTCTGAGTGATTATTTGAGAGTGGTTGTGGGACAGGAAAATACTGCCTACACTCAGAGGCAGAACTCACAAAGAAAATGGTAAAAACTACCCATGTCATCTAGTTCACCTTCTGGTGACACAAAGTTCTAGGGGGAAGAACAAGGAAGGAATTACTAAAGATTCTTCAGGTAGTGCTATGAGCTACTCTCACCCAGTAGTCTCCACAAAACCATTCTGAGGGTGTCTGTTGTGCTCCCTGAAAGTGATAGGCTCAGAGAACCAGAACTGACAACAGTCATGGAGTGTGTTAGCATTTGCTTCACCCTCTACTCCTCAAGGAGTCGGGTCAAGGGATTTCGGGGATTCCCCTTGGACCATATGGCACTAACAAGGGATGAAGTCTCTATGGGGACTCTCATGTACTGGCTACCTGGAAATACAGAAGGACCCCAGTGACATGAAGCCCCTTGTGGAGAAGAAGAAGTCTTGCTAACTGAGTAGAGATGTTTTTGCTCCTTTCACGAGGACTACAGAAATAAGGACTTTGTAAGAACACACAACAGTGTCCTGGGGAAGAAAGTCCACTGATACTATGGAACGTTCCCAGGTCTGCAAGGTACCAAGCGACTGTCCTCCTTCTCCATATCACTCTGATCACCTAGGGAACAGGAGGGCTAAAGCTTCAGCAAAGTCCAGGTCTAACCCCAGCAGAAACAAGGCAAGGAGGAGGGGAACCTGACCATGATATCAAACCCAGTCTTCGTTTCTATCTCTGCTGTGATAAACTATTTTTAAATTTGTCTTTATTTTATTTGTACGGGTGTTTTGCATGCATGTATGTCTGCCATGTGTATGCTTGGTGCTCACAAGGGCCAGTAGAGGGCATGGGATCCCCTGGAACTGGAGTTACTAACAGTATGAGCCACCATGTGGGTGCTGGGAATAGACCCCCCCCCCCCCGTGTCTTCTGGTGTAGCAGCCAGTGCTCTTAACTGCTGAGCCATTTCTCCAGAGCATGGCAAACTGTTTCTTAACAAGGATTCTTTCTGTGGCCCAGAACAACTGAAAGCTACTCACTCAGGAACAGGTCCTCACCCTTGGCTACTGCCTGGATATCTTGAAAAGGAAAGTGTCAAAGGCTAACCTGAGAACCACTAAGTCGATAACTAAGGTCAAGTCTCAGGAACACACACCAAACTGAAAGAAGGCAAAAATACCGCTTGAAAGTCCCCTGCTGACTCAGAGGCCTAGCAAGGCCACCATGCAGGGAGCCAAGGACACCTACTCCTAGAAGCTGATCTTAGAGGGACAAGGAAAACCAAAGATAAAATGAAACTAGCACAGCTTCCTCAACTTCCTCAGTGTGAGAGACAAACCCTGCAGCTCTCTCCCTTTCATTCAGCAGCTGGAAGCTGCGTCAGCCAAAACCGGGCTCACCTCTTAAAGGCAGGACCCAAGAGGGCCAACTGCAATGCCTGCAACCTCGCATAAGTTCCTTCTCTCTTTCATGAACTAGGCCAGGTTTCCAGTAACTAACATTTGCAGAAGGCACTGGGTCTTGTGGACACCTAAAGACCAGATGGCACCTGTCACTCCACATATTGTCCTGGGTGGGTCCCTGTGGACAGGTGCTACGGTCCAAAGACCTGCTGTGCTGAGTCTCTCTAGTGCCAACCTCACACCCTCAGATCTTACACATGGTACCCTGTGTCTGAGCAGCCTAGCTGCTCCTCTAGCCCTGCCCCCTCCTCCAAAGCAAAAGCACACGGTCTGGCCCCAGGCCATGTTTCCACTACCCAGAAACAGTGGCTAAACTCTCAGTCTAGGCCCAGGCTGTCTGCTTCAAACTTGGCAGAGTTTTGGTGTAGAGAATTTTTGTTTTTAATCTATGTTTTGATTTCTTGCTGTATTCTTCTTTCTCTGTCTCCTAAAACAAATCCCTAAGCAGAGCGGCCGTCCACTAGAAAACTCAGATGACTGAGGGACCCAGCCCTCAGGGACACCAGAACCGCTATACTTGCTCTTCCAGCTTTGTCTGTTAACACAACCGACACCACACTGAGCCAGGGCTGCTCATCCACATGGTGATTTGGACTTTCTTCCTTTCCTTCCTTCATAATCACCAAAAATGCCATCAGTGAAATCAGATTAATTCTCACCACAAGGTTCGTGAGAGCTCGGCATCACAAATCACTCCCTGATGACCGCAGAAACGCTGAAGGGATAGAGTCAGACTTGACCTTCGGCTGTCCTTAATGTGGAATGCACCACCAGGGGTATGGCGGTTATATTTCTTCTCTCTCTCTCTCTTTCTCTCTCTCTCTCTCTCTCTCTCTCTCTCTCTCTCTCTCTCTCTCTCTCTCTCTGTTTCTTTAATTTTAAGGTGGTTGGAAAAGAAAGGGGTTGATTCTAAGGATGGTTGTTATCTGAATGCTACGACCACGAATCTCATAAATATCCAGCCAGACTCCATCCCACAGCCAACTGAGGTCAATCTCTAATTAGTCACATTGGTTTATGGCCCACTGGGGCCCTCTATATCGACTGTCACCCAAGACCAAGTCTCCATAATTTTCCCTTTCATTTATTATTCCTTGATTGCTGGCCTTTGAATAAACAGTTAAAGACAACAGTAAATCAGTCTTTTCTCCAAGCAGATATTAACAGTTTGCTTGCCTTTCCTTCCATACTGTGTGTGAGTGCCCAGCCCTGTGCATACTCGGTATTTGTAGCTCTGGGGTCCTCATACGAATGCACAAAGGCGCCGGAAGAGGGCTCCAGGTGTCTCCCTCTACCGTCCTCCACCTTATGTCTTTAGACAGGGTCCTTTACTGAGCTGAAGATCCCATTTTTAGTTAGGTGGCTTGGCCAACAAGCTCTCAGGATCTACCTGTCTCTCCTCCCCAGCACTGGGGTTACAATCACAAGAGGCCTTGTGTAGCTCTGACATGGATGCTGGGTATTTGATCCCAGGTCGTCTCGCTTCCACAGCAAGTACACTTGCCTTCCTGAACCATCTCTGCTGCCCCATATTTTTATTTTAAAGACAATAAAATGAGTAAGTGAGTCCCAGGAACAATGAGGAGGAAGGACAACATTACAAAATTTAGTTTAATTTAGGGCCTAGGCACCTGCTGTCAAGCCTGATGACCTAAGTTCCGTCCCTAGGACCCAAGTGGTGGAACTGACTCCTATGAGCTGTCTTTTGACTTACACACACACACATGTGCACACATACATGTGCGTGTGCACACACACACAAATAAAACATAATATAAATTTAGTCGAATTTTTGCTTTTTATAAATAAATGTTTTCTTAACTGAGAAACACCCTGCCCCAATTTATGATCAAGCCAAAAAGCAAAACTAACAACTGACACATTAAAAAGAGGCCCCATGGATGAGAGAAATCTAGTTCAGCCAAATATTAGCACCACAGAGGAACGTTCACAGGAAAACACAACAAAATCCATCTAAAACCAGCCCTTCGGTGTGTGACTTTCAAAGGGACACAGACCTGCTTCTCAGAACTTTCAAACTCTGGGCCTTCACATGAATCAACTTTCACCCACAAAGAGATGTAAAAGGCAAAATCCAAATACAGCCTAAAGTTCAGGGAATTATACCACCCCTGTGCCCTGTTCTTCACGTGACAGATGGACCATAGTCACAGAAGATGTCAACACTGGGAAGCCTAGGCAGAAGTTTCCAGAAACTCTCTGACTGTCTACAACTTTTCCATAAACCTAAAATTACTCACTAATAAAAATTTTACTGAAGAACAAACAAAAATCTGCAGTCCCGAGATGGAGTGTCTGGTTTTGTTCTGAAGCTCTTGTTCCCACAAGGACGCAGGAAGAAAGAAGCTCGCCCATCTAGATATTTACTACAACAAACACAGGCAAGCAGCTAAACTGTCAGCTAAGAGGAAGATTTAATGGGCATGACTACAACAACCAGGGCTGTCTAGGTGTCGCTTCTGAGCGGTGCTTGTTTTACATACTCCCGCAGGACTGTTGGTAAAACTGACATAACTCACACTACATTTCAAACATGCTCATTGACCCTGTATATTTAGAAGACATTGAGAAAATACCAAGGAAATAGGAGGTTCTTGCACGAAGAGGATGACTGCACTCTTGTTTATTGTCAGACAAATTCCCTTTGCATGAACGAAGGCAGCCTTGCAGGGATCAGGGATCACCTGTACCCACAACGCTCCCTTACAAACCCCACAGGTAAAAGCTGTCCAAACAGCTGTTGCTCCACACCTCCACGATTCTTTCCCCTTTGTTCTGCCATGTCATTGGCATGACTTAGACTAATTCATGGCCACTATAGTGAAGCGCTCTAACACACAGGTCTCAACACGACAAAACAGGCTAGCCCTACAATGAGCAATCACTTGAGCGACAAGCCACAGCAGACGAGACACTCTTCTGAAGGGCAGTAGCTGGAGTGGCAATGGTGTGACCTCTGCCACACTATCACTGTATTCCTGACGGAAGCTTTCCTGCCACTCGGGCAGAGCCTTTTCCCCTGATAGAAGGATTGCTCACCACAGCCGGGTAAGCAAGGGTCCCGGTATTGGTTTCTAATCCATTAATAAGAAGGTGGTTTTCTGACCCCAAATGGATATGAGGGTCAAAAATAACTGTTGACTATTTTATGAGTGACCAGTTACTCTGCTCCTGGTTTTCCATGGGACTCAGCACTGTCGATAGGAGATCTCAGCATACATGGAGATGGCGTTAAGAATAATCTCATGGTTACCAATGCTCTCCCTCAGTAATCCCATGTGGATCTGATCACTGCTCAGATTGGCGCATTCCCCGCCTTCTGGGGGTCACACTAGTTGCCTTTCTTGACACAACTTCATCCTGTGAACACTTTAGGCTGATGGTCTTTAGGAGACAACATCTCAACAAGGTTTCCAGTTCCTAGCTGTCTACTCTCCGCACTTTCCACAAGGAGCTGATCTCTGGTGTCACCAGTGCGACATTAAAGTCAGGCCAATGGCTTCCACACCCAGTAACTTACTGTGCCACTCTCCCCTCTCCCCAGGTGTAAAACCTCCAGGTACTCACCGTAATCAATTCCAGGTCGGCCCATGAAGTGGGCGGAAATCTGTCTCTCGTCCTTCCCATACTCGTTCTTGGCCATCAGAGTGTAGTCTCCGTTGTTCATATGAGTGGGATTGTCGAGCTGGAGGCAGCCGTGGTACTCCGTGTGGTTGGTCACATGGATTTTAGTGCAGATGTATTTGGATTCGTTCAGTATCGCCCCATTATAGAACCACTGGAGCGTGGGCTTGGGGTTGCCTCTCACAGTGAACGGGATGCACCAGTGGTGGTCTGAGGTTGGAGACTCGAGGAATGTGATGGACGGTGCAACTAAGCCAAGAGAGAAGGAGTGAGTAGCACCTGGCAGCTCGGACTCCTCCCCGCTGCGCTCTGCGTCATTAAGAAGGGCTTTTATTTAACCATCATTTAATTTAAGAAAATCCACAATCAGCGACTCTGGGTCAGTCATTTTGTATCATCCGACCGGTTTAGCTCCCTACCAGGAGCTTCAGAGAGCACCTTGCCCTGCTCGTGACTACACAACACAGTGAGTCTCTGTAATAAGAAGTGCTCATTGATGTCTACTTTGGCTTTGCTCGTACACACACGTGCACACGCACATACACACACACACATCTTAATAGTATATAAATTCATCATTAATAATGAGAGACACTTTTTTCATTAGCAGTTCTTCCTTAAATAATTAAAATAGCTATAAAAATTACTAAATTTGAAAATGGCTTGGGAAATGCTCCCTGACTCTCAGATCCCATGGAACATACCCTAAACTGGACCAGACAAACCCACACAGTGACTGTTGCTGTTGCCATTGACTCGTCAGCATGAAGCATGAGAACCTTAAAACCGCTGCGGCTGTTGAATAGCAGGCTCACTTTCAGATGTGCTGAATTATAGTGTGGTCCAATTTTATGAGATTCTAAATGTCCATGTTTTAATTCCTGAAATGTCCGAGGTCTAATTTAAGCTTGACAAACAGCCTGGCCATCATCTGACTTCAAATGTAAGCAGACCCTTCTGCTTTGGGGATTGAGCAGGAGTGAGTTGTCTCTCTAAACGGACTACTCGGGACGAGAACCAGGGGCTGGCATTTCTTAGTTAAGCACATACGAAAGCCTGAAATACACAGTCACCACCCATGGACAGTCCACGCTGCTCCCGCTACGTACAGTGCACGGTGAGGTTCACGGAATCTTGGTCTTCTCCCACCAGGTTTTCTGCCACACAAGAGATTTGCTTCCCGCTGTCATCAGAGGAAATGTTCGTGATCCTTAAGGAGCCCTGCGTGTGGCTCGTCTCATTCTACAAATAAATTAACAGACAAAAAAAAGTTTTGATTAGAATTTATCCCAAAGTATCAACTTTTCTTCCTGAAATAGAGTATGGATACACACACACACACATATACAAACACACACTTGCACACACACCACACACACACATATATACACTTAAACACGCTGTTAAACACACACCACACACACACTTATTCACACACACACTTTTCTTGCAGGTTCCGAACTCAAGTGATGGTAAGTTATTCTCCTGTTCTGGATTTCAGTTGCTCAGTGTCTGAGTTTGACTGAATTCTTATCCATCTTCCTCCAAGAACAAAGACTATAGGACTGTGGCTTCCTTGCTCAGAATGGCACAGAATACATTATTATCTAAAGACTCTCTTCTAATCCGATGTGTACAGATAACTAAATCGTAATCTTGAATTAGCCCTAATTAAGAACAAGTAGAAAGTAAATGATATCAAAAATTCCTTTTAAATGTCTCCATGTGGACCCATAAGACAAAAACTATTGGGTGGTTTTGAGCGATTTTCTTAACCAGATTCAATACAGTGGGATCAGCTAACCTAGATGTGAGTGACGCAGGTCATACTGTTTTGATTCTGAACTCATTAAAAAGATAATGAGTTGATACAAGCATGCATTAATTCACTGTGCCTTGCTCTTAATTGTGAACTTCATATGACCAGCTCCTTCAAGCTCCAGAGGCTGTGACTTCCCAGCTATGGTGGACTGTAACCTGGAGACGGCCACCCAATGAACCCTTGTTCCTTTAAGTCGCTGTGGTCTGGGCCCGTTACTACAGCAACAAAAAGGAGTCTGAGAAGGTGGACATTGGTATGCTCAACACGATCTCCTCATCGTCAACCACACGACAGAACCAAACACAGGCCTTACCATGTGTTTGGAAACCAAATTCCCAACGTCCCAGTACAGTGTGGGGAGTGGGTCACCTGCCACACTGCAGGAAAGGGTGACAGAGTTCCCTTCCTCCACAGTGAGGTTAGGGGCAGCCAGACGTGCAGATGGTAGACCTATGAGAGAGAAAAGCGCACAGAAATGCAGTTACAGCCAGAATCAAATGGCAAGACACACCCACGTGTTCACAGAAGCCCGTTTTGTTGTTGTTGTTTTGTTTTCAGGATCTCGTTTAAGTCTAGAAACCTGCCATCGGACCCAGCGTTTGGGGGAATCAGACTGTCAAGAACGAGTTGGAAAGCATTTCTGAAGGATTGAACTCCAACTATGACTGTGTGAGAATCCTTCAAGCAAAGTCAGAGCTAATTATTATGAATTACACTGACCATCCCATACATACTAACGATGAGAAATTATATGAATCCTTATCACAATGAAAAATTGTGATGCTTGTGAGGGGAACATTGCGCTTATTTTTAGCATTTCAGAGTGTGGTTTTCCACCTTATATTCCAAGAGCTCGACGGTTTTTATTCTAATTCCTGCACTTTTCACTTCTTAGGCATCCCTCCTCCCAGGTGTGCACACTCCCTTCACTGCCGAGAACCCCAGGACCTAAAGCCGAGCTGGGAGGGCTGACAAGGTGTTAGTCCTGCCAATCAAAGCAACCCCCCTACTTTATGTGAGGACTATTTGGAGGGGCTGTGTTTGCCCCGATAGCCAAGTCTTCCAGGACTGTGATAGACCATTGTCTAGGAAGCAACTTGGAGGTCAGAAAAGGAGCTACAATCACTACTAAGTCACAATGCCACGTTCCACACACAAACTCTTAGTTACTAAGCAACCCTCGCCAGCTAAGCCACTGTTCTTTAGTATTGAAGTCACACTACACAATATTTGTGCCTAGTGTGTCTTGTGGTGTTCTGACCACCAAGAAAGAACACCCTAATAAAATCTGGCCTTCTTGGAATGCACCTTTTCCATAGTACCCAATGGAGAGGGATGTTACATTTGTTGGTGGTTTCAGAGAAGCCCAGGCTATCCCGAGTTTCACAAGGCAGTGAAACACACAGTAATGGTTAAGAGCAAGCACAGGAAACAAAGAACAGGCCTTAGATATTAAGCCTTATTCATGTGAACTGTGTGAATGAGGAAGTAGATCAAGGCAGAACACCACTAAAGTTAGTGGTGTGGTCTGGCTGACTTCTTAAAAATACACATTTTCTTTATTTTGAGTCTAACAGGTAGTCATGTCATTTAAGGAGTCTATAACCATACAGAAGTTGCTATTAAAACCACTTGAGTTATGATGTGGAGAGTAGTCTGGCCCCACCCGGATGGCGCTGATTCCTGTCCCCAGGGGCACCCATCCATCTATTTGCATTTCTTCTTTACTATTGATCTCCACCCCTCTAAATATTATGCTCGTGGGCCTATTTGTTGGTTCTTCGGCTGTAGAATTACCTGCTGCTCTCCTGCCAGGAGAGAGCCAGAGTCTACTCCATCTGTGCACCAGCCTTGCCCACCTGCCCATGCAGACTCGGCACAGCGTTGTCTGTGCATCTTTCCACATACAGCGAAGTCACACTATCACTGGGGACCTCAGTGTTATCATGATATATAAACCTTACGGAGCGGAGGGCGATCTAAAACCCATAGAATCCACCCAGTTATCTTCATATCATTTTGAGGAAGAGGTCATTCCGATGGCTCTGCCCAATGGAAGGCCTGTTGGACATTGTCCCAGTGCGCTGCTTCAATAAGGGAAAAGTCTATAAATATAAAAGAGATCAAGCCCGCCGTGTTTTCTATAAATGCCATAGCCTCAAATCTACCTGGAGCTCCTCAGAACCTTTCATTCTCTTTATAGAATGCATCTCCAGTTTTCTCTTGAGGAAAGAGGGTCATATCACCTGGACCATAGAGAGCAAAAAGCATATTAACTGTGGATACACAGCAGGTTTTCAGTTTTCACACTGTCTGCCATGGTGTCAGCTACACTCATGCACAGGTCACATTTTCCCTTGGTTTCCTCCGTGTACCACTTGGTAACCGACCTTCTGACTGCCACTACACATCCATTGGCCTTCCCAGCTAAGACCTTCTGGTGCTGCCTTGGGTCCAGCTTCCTTGTGTTTACAAACTCATTTACTGACTCTAGGGTGACCCTGGGAGCCAAACTTGTTCTAAAGATGTTACCCCTATAAGCCCTTCCCAAAAGCCCATTCCAATTATAGAACTTAAAGACATCCTTTTGGGTACCCCAACTCCAATGCTTTGGGACATGTGCTTCCCTTTATGAATGTATCTGTTATTTTAGATATTCTGAGCAGAGAGAAGTTAAAATGGGCTTTGGTAGGATATGTTACATCATAATCTCAATGATTCTGATAAAATCTGGTGTAGTCTTGCTTTTCAAGCCTCAGTGTAGACGACTAAGAGCCCTGAGGACGCTTGTTTACAGTAGCAGCAATAGTAACATTTGCTGGGCGCTCGTTAAAGTAGATGCTCTCATCTAGTGCATTAACACATCCTGATACCTAACCTTGAAGACAAATACTTTGCATTGTTTAATTCAGGAATTTAAGTGTTATAAAAGTCAAGCACACTGGGCAGTGGTGGCTCACACCTTTAATCCCAGCGGGGGAGGAGGGAGTTCGAGGCTAGCCTGATCTATAAAAGCTAGTTCCAGGACAGGCTCCAAGGCAACACAGAGAAACCCTGTCTCAAAAAACAAAACAAAACAAAAAAAGTCAAGCACATCTTTCAAAGTTGCCCAAGCCAATGTAGACTGAGACTTGGACCTAAAATCAAGGGCCTTTCCCACGACACACTACAGAACATTGCCCTCCGGGGTTGCACTCATTCGTCTTTGGACAGATCATACATACTATATCAGATCCATGATCTGAGGGTGCGATTCATTTGAAATGAGTTCTCTGCCTATTTTGTGGAGGAAGAATGTAGCTCCTTATTATAAACTAAGTGGTCTGCCCTGTCATAAGAGTTTCCAAAGGAATCTGTGCAAAATTGGCCAAGGTTACATCTTTCAAATGTAAAATCCCCTGCAAACGAGTGAGCACCTGTCTCCAGCACTGATGTGCTGGCCCAGACCCAATCATGGAAAAAACAATCTGTACTTGAAATATCACTTGAGGCTTAATTAACACAATAGAAATGAATTGGGAAGCATGGATCGCCAAAGCGGGATCAACCACTTGCCAGGCACCACTTTCTGGCTTAATAAGATTTGAAATAAGCACAGCACATAGCGAAGCCCACAGTGCTTCCAAAAGCTGCTAGCACACTGGATAGCCCTGCTAGCACACTGAATAGCCCTGCTAGCACACTGGATAGCCCTGCTAGCACACTGGATAGCCCTGCCAGCACACTGGATAGCCCTGCCAGCACACTGGATAGCCCTGCCAGCACACTGGATAGCCCTGCCAGCACACTGGATAGCCCTGCCAGCACACTGGATAGCCCTGCCAGCACACTGGATAGCCCTGCCAGCACACTGGATAGCCCTGCCAGCACACTGGATAGCCCTGCCAGCACACTGGATAGCCCTGCCAGCACACTGGATAGCCCTGCCAGCACACTGGATAGCCCTGCCAGCACACTGGATAGCCCTGCCAGCACACTGGATAGCCCTGCTAGCACACTGGATAGCCCTGCTAGCACACTGGGATAGACTGATGGGGCGCTCAGAGATTGAACAGAGAACATTTAAAATAAATGTATTTAAAACACTAAAAGAAACTGGTGCTGGTGGCTCACATCTGTCACTCTAGAACTCAGGAGGCTGAGGCAGGAGGATGGCTGTGAGTAAGAAGCCAGCTTGAGCAGCATAGAGAGGACCTTCCTTCATCCTGCTCCCCAAAAGATGAATCTGCACAACCCACCAGCCTCAGGATCCATTTGTAGGATCCACTTCAGTCCTCCAGAAACCTGGTCCACTGCATCCCTTACCCAGTTAATGTGGGAACAGCATGAACACACCTGCCACCTCACAACTGATCTTTTTTCTGAAGCTCGAAGGGGTTATACAGAGAAACAGACCACAATCTATGTCACAGCGTGAATAAATGTTTGGTCATTCATTGCAGGTCAGGACCTGTGGGGCATTTGAGCAGATAATAGTAATGGTGCTAAACTCTTGCCCATGCTCATGGCTGGACTCATCGGTACAAAGACACAGGGAGAGAAGAAAGGAGATCCTCTTCCATGCGATAAGGACAGACACGTCTCTGGAAACTTAGGACGGCACTAAGAGTTAGCCTAGTGCCCTGGATACAGGGTTGAAGGTGTAACTGCCACACTAGACACCCCTACCCTCCCAATCCAACAGAGGAAAGAAAAATGTCAACCCTCTCATAGAGGATTCCTCTCGAACATCACACACATTCCATTCTAAGAATAAGGTGATTTGGGATAGCCAAGATGGCTCAGTAGATTAAGGTACTCGCCTGATGACCTGAGTTCAGTCTCTAGATTCCTTCTGGTAGGAGACAATTGACTCCCATAAATTGTCCTCTGTCATGCCAAGTGTAACTTGCAGGCCCAGAGAGGAGACCCAAGCTGACACTTGATAAGGTCACAGATACACAGGAGCGGTGGAAACTGTGGTGGGTCTGGATCTGACCTGGGATCAGGTCCGAGCACGCAGGGAATTCTGCAACACAGTGATGGAAGCTGGGGACTCAGGGAGGAAGTCTAATATGTCCTCAAGAAAACCCACAGGGATAGGGAGTCCCACAGCTTCCACAAGAAGCTGCAGGTCCAAGCAGATCAAAGTTGACCCAGGACAGTGACTGATACTCAGGAGAAACAGATGAGTTGCTGGCCTTAAGTACTAATTCCACAGTGAAGAATGACACCCCAACTCTATTGTGACTCAGTCCTCTCCTTGACATGGTAAAAGAAGGATGGTGTGTTGAATTTTAAAAGAAAAGGAAGGAAGGAAGCAAGGGAGGGAAGAAGGGAGAGAGGGAGGGAGGGAGGGAGGGAGGGAGGGAGGGAGGGAGGGAGGAAGGAAGGAAGGAAGGAAGGAAGGAAGGAAGGAAGGAAGGGAGGGAGGGAAGGAAGGAACAGAAAGAGGGAAGAGGGAAGAAGGGAGGGAGAGAGGAAGGAAGAAACAGAAAGAGGGAGGGAGGGAAGGAGGGAAGGAAGGAGGGAGGGAGAAAGGAAGAAAGGAGGGAAGGAAGGAAGGAACCAAAACCTAGTATAGAAACATAAAAAACAAATCTATTGAAAGAATTGCCGACCTTAGCTCAGGATGCATTGAGAACCAATAGATAAGATCAGAAATTTATAGTTAAAATACTAAATATGTAGAACAAAGAAAGTATACAGAAAGCAGCAAGAGAGAAATACATGTCACATATAAAGGCAGGCTCACCAGAGCAGAACATTCTCAGCAGAAACCTTAAAGGCTGGTGGGTTGTAAGTTTTTTTTTTTTTTTTTTTGTTTTTTTGTTTTTTTTTTGGTTCCTGTCCTGGAACTAGCTCTTGTAGACCAGGCTGGCCTAAACCTTAAAATTTTCACACAATTTATTTTCAATCTCTGAAACCTAATGGTTGCTAACCCAGATTACCATACCTAGCAAAAACAATCTCTCATAATTGAAGGAGAAAAAAACCCTTGATTAAAAACAAACTAAAGGAACAGATGACTGCTTAGCCAGCCCTAGAGAAGACAGGTTAAAGACTCCTCTGGGCTGAAGAGTAAGGTAAATATTCCCAACAAACTATGGGAAAGAACAAACCACGTGAACAGCAGTTACACAGAGGAGAAATACAAAACCCCAGACACTATAAAAGGATTTAATATATACCTTTCAATAACTATAAATATCAATTGTGTCAATTACCCCAATCAAAAGACACAGTCCAACAGACCCAACTGAAAAATGACCCATTTATTTGTTGCCTCCAAGAGTGTATGTCTTCATCAAAAATGGGGTCAGCTTTAGGGTGAAAGGCTGGGAAAGGAATTCCAAGCAAACTGCTCTAAAAAAAAAGCACTTGTCACTTTTCTGATATGTCACAAATGAGACTTAAATCAGAACCAGTCACAAGATACAAAGGTCAGCACGTACTGACTCGGGGAGCAATCAGCCCATGAAGAGCATATTGTAATTCCAAATGCCTAACACACATAACACGGGGCACCCAATCTCATAAAACAAGTGCAGCCAGATGTAATGACAGACAAATCCCAACACACTGAGGCTAAAGGGCGCCATCACCCTACTCTCAACCAAAGACTGCCATCCTTTCACAGTGCTTCTTAGGAAACAGCATTACTGGTATCGAAACCAGGTAAAGACACAACAACAGAGGGGGAATTATAGGGCAGTTTCCCAATGATGATAATCGCAAAACTTGTCAAGAACTTGCAGCTGAAGCGCATGTGCACGTCCGAAAGACCCTTCACCATGAGCAAGTTGACTCTATCCCAGTGGCACAAGGACAGCTCAACATTTACAAATCAGTAAATATAATACACCACAGAGACAGACTCGAGCACAGCAGTCTCGGGATCATCTCCAGAGACACAGAAATGGCTTTTGATGAAAACCAGCATGGCTTTAGAACAAATGCCCCCAAGAAGTTAGGAACAGGAAAAACATATTCCAACACACTAAAAGCTGTATGTAACAAACCTCTAATCATCATACCAAATGGGGGCAATCTAAAGCATTTCCACAGTAAGAGCGAGTACTCATTATCCCCGCTATTATCTAATAGTACTTGAAGTATTAGCTGAAGCAATAAGACAAGAAAAGAAAATAAAGTACTAATAAGACAGCAAGCTAAACTCTCCCCATTTTTAGATAATGTAATATGCAGGAGACTCTACAGACTCTCAGAAAACTCCTAGAGCTGATAAGTATTCTCAGCAAAGCAGCAGAAGGAAAAAACATTCAACCTCACTTACCATCAGATGCATGAAATTAAAGAATCTCTTCTACCTTGCCCCAGTGAGAATCACAGACATTAACACATGCTAAAAAAACACTGCTGAGATGAATAAAATGGAACCTTCACGCACTGCTTGGAGAGATATAAAGTGGCCCAGCCTCTGTGGAAGTATCTATAGAGCCTCCTCATAAAAAACAAAACTAGAACCACTAAATGACCAAGTTCAACCATGTCTAGCTACTCACACAAGGATTCCAAGTCAGAGACAGCTACAGCTCATCAGTGTTTACTGCAGTTCTACACACTGCAGCTAAGTTACACAACACACCTCAGTGCCCACCGATGGAAATGAATAAAGAGCCTTGGCCTGCTTTCCAGTTGTGCAGAAGAATGAAGTATGTAATCCATGTCAACTGACCAATAACCATGCTAGGCGGATTGAGCCAGTCCCAGAAAGACGAGTACCCCATGTTTTCTCTCATTTGCAGGTACTGGATGTTGCATAGATACATAAAATCACATAGATGTCATAAAAACCAAAGCAAAATTGTTCAAGGAAACAAAGAGGACTAAAGGATAGGAGGGGTGGAAGGGGACACAGGGGCACAGAGACAATGCACTCAAAGAACATCATATTACTGATTGAAAATGTCCTTAGGTGGCCCAGTAGCATGTACAATAGATATGCACCAATGGAAATCTTAAATGTATTTTTAAACTTTTAAAAAACACCATCAAACAACATCTCCCCAACCCTCTCCCTGTGGCTTACTCATGCATGTGTCTGAGTGTAGCAAATATTTTTGGTGTCTCTTCTCTGCCATTCAAACAGGAACACACACCTATGGTGATATGGAACAAAATAATTCTGGTTTCTTAAGTAAAAACCCATAGATCATTGTCTTTCTAGTGTATTTCTGAATCACCTATTAATTCACCTTTATAAACATTTTCAAGTTACATTATTTATCTCCTAATGCTTTTGTTGTTGTTACAGATATAGGACATCATGTCGTTTGTATCTTCTGGTAATTTCTAATAAGTGGCACTATATGAAAGCCAATACAGTCATTAGTCAATTGCTTGTAAACATTTTCTTTTAAACAGAAAAAAATAAAAACAAAATTTAAGATGATAAAACACTAAGAAATGGGTGAAGAGATGCAAAGAAATATAAATATTTTTCCCTTTTTGGTGCTATACACTCTAGGCACAGAAAATGCACAGTGAAATATATATAGTAAATGTTTTGGATTTCTTATTTTTTCAAAAAAATCAGAAGTGTACTTTGTAACTTTCAAACAAATAAAAAAAAACAGAAACTAAAGATGAAAATAAATGAAAGAAAAGAGGAAATACTACAGAGAATTTAAAAAGGCATAGAAAGAGGAGCATTTATCAAATCATAAGTCAGTTTGTTCTACACTGAAGAATATTAATAATCGGGATAATACTCAAAGACCAGGCAGCACTTTTAAGAGTTTGCTGATTTGGGGACACATAACTTGCTAGAGTGGTAAATTATGGGTGT
The DNA here is from genome assembly GCF_950005125.1 of Chionomys nivalis. Lineage (NCBI taxonomy): Eukaryota > Metazoa > Chordata > Mammalia > Rodentia > Cricetidae > Chionomys > Chionomys nivalis. Next base: position 72,532,053 of record NC_080098.1, on the reverse strand, counting down.
AGCAGACTCTAATGGTTCACATAAGAGAGAAGTCCTGCTCTCTGATGTCTTCTAGAGGAGCATTTACAGGATCACGAAGAAGGATGCTGTGGAAACACTATGATAGCAATAATATGGGAATTGGGGTGGAGAGAGGCTCAGCAGTCAAGAGTGCTTTCTGCTCTTCGGAGGACTGGGTTCAGTTCCCAACACCCACATGGTGGCTCACAACAATCTGTGATTCCAGTTCCAGGGGATCCAGTGCCCTCTTCTGGCCCCTATGGGCACTGCATGCCTGTGGTGCATGTCATGCATTCAGGCACATATATATACAGATAATTTTTTAATTAAAAATAAATAAAATCTTTCTTTATAATGGGAAATAAGCCAAATAGCCATCAGCACGGAACACTTGGTGTAATTAAGATACATTTGACCACAAATGCTTCGTAATAGTTAGAATCTAATGGACCTGTCACTACTGAGTTATAATGATTATAAATTTTTTTAAAATATGTTTTTATAGAGTACAGGAAAATACTTTTTATGACAAAATGTATTTCTATTACCCATGCAGTTGCAAATAAATAAAAATGCCTTGAAAAACACAGCTGAGGAAGGAAAGTACAAACAAGCGCCTCAGGAAACTGGCAGACACCGAAGTGTGCAAATTCACCAACACAGCCCCAAATGTTGCTCTAACAAGCACTGATAACACCACAATGGATCGCAAATGTGGCCATTTAGTCCTAGCGTGTCAATAAAACCTCAGTTCCCTGCAAGGAGTGTGTGTGTGTGTCTGTGTCTGTGTGTGTCACTGTGTGTGTCTCTGTGTGTGTGTCTGTGTGTGAAAATGTTACTCTCTAACACCTAATTCATTAAGAACTGTGGAGAAAAACAAAAGAAATGAAAAATGTTGGGAACAGTGAACCCCCAGATCTTGAATTTCTTGTAAACAACTTGTTCTCCCCTGCTCTAAGTACCTACAGCTGCTGTGAGCACGAGACCCTCAGGAGTTCCTGATGGCAGGAGAGTGGTTTCTGAGGGGTTTGAATGGGGCGTGGCTATCCCTATATAAGCTGTCCCTGAACACAGTAAAGGGGGCATTCTTGGGGCATTCTGGTATCAAGGATGGTCCGTGTCTCTGTGTGTTGTGTGTTTCAATCATGAACTGTATGGTGCACCACAGAAAAATATCAAAAATAGACTTAAGAAAAAATAAAAATCTGTTTCCCTTGAACATTCTTCTATTCGTATCTCAGAGGTCAACCATACCAAGGACGGATGACCTCTGAGCCCGCGTCAGGGTGTCAGGACCATGGAGCCACATTTTAAGATTGATAAAAAGAAAGTTGATGTCGGGGAAAGACAAAGCAGACACCAGCTGGCGGTTCATGGGACAAGGGCCTGTGTCAGATGCTCTCTTTCGTGTTTCCTGGATCAGAAGGCCAAAACAGCTGTGGGGTTTGGGAGCAGGGTGACCAGGGGACTCAACAGTGAATCTCTTGCCCCTCTCGGCAGCTTCTCTCGGCAGTTCTAACATGCACCCAGGCGGAGACAGCTGCCTCTCATCAGCTGGGAATAGATACCTTCTAAGCGATATTAGGTATGCTGGGAGTTTTGTTTCGTTTTGTTTTTTTTTTAAGGTTGGCTGACAGAGAAGGTTGAGGGACGCCAGCAAGAGAACAGAGCGGACCCCCGCCCCCATGAGGAGAGCAGAAGACTCTCTGCACCCGAAAGATCTGTGTGGCACGGAGTAAGGAGCCAGCGCTTATAGCTTTATTATCTTCATAAAGTCCCCCTCAAGGGGAAGCAGCCATAGTGTTGGTTTTAATAAAAGTGGGACTTCAAACAGGGGCTTCTGAAGGCAAACAGCTAACACATACTCCTGTGGCCACCGATCAGGTGCACGTAATCCCCTGCTTTGTCACCAGTCGCCGGGCCAGAGTGCAGAGAATCGGCACCCGAGGTCCGTCCCTCTGCAAGGCCTACATAGGTGACCTGGGAGGGCTGTGTTCCTCAAGGACATTTTCTGGGGGACCTGAGAGGTGGATAGATGGATGGACAGATCGACTGGCAGACAAATCTACAAGGGAATTAACAGTAGACTTTTGTCCGCGTGTTCTTCAACATCAGCCATTCAGAAGCAGTATTATACTTTGAAAGAATATTCACTGAAGGTGCTCCAGGCTGGCTTCCCTGCACTGCCTGTAAACGTCTGATTCACCAGACATACCCACAACACACTCTGTGAAGCCTGGGTAGTGGTTTTCTCCCCAGACTCACTACCATACCAAGGCAATTAGAATAATTAATTTACCCTAGAACCCATTGATCTAAAAATCAATTACCACAATTGGGTATCTGCAGGTTTGCCAGGGGGGTGTTCTTGCTGCTTTCATTGAGGCAGTACAAATCCTGCGTGTCTGGGCTGCCCTTCGTCTCTTGGAGAGTCTTGATCCACATAATGTCGCAGGAACACGTGAATGGATTGCCCACCAGGACCCTACATGGAACAGAAATGCAACCCGATCAGGCTCCACGTAAGTTTCGGCTTCGCTGGTGTTTCTGAACTGACCACAGGAGGACAGCGTCTTCACCGCTAACCTCTGAACAGCATGACCACCTTCGCGGCATGCCAGTGCTTATTATTCATCCCAGTATCTAAAACTACTGTGCTGCTGTTCTGTGAAAACACTGTAGACGCTATAGATACCAAAGAAATGTGGAACTTTGCAGAGCATGCAGGAAAACAGATCTGAACAACACACAGCTATGGCAGGGCATCTCATGAGGGAGAGGGGGCTGCTTCTGTACGTAAGTGAAGCTGTCAGTGATAATATTTTAGAAGCATTAATACACCTGTTTCTGACCAAGTTAGAGATTTAAGAGTTCTCACTTCAATGGGCCAAGTAGAACCATTTTGTGTCTATTTAAAATGAAATTAGAGCTATCGGGATCCAAGGCTGAGGTGCAGGAACCAGGAGGCTGTCTCTCTGGCCTTTCTGCATTATGCAACCAGAGTCCTTTTCATTCCTGCAAGAAAGTTGAGGGCTAAGCTGGGCGGAAGGAAGGTAGAGAACACATATGCACATCTTCAACCCAGTGGGGGTTGCGGGGGATAATACGCTGGACTCCCTAGGCTGAGCCTGCTGCTGGAGGGTGTGCTAGACCTCAGCCATACTGTCAGGATGCTTATGTACTACAGTGGGTGAAAGAGGAAGTGGTCAAGAGGAAAACAAAAACCACAGGGAAAATCTTTAATGCTATTTATAATGCTCCACGGCCTATTTAAGATGAATTCCATTTATGATAATGAACCTTTAAATGAGGCCATTTTCAATCGTTACATAGACGATGCCTGGCGCTAACCACAATGCTTAAGATTTCCTGAGGACGGGACCTGGCTTTGCAGCATCGTTTACTCCTGTGGTTTTCTGATTGTGCTCTAAGAATCTCAGAGGTCCCTGGAGACTTTCCTGCGAGTTTCTTGGGGGGTAAGGGGGAAATGTGGTCATGGTGGACTGGCTTAATTTCTATCTGCTCACTCATCTCCAACTATTCCGCCAACATCCAAACAGGATTTGATATTATACGACATGAAATAGCAGACAGAAAAGACCCACCATTGGCTCCAAGTCAAGGCACCCAAGACAGTTCCTAGAGTTCTGAGTATACAAATAGCTAATGTCTTTCTAAAATGAGGCTATAATCAAATAAGCCAAATGGAAAAAAAAATGGCAAGGATCTTCAGTTAGGAACCCAGGATGCTCACATGGCCGCACAGCGCCGGCAGAGGGCTGACTCTCTCCTCTCTTCACATGTTATCTGCCCTGGGTGGCCTGGGCACCCACCTCTCCCACTAGAGGATGGAATCCTAGACGGAATTTTCTCCCCTTCGTTCTGACAGGTAGCCTACACATCGTCAGCACCCAGTGAATGGTTTGCTGTAAGCAGCTCGCAGGATGCTGAAGCATTAATTGGAAAGCAGAACTCTGATTTCATCCAGGAAACGTTACGCAGTGGCACCCAAGGCCTTTATGTGGAGGGCCTTGCCCTGTGTCCCATACCTGCCTCAGAGGGGGTCATGTCTCTTGCTGTATGAGAAAAAGGCACACAGCGCATGTCCTCACTCACAGGTGGGGCAAATTAAGCTGGTCTCCTAGGCATAAGGTGTAGGGTAGTGGTGACTGGAAGCTGGGAAGGGTGGCGGGAAGGGCGATGGACGCTGCCAACTGGGTACAAAGCCACAGCTAGGCAGAGGAAGTCAAAGCGTTCTACAGTAGAGTAGGCCTACTGTATCAAACAGTAATTTATATTTCAAAAGAGTTAGAAGAAAGTATTGAGTGTTGAATATTTGATATTTTATATAAACATATATATGTATAATCAATATATTACTATATAAGATATGTATAGATCCTTGTATACAACATACAAATGTCAAATATACTATACCCCCAATGAAATATATACCTAGTATCTATTTAAAATAGATACACGATGCACCTGAGCATGGTGAAGGGCCCTCTTCGTAGGGTTGTGTCCTTGTCCTGAGCACCTAATCTGATGAGCACTCCTTCTTTGGCATTAATTTGAGGACTGTGCCATCACCCCCAGTCTCTTTCCCACTCTGTTAGACCAAAGCCCTAACTGCGCCCCCACTGCCCTGCCCACCCCACCCCCCCATACACATACCCTATACCTCAGAATTCAGACCTGCCTTTTAGCTCTGCTGGGCATAGCTATTTCTGGCAGTATGGTTCTCTACTAGTTGAAGCAAAGAATTGGTCCAAACCCCATGTGAGTTGTTCCCGGACTGTCTCTGTGGAAGTGCCAAGGGGCTCCCTGCTCGGGGCAGCTGGCACTCAGATGTGTACACACCAGCCTGGATGTACCTGACACACATGCTCACGGGCAACCTTGTCATATGTCAGCCTTGGAGGCCGGGGTTCCATTGTGCTTCCTTTTCTAGGGGACTTCATCCTGGTACTCAGAGCCCAAGACACCTCTTAACCCTGTCACTGCCTGGAGCAACAGCAAGGTGGGGACAGGAACTACCCCAGATGGGAACAGAGCCCAAGGACCATCCCACCTCTCTGATGTCTGGGAGCAGACCGGGTAGTGGTCCTGGAATCCACTTCCTCTGCCCTGAGCTCTGAAGATTCCCACTGTGGCTTTTGATGCGTGACTACTCTTGCTCCACCCACATTCCTGACCTTCCAGAGAAGAAAAGAAATCCTGAGACTGGTCCCTGAATGTTTCTAAGTGGTTTAAGCTAATGCTTCTTCCTACCCTCTAAGGTCTGTCCTTCCAGCCCCAGGCTTGCCTTGGGCATCCCTCAAGCCCCGGCCCACAGCAATGGCGGTCTTCATATTTGCGTCATGGTGATTACACCAAGAACCATCTGAGGTGTTGGCTGTCAGTCACCAACACATCTCAATGCTTTTCCCATCATTTAACAGAAGAGGAGACTGGAACATAAGGATAAATATTGAGTACCATGGTGGACCTCGGAGAAAAGCTCCCAGAGATGGCAGGGGTGGAGAACGGTCTCTCTTCCACAGTGGCTACACCCAAGCCTTTGCTGGGCTGAGACTGACAAAGCTGGAAGGGTTTTATTCGCTGCAATTTCCTCCGTGATGAACTTGCTTTATTTTAAGGCTTGGATAAAACAGGAGCCAGATGACATAAAATAAAGCCACTTTAACACAAAACTCCCTGCTGTTTTTTCTCTTTTCCCTCTATTAGAAAATAAATTATTTATGTAAAAACAGCATTTAGCTGATCATAATGACATATAATTGAGAATGAGATTTTAATCACCCAATTGGGGCAAAACTAGAGAAATCATTTTTCAAGAGTTTTGATGCAACACAAACTTGCAATGGTACTCATTTTTCAAAAAAAAAAATACCAATTATCCTTTCTTTTGAAAATGTTCTCCCAAATGTCCAACAAAATCATTACTTACAGCTCAGACAAGTCAAGGTGGCGGAAATGCTTCCTAGACAAACTCGTCAGCTTGTTTCGTGTGAGATTCCTGGGAGAAATAAGATACATTAAGTGTGAATTTAAAAGGTTGTGGTTTTAAAATGATGTGTTCAAATAAATACTTTGTTTTCAAAATGCAATTTTCTTGGATTGGGTACACATGTTCCTTAGACCCCATGGTGTCTTTTACCTAGAAAGCCAACTTCCTGGGTTCCCTGCCCCTCTCGCAGTTTCTACACGCTATGGAAGGGTGGGCACCTCGCAAGTCTATTTTTAGTATCTTTGTTTCACCCAAGAGCTTATGCTTCACAAACTGACTGGCGGTCCAGTCCTAAACTTCGTGGAGATCCTGACAGTTTGAACATTAAGTTGGGAACTATGTAATAAAATATAACATCATAAGCTCAAGAGAACAGAAAAACTTTACAGCTATAAAGCATCTTGAACATTTTAAGGTATGTGGCAAATAGAACTTGGAAAAGACATAGAATTTAAAGGTCTTTCCAGGGAAGAGCACATCTGACTGGAACTGTCCTGATGAGATCATTTGCACAGGGCCTTCATGAGCAAGGAACTCCAGGAGGGCTCTATTTTGAACTCCCCAGAAATATGACATATTTAGATTTACATAAACCAATGAAAAGTTGCCCTATTGAGGGTGAAAAACAAAAAATAAAAAATAAAAAACCAAACCTAATGAATTTCCCAGTGTGTTCCAAATATGCGTGTTTTTCAGTCAGGTGGGCATTTTCGGTAATCTGTGCCACAATCATTGGGATGGGAAATTCCCAGCCATCATCCTGGCAGCTGAGTTTGTTTACTGTTTAAATTTTACTTCAAGTTATGAAATATACGGAGTAACGGTGACAGCAACCCTGAGGCCAGAATGCTGTGTTAGTCCAAGGGTGTCTCCGTGGAAGTGCTCTGATCCATGTGAGCAGGCCTCTTGGAGAGTCAGGGAAACCCAGGAGCTGAATCGAGAGCTAGAACTAGCCAGCTGGGGAATGGTGAATGTGGCTTCTCAGAACTCAAGGGTGCAGAGTGTGTAGGACCATTCGGTGAACCTCCTTCACTGAGATTCCCACCCACCTGAACCCGGACTGACAGCAGGCTGCCCTTGTGCCTTCTAAGCTTGTATCTTCTCCATTCACAGGAGAGCAATGTGCTTATCCCCAGGAAATAGTATCCCACATCAAAGTATAATCCACCAGGAAGTCGGAAGACATGCCCATAAAAGGCTTTCCTTTTGGAACATGAACTGAGAATGACTTTGGTGGAGCCCATCACATCAAAAGAGTCTATGCCTGCCTTTTAGGCTCAGATATGTTCATATTCATCACAATTCCCAATCCTTTTGAAAAAGTGGAAAAAGAAAAAAAATCCTTTCTTCTCTCCCAAGATAAATAAAAACAGAAAGGAGGAAAGAAGGGAGAGGGAGGTGAGAATGGAGCTGTGGAGGAGAGGAAGAGAGAGAAAAAGAGGCGAAGACCAAGAGCGAGGAAGCGAAGGGAGGGATGGGGAAGAGTCCCCATTAGCTCCACGCTGCCCTGTAGAGCAGCCTCCCCGCCAGCTCCACGCTGCCCTCCCGGGAGGGCAGCAGCTGCTCTATTGGGCTGCCAGCAGCACAGTGCAGCGCGGGGTTACGAGCCAAAGAACAAGATGAGTTTTATGAAGCATACTTAGGAATGGGGCCAAAAGCCAAAAAGGAGGAAGAAGGAAGAAAAGAGAATCAACAATCCTCTTACTGTTTGATTGTAAAACTTTGTTAAGAGCACAATTAGCACCTCGGCAAAGCCCCTGGAAAACACACAGGCTGGCTTTTCTCACAGTCCCTGTGGTTTTAGGGTCTGGGCAGCAGTTAAAGGCACCTAGACATACATTCAGAGAGGAGCTCTGAGTAGCCACTGTGTGAGGCTAACATGGACTAGGCAAACTGAGGCAAGGGTGAGCCAGGGTTCCCCTCTGAAGTTTCTCAAAGCCCAGAGGGCCATAGCCCCATCTTTCCCATATGTCTGTATAGGAGGGGAGCTAAGAAGGGTTGTCAGGCCAGCCTAGGGCTGGGGAGAGACAGCTTTAGAACACAGCTCTTCATTAATCACTTGCAGCCCACTGTGTTGATAACTGGGGTCAGTGCAATTTGCATCCAGGAAATTCAGGGAAAACAAGATGGTCCCCAGGGTCCTTAGTCACAAGCAGAAGCTGGGACAGAAGGCAGATGCTAGACTTGACTCCCCTCTCCATCCCTACCATCCTCCAAGACAGGCTAGCTTCATTCTGTGGCTAGGAAAAGCCCCTTTCTCCAAGTGAAAGCCCGAGGCTCCCTGTCATCTCTCCACTCTTCGTGAGTGCCTAAATACTGGTCTAATGTCACTGTGTTCTACTGCTTGACAACAGCTACACAAGTCAATAGAGGTTTTGATGTTAGACCAATTATTGGTTCCTGGCTTGTAGGCTAGTAAGGAAGCTATATAGAATATCTACCCTTCTTCAGTGTCCTATCTTAAGACCACGTCAAGAGGCAGGAGCAGACACATAACTTTATGGATATGCAAGCTGGACACCATTAAAATTGTTCTCTCACATAGCCACACACAAAAGAAAGACACACGGGGCTATCAATAGAATTACAATTAGCCATGGCCCTCTGTTCATACTATAATGGGAGCATCAATCCCCTGAGGAATCAGACAACACTCAATGAAACTGCTGAGCGATTTGGGTCTAAGGTCATCTGTAATGAAAATTCGAAAACTTAACTGTCAAGGTCATTAATTACCTCTGAGAGGTGGCAGTGGGACATTTTTCCATTCTCACCCTCCTGTTGTGCCTGTGCCACCAAGGGCTACCAACACATCAGGTCTGCCCCAGCAAACCAATCCAGACAGGCTGGCAAGAAGTGTTTCAAGAAAAAAAAAGTGTTTTAAAATGTGCCCAGAGTTTTATTCCAGTTTTGCAGAATGTTTTATATCTTAGAAAGTGACTTCATTATTCCTGTCACATATAAAATATGAACTCATGATAATGACTTTATGAAATTAAGGTCTTCAGTAAAATCAACACATCTCCACAGAGCACCCAGGCAGTCTGATCTAAGACAATGAATTCTTTAATAACCGGCATGGAAACCAGCCTGGGAACTGTTTTCCCTAGGGAGGGGGAAGGGGCAGATGTTACAAGATGATAGTGATGGCAGAGAGTTTATCTCTCTTATTCCTGTCTTAAGAACATGGTGAAGAGCTGGCCAGCAGGTAAGTCACACAGCTCCCTCAGACTGGATTTTTGTCTGTATACTGGGGATACAGACATTGCTCTGTGCAAGAAAAATGTCCAGGTGAGACCCAGCGGGTAAAGGGCCAACTAACTGTGAAATGCAAAGAGACTTTGGTCAGCAAGAACTCCGATGACAGCCCTCCAGCAAAAGACTGATTCCACCCGAAACTCACAGTGTGAGGGAATCCGAATTGGGGGAGGGACCGTGACATTTTTGTCTTGAGGGTGATCTATTTGATAGGCTATCTCAGGAAGAGCATAATTTGTTGACTTAACTGGTAGCATTGAGGGGCTTACCAGAAAACCATATAATAACTCTTATTTCCTGCATTTTCAATTGACTCCAGTCAACAAAATGCCAACATGACTTGGGGCAAAGCAGCTCCTACTACTAAGAGTCATCTGGACCGTTAGCATAGTCAGTGATTGATTTTCTTTCCTCTATTTTTATCAATCCATGGCACATGCTGCTGAGAAAATGAAGGCTCAAATGGTCCTATTATAAGGGAAAAAGCATTAGTAATTTTTATTTCCTTAAGCCATCCAAGGCCAAGTCAGCATCTTGATTACTTAGCTTGATGTCTTCCAGGGAGTGTGTCTTATTCCAAAGAAAAGAATCAAGACCTTTGTATAAGGACATCGTTTTCACATCAGAGTCCTTGCCGTTGGCCCAGAGCTCTGTCCAAGATGGAAATGGCCCAGAAATTCACAAAAGGGAATGAACAGGCTGTTCTAAGCACCCCCAAAGCCATTCTGAAATCAAACACAATCAAAGCTAATGCTCCTAAGCTGCTATCAGGGCGACTGGGGCTGGCGAAGGGGGAGATAAACAAGGGTGAGAAAATACTGGGCAAACGGCTCGCTACTCACACATGCTGCAGGTTGCTGTTTTTCAGAAAGGCTTTGTACGCCACAAATTTTAATCCGGAATCCACAATTGTCCTACAGAAAACACATAATGGCATTCACGTTAGAACTAACCAGCAAGCTGCCTACCTGAGCACAGCAGAACGTAAGAAGAGTCTGAGGTAAGGACGCAGTGAGTACTCACAGGTTTCTCAGCCCCACATAAGCTTCCACGTCATCTTCGTTGATGATCTCTAACCTTTTCTGATTTGCGATGAAACTGTAACAGAGCAGAAAGGAAATGTCGGTGACTCCGAATGCTGATGCTCACATGGAATGATGGGTAACTTCCATGCCACCTTACCAAGGTGGCCAAGGAGTCCCCTACACAACACCCCTATGCAACACAATAGCTACATTCTTCCTTTGGTATCATTGGTTCTTTGAGAATTTGGTCCAATTTATTTTGATCATATCACCCCCATTCCTCCAGCTACCCCTAGATCCAGCCCCAGTCCTTTCTTCCCAGGGAAGGCAATAGTTAAAATGACCGGATTTCACCATCCCTGGCCAGCCACCGAGGGTCTCATTGTGTGTCACTTTCCTGCCTAAAAATTTCAGTCCCCCTCCCCTTGTAAAGGCACCACCACTGGGCGAAGGCTGAACGTGTCCTGAAGTGGAAGAAAGGTCGTAGGTTTCTGCGCATTCCAGGAGACACAGTCATTTCCCCTTCTAAAATATGAAGTGCATTCCCGCCACCCCCCACTTCTCCCTCCTGCTCTTCTCTTGGCCAGCATTCTCTCTTTCTGCCTGTGTCAGCAGCAAGTCCAATAGCTCCTTTGATGAACCACATTCCACAAGCCCCAGGTGGCCCTAGCGAAGTCTCTGTAGGAGATTGTCCTTCCTCCCCAGCCCACAAGGCTTCCAAATATAGGAGTTAACTAAGGACTCTTGCTAATGACAGAGACTAATAGTCCCTTGGCCATGATGATTGGCTGAGAGATGTGCACGTGACCTCAGGGAGACCACCGAAACTAATCCTTAAGATTTAACACTGTGAATCTTGGGAGAGAGGTGTTGGGTCTTTCTCATTCTCTGAACTCATAAAGGAAGAGTAACACTAGCCTAGGGCTTCTGATGGGCAAATCTACCACAAGAAAGGAGCCGTCCAAGAATGAAGTCAACAAGAAGTGAGCTAATGAGACATAGAAACGAACAGTCCCATCAAACTACCACTTGGGTCTTTGAATCTAGCCATTTCTAAAGCTAGATATTATTAAACTAGTTTGATCTGGACTTCTGTCATGTGCAATCGATAAAGTCACCAATAGTGCAAACATGCAGCTATTAAAATTACTATCCTGGAGGTTTTTGTGCTCTGTTTTGTATGACAGCTGTGTAAGAACCCATCTCTATAGCCTTAGGTCACAGCCTCTTTGAAAACAGAATTGATTCTATAATTCATAATATGCACCACAGTTCCTAGGTTATCCTTAAGCAAAGGAGGTAGTACACAGAGGATGGATAGATAGATGGATGGATGGATGGATAGATAGATAGATAGATAGATAGATAGATAGATAGATAGACAGACAGACAGACAGGTGGGTGGATGATGATGAACTGGAGGATACTGGTAGGTGGATGGATGGATGGATGGATGGATGGATGGATGGATGGATGGGATGATGGATGATAGCTGGATTGTGTATGTATGGATGTATGTATGTATGGATAGATGGATGGATGGATGGGATGATGGATGATAGCTGGATTGTGTATGTATGTATGTATGTATGTATGTATGGATGGATGGATGATAGCTGGATTGTGTATGTATGGATGTATGTATGGATGGATGGATGGATGGATGTATGGATGGATGGATGATAGCTGGATTGTGTATGTATGTATGTATGTATGTATGTATGTATGGATGGATGATGGATGATAGCTGGATTGTGTATGTATGTATGTATGTATGTGTGGATGGATGGATGGATGGATGGATGGATGGATGGATGATGGGAGGATGATAGGAAACAGTTGCAGTTACAAAAGTACTACAGAAGCTATGATTGGGTAAATTTTACTTTGTCGTTTTTGAAAAACATTAAGATGCATAACATTTTAATTAATACCCTAAAGTCAAACATACAACTCTTCTATTAACAATGAGTTAAAATGGAATAAATGTCTTGAATAATAAGACACAAGAGCACCCAGCATCTCTGAGTCTCTACCCAATGGAGAAAAGACAACAACAAGATGGATGGTAAGAACTTGGACAAACAAGGGCTGAGGGGAGGGTAAAGAACTTGCTGTGCAGGCATGAGAAACTGAGTTTGTCTCTAGAACCCACATAAAAGTTGGGGGTATGCACCTGTAACCCTAATTCTATGGGTATGGAGATGAGCAAATCCCATGGGCAATAGAGAAGGACATCCAAAGTTGAGCTCTGGCCTGCACACAAGCACACAGAGGTAAGTATGCCCTTACACATATGTACAGATAAAACACACAGATGTACACACTTCACACACACACACACACACATCCATAGGAAGAAAGGGGAAACATAATTAGGGCACATTAAAATTAAAATTGAATGACTGAGTATATAAGTTACACCAATATCAAAATCATTTTAAAAGGAGCCATACAAACACAACATCAAGCCGGGTGGTGGTGGCGCACGCCTTTAATCCCAGCACTTGGGAGGCAGAGGCAGGTGAATCTCTGTGAGTTCGAGACCAGCCTGGTCTACAAGAGCTAGTTCCAGGACAGGCTCCAAAACCACAGAGAAACCCTGTCTCGAAAAACCAAAAAAAAAAAAAAAAATTAAAAAAAAAAAACAAACACAACATCAAAACCCAGCCTCCAAAACAGAAGGTCAACCACTTCTCAAGCTCCAGATTCCTAACCCAAGACCAGCCTCTTCACAGGACACAAGACAGAGTGACTGAAGTCGCTAATGGCAATCCCTTCCCCCACCCATCTGCCACAGATCAAGGAAATATATTAAGACTTGAACCGAATGCTCCATTTTTGACATCAAGTTTTTATGAAATGTTTCAAAACCATCACATTTTGGAGACATTTTTCCAAGAATTTCATCGCACTAACATTTTCAGTAAGACCACAGTGACCTCATTCTTCTCGGTGAGTAAGCTGCACTGAGGCCTGGATTCCAGACCTGCTGAGTATTTTTAGCATCTTCTTTCTGCCACAGCAGCAGGAAAAGAAGAATCGGGGGGCGGGGGGGGGGGGGAAGGCTTCTCTGGAGTCGCCGCTGAAGCAGCAAACAAGCTCACCTGCCAGTATGTACCCGAGTTAGCCCGCGTGGTCCTTCTGAACCCTCGGTTGCAGTGGGTCTTCATCCCGCCTCTACCAGGCCAGGGAGACCAATGCCATGGGCGGGGTGAGAACCCACTACATTCTACGTTTTCTTTCCTTTCCACAGAGATCACCACTGAATTCACCCAGAGAAGACAAATGCCCGTCACACCGGGCGGTTATCTAAGCAGCATCCAGGGCCGAAACATTTACCTTTTTTTTTGTTTTGTTTTTTGTTTTTTGAGACAGGGTTTCTCTGTGGTTTTGGAGCCTGTCCTGGAACTAGCTCTTGTAGACCAGGCTGGTCTCGAACTCACAGAGATCCGCCTGCCTCTGCCTCCCAAGTGCTGGGATTAAAGGCGTGCACCACCACCGCCCAGCCCGAAACATTTATCTTTACTTCAGCCTTTCTTTGAGTTGTCCGTGCCATGTTTAGACGTTTATTTCACTTTAACCCATTGCTTAGATTATACATGACCCAGTGGTGCTCAGGAAAGCACAATGAACACAAACAGGGCAGAGACGAGATGCCAACGAGGTGAAGAATTGAGGTGTAAAAAGCATCCACTTGGCTGGGCATGGTGGCACACGCCTTTAATCCCAGCACTTGGAGAAGGTGGATCTCTGTGAGTCTGAGACCAGTCTGGTCTACAGAGTGAGTTCCAGGACAGTTAGAGCTACATAGTGAGAACCTGTCTCAAACAAGGCAAAACAGACAAGCAAAACAAAACAAAAAACACAGACTTGTGAGCAGAGTTATATTTTTGTTTTTAAGGTTTTTTGTTGCAAATCCTTAAGAAAACAAGAAGACCAAGCTTGTCGATGATAAATATACCCTACTTACAAAAAAGCAGGCAGCATCAAACCCAGTGAAAGACCTTGGATCTAATAGCAGATTAGTTTTTCTGAAAACCACTCAAAGGCCATGCAACATTATCAGAAATGGCCATGTAGGGTGAAGAAAGGTATGCTGGGAACACAGCTCTGTTCAGAGGAAACTGACCCCAAGGTTGTTCCTGGTTCTTATCTAAGCCCAGAGGTCCACAATCTGCTGGTAGCTATACGTTATTCCTGCCATCTACCCCTAAGAAACTCTGTTTGGGCCTGAGGAGATGGCTCCACAGTCAAGGGCACAGACTGTTGTTGCTGAAAACTCAGGCTCAATTCCCAGCACCCACATCCTGGCCTACAACTGTCTGGAACTCCATTTCAGAGCATATAGTGCCCTCTTCTGGCCTCTGTGGGTACTGCATGCACCTGGAGCACAGACATCATGCAGGCAAAAAACATTCACACACATAAAGTAAAAATGAAAAAGTCTAAAAAAAAAAGAGAGAGAGAGAAAGGGGATTCTGCTTAGTTACCACCAAGTGAGGACTCCTAAGTAGAAGGGAAGCCAGTGAGGCTAACAGGCAAGCCACAGAGGAAAGCGAGAGTGGCCAGGAGCCGCATGGTAAGCTGCTCACCCCTAGAATTCTGAAACCCACAAACAAAAGCAACACTGCCCTGTCTCTCCATCCCCACTAGGTTGATCAGGTATCTAATATCTGGCACCGACTTGTGGCTAACGACATGGGGAATTTCCTCACACTGTTGGGAAGGGTGTGACCTGGAATAATCACTCTGAGGGCACAGTGCCAGCATTCTGCAAAGCTAGAAACTGGTACCATTTGAGGTCCAATGATCCTACTTGTAGGCATCACCCAAGAGAAATTCTTACACGTAAGCACAAGAGAGCAGATGCAGAATTGCTCATGTGGGCGGTGTGTTGTTGCTTTCTTGGGATTCCAGCACTCAGGAAAGAGGTGGTTTCCAGTTCAAAACTACCCTGAGTAATACAGGGAGAGTTTATCTAAAGACTAGGAGGAGGAATTTTAAGATAATCAAGAGGATATTACAATAGAATCAAAGGTAGAAAATGTGCACCCATAAAGATATCAGGAACTTTAAAAAGCAAAATATACTAAATACATAATTGAACTGTATCTAAGCAGAAAGAGATCTCTACGCAAAGTTATAAAAGCATCAAAATTATGTACTCAGATATACACATGAAACAATTTACTTAAAAGCTTAACGGTATTGCCAGTGTTTGCAGTACACGTGCAAAGTGTAGGGAACTGAGGCGAGAAAGGGAGAATGGGCTGAAGATAAAGAACAAAGTGTTAAATGGTTTATCTGGTGGAATTGAAATTCTATTTCTTTTTATAAGGAGAAAAGGTTTGCAAGGGAAGAGTTGAAAGATGCAGCATCGATTCTTAACCAGCGAGCAGGAGAAGTTATCTCGTGGATACTTTTGCTTCACCAGGAGGAATGGAAAGGGGAGAGGACTGGCTGGAGGGAAGACAAAGACGGGAGGAAAAGAAACAGGGGTAGGGAGGGGAACCAGAGACAGCCACAGAGTCAAATGACTGTAGGAAGTCTGGGCCAGGGCTTCTCCAGGCCTCAGCAGGCAGACCCGGCTGAGCTCAGGTTTCTAGGTCCGCAGATGATCCCTTGTCAGTCGGGGCCCAGAGCTTCTAGGCAGAAACAGAAGACAAATGCCTTGCCCTACCTACTGGCGACTCACACCTAGCTACCAAAGGTTTTGGAGTTCAGCCGTCTCCTGGACAGACCCTCCCCAGCCAGCAAGTCTACCCTGAGACCTCTCCCCAGTGCTCCTGGGAAGAGCTGTGGGGCTCTAAGGGATATTTAAGAACAGTAGGTCTCTGCTTCAGAGAGGGCCTTCGCTCCCAAGGAAGAATAAAAAAGGCCAGGAATTTGGCCGAGGACTGTGAGAGCTTTCTCCATGACAACCCCCAGCTTCTCTGTCCCTGGCCTAGGATTCTAGAAAGTTCCGGACCCGGGACCTTTCTGGCCCAGGGCCTCCTTCCAACCCTGCCCCACAGAACTTCACAGGAGGCCAGCCAGCAGAACAGTTTCTTCACAGAAGCCCAGGCTTCCTCCCACTGCCCTGCAGAGGGTGACTTTCTTCGTGCAGGCAGGCTAACAGCCACCTTGTAATCACTGTGAGAGATCGGACAGTCAAACAGTTAAAGAGCCCTCTGGACACTCACCCCTCCTCCACATCAGCAACCCTTCAGAAATCACCGCTGGCACTGCTGGCCTCCACCGTTCAGGGTGCCCACAACAAACCTTCTTCTTCCTCAAGCCCAGGTCACATTTCTGGCCCTTATATGTGAGCCTTGTTCTTGCCACTCTTTTTCACATCTCTGCTGCACCCCAGCTATATTCTGCAGCCCTGAAAATCAGATCCCATAGACTGGGCTATCGGAAAACTCACCAAGATCTATTCAGAGAGGCTACAGGTCTGTATCACTCCTTAAGCAGCATGGGGGCAACACCCAAACTGCCCTTTCCAATGGGAGCACTTTGAGCCCACCCTATGGCGAGCGCTCACAGCACTCTAAAGTGTGTATTTAAGAATTAGAGAGGCAGTTTCATATTTCTACTGTCCCACCTGACACCCCCAGCTGAACTGTTAACTCCCCAAGGGCAGGGTGCCCAGTTTGTCATATATATGGCCATTCCCCAACAGAGAGTAAATGTCCACAAAATGTCTGCTCTCAGTGTAGACAGACAGACACCGTCCATCTGGAGAAGTTAGACACACTTGCATGGCGGTGTGCAGGAAGACTGAATGAAGATCTGACAGATAACAACACAAGTCGTGGAGAAGTCAAGGAAACAAAGCAAACAGAAGATGGGTGGCCATTTCAAAAGGAGACTTTATTCGATCTGAAAGTGAATTTAGGGTCTGGAGAGACAACTCAGCAGGTGACAGCACCTGCTGCCGATGCAGAGGACCCGAGTCTGGTCCCCAGCACCTACATAATCGCAACCATCTGTAACTCCAGGCCAGGGGTCTGAAGGTGTCTTCTGGTCTCTGTAGGCACCTGGTCCGCGTGTGTTACACTTACTATAGACATGCAAACACAGCTCTCATACATGAAACAAGCTAATTTAATTTAAAGAAATTTTAAGTGAAATTGTATTACTAACATACAACTGATTCAAAACAACTATGTATTTATTTTTAATGATAACAGATGAATATTTACTAGCCTCTGAATACACAGTCTCAGGAGTCTGCTGAAGGAATCTGAGATTCAAAATGGGCGCTAGCCAATCCGCTTGAGAGAGGAGAGTGGCTGCTCTCAGATGGGCAGGCCTCCCACCACAGGGCTTGATAAGCTACAAATAGAAGGGTCTTGGCAGAGATGCACACACCAGAGACAAGGAAGGAACCACAGGACAGACTGGCAATGCACATACGTACATACATACATATGAGTGACGGACAGCTTAGCTGGAGGAAGGGCGTTGCTGTCGAGCCTTGAAAGGCGGCAGGCAACTCAAATACAAGCGCATTCTTTAGTGTCCCTTACACTGTCTCTGGTGCTCTCCCGTCTCAACTTCACATTTTAGGCCTTTACGAAGATGTTTTCCTGAGGGTAAAGAACTTCCTCCCTGGGGGGCTTAACAAGAAGGTGGGTTTTTGAGAAATGAAGGTGGTAGCATTCAGAAAACTCCCTAGGAACGGATTTGAACTGAAGGTTTCCTGGACAGGGTCTGCCTCACATCGGAAGTGATTTCACATTTGCTCTTCAGCCTATCAAATGATCCCACTAGGAAGTCTCCCCAGGAACAAGGAGTGGCCCTAAGCAGCTTTCCTCTAATAAACACTAGCTTAAAACTGTACAACTCAAAAGTATGAGTTCCTCATGTCCAGACACCTGCAGCCTCACCTCCAAATTGGTAGACGAGAGACAGAGAGAGTTGCTTAAGGTAGGTTCAGGGCTATAAGTGTGGTTCTCTCCCCCACTCCCGTCCCCGGCCCCGCACACCCTCCCTGTACTAGGAGATAGGAAATTACCCTTCAGTTTCCTTGTCAGAGTTAGAAAGTGCCACTAACCACCACATGAAGAAAACAATTCCTACATGAAGCCCTCCCTTAGGGCTGCTTATTCTAATGAGCGGTCACTGAGGCCGGGTACCTGTCCTCGTGACTGACAACCTGGTAAGTTTAATCGCAACGTCTCCAGTGCTTACATCTGTGGAAGAGGCACAGTCCTTTTCAGTGTACAAACTATGAAAAAAGTTCCCCCAAGTAATTATGGGCAAAAAATTACCCTCTTCATTTTTCCTGAGAGTTTGGAGAGACTTAAGCTTGTCTGTGTCTGCCAGCAGGAGCTTCCCAACAAAGAACAGACCATTAGTCATCCGAAAACTTAGCTGGAGGGGTAGCATAAGGTCTACATAAAACACATCAGCATCTACCAGGAAAATACAAATTATCTGAATTATTACATTGTCTCCCATGCAGATTTAAGGCTGAAATCTAGCCAACAAGGGAAGTGCTGTGTCCTAGAAATGGGATACACAGTTACAGCAAGCCACATGGTCTAGACTTCTTTCTGGTGCTGTGATCAAAACACAGACCAGAAGCAGGAAAGGGCAGGAAAGGGTTCATTGCAGCTTGGAGGTCACAGCCCATTGTTTAAGGAAGTCTGGGTAGGAACTGAAGCAGGAACCATGGAGCAATGCTGCTTGCTCACTTGTTCCCTGCCTTTCTCATTGGCTCACTCTTAGCTAACTTTCTTGTACTGCCCAGGACCCCTCCACAGGAGGTGATGCCGCCCACAGTGGGCTGGTGCTATTGACATGGACTGGATCCTCCTGTATCAATTAACAATCAAAGCAACCCCCACAGACATGCCCACAGGCTAATCTGATTGAGGGAATTCCCCATCTGAGGCCTTCCACCCAGGTGACTCTAAGCTGTGCCAAACTGACGATTAAAACTAACTAGGGTGCCATGTCTTATCCTGATCTGCCCAACACAGCATGTTTTCTCTTTTATCCTTTAATGTTTTATTAGTCACTAATATTTTGAAATTTACATATTTTAGAATCTGATTCTCCCTCTTCTCTCAAACACACACAAAAATAAATAAAATAATAAAATAGAACGAAGACCCAGAGGATGGGTAAACCACTCCAGTACTCCGTCCTTAGTGCGCGAGCTGATCACGTGGGTGCCACCTCTAGGCATCTGAGTGCATTTCTGCTTGAGCTTTGCTACTCCTTCTCTGCCTCCTGGGAAAGTTTTATGGTACTGATATTAGTCTGGCTTTTAATCTCCTCTGAGACATTATTGCCGCATACACTCTACCTTGTCAGGCATTGCCTAGAGATCCCTAAAATGAGCCCTGTCCAATACAATGGCACAGAAAGGGCAGCAAACACCCCACTTTATAAACAACAAGCAAATACTTCCTGTTACGATATGGTTCTGAAATTCCCACAAAGACCAAATGCAAAAGGTGGGTTCTACAGCTTGTGTGCCTGCTAGGAGGTGGTGCAAGCCTGGGAGGCGGAGCACAGTTGGAGGAAGCCAGACCCCAGGGACAGCAGCATCAGGAGCATCCCTACTCCACACACCCTCTCGCTCTCTTCCCACCATGGGTCACAGACAAAGTAACCTTTGCTCCTGTATGACTTCATCACCTCAGGCATGGTGTCCCAGCCAGAGAAAGCTGATTAATACACTTTTGTTTCTTCCGGAACATCTAGAAACTTCCTCTATTGCTAAAAAGAAATGGACAATAGTCATAAGCCAAACAGAATTTAGTGCTTCGTGTGATGGTGAATAAGTCCCAGAGGGAGAAAAAAGTAGATTCTTTGTGCTAATTTTTAAGGCTCCAAGAAATGTATTTAACCTCATTGGGCTTTGTCCCTGGCGAATCACAGTAGCCTAGCACAGCCAATGGGAAGACATCGCTCATCAGGTAATGTGACATAGCTTTGAACCATGACCACACACGGACAAAATGGTCCTAACGTTAAATGATCAGCAAAAAAAGTTACTTCAGTTTCTGGTTAGGTCAGCATATTTATTTAGGACAAGTGATTCGCTGGGAAATTATGTGAAGTATAAGTGAGCTTATTTGGTGATTTGGGGTGCAGTTCACAGCTAATTCATCCTGGCAGGTGCACCGGGGAACCAGTCCTCTCAGCTTGGGGGCACCACAGGAGTCCGAGAGAGCCTTCCTATGGCTGGAAAAGCTGTCGGTCACAGCTGCTCATGACAGCCAAAGTCAACTCTGGGGCTCCACCATTGCTCCAAATTCTGGGGATGTCACATTGCTGCTTCCCAGCATGCCTGGGTCTGCCTGCTGGCTCCTTTGCAGCTCATCTTCGTTTGCAGGCAGGTGGCTTCCACCTGGATGAGCAGGCAGGCTGGGCTGCTCAGTCTCTGTAAAAAGATGTCAGTCCCACCATCTGCTTGTCTGGTTTGCAAGAATAGACTAGAATCTGGCCTTATTTTACCACAGAGAGGAAAAATTTCTAGGCTCTAATCAGAGGAGGCAACCTCGAAGCAACACAGGAGAGCTTCTGTCAGAGCATGGCTCACTAAAGAACAGGCCATGATGGGAGTATGAGGTTATAACACGCATGACCCTAGTCGGCAGTGTTGGGAGTGTAAAGTTATAACATATATGACCTCAAGTGGGCAGCGACAGGAGTCTAGGGTTAAAACATGTATGACCCCGAGTGGGCAGTGAAGGGAGTCTAAGCTTACAACAGTATGACCCCCCAAGCAGGCTGTGATGGGAGTCTAAAGCTATAACACGTATGACCCCGAGTGGGCAGTGATGGGCGTCTAAGGTTATAACACGTATGGCCCCTGGAGAACAAACTCCCCATCCTCTTTAACCTCTGCAGACTCCATGTCACTGCCATGTCCCCTGCTTTCTCCAGAAGGAGCTGAAATGGACCCACGGATCTTTGTAAACTCTGGGCGCTGGGTCACTCGTTCTTGTGAAGAAATCCGGCTGAGCTGCGCTCCTGCGGGATTAGGAGGCGTCTCCTTCCTAATAATGAGTTCTTCTTTTCACTGCCAGGAAGCTGAGGACAATCGCTGGACTCAGCCGTCGTAACTAATCCAAGCATTTGGGGTAGATGGCGTTCTGATCTCTCTCTCATCTTTAATCCCCTATTTCCTCTTATTTTTACCCTGTTAATTTATTACGCAAAATTATCGTCATCAGCTTTTCAAACTAGTGAGGAATTGTCTTGTTGTGCTTCTAATATTTGTTCATTAAAAAAATATGTGACCATCACATATAATTGCTTGATCTCACAGTAAGATGATCTTACAGAAAAAATACTGATAAAAAATGAAAATTTCACCAGAAGTGGTGACACACGCCTTTCATCCCAGCACTTAGGAAGCAGAGGCAGGTGGGTGTCTGTGAGTTCAAGCCAGTCAGGTCTACCTGGAGAGTTCCAGGTCTAACAGGGTTACATTGTGAAATCTTGTCTCAATTTTTTTTCTTAAAACTTTGATCACATGCATGAATTACATTTTTAAATGCTTTCTCCTCTCTCTGCTACTTCAGGTAAACCAGTGTGTCACTGACGATTCCCGAGGAAGAAATGCCAGTGAAGGGACCAGGCTAGAGAAACCTGGCAGCGCTTCAGCTGGTGTGCACCCCGGCAGAGCAGCGCTAGAAGCTGCGGGCCAGACAAGTCACTCCACACAGACAGATGCTGGGAACTGGGAGCAGTTATGCTCACCACTATACCACCAATGCCCGCTGTCGCTGGTAACTGAAATCCCTGCCCAGCTTCCTAGGTCAAGCACGGCAAAGATAGAGAGAGAGAAAGAGAGAGAGAGATCAGTGAGGGGAAACAGCAAAGGGGAAGGGTGCAAACGGGGAGAATTCAGGTCTCTGCGAGGGTCTATACCTGTGTGACACGGGCTTGCGGTTAGTGGTTGTAAGGGTGGGGACAAAGGACGGCTGCAGTGCCCATGGAACTCGTGGTTTTCCCGCCAGAATGTCATCTTCCATGTTAATGTCTCATTGTGTCTATAGAAGGCAGAAGATCGCTTTCTTTGGAATCCAGTTACAAGCATGCTAGTGTGAGTGATCCCATGTGTTAGAGGCTGCTGTGTGACTGTGACTGGGGAATGTGAGGTGCAGGAAGACGGACAGTGTCTGCAGCTTTTAAACAGATCTGTTATAAACCCCCTTATTCATGGAACATGGTTATTTAAAGACCACCCTTCTGAGCTAGCTGGATCACTCCACAACAAGGAGAAGGGTTGTTGCCCAGAGATCTGAGAGCGTGCACGGGTCTGGCTGATGCGCATGGCCAGGATTGTAGACAGCAAAGACCTCTGGAAATGGGTAATGGGATAGCACAACACACGGATGTGCAAAATGGCAGTCCACTAAATGGTCAAAATGCTACAAATGCACATATTTTGTAGAAGCCTTGTAATTAAAGGACATGCAATAATGGGTAAATTGAAGTGTAGACTGTTTACCTCTAGTGTCCAGAAGAACAGTTAGAAACCTGCTGAATAAAGTGGGCAAGTCTACCACACATGCAACAGCTGTAGAAAAAGACTGTGACCTGAGTATCAGTGGTTAAATCTGCCTCCTGCCTGCTCAGCACAGACAGCCAATAACCCAAATAGTTAAGCGCACCAGGCAAGAGGAGACTACTGGGCAAATCAGCCCAGAGGCTTTCCATCGTGCAATAATGGGACAGGTGCCATTCCTTCGAGTCTGTGCTCCCAACCACAGCACCTGTTCAATGCCAAGGTCAAGGGAAATCCTTTACTTTATTGCAGTTCTTTCTCAGACTCACAAAACCCACCACAAAATCCAGTTGAGGACAGACAGTCAAAACCTAAGAGGAACGGGTAAACTGAGTCAAGCACTTTACACGCATCTGTTTAATTCAGCCTCACAACATCCTACAAGAAAGGTTTTGTGGTTACCCCCTTGTCCAGATGAAGAAGCAGAAACGTAGGAATGGAATCAACGGGTACAAAGTGGCAGGGGTTGCTGCTCGCCTCCTCAAGTACCTAGGAACATGCCCTTCCTTACAGCAGTGACCACACCCCTCAGTCAGGATGGCTGCCGTCAAGAACCTGACGGCAAATGTCAGAGAGGGCTTGGGGGAAGAAGAGCCCTTATCCCGGGGGGTGGGGTGCAAGTTAACACACCCATTGCGAAGTCAGTTTCCTCAAAGAATAAAAATAAGATTTCCACATGGCCGAGCTCTTCCACCTTCTGGGCATATATACCCAGAGAGCTTTATATCCTACCAGAGATACTTGTACATCCGTGTTTACTGCAGCTCCATCTAAGATGGCAAGGAAATGGAACAACCTATATGCTCACCAACAGGAAAATGGAGAATGAAAACTTGGCTACATATAAAATGGAATATTATTCAGCTCTGAAGAAAAATAAAATAAGAAAATTTGCAAAAATCAAGAGATATATTCAGAATGTATAATATCAGTTTAAGGCTGCCCAATCTCCAAAAGGAAAAGGAAGCTTGTTTTCCCCCAGATGAGGCCCCCAGCCTGCGACACATTGTGCTCGTGTGGTAACAGCAGAACACCTGGAAATGACAGTAACAAGGGTGACAAAGGCGACAGGAAGGGTGGGGTGCAGGGGAAAGACACTGAGTCCAAAAGAGGGCAGAAAGCAAATCGTTTTTCTGGTTTTAACTCTGTCGTATTTCTTCTCTTTAGCGGTGAATAAGCGCATCAAACTGCGTTTTGATAGTGAATGTGGTAAAGTCTAAGTGGAGCTCACAGCTTCAGGATGGCCATTCCAACCGCACAGAAGATGCGAAGAGTTGGAGCCTGGGCGAGGGTGTGAGTGCCTTCCTTACCCTACCTGTGCAATGCTTACGGTGAAGTTACTGTTCGTGATTATCTAAAAAGAAAAGGAAAATGATGAGAAAGGGAGCCTTTCATAGCATTAGGGTTCTCCTAGGACAGAAAGCAAGTGGGGGAGGAGACGAAGAGTAGAACCCACATCCTGTGCTCATGCTGCCCTTGCTGGGAACGTGGCGGCTCACCATGGGTCACATCCCTGCAGAGTAAGGAGAGGCTCTGCCATGAAGGAGTGTGAGTAGCATGGTGAGTCCCCTGCATGCTCTCAGGACACACCCCCCATGATGATGCTGTTCTAGAGCATTCTCCAGCTCAGTACCACAGAGACACCTGTTAGACAAGCTGTCTATAGGCCCTTGGCTCTGGGGCATGGCCTGGGCAGTTCGAAGGTGCTCACTCTGTGTTCTTTCACCAGGTTCCTCCACATGAGGTGGAGAGGGGAACAAGGGACAAGAGAAGGCTCTTCCCTGAGTCATATACTCGCTTCTTGGCCAGGTAAAAAAAAGATCTACCTCTGGCGCCTATAGAAGTCTATTTCTTTGTGTCTAACTTCCCCATGGTAAACTGTGCCATGGTGTGCAAATCTCTAGCCATGATGGTGTGGAGAGAGGCTCTTCTATGTACTGTACTGGGAAATCACTAGATTTGTTGGTGCATTCTGTATAAGGTCCCAGGAGTTGTTGAGAGATGGGTAGGGTGGTTCAACTAGGAAAAAAAACGAAAGTTTTATTTGTGCCTTCCAAGTGGGTTAAAGGTGTGGTAGGAACTGGTCTATCCAGAATCTAGAAAAATAACAGAGAAGACGTGCTTGAAATACATTTGTTGACTAACTAAAACGGGAATGCCAGTCAGGCAGTGGTGGCACACATCTTTGATCCCAGCACCCAGGAGGCAGAGGCAGAGGCAGAGACAGGTGAATCTCTGTGAGTTTGAGGCCAGCCTGGTCTACAGAGTGAGTTCCAGGACAGCCAGGGCTACACAGAGGAACCGTGGCTTGAAAAAGCTAAAAGAGTGACTGTCCTAGCTTAAACATGCATATATACATATACTAATATATATCCTGATATATCCATATTATTACATATCATACATATCCTAATATGTACATATATTATACACATGCATCATATATAAAACATGTGACATTGTATATTGTATCTCCTAATATATATATGTTATTATATATTATACATGTATTATATATTGCACATATATTATATTACATGTTGACATATATCCTAATATGTACATATGTTATTATATGTCATACACATATGCAGTATATGTACAATGTATTATATATCCTAATATATAGATATTATTATAGATTATACATATATCCTAACATGTACATATATATTATATATGTGTCCTAATATATTCATAGGAAAAAGACAGCTCAGTCATAAAAGTGCCCATCTCTCTTTGAACTGGACATGTATGAATATAAAATGGAATAAACAGAATTACTGGCTCCACCAATTCCAAGGTGGGCTGAGCAAGCAATAAAACCAGCACTGAGGCTCCAGGAGAGAATGTTATTTGTTTATTTTTTGTTTTGTTTTCTGTCAAGATAGAAAATCCTCAAATGAATAAATAAGATAACTAAAGAGCTAAATTCCAGAGAGAAGTTTCCTTGACTCACCGTGAGACCTGTGACTCTCTCAAAATGATATCAGAGGTCAACATTACAGTCAGTTTTGTAATGATGCCCATTCCTTTTGAAATTCTTAACTTCCCAAACCCATGGGGATTCTAAATATATATAAGTAGATATTTACATGTAAATATATAGCATTCTATAAACATAAACAAATGGATGTTATTTAACTCACGGAGGAATTATCTGTTTGGATCTTTCAACACCATCTGTTCACCTATAGATCCCTCCACTCTATTTCTAGAAGCTTCCCAATCTCATATGGCAATGATATTATGATCAGTGCTGCAAACAACTATAAAAAAATTTCTCAGATGCAAAACGGTGTTGATTGCTACAAATGCAAATGAAGCCCCATGCAACGTCCACAGCATCAACCTGATGCATCTTGGCTGCAAAGCACAAACACGTACGCTATCAGGTAGGGAGCTAATCTGTCCTTAGCAGTGTATAGTTCTGCTCTGAACATTAGCAGTTCTTGGAGAAAAGTGAACAACCTCTGCCATCTGTGCCACAAGGAGCATAAATCACGTCTGAGCTCTCATTCCAGCATCACCTTACATGTGAAGCCCCATACGTGCAGCTCAAGGAAAGCTGCAATTAATTGATCCGTGAGGCTCTCTGCTATTGGCTGTTACACGACACAGCAGACACAGCTCTGCATCCTCTCACACTTGTGCACTGGAGATCAAATGTCTCCCCTGCATTCATCTCTGCTCCTTCTGCGTCTCTCTCCATCTGCATTCCCTTATCCTCCCATCTCGTCCCTGTCATCTTTCTTGTTTAATAAGCGTTCATCTGCCCTCACCAAATCTTGGCCTTTTGCCCTTCTGCAATCAATTGGTTTCTTGCTGCACACAAGCTAATAATGTGCATTTTAATTCTGTGAAGGTTATTTGCATAAATAAACACCATAACCTAATGACTTTAGAAAACTCACATCTAGAGATGTACATATTGATGACTAAAACACCAATTCGAATATTCTTACTTGGAACCCTAAAGTATAGATGATAGATAGATAGATAGATAGATAGATAGATAGATAGATAGATGATTGATAGATAGATGATAGATAAGTGGATAGATAGATAGATAGATAGATAGATAGATAGATAGATAGATAGGCAGACAGATATGTGATAGATAGATGATAGATAGATAGATAGATAGATAGATAGATAGATAGATAGATAGAAGATAGATAAATGATAGATGAGAAGATAGACAGATAGATAGATGATAGACAGACAGATGGATAGAGATAGGTTATAGATGGATGATACATGAATATATAGCAGATTCACGAGTGCATCTCCTCCTTTGTGTCTGGCGTGTTAAGAAAGAGCAGAAACAAGACACACCATCACCATGCGCACAGTTATCATGTACCTTGGCTCATGTAGTTTATATCCTACTAGGGTATAAAGCAAGTACACAGTGTGCCCTGGAGATGCCACGTGACCTTCACGTGACTGGGACACATGATGGTCCTGCAGGAGCAGGGGAGGGTGTGGCCTAAATGTTAGAGGAAATCTGGAGACTTAAAGGATAAGAAGGGGTCAGCTAGGGGTAGAAGGCAGGGAACAGCCAGTAGGCACTGAGAGCTGGTGAGAAGACAACTTGGTGCAGAAGCAGCAGAGTCGCCATATCTTCATACTAAATCCTAAAGGACCGACAGTCAAATAGCCAGGCCAGGAAGACGGCACAGAGTCGAGGACACGGAGCTTCTCTGGCTTATAATGGAGATGTTGTATGCAGGGTCAGGGACAATGAGGAGTTTCACTCTTCTACACGTAGACAGCCAGTTTCCCCAGCACTATGTGTAGAAGTAACTCAGTGTGGTAATGGTGCAGACTTCACACCTGAACCGCTGTACCAACCACGATGGAAGAGTCTCCCCCACATCTTTAAGACTAGGGAGTGACACCTGTGACGTGGTCTACCCTCGTGGCATCAGGCCCAAAGGAAAGACCTCCTTGGTCCCTAGTGATAGATTTTATGTCTTTAGTGGGGGATTCTGAGGCCCTGGACACAGGCCAAGAAGGAAGGGTGTGATCTTCAGGTAGGTATCCCCTGTGGTCCATGGAGACTTTCCTCACTTCACGTGTATGAACATGGCGGAGATGTGCCAAGTGAATGCCTGCAAGCTGCCCAGGATATTCTTCAGAGCTGAGGACCTGTGGACCAACTGGTCAATCACCCCATCACTGAGGTTCAAGAGGGGAGACAGATCTACAACAGGTAAATAAGGGGTATTGTCCTGGCAAGTTTTGTGTCAACTTGACTCAAGATAGAACCACTTGGAAAGAGGAAAGCTCAAATGAGAAAATGCCCCTAACAGACTGGCCTGTGGGCATTTTTTTTTTCATTGATATTCACAGGGGAGGGTCCAGTTCACTATGAGAAGTACCACTCCTGGGCTGGTAGTGGGCCTGGATTCTATAGGAAAGCTGGGCAAACCACAGAAGCAAGCCAGTAAGCAGACCTCCTCCATGGTCTTTGCTTCAGTTCCTGCCTCCAGTTTCCACCCTGACTTTTCCTTAGTGATGGACTGTGATGTGGAAGTGTAAGCTAAAATAAACCCTTCCCTCTTCAGAATGCATTTGGTGTGGTGTTTATCACTGCAATAGAAACCCTAACTAAGACAGGTGTATTTCCTGAGAATATCCCGTGGGGCTACCAGGCTGTTTAGGCAGCTTCGAAGCAAACAGAGTGGTGCGCACAGCTCAGACAGCATTCTAGCTTACACACATTAGGTGGAAACAACCGAGATTCAGTACAGTGGGTGCAAACAGACGTATCTGCGTCTGTGCAATGAGCACAGCAGACTATTTCCGGAAGGAGGAACAGACTGAGATGAGAGAGGAGTTGCCTTGGAAAGGGACCGAGAGACCCAAGATTGCAGCACCAGTAGAAGAGAAACCAACGCTTCAGAAGACACCCGTTCACACTGCTCGCCTTGTTTACAATGTTCAGTGTTACTTTCTTAAAGTTAATCACCAATCAAATCATGTATAACAAAATTAATGCAGTTCAGAGAAAATACATGAAATCACCCTGAGGCACTCAAAGGTTCTGGGACTTTAGAAAGGACAAATGTGCCGATCAGAGTTAGTCCTGGGCAGTGAGTGAAGGAGAGGGGGAGGGGTATCTGTCAGGGGATTCACCTGGCCATGCCCTGATGGAGATGGAGCCTCCACCAAGCTTAGCCTAGTGCTGCCAAACATCTTAACTGTAGAATTAAATGCTCTGGGCTCTGATTCCAAGATCACTGAGCAAGCTTTCAGCCATAATTTGTTCTTCTTTAGAAATAAGCTTGTGTGGAAAGAGATTCTTGTGCTGATCTCTGTGATCTATCTCATGAAATAATCATGTGAACTCTTTATATCGCAATATGACAACCAAGAAGGATGGAGGAGTGGAGGTGGGGGTGGGGAGACCATCATCTTTGGAAATGAGAGCCCCGGAGAAATTATTAGCAGGGTCATGACAAAAATCAACATTTTGAAAAGGCCAGTGCCACTCCCATGTCCATTCTGGCCTAAAAAGCTACATATGCCTAAAGTGGGTAAGGAGGCAGGCATGCAAGCTAGGGGCTATCACAGTATTGTAAGGAAAAGATGACAGTGATAGAGGTTACATTGTTTTAAATTAAGTATTTATTTGATGTGTGTTTTCCCTCTCAGACTGTAAGCTCCCAAAAGGAGACGAGGTCAGCCTTTCTTAGCACATCCCAAGTATGTAGCACAGCATCTGACACAAGTAAAAGTCCAGTAAATATTTTTAAAAAGAAGGTATGGGTAAGGAAAGAGGAAACAAAATGGACAGGAGAGCTAACGAGAAAAGATTATGTTTGTTTAAGAAACGTTTGAGTTGACAAGGTTAACTCAAAAAAATCAGTAGTCCTCCTTTACACGGATGATAAATGGACTGAGAAAGAAATCAGAGAAATGTCAACCTTCACAATATCCAGAAATAGAATAAAATATCTCAGAGTAACCCTAACCAAACAAGTGGAAGACTTGTATGACAAGAACTTTAAACTTTTGAAGAAAGAAATTGAAGAAGATATCAGAGAATCTAGACAGCAAAGAGGACCCTAAGAGAAACATACATGGATCTAATCTACATGGGAAGTAGAAAAAGACAAGATCTCCTGAGTAAATTGGGAGCATGGAGACCTTTGGAGCGGGTAAAAGAAGAGGGGGGAGGAAGGGACGGAAGCAGAGAAAAATATATATAGCTTAATAAAAATAATAAAAAAAGAAAAAAGAAAAGGAATTAAGCTCAAAAAAAGAGAAAGAAACATTTGAGTTGAGTTGATAAAAGAATGACTACAGTAATGTAAAGGAAGAGAGACCCAGGTTTCTGGCCTGTGATCCCAAGTGGGCGTGGCATCATCTGTTAAGGGTAGATGGTTTAGAGACACTGACCATGAATTTAATTTGTAAGTGCTGAGTGTCATACACTATTGCATATCCAGAGGGAGTGTTCAGTAACGCTGAGCTCACAGACCCAAAGATGATCACTGGAAGTTCATGAGAACATGGATGAGATTTCATTAGCATGAAGAAGGCAGCCGATGCTGTACCTAAGGATGGAGCACCCCAGGAACAGAAGCATCTGTGGTCAAAACTTCAGGGATATCAACTTTTAATGGAGAACCAGAAGATGACTCCACAAGAAAGGCCCAAGGGCAGCAGCTAGAGATAGAGCACCATGTGACCCATGAACCAGGGGAAAAGTGTTTCAAGAAGGAAATGGCAACAAAGCCACGTTCTTCTAGGATGTCCCCAGATCAGGGCAGAGTGTTACAGTTTAAGAATTTCCATCAGGAAGGTTGTGGAGGGAACAGGGGTGGAGAGACACACATGACAGGGGATTAGATCAGTTTTGAGATCCAACTTTGGTGGGGCAGGATTCTTAGCATGTTTAGCTGCACTATACTGTTCTCAACAACACCTGGGGAGAGTCTTTAGCCCTAATGAAAGAGTTTAATCAGCGAGAAGCTATGATTTAATCCTTGTTGATATGGTGTCCTCCATCATCATCCTCATAGAAGGTAACCAAAGAGACAAGTAAGCTAGGAACACTCCAGAGCTTCATCCACAGTAGACCAGACATGTCAAAAATGTCGTCAATAAACATAGAGCAGCGAGATTAGATATCAACACTTGAGCTAGCTAGAGTAAGCACTCAAAATTCAGGCCGATGGTACATTTTAGTCAGAATGTTATCTCTCTCTGGGAGGGGTCAGAGGATCCCAATTATCTTGGTGAGGATCCACAGGAAGGACACTGTCCAGTGCAGCAGAGAGCTGACTTGAGGGTGACTTAGAGAAATCCTACACGTCAGAATTCTGCTACCCAGCCACCCACAGTACCACAACACGCTCTGTTAAAAAAAATAAATAAATAAAAAGACTAAATATGAGAACAAGAAAAGGAAGTGCCGGTGTATGGCTGACTGATCAGAAGCAAGAGTCTTTTAAAGGTTATCATCCATCTAAGTCCCTACTTTTAGGTTCAACATTGAAGCTGTTAAGAGTCAGATGGTCACAGCATCCCAGACCCAATGTTGCTTTTATGAACCAAGGATTCCGAAGGGGCCAGACCCTCTCACTCCCTCTGATAGTTTCAACACACCTTGGAAGTTGCTTTCTCTGCTGTAACAAACACACCTGAGGCTGAGCCAATTTTGTTTGCAGTTCTCCAAAGCCAAGTGCTTGGCAAAAGTGACTACATGGTGTCTGGTGAGGTCTCATGACGGCCATGCAGAATGGAACTGGAGGAGACATGGGAACATGTCTTACAGCAACCCACTTTCACTGTAATGAAAACAATGAAACATGCCACCTGACTCACTCCCCCAAATCAGAGTACCTCCAGAAACCCTCAGTTCATTCATGGGGTCCAGACCCCATGGTCTATTCAGCTCTCACTAGGTTCTGCCTCTAAGACCCCACCAATTCTCTATAACATATATGGGGACTGAGGTTCCAGCACAAGGACCCTTGAGGTCAGACCTCATGCAAAGGTTGTCAAAATTCAAATACCATCTTCCTGTAGAGGGCTCCTTCTACTTAGACCAGGCTCTGTTACCCATGTTCTGTGTTAACTTCATTCAGCCCAAGTCCAGCTGGAAGAATGGTGGTCTTCTATGCAGGAAGGGCGACAAAGCAAGATTCCTCCCAATCCTTTAGCATTTGCCACCAGATCCCCACTGTGTGTGTGTGTCTGTCTGTCTATCTGTCTGTCTATCTGTGTCATTCTGTCTGTGTCCTGGGAACATGAGGAGGGGATGAAAAGTACCACAGACATAAGAAGGAGTTGCAAAACCACAAAGGAAAGTGCCAAAGCACCCAGGTGTTCTTGTCAACTTAGACTGCTACAAACAGAGTGTGTGCGAATAAGTCATTTTTGACAACAGAAGTTTATTGCTCATAGTCTGAAGGCTGGCAAGGCCAAAAGCAAGGTCCCAGCAGATGCTGTGTCTAATGGGGCCTATTTATCACATGTGGCACCTTCTATATGTGTCTTCACATTGTAGAGAGAACAGCTGAGCTCTCAAAAGTCTCTTTCTAAACGGTGTTCATTCTGTTCACAAAGGGTCTGCCACCTCCTGGCATCACTGTTTCGGGGGTTCAATGTCAACATATAAATCTAGGGGTGGACATAAGCATCCAGTCATAGGACAAGGGATATGAAACCTCCTGTGGCACCCGAGAGGAGGTCCTCAGACACCTTTGAAGTGACCCTGGATCCAACTGAACAGTAACTGCAGTTGGTTGGCTTGTTTGGGGTTTTCTCTTCGGTTGACTGGTTGTGTGGTTGTGTGGGTGGGGAAATTTAGGCAGTTTGTCGATGGGCTGGGCAGTTGGATGGGTGGGTGGCTGGGTGGTTGTGTGGTTGTGTGGGTGGGGGTGATTCAGGCAGATTGTCGGTGGACTGGGTAGTTGGATGGGTGGGTGGCTGGTTGGGTGGGTGGTTGTGTGTGTTTGGGGAAATTTAGACAGTTTGTCGGTGGACTGGGTAGTTGGATGGGTGGGTGGCTGGTTGGGTGGGTGGCTGTGTGGTTGTGTGGGTGGGTGGTTATTTAGGCGGTTTGTTGGTGGGTGGGGTGATTCCTGGGTGTTTTGTGGTACTGGTGATTGAGCCTAGAGCCTTGACACACGAGGTGTGCCTTCTACCACGGAGCCACTTCCTCAACCAGTCTGTTTGTTTTGGAGAGAGGTGCTTGGTTGTGTTTTATTTTTATTTTTTAATCATACCCTGCCAGGGAATTTAAAGGTCACCATGTCAAGCTCTCTTGCTCACATATAACAAATGAGTAAGGCAGCTTCAGCAAAGAATGCGGCCTGTGTACAGCGAGCAAGAGTCACATTTGGCTGTGATACCTCTCTCACAGCAAGGGACTCTGGAGTCCATGAAGTAGAAACAAACCCTGTAGCAAGGCTTTTGAAATATTTTCATTTAAATATTGATAATTTAAATATTTATTCATTTATTTATTTATTTGTGCTCATGTACAGACATGTGTGTGTAACTGTATGTGTATATGTGCTTGTGTGTGTGTGAAGTTCAGAGGACAGCTGGCAGGAGACAGTTCTATCCATGGTCTTAGGGATCAAACTCAGGTCCTCAGGTTGGGTGGCAAGTCACCTTACCTACTGAGCCATCTTGATCTCTCATCCTTTTAAAAACATTTTTTTTCTGATCTTACCCAGTTGTACTGTATTTCACAAGTCATGTGAAAAGGCAAATCCCAGCATCCTTTGATTCAGATCAGTCTCTGTTTGTGTTGAACAATCATCAGAGACACAGAAGAGAAACTAACATTTACAAACTCTGCTCGGAGATGCCCCGCCAGGTCACGGGCAAGCCAATAGGGCAATGACTGAAATGAAATGAGAAGAGTAACTTAATGCAGCTAACCCTCTGTTGCCAGGAGTTTCATGGACCCCTATAACTCAGCCTGAAGGACCACACAGAGCCCATGTTCAGCAGAGATTTACCTAGGCATAGTCACAGGGTGCTACGCGAATATCATTCTGGCGTGTACGGGTATGCATAAAGACTGCAGGAAAGGTTGGGGATCTGAAAGCTAATTGACCTTCATTTGACATAGAAAAGGAACTCTAAATAGAGCGTAATTAACAGTTTTATTCCCTATATAAGAATATTCAAAATTATTGAAGTCACCTAAATAATGTATCTCTTAACAGACTGCAAAGAAACTAAATGAAAGAGGGAGTGGGAGGGGAAATGGGGAGAAACATCAGTCCACCCCTTCCCCCACCACGGCGCCATAAACATTTATTCAAATCTCCAGAAATCTTTTGCCTGCGTTCTGAAAACCAAATCCAGGCAACTGCAGTTGAAGAGACTGAGGCCTGGGGTTCACTGGGGTTCCATCCCTAACTACGCCCTACTCCATCAGAGCACTGGGCAGACAAGTGAGTCTGGCAGCCCCTCATAGACCATCAAAGTCCTCACCTACTTCAGGGCGAGAGCCCATCAGCTTCATCTCAGGTAACGTCCCACGGGAAACCTGAGCTCTGTCTTAGAGGTGTTTTCTCACTGGAGCGTTCTGACGTGACAACATGAAGGACAGCAGCTAAGTGGACCCTGAGGTTTGCTCACTGGCTTGACTGTGGAGCTGGGTCTGCTGTCTTAGAGCATTGAGAAAGAAGGGTGGAAGAGAGGCCAGGGAAGGAGAAATCTGTACTCTCGGGCCACAGGTCTGTCAGGGAGCTATCAGACTATATAAAGGGCTGGCGGCCCCGACTATGACAAAGACGTCCTTCTGTCCTGGGTTCTATGCTATTCTCCGGTATCAGCCCACCACACCGGTCCATTTGGCATTCCTCATCTGGGCCAAGTCATGAGGACTTTTCTTTGTAGCCCCATTTTGTGAAGAGCTGTGTAATAAAGGGGACCGTATATGCAGCTATGCTTTCTTCAGTGTAAGTTCAACACAAAAAGGCATGTCTTCCCATGCGAAGGTAGAGTCACTGCTTTGGAATCTCTAATGGCCCCAGCCTCTTTAATTGCATTTCTCACATAGAATGTGTTTGTGCAGAAAAAGCCATCCCAAGCTTGTCTTCCCATTGCTAAAAATTCTCTAACTGTGGCCTGGAGTTAGGCCTCTGTCTGAAGACAAAGAACTGAGGAGCAATCCCCAGTAGAGAGGCCACGATGCTCGCTTGGATGCAAGGAGACAAAACTTCTTATTCCTGCAAGACCGTGGGGATTTTGCATAGAGGAGGATAGAGGCTCTAGGGCCCCTTCTCCTCCTGTGGTCTCGATGTGAAGCAGCCTTTCTGAACCATGGCCATACCACCCCGTCTCATTAGACCAGCACCGCCATGCCACGTTAGCAGTTCACGTTTTAAAAGACATAGTTTTGGGAAATTCAGAGCAAGACACGCCCGTGCCACACTCTGACATAAAGATTTTCAGAGAGTCACCAGGCACCCTCTTCTTCCACTGCTGCTGCCAGGACTGGAGCCCCCAGGCCCTAGCTGAAGCTTCCGGGAACTGTAAAGCCAGGAGAAGCTCGTCTGAGCATTAAAAGCAAAACTCTCCACTTACAAGGAGGCCAGAGTCCTGGAGACAGGGTAACCAGGTAGTGATGTCTGGGGTGGGAACCCAAAAGTCACACTTCCTGTCTCCATGACACCTGCAGAAAGAACTTAGTGTCCGCACGCTGTCTCTCTTTGGAGAGAAGTGGTAACTTCGGGAATATTCGTGCACTCATCTCCAGATCAATATTTATGATTTCCCAATCTCTCGGACACTCTAGAGAGTGCAGTAAGTGGTGGGGGGGGGGAATCCTGATGGTGTGGGATCTTTGCCTTTTTAATGGAGATCGACCAGCAATCAAACGTGGGGCTAAAATTATCAGGCTACCTTCATGCTCAGGTCTCTGCCATGTGGGGCAACAGGCTGAGATTTGTATTTTAAAATAGCTTGACAAAGTAGATCATGAAAGATGATCAAGCAACTAGAATCTATGGTTCTAGGCTCTTTTGTGCTCTCTCTCTTTCCCTCCCTTTCCCTCTTTCTGTTTCTCTCTCTCTCCCTTACCCCACATACACATATGCACATACAGGCCAAACAAAAATTCTGCCATCTATAAATAATATTTTCTATCCTGTATCCCCTTACTAATTTATAGTCATCAAGAGGAACTAGATACTAACATTGCTCAAAGGGATGGCAGATACAATGCCATATTCTACTTCATAGCTTTTGTTTACAAGAAACATTCGAGCAATTAAGAAAAACCAAGGTGGCCTAAAGATGATGGCAGTATATGGTCCCCAGTAAAGGTCGATAATATTGCTCTCCTTAATAGATAGGCAATAAGTTCAAACCAGGGAAATGGCTTGCCACTTAATGCAAAAAAAAAAAGGATGTGACAGGGAGAAATTAAATTTTCTTTCCCCAGCTAAACAAAAACTCTAGGTTT
Source organism: Chionomys nivalis (assembly GCF_950005125.1). NCBI lineage: Eukaryota > Metazoa > Chordata > Mammalia > Rodentia > Cricetidae > Chionomys > Chionomys nivalis. The sequence goes on along the minus strand of NC_080098.1, from coordinate 72,495,784 downwards.
TACCCTTCAATAGCGTAGATATAGTCAGAGATCAAATAGATTCTCCCTAAGGGGAGAGAGGCTTAGCCAACTCTTCACCCTAGTCAACAACTCTGAAAGAGATGCAACGAAAGGTTTATGGACTGGAAGCAGCGAATGACCTTAAACAGACCTACAGGCAGCTCCAGGGAGCTAGGATCACTTTGCTTCAACCTCCCACCACTTGCTTGTAACAATATATAAGCCAGCTCTTCTCTTGACTCCAAGCACTCTGAATTCCCATAAGGAAGTATCACTTTTCAGAGAAGAAAATCAAACACATTTTCCTGGACATCCAATGACAGGAGGTGGGAGAGAGTCGGGTCACAAGGGTCACGGGGCCTTTTACCCAGCACAACAGAACGGGATTGAAGGCATGAAACTAGAAAGACTCCAAACGGTTGTGCTGAGCCAAGGGATGGACACACCTCCACTATGAGGACAGCAAGGTTGCACCTCCGGCTTGCAGACTGTCTGAGAAATGAATAACTTTGCAGTTATCAAAAAAGCCCAGTGTGGCTTGTGCAACCACACTCGAAACAAAATGCTGAAAAGCTGAGTCCCGAAGTTCTAGAATCATCAGTGGAAGAGCTGCCGAGTGGGTACCACATTGATGCCTTGGCTGAATCTTTGTGAATGCCAGGATGTTTTAAACACAATTAATTGCAATAGCAAGGCTTATTAAGGTACCAGGGCCAAAATCAATGTATTAATGGCACAGCATTCCTGTGCTTAACCAGGCGATGGTAAAATGCACATAGACGGGCTGGCAATAGAAGCTGTGAATTCTATTATGTTGTGCTAGGAGAAAGAAATATTAGACTTGGTTCAAATTATTGCCCCCAGTTCAGAGAATACCACTCAAGAAGTCCAGAAAAGGATCCCTACTGGTCACCATAAACACATGCCATGTTAAAATGCATGGCTCCCACAATGTGGATTACTGAATGCTATGGACCTGGACATTGAAAAACAAAAGTTTACCATGGTAAACTGGTTTTAGCAGTAAGCTAAGATGGCAAGCTTAACTGTGCCTTTTACCTAACACTTGGATGAGACTTAACATTGCCCTTTGCAATACACGTGGGCATTTGACACAATGTTGACAGAATTGACAGAATACAGAATTGTCCCCCGCCACAATGTGGAAACCTAGATGGCCGTAATCCCAGCATCACTGCACTAACATGTGACATCACTACTGTTTGAAAAGTGAATTTGGCAGAACCGTGGCATTAACCGTGTACAGACATCAGTAGCTGCCACTTGGCAATGGGATGCTGAGCATACATTAGTGATCCTCACAGAGAAATACGGATCTAGGCAGATCAGCTCAGCTGAAAAAGAATGTCACAGACATGCTGTGACACCAAGATTTCTAATAAAATAGATTCAAACAATGGCTCTGACATCATAGAATCGAGCTGACTTCAACTCTGAACAAACACGGCGTCCTATCTGTTAGCTAATCTATGCATATATTTTCAAAATATTCTGACATTTCTCTAGAGAGAACCCTAAGGGGCACACACCATGGTTGAAAATACAGACATTAAAAGACACATTATCTTTCAATCTATACAGTCAGCTGTTGCTTTAGCAAGTTCTGAAGGCAGATTACAGGTATCATTCCCGTTTTCAAAGGCCAGAAACATGTAACTTTAGCGGTAGGCTGGTAAACTCAAGTGCTGGCCCAGACTATACTAGGAATAGCACTGGACCAAATCATGGAATTCAGTTCCAACTTTAGCTTGTGTCCTCTGGTCGGGTTGTTCAAACAAATGTTATCATGTAAGAAAGCTCACACAGATGCGCTGTATCGGGCTGAGAATGAAACCAAGTCAGCTCCTGATACTGAGCTCAAAATAATTGGTCCTTTCCAAAGAAGTATTGCGGTACATTTTACAGATAAAGATGCTCAGTGTGCGGTAGGTAGGTTCAAGCACCACAGAGCGGATAAGTAGACAAAAACGCCTTCTCCAACCTTGCAGCTCCTCAGCCTGATGGGTATCACCAGCCTTCTCCCGCATCCTGAATCCTCAGTCACACACAGTTCTCAGTCCCCTACCAATGGGTTTCCAAATCAGAGGGAAAAACATCAGACTAGATTAGGAACCGGGGTATCACCATAGAATGAATTACTTTAATAAATATTAAAACAAACAAACAAAAAAAAAAGGAAGCTGCCTTTGCATAGAAAAGGAGTACATCATCCAGAAGAAAGAAAACCTGGAATGCTCCATCCAAACTGTTGATTTCATGTGTTCATCAGGCAGAAAGCTCTGGAAAGTTAACAGTAGTGCTCTTTCAACTTAGAGATACTTCTCTTTTCTTTCTTTTTTTTTCTTTTCAAGCTGGTCTTAAAATGTTAGTGTAAAAAACTGACTTGAAAATCAAGCACTATGTCTCAATTCTCTCCTCATTCAATGTCTATCATCGAATTTTTAAAAAGCTGCAGTATCCAGCTGTGTAAATGTACCTTCTTGGTCTTAGAAATGCTCTAAGTTCCACAAGGCCCCTCCATCTAACTGACATCTGCCTTCGGAAAGGCAAGGGTTCTGAGAAAGGCCACAGGCTCTTCAGACAAGCCCAGCCTTGGGCAGGCTTTGCTGGGGCCATACCCACCCTACGCTCTCACTGGGATGCTGGGATTGTCAAAGACTGGGAATTTGGTCCCTGGACTCAGCTGTTCACAGATCGGGCTCAGCTATGCCAGGCCGGCACACTCCACGCTGCTGTCATTTCCTTCCACCCGAGTCCTAAAGCGTTGTCACCATCAGCTGAACAGCGAAATTAGAAAGGACTCTTGCTTACATTAAAAAACCAAAACAGGTTATCCTATGCCTTTGGCATTGGCAGACGCACTGGCAGAAAACACTGTTGTACATTGGGGGGAGGGGGTGCATGCGCACTCGCCAACCGGAAGGCCACAGCCCAAGCCCTACTTTCAGGGCTGCTTTTCTCCATCTCAAACACTGTGACGATCACCCAGGAAACTTAGCTTTATAATCCTCTACCCAGATGAATAAAACCTTGTGTTCCTGAGACATAAAATGCCAAAACCGCTGGGAAAGGGAACACAGGTGACCTCGGAAGCGGGAGAAAGGACTGTTGAGTTACTGTTCAGTTCCTGCTTGGAGTGTATTTGTCACAAGACATCCAACAGAAAAAAAAGAAATACATTTCTCTGCTTCTCCATCAAGCTGGGACAAACTGTAACCTTTCTAGGGACAGGAAGATCCGAGGCTAAAGCTACCATCCATTAGGGTACACATGGCTTTGCCTTGCCATCCCGTCTAGTCCTAGAGAATTATTCAACGGGCAATTAAGATTTATAATCCAAATGGTCTCAAAATCATTTCTCTGAGAAGTCAAGTCTAAATTAAATCAGCCCAGGCTTTTAGGTTCCCATGATCACATTTTCTCTTTGGAGCGAGTGCTTTTCGACACTCAGAACTTCTCCTCTTACAGCGCATCCTTGGAGCGTCCCTGCAAGCAATCACCCCAGCAAAACCCGACGACGCAGAGAGCCTCACTTCCTTCCACCGGTTTCTGAAAGTCCATGATTTTAGCCTCCTTTCTGGTAAATATTACTGAAACTCACACAGCACACACAGTATTTGACCAAACAAGAATGCTCCACTATAATTATCGTGTATGGACAGCCGGACACACACCCTTCAGAACTTTGAAATGAGATGCACGTGGAGAGAGAATATACATACATGCATTTATGGCTATATTTCTCTCTATATGGAATCTTAGTGTCGCTCTTCACCAGCTGGTATAAACCAGGGAACTTGCCATCCCGTCTAGTCCTAGAGAATTAGGACTAGATGCTATCTCTGTGGTCTCACGTCTCACAATGCTTGGGAAGGCATCCACACCGGGGGTATATACCTGCCTAAGCCCTGAAGTGGAGGACAGAAAGAAGAAAAAGTACATGGAACTCACATTTCAGTGATGTTCTCCGGGTCGACACTGTTAGGTTCCAACCTTGGAAATGCCACGATGCCAGGAGAAGGCTCCGTACACCAGATCCTAGAGGCACTGCATTTGCAGGACATGGGGCAGGCGAGAGAGGCCCTCCAGAAGCCCACAGCCAGCCAACATAAACCCCAGAGCCGCGCCATGGCGGGTCCATGCCACCTCGGCCAGGGCGACATCCCTCGCCGCCAGTGCCAATCAGTCGGAGTGCTTGTCCCTACGCTGAGCCTGGCGTCCCCCGCCGGAGGGGGGAGGCCTTTCCTGCGCCCTCTTGCTGCTCGGTGCCGGTGGCCTCCCGTGGAGTGGAGCGTACCAGAGACTGAGCCTGTCTGGGTTGAGCAGGTTGGCGCAGGCCAAAGGGTTCACAGTGGCCGGGACATCGCGGGCCGCTGCTCCAAGCCACAGGGCGGCTGCATGGTCCTACACGCCAGACACCACACGGTGGATCTCCCTGGACTCTTTGGGTCGTAGAACCGCTAAACCGGCACGGATATCGGTGCGCACCTCAGGGCTGGAGGACAAACAGACAGGGATGAGACCAAGCTTAGTGATTACACACCACCAACTGGGACACAGTCCCTCCGCGCTCTCCTCACCCCCACCAGACCCAAGCCTGTAGAATGGATGTCTGAGTGCCCAGCTCCCGCCCCGGAATCAACTTGCCTCACGGTGGCCCCCCAGTGTGCCCGCCCTCCCTCCAAGCCTGAAGCCGAGGCAGGAGAGGTCGGGAAAGGGTCTTTGAGAGCAGATCCCATGGCACAGGCCAAGCCAAGGACCCTCTAAAGAGGACTCGGAGCCTGCAGCGGCGACGGGGCCCCAATGATGCTGCAGAATCCTCCCCGGCCGCTGGGCGCGGGGAGGGGGGGGTGGTGGAGCGGGCAGGTGGCGCGGCACGTCCCACCTGGGGAGCAACTGCGGCAGAGGGACAGTGCCGGCCGAGGCCACCGAGGACTGTCCGTGAGGCTCACCCGGCCTCCGGCCCCAAGCGCAGGGATCAGAGCGCAGCAGCAACAGCAGCAGCAGCAGCAGCAGCAGCAGCAGCAGCAGCAACTGGGCTCTAACCCGCTGCCGCCGCCGCCTCTGCTACTGCTGGCGAAGTGACGTGAGGGCTGACGCAGAGCAGGGGCAGAAACTCCAGAAAATTAGTATGAAATCCAAAAACACACACGCACGCACGCACACACGCACATACACACACACACTCACACACACGAATAGCATAGCACCCTCCAGACAAAAGCAAGGCGGAGGGGAGGGAATCTGGGGGCGAGCAGGGAGGAGGAGGCTTGGTGCCAGCGGCTAGGCGCAGACAGCAGCATGTAGGAGTTCACACTCGCGCGCACGCACACACCTTGGCGGGATAGTTGTGCGGGTGTGCATGTGTGCGCGTGTGCGTGCGTGCATGCGTATGTGTGTGTTGTGTATGGTGTGTGTGTGTGTGTCCCTTTAGATCCAGGTACCTCTGAAATGCAGCGTTGCGCCGCTGGATGCTTCCTTGATCCCTAATTCTCACATCTCTTCCATACCGCAGTAGAGGTTAGCTCCCGGTTTTTGAAATGGAAGCCAGTCTTGGTTAGGCTCTGAAAAATGCGCTGATTCTTATTGTAGGAATCCTGCCTTTCCCTCTCCCTCCCCGCTGCGTTCTCCTTTCCCACCCTGCTCAAAAGGGAAAGAAAGCTAGTCCCAATATATAGAAAAGGCAAGCTACACCCCCCACACGAAAATAAATATATAATGAGGTGCGTTGGCAACCAAGGACCGTTGCCCGGTTCCGGACCACCTATTTAGGGGTGGGTGGTTCCAAAGCTCTCCCTGACGGGATTTTTGCCTAAAGAACGGAGCCTGCAGACGCAAGTGTAGTTCTGACAGGCCTTTCTCCAGCCATTTGCGCCATAGAAAGAGCCCAGCATGGGGAAGGGAGCGCGCCTGCCGTGCAGTGGGTTCCCTAAATGCTCTGCACCGACCCTGGCCTGTGGAGTGGGCGGCTCCGCGTCATCTTCTCTTATTCTTTAACCTGGCAGGATGCAGCCATTAGAAGATCACAGCTTCATTCCCCCACGACACCCACCCCCACGCGGGGCACCCAAGCCCCAGTTCCCTGCCCGGCCGTACCTTGCGCGTGTTCATGTGCGCGCGCGCATGTGCGCGAGCAGGATGTGCTTCCAGCTATCAAGAGGCCGGGCTCTGGCAGCGCCCTGGAGTCTCACTGGGGACACATGAGGCGATTCCGGAGAGTCGAGTGACAAACCGTAAGTGCTGTGCGGGTGCAATTAAATGACCGCTATGGGTCATTCGCAAGCCAGGTCTGAGCCTCTTCTCACCATTTGTGGCTCTGACTGCCCGCATATCCGCAGTCATTTAAAAGGGAATCCGGTAGATGCGCTGCAGTGCCTGACACTTCCGAGGGCTCTGGTGCCCCCGCGCGGGGAGAAGAAGCCCAGCACACTCAGATGCAAAGGCCCAGTACCACCATCCCAATGCCACGCTCTCACCAGGAACTGCGCTGCAGGCGCGCTCCAGCACCAGATGCGCAACTGCCGCGCTGAGTGCACGTTACTGTCCAGATAGTGCGCCTCTCACCCGACTCAGTCAATCTCCTGCCTCGGAAGTCCTCCACGCAACAAAAGACTATGTGCTGGAATCCAGTTCAAGACATGAGAATGGTCACCTATCTGCCAGCAAAGACCAGGAATGAGACGGATGGAGGAACCAGAGAAGTCAGGGTAAATGTTTGGGTCTCTGCACAATCTTAAGACCACTAGGAAATTAAATCCATCTAGAAGGGTTTTTCTTTTCTTTTCTTTTTTTTTTTTTTTTTTTTTTTTTTTGGTTTTTCGAGACAGGGTTTCTCTGTGGTTTTGGAGCCTGTCCTGGAACTAGCTCTTGTAGACCAGGCTGGCCTCGAACTCACATAGATCTGCCTGCCTCTGCCTCCCGAGTGCTGGGATTAGAGGCATGCGCCATTCTTCTAGATGTCACGACACTGAAATGCCTGACTGAAGCCTGGAGCAAAAGCCAGCAAGTCACCTCACCCCTTCGCTGAGCCCTGATACATGTGGAGATTGCACTACCGAGCTTCAGGTCACTACCCAGCTCTGCCTGCGACCGTTGTTGTTGTTGCTGTGGCACAGAAACTGAAGGAAGGCGGAAACGTCTTTGCCCAGCAGACACAGTGAAACCCTGCCCTTTACTGTCAATGTCCTTTTGAGAAGATGTGTGTACATATACACACTTGTGTGTTTGTGTATATATATAATATATTATACATATGAGTATACACACATATACATATGTGGGCTAGCCGACCATGGCACAGTCAGAGGAAAACTTGTAGAAATCTGTTCTCTCCTTCCACGTCTGTCCTGGGATCAAACACAGCAGATCAGGCTGGGTTACTCACTGAGCCATCTTAACTTCCTATTGCCCACGCCTTTGGGGTGGAGATGCCCTAAGGACGTTGGGGACAGGAAGGAGTAGCCCCTCCCTGTCTCGGGTCTATCTCACTCCTGCTTTTCTCAGACAACTCCCATAGCGATGCCCCATAGTGACCGCAGTATTGATGCAGCACCCAAGGGTCTCAGTGTTCGTGTGGTTTATAGACAGAAGGGGTCTAATGAATGTTGGAATATCTGCAGATGCGTAGACTACATGTGCAGTACTGCTACAATGGGACTGTCCCGCTTAAATTAGAATGGGCAGAGGCAGGCGGATCTCTGTGAGTTCGAGACCAGCCTGGTCTACAAGAGCTAGTTCCAGGACAGGCTCCAAAACCACAGAGAAACCCTGTCTCGAAAAACCAAAAAAAAAAAAAAAATTAGAATGGGCGGTCAGCTTCCTGCCCGTGTCCCTTGTACCACCGTCTTGGTGCGCAGTGCTCTGTCCTTAAAACAGATGATTTATGGAAACTGCTTAGAGGTGGGGATGCTATCATTTTTATTCATTGACCTAGCTCCAGATCACAGTGGGGGTGTGCTTAATGTGTGCTCGATGGCAAACAAAATAAACTGAGTTTGAAACATGCCTTACCTAACCTCTAACATAGTCAGCCATCCGCGTAAGCCTTCCTGGACACTGTCCCTCTCGCCCTGTAGTCCTGTGCTCTGAGGTCCCATATTCTTTCTAAAAACCTTACTCTCTGCCTCCTCTAGTAACCAGATATGTTCTTCACTGGAAGGGCCCCTCCTCCATTCACCATGGTGGCTTAGCAAACCATGGAGAATATCAGGACACATGGATAACTGATAACTCTATTTTAACTTACAGACTTAAAAATCTATATCAACTCTGAGACCTGAAAGCTCTTACACAGAGACCATTCCAAGGAGCCCCCAGACCTTGGCTTTTGAGGACGTAATAAACATTTTAGGTGGATCATGTGACGTAAAGATTGTTTCCCCCGGCCCCTTCAGTGAAGAGACAGGTTGGTGCGGATCCTGCCTGTGCTGAACTATGGTGTCTTCCCACATCTCTCCAGACACAGATGGTGAGCTAGGGTAGAAATGCAGGTTCATCATAGCCCAGTGCAGTACATACAAACAGTGTGCCTTTAAAGTTACACACACACACACACAATTTGCCCTTGGTACATGAAAAGTTACATAAAATCAACATACTTTTTCTTTTCTGACATTTTCTTTTATAGTACTTATGATAATCTAGTAAATTGATTCTAACATCAAATACTGGGTTGTAAAAGTCACAAAATGCTACCAATTTGTGTTTCTGACTGAGGATCAAACTCCAAATCAAACAACTAACTAAACATATGTATAAAATAACTTATCTTTTTAAAAAATAATGGACACCCGACAACAAAATGAAGGCTACATCAAAGCCTAACTCCCTTAATTTAGGAGACAAAACTCGGAGTAAGGGAAATTAAGGAAAGCAGAGCACTCAGGGTGGAGTAGATGTGTGGAAAGCCAAGAAATCTCGATCCTGATTAGCATTTTCAGAGGATGAAGCTACTTGTCATGGGGTCAGGGGGAGACCCCCCTCCCCCATGGAAGGGAACTGTGTCGACGAAAAGAATCAAGAGGCGAGACTTGGAAGGGAGCCGCTAAACCTCCTGACACAGAGAACGCTAGATACTGTACTCTAAAAGCGCAAAAAGAACAAGTGTCTCTAATTAGAGGCATTGACTGTGAGCTTGCTCCTTAAGATGGAAGTGTTGATAAACTCTGGAGAGGAGACCTGGAGCCATGGCTCACAGAGGACCTGTCGGTTTAGTTCTCAGCATCCACTTGGTAGCAGAGAGCTGCCTGCAACTCCAGTGCCGGGGTTCTGATGCCCTCTTCTGGACGCCTGGGGCACTGCATTGCTTACGTACTCTCCAGGCAAACACTCCTATAAAATAAATCATTATTCGTTAAAAGAGAAAGAAACAAAATACCAATGATAGCAAGCATGACAACAATGTCCAGATGATTTATAACTATGAACAAAACCTATGGGTTTACTATGAGCAACTCCATGCAAAACCTTTGATGACATAAATAAAAGACAGAAGCCAACAATGCTACAGGAAATGGAGGAGTCCCAGATTTTACACTGATATGAATTTATCTTTTAAAATCTTCCTACGTGGGGGTGCTGAGATGCTTGCTCTGCAGGCATGAGCACCTGGGTTCAAATCCCAGCACCCATGTAAATGACTGTGCGTGGCTGCAACCCCAGAACTGGGGGTAGAGATGAACAGGTCCCAAGAGCTCATTTGTCAGTCTAGACAAGAAAACAAGCTTCCTGCTCAATTAAGATCCTGTATCAAAGCAATGATTCAGAGAATGACAGAGAAATACACCCAGAATCCTGCCCTGGCTTTGTGTATGTGGACAGCTACTCCCCAACACATGCATCACCACCACCACCCCATTGTGCATGTGTGCATATGCGCGCGCGCACACACACACACACCTTCACACAAAGAAAATTCTAGGCCCAGATAATTTCACTAGTGAATTCTACAAAACATGGAAAATGACATCAAAAACTACTGACTTCCTTCTAGAGTATGAAGAGAGAACACTTTCCTGAACCTTCTATGAAGTTGGCATGACTGTGACATTCAAATCGCAGCAATCATGCTAACTTCCAGTCTCAACAACACACTAAGAATTCTCCTTTCTCTGGCTTTGCTGCTTTGCTAGTCTTTCTTGTTGTTTTGTTTTATTAAAGACTGATGTAAGAATGTCTTACTTTGCAGTTGCTATGCCAAAACCCCATAGAGGAAAGACTCAGAGGCTGCACTTGTCACCCAGACGCAGAGAAAGCAAGATGAGGATGCCTCCCTAATAAAAAGATACAAAGCCACATGGCTAACACAGAAAAAAATGGGCTAATTTAAGATGTAAGAGTTAGTTAATAAGAAGCCTGAGCTAATAGGCCAAGCAGTTTATAGTTAATGCAGACCTCTGTGTATTTCTTCGGGAATAAAGGGCTGAGGGACCAGAGGGGACAGAAATGTCTGTCTACACACCATGACCAAAGAAACTTAAAACAAAAAGTTTTTGATTTGAGGTTCATAGTTCCAGAGGGTCAAAGTCCATAACAATCATGGCACAGAGTGTGACAGCAGGTAGGTAGGCACTGGTGCAGTAGATGAGAGCTCACATTTCAATCCACAACCATGAAGCAGAGGGAGCTAACAGCAAATGATGCGGGCTTTGGGAACCTTAAAGCCCACCCACAGTGACACACCTCCTTCACCAAGGCCACACCTTCCAATCCTTCCCAAATAGATCCACCAACTGTGTACCAAGCATTCCAGTATATGAGTGGATGGGGGCCATTCTCATCCAAACCACTGTAGATGGCATCTCATTTCATTTTTTATTTAAATGTATATATTAAATCAAGCATATGTGATATTGAATATCTTTTAAATATTCTATTTGTATGCTTCCCCCACCTCCTTCTTCCCTCCTCCTCTTCTGCTTCTGCTGCTGTTTGGTTTGTTTGTGATGCTTGGGATTGAGCCCAGGACTTTGTACATGCTAGTTGAGTGTTCTACCAACTGAGCTACATTTACAGCCCTGTAATCTCTCTTGAGTAGAGTTTATTTGGGTATTTTCCCATTTTAAAATTAACCTATTTTTTCTGTTGAGGTTTTTTCAGTTCTTTATATCCACCAAATATAAACCTTTTCTTGAATAAAGATTTCATGGTTTCCTGTAATCTACAGTTTATTTTTTCCTCACATTGGTTATTTGTTTTGCAGAAGAATTTTAGCTTGATTAATCCCATTTTATTTATTTGTTTTTCAAGCCTATGATTCTATTTCTTCCTTTGGTTCCTGTGATTCATGTAATCACTTCTTTGAGGCAGGAGGGAAACTATGTTTGATTTTTATAAATATAGTCAAAAACCATGACTAAGGCAGCCATAGCCCCCCTGGGAGAAACCCACTGATGTTGTTTTGCTAAGTGGTCATGTTGTCAAACTCCCTTCTAAATATTTATGTTAATACCCAAACTTGATCAGAGGAGTTTCTTACTGCAATGGGTGGTGACCAATGTGGAGACTTCTAACTACTCATAGTGTGAAGACTAAGAGACCGCAGTGCTCAGAAATAGACAGGACATCAAGATCATGCATATCCCGGCCCCAAAGTTCAGAGAACATGGCAGAAATAATGTGAACGCCAATGGAAGGGGGAGGGAACACTGTGAGACGCTGTCCTCTGAACATGGCATGGCCATTGCACGCATGAACACACAGCAGAAACAGTCATCTGCATGAGAACTGCACAAAATCAAGCCAGTTAAAAACTCCAGCATGGTGGGAGGGGCTCCTGAGGCCTCACCCTACCTGAAGAGACACTGGCAGCTGATAGCTGTTGTGGAGAAAGAAAGACACTTTTCTCTGGAGATGTAGATACTGGTAGACTCCCTCTGTGGCCCAGTAGATGACCCCGTGTCCACCAGCATATAGACAGCACTAATTGAACTCAATGAGTTAGATAGATGGATAGATAGATAACAGACAGATGATGATGATGATGATGATGATAGATAGATAGATAGATAGATAGATAGATAGATAGATAGATAGATAATAGACAGATGATAGATAGATAGATAGATAGATAGATAGATAGATAGATAGATAGATAATAGACAGATGATAGATAGATAGATAGATAGATAGATAGATAGATAGATAGATAGATAATAGATGTTAGATAGATAGATAGATAGATAGATAGATAGATAGATAGATAGATAGATAGATAGATAGATCATTTTAAAAGGAGAGATCATCGTGGAGAATGGTGTGACCGGATCCTAGAGTGTAGTGTAGGGTGAGGCGAATGTGATCAAGACACACTCTGCACCTGTATAAAGCATACCTGTTCAAAGAGTCCAAATATATTTAAATATAAATTTCTTGAAATGTTTTGCTTCCATATCCTTTAAGCATTTGGTGCACTGGATTAGCTTGGAAAGAAATTCCCCTTTTCCATCTAGACTTGGAAAACCCAGTCATAATCCACTGCAGCAAATGCATCCACTTTCCCTCCTCCCAGGAGAAAACAGCTCTAAAACAGGAAAAATGGAACTGGCAGGTGGGAAGGGGCTTCAGCAAACACAATGGACAGTAGCTTAGGTTCCCTCAAAGGCCAACTGTGCTCCTTTTTGAAGACTGAGACTTCCCTTCCCTCCCCTCCTCTTCCCTCTCCTCCTCTTCCCTCTCCTCCTTTTCCTTTCCTTCCTCCCGCTAAGTCGTGCCAGCCCTGCTTCCTTGGTGCTGCGAGGGAGCCCAGTAAGAACCTTTACCCTCTCAGCAGCCACTCAAATATGCTGAGCATCTCTTAAGGTCTCTTTTAACTTGAGATGCCAATTTCCCGTTAGTCATACGGTCGCTGTAATTTCCAGTGGAAAGACCCTTTATCTGGCCAGAGCAGGACACAAATGAAAACGGCCCCTGCTGCTTAGTCTTTTCAACCTGTTAATTTTCTACCATGTGCCCCTGAGCTCTGGGCTGAGCCTAATCCAGTCTTTTTCTTTTTTTCTTATTTTTTATTTTGATAACTTTAAAGCATTCTTGACTTCAGTCCTTTTGGACAGTTTTTGGACATTTGTGCTGTTCTGTTGTATTCAGAACAAGGCTATATATCCCATTCTCTAGATTGTTCCACACCCAAATCCACAGGGTACTTAAACAGTGCTTCTTCTCTGTGGGGCTCATTCACAGCTGGGTGGTCAGAATTCTGCACTGCAGAATGTCGCTTCTTTCTCCAATCAATATACTCCTTTAGACCCATCCAATCACAAGATTTTATCTATTTGTCCTCAAAAAAAATAATCTTTTTACTAAAGCCTGGCATGTTTGTACGGTGTAGTCCCCAGTGCTATAGCTAAACCAGATTTATGCATTCCATGGTTCCACTGAAATGTCCCTCTCCTCCCCTTCCACATGCCAGAGAACTTTACCTGCGTGGCATTTGCTCAGGACTAGAAACATCCCAACAAATACGGAGGGGAGAGAATGTGGTTTAACCGGAGACGTCACACAGTTTTATTTCTAAACACTAAATTGCATTTGTGCTGAACTTAGCTTTAACTGAGTAAACTGTGTGCCCCAGCCTCCATACTGTCTCTCTCAGCACAGTGATGACCACGAGTGCTGGATGCTGTGCCCCAGCCTCCATACTGTCTCTCTCAGAGCAGTGATTGCCACGAGTACTTGATTCTTAAACAGCAAGTTCTTCCTTTTCCATAGTGGGTTAGCATCAATCTGCTTCTGCAGGAAGAGCATCAAAATTCCAACAGTGGGAAATGTCTTTCTCCTGCCAGGGTTCAGGGTGGACTCTAGTGCCTGGAACACTATTCGTGGCATTATCTATATTTCTGGGTGTTCTATCCACCTTGTCTGTCTCTTGCTAAGGGACTGCCCAGTCTTCAGAAAGATAAAGAGAAGAAATAGAGGGCCGCTGCCAGTAAGTGACATGGAAGTTCCCCGGGTCACTTTAACGTGCATTTCTCTGGTGAGAACGTGTCAAGTTACTTCTAAGTAGCTGGCAGTGAATGCCATTATTAACTGGGTGTGGCCACGTGTTCTGGGTAATTGGTCAGGTGCTATTTATCAAGACAGACAGATGAAATGGATGCCAGCTACTTAGTTCACATTATCTACCCAAGGATCCTCACTAGAGCATCAAGAAACAATGTGGGTTCTTACAGACTGCATATATTTAGATTAAAATAACGCTTAGTGGGCAATTCAGGATAGACACAAAAGTTGGTCACCTGCAATACTCAAACAAATATATTTTTATCCTTCAACACACAAAAAAAATTTAATGAATATATGCAGGATATTGTGGCTAGCAGATTCCACTGCCTTAACTTCTAGCACTAAGTGCCCCTAGTCTGGGTCATTGTTCTAATAGAAAATAAAGACCCACAGGTATTTTGTTGCATACTTTTTTTTTTCCTCTTTCAGAGAAGCAAGCAGAGCATTGCTTTGTGCTGTAGGAACATGCAGGGACATTCTTAGTGTTGCTACTGAGACCCCTGGGCTCTGCTTTCGGAGTGATTCCTGTGGGTGCCCCTAAAGGGGAAGAATCAACCATTCTTCCTGGATCCCTGACTCCTGAAACTGGAAGTTAGAAACGATGATTATTATCTTAGGCTGATGAATTTTGCAGCATGTTTCTGCCAGCATTGGTTAGCCCAAAGGATGAGGATCCAGATGTCAGTGCTCCTTTTCAGCCCTGACCCTGCAAGACTCACAGAAAAGCCATAGAGGCATTGCTTCCTTGTTTGCACAGTGGTTCTGGAATCTTCTCCGTTTCTCTATGCAGATGCTTAACTGTATCACGTCAGAAAGTAATTTCTCTCCATCCAAAAGGCAACTTCTGGAACTATTCTGACAATGCACCTTATTAATGCTTGTAAAGGAATAGAACATATATTCATATATTCTTAAATGTTTCTTAAGGTATCCCAGACTTTCTTTCAATCATCTGGAAGCCAAGGTAGCGGCCACCATCAGCAACATTAGCTCCCATGTCCTGACTGCCAGAGTAATATTTCTGTTTATTAAGTAAACTTAGAAATTATTAAGAAAATGTTTTAGTTTTGATTTGAGAGAGAGAGGAGATGAAAAAGAAGAAGTAAGGATGAGAGGTGAGGGGGAAAGGGAGGGAAAAGGGGAGGAGACACTCCCAGAGGAGTATTTCAGGAAGCAATTCAAATCTTCAAATTTCAAGATTTCCATTTCTCCTCAGGTCAATTAACAGACACTTCTAAACTCTGGCTATTTAAACATGACTATCACACAGTAACTATCTTCTAAGAACTTGGCACCCTTTAGAAATGCACACAGAAAAGAAGATGGTTTCAATTTGCACGGCTCAAGCCTGAGAACACGTATAGAGCTCCATCAGCACTCAGGTGAGGTTTCGTGGAGACAGTAGACCTGGAGCTGAACTTTGGGAAAGTGACCGTGAAGCCAGTGTGGATGACTGCACAGAGTCTGGCAACTTGCACAGCCTGTGGGAGAAAGCAGAGGGGGCTCAAATGATAGCCTTGCCTGCACCTTTTCTCTGTCATCTCCCCAAAATTAGCTCCAGCTGTGTGCGCTAGTCTCTCGCCCTTCAGCTAGACTCTAAGAAGATACAGTAGCTGCTTTCTTGGTATTTCCTTCTGCTTTGACTTGGGACACCCTGAGGATCGTCCACTCTTAGCAATGCAGTGACCTGTCTGTGTGATGTTGGGTGATTCTTGCCTCTACCTGCACCTGACAGGCCTAGAAGCTCTTCCACCTATTTGTATATGTGGTCTCTCTCTTCCTCCTTTTCTGTCTTGAGTTCTTCTCTCTGGGCTTTAAGTAACCTTAGACCCTGTTCTATACTAAATATGATAATTAGAAAACTTTACATAAACAAAGTCCAAAACAGAAGTTCAATTATGAAGTCAGCCAGCAAAGACAGACAGAAAACAATCTATTCTGTAGCATGGCGGCCATCTCTGTGAGATTCAGTTGCTGCTGTTTTTGTTGCTGTTGTTTAATCTTATTTGTTTCTGTTTCTTAAAGCACCTTCATGATCAACTGGCTGATTTTAGGCCTTATAATAAAAATACCCACTTTCTTTCGAGAAAACCCCAGAGATTCTGAAAAGCCCTTTGTAAATGAGCAACTTGTCCTTTTACCTTCCCCCAGTGGCTCTCCAAAACTTCAGCAAAGCTTCCCCACCACCTGGAAGACATCTGTGTGGGGGAGAGGCTTCTCATGGATTAAGGAGAATGTCCTGGAGACAAAATAAGTCCCCCTACCTCCTGCTTCTTCTGAGAGCATCATCTAGGATCAATAGATGTTTTTAATCTGTTTCCAAAGAATAATTCCACTTCTGAGAAAAAAATATTAATTCTAGATTTTTAGCATTCCAGAACAACAGTCTTCAAAAGCAGCTATCAGATCCTCACAACACAACCCAAAAGACCAGTTATTGTTATTTAAACCCGAAGAGAAGTGCCACTTAGAACTCTGGTTGGAAGAGGCCATCCTAATGCCGTCCCCAGAAGACCCAAAATCTCAAGGTTTTTGCAGCCTTTCTCTGCCATTGGTTCCAATCTCTGTCGTACTTTGAATTCTTCATTCTTTAAAGAATTGAAAAAATAGTGTCCAAAGACAAAAGAGCAGGAAGCCAAGGCTTAATGCAGTCTCGGTGTATCAACTTTTTTTTCTGTGTCTGCGGGTTTGACTTCACAAGTGGCAGGGGAAACGACCCACTGTGTCTCACAGGGCTCTCGGGTGACTAATAGATATCATCTTAGGATGTGGGAAACTTGAAGTCTTCACCTTTGTTATGTCAAAGTGAAAGGGGCATGTAATGGAGACTCAGGGGCTCCCCACCAGGAGAGGGGTCTCCCCACAAGGAAAAGGGGCTTCCCATCAGGAGAGGGGTCTCCCCACCAGGAGAAGGAAGCAGCCCCTCTGTCTTAGGCAGAGTTTCTAAGGCTGTGATCAAGCCTGGTGACAACTTGTGGAGGAATTCCATCATCCAGGGAAGTCAGGGCAGGAATGCATCTTTCTCTTCTAAACCCCTAAGCAACGACCCACTGAACTCTGAGTACTTCATGGCTTTTCTAGCCCAAAGTTCAGATGACATCACAATCATCCCCAAAACACATGATCAGGTCTGTCACCTCTATACCCTATGGCCTGGTGCCAATTTCTGTGTTCATTTTGTTTCTGTTGCTGTGATAAGACACCATGACCAAGGCAACTTATAAAAGAAAGAGTTTAATTGAGCTGATGGTCCCAGAGGGTTGGAGTCTATGAAGGCAGAGAGAAGGCATGGTGACAGGCTCACATCTTGACCTACAACCACTAGGCAGTAAAAAGCACACTGGGAATGGCAGGAGTATTTTGAAACCTCAAGGTCTGTCCCCATTAACACAATTTCTCAAGGAAGACTATACCTCCTAATCCTTCCCAAACAGTTCCACCAGCTGGGGACCAAATATTTAAACAGATGAGCCTGTGGGGGCTCTTCTGATTGAAACCATGGCACCATCCTGCTCACTATAGAACAAGCAGCTCACAAAGCTACCTCTCTGCCTACAACAGGGTCTGGCATGGAGCTGGCCATGAGCAGAGATAGCAAGGTGCACAGCGACTTCCCTGCAGGAAGCAGCCCCTCTTCCATTTGTGTGTTTTCATAGGACATAGATCTGGCTACATCGTACTTTACCTCCACATGTGGGGCCTACATTGAGTAGAGAGTACCACAGATTCCCTGTTATGCTGGCCTTTCTTCCTCAACCTTCTTTACTGAGGTAAAACTTTCTTTACAAACGCTGTGGTCCAATGTAGTCAGTTTTCTGGGTAGGGAGGGATAATACCAGAGCCCCTTAATTCTTCTATTGTGAATGAGATACCATCTACATGCTTCTGAGTTTGACATAGATCTCTACATGAAGAAACCCATTTCCCCACACCTCCCCACTTTTAACTCTCCTAAGAACACTATCAACAGTGATCAGAGTCAGCTGGAGACCCCAAGAGCCAGGTCTTGTTCCTGCCTCTTCCCCTTCACGTGTGGTGATATCCCCCGCACCTTCCAGATCTGTACTCTAGGTCTAAGCCCACAGACAGTCACAAGACTTAAGCCCACATCTGTTCAGACCAGGACTCAATATGAGCAGAACCAAACTTTAAAACAAGGCAGACCAGAACACAAAACATTGGCATTTATTGTAATCCTTTCCCTTCCCTCATCACTCTTCCTGATTACTGTTTATTTTTCAGAATTCCTCGGCAACACAAGCGGTTTTGTTCCTGCTCTGTTTCCTGTTACTTGTCTGCAGACAGCCTGAGTGAGTGAGGCAGAGGAAGATGGCCATCTTGTGCTGGAGATGGCTATCATGGCTGCCACCGTTTCTCCTAGATTCGCTCGAAATATTTTTATTAACTTTACTGTGTTCTTATTTGTAGCTCACACATATTTATGCCTATTTTGAGGTAAAGAATAATTTGATACAAGTATATCATGGACAAAGGCCACACCAGGGTAACTAGCATATTCATCCCCTGGGACAGTGACTCCTTCTCTGTGCTAAGAACTGTGGTGATTTTAATGAGAATGTCCCCCACAGGCTTTGGTATTTGAACATTTCATCTTTAGTTGATGGTACTGTTTGGGAAAGTGACGGAGCCTGGCAGGAGGAGCATCACTGGGGGAGGGCTCATGTTTAAAGATGTGAGCTCTCAACTTACTCTGCTTATCTCTTGATGCCTTGCCTCCCTGCAGTGGTAGATTCTTATCCCTCTGGAACCATAGGCCAAATAAACCCTTTCTTCTCTGAGTTGCTTTGGGTCATGGTGTTTCATCACGGCAAGAGTAAAAGGACACATAAGACCCTTCACGTTCTTTCCCTAGCCTTGTAGAATATAGTCACCTTATGGTGTAGAACTCTATAAGTGGTTTCTCCTAACTACATGTAAATTAGTACAGCCATTCTGGAAAACAATATGGAGGCTCCTCTAAAAAACTGGAAACAGAACGACCAGATGACCCAGCACTCCACTCCTGAGGATATACCCAAGGAGAATGAAGCCATTACAGAAAATATTTTTCACAAACAGTGTATGGGACAGTTGCGTCTGCCAACTATATTTGATCTGTGACTGCTTATTCAAGAACCTGCCTTAAACCATTACAAAACCTTATAGATATGCAGGAATGCAAACAGAGACCACAGTGGTACCTCTGCCTTGACTCCCAGTCTGTCATTTGAGAGAATTTAAAAACACAGAGACTATCGTGGGCAGTTTGACTTAATGCCTGTTTCTTTTTTAAAAATGTACACACTCCGGGCAGTGGTGGCACACGCCTTTAATCCCAGCACTCGGGAGGCAGAGGCAGGTGGATCTCTATGAGTTCGAGACCAGCCTGGTCTACAAGAGCTAGTTCCAGGACAGGCTCCAAAACCAGAGAAACCCTGTCTCGAAAAACCATAATAATAATAATAATAATAATAATAATAATAATAATAATAATAATAATAAAATAAAAATGTACACACAATCGGACATTCATAAGGAAAGAAATAAGAAACTTACTCACATACACCCTATATAAGAACTTGCTGGAAATGGATTGCAGAATCAGCACATAGTGGCACAGGCCAGCAGTCCCAGCATTTGGGAGGTTTTGATAGGGAGGCAGCTGTTGGGCCCTGGGCTAGGTGAGGTTCTAATGTGGGATTCCCCTCTGTATGCTATGAATATATTTTATTAACATTGCTTATTAAAGAATCTGTTTCAGCCAATGGCTTAGTAGAGTAAAACCAGGCAGGAAATCCAAACAGAGATATAGAGAGAAAGTAGGTGGAGCCAAGGAGACGCCATGTAGCTGCCAAAGGAGAAAGTCATCAGCTGCAAACCAGAACCTTACCAGTAGGCCACAACCTTATACCAATACATAGATTAATAGAAATTTTAAATTAATTTAAGATGTAAGAGTTAGCTAGAAATGTGCCTAAGCTGTTAGTCAAACAGTGCTGTGATTAATATGGTTTCTGTGTTATTATTTGGGTCTGGGAGACTGGGAAATGAAAAAGCAGTCTCTGTCTTCAAGATTCTATGCCAAAACAAGACAGATCAAGGATGTGTATGTAAAAGGGTAAAATACTTGGAGTTTAAACACAGGTTAAAGGCTTAAAAGATGGTTCAGAAGTTAAGAGCACTCACTGGTCTTCCAAAAGGCTTGGTTATGTTCCCAGCAGCTACATGGCAGCTCCGTCTGTAACTCCAGGGGAATCTACTGTCCTCTTCTGGCCTAACCAGACTACTTCATTCACATGGTATACATACATTCATGTGCACATATATAAAAATCTTGAAAAAAATGAAAAAAATCTTGAGATTTAGAAAGTTTAATTCATAAGAAAAAGTTAACATATCATACTTCACCAGCTTTAAAATATAAATAAAATTTTTCTATGAAAATTTTGTTAAAAAGATAAAAATAAATGAAAGTGAATGCATTTTTTACCACACAGCCAATGAGGGAACTTAAGTGTGGAGCACAAAAAGAGCCCTCAAAACTCAAAGTTTTTCAAAATCCCAGTTGGAATGGAAACATTTACTTCACTGAGAAAAAGATCTCTCTCTCTCTCTCTCTCTCTCTCTCTCTCTCTCTCTCTCTCTCTCACACACACACACACACACACACATGCCACATCATATGAATGCGGTGGTTTGAGAGAGAAATGTCCCTCATCCCCCACAGGTTTACATATTTGAACACTTGGCCCCCAACTGGTGGCACTCTTTGGGGAGGTTGGGAGGTTGGGGAACCTTTAGCAAGTGTGACTTCCTGGAGCATGTGCATCCCCCCACCCCAGGTGAGCCTTGAAGGTTTATGGCTTCTATGGGTTGGGGATGGCTAGGGTGTAGGGAAGTTGAGTTGTGGAGGATTAGCAAGAGCAGGACTTTGGGAGAATATTCAGCTTTGCATCTTAATGTGAAGATTCCAGTTCCGCAAAGCCACACGTGTGATGCCCCGATACACGGTTCTCCGCTTACAAACAGCGCATAAAGAGCTGTGGGATGTGATCAGATCTGTAGTTTGTGTTTGTGTCAGCTTTCTGGTTGACATTGTTCTGTGATTATACGCCCTGATGGCTTTGGGGGAGACAGGGTTGAGGGGTTGAGGAAATTCCTGTATATTCCTATACAATTATCTCTGAGTCAGAAACTTCACAGCGTCCGTCATTACTATAAGAAACTACTTACGCTTCACATTGCAAGAGTGTTCAAAATACAGGGCACCATGGCACCAGGCTAGCTCACCTCTCCTTCCGAGTTAGGTTGTACTCAAACAATTTTATGTGATGGCTCTCACAGCTACTGACTAATCCGGTGGCTTCCAAAGAAAGTAAACCAAACATCCCAGAAACAAAACGGGTTTTGTCTTTCAGCAAAATCCCATAGTTTTTGAAGTTTCCCCCAGGGTTAAGCAAACTGAGTCACCAGCCTTAAAGAACTGGGGAATAATGAATTGCTCAAAAGATAAAAAAAAAAAAAAAAAAAAAAAAAAAAAAGGCTTGAAAAAACCGGCTACTGCAAAAAACCCCTGATTCTGGTGAACTTATTTCCCTCATGGAAGTTCAAACCTGGACTTGCTGACTGGGGAGGTGTTCTTTCACGGTGACCCGGGGACTGGAGCCCTCTGTGCTGTCTAACTCCACGTTCAACCCAAGCTAACTCTGGACTAGCCCGGCTGCAGAACAGGCAGAGATTTCTCCAGCTGAACAGCTGGGAGAATCCCTTTCTTCATTCCTGTCAGTTAGCTCCGCCCTGGAGTAAGGGGGATAGAAAAGGTGTCTTGAGAACCTTTCCCATGAGACCAGAATCTCTCCTGAAATGAGTGAGAAGGAGCTCAGCCAGGCTTCCCAGAGCTGAGCTCACTGGCGTGTGGGATGTAGAAAGTTCTGCGTGGAAACTCCATTTCCGGGCCCTACGAAGAACTGTAACTTGTTGACACACAGGAAGATTTGGAAATGTGCCCTGGTTGCTGTATCACTCAGTGTTTCTTTGGCTATTTTTCTTGTTATGAATTTTCCTGATAACTATTCCTTGCAAGCAGCCGTTCTTCATTGCAAACTATTCATGCCTAAGCTTGTTCCATCCCCTTCTGAAAGATGGACCCACAGAGCCCATGGGCAAAGCCCTCCCACCGGCCCTCTAAAGTGGAAAACAGAATAACTTCCGGAACATGGGATTTTCCTAATCGTCCTTCTCAGCATCCAGAAACTATCAGAACTAGCAAGTAAGGAATTTAACAGAACTCTAGGGGAGGGGAGCCAGGTTCACGTTTCTTGGCTCCACCCTCTGCTTACTTACTGTAGAGCAGGTGGCTTACAGAGGTCTTAGTCATTACACCCAGAATAGGAAGATCCTCAAAATACTTGACTGTTCCTTCTCGAAAACATGTTGCTAAAAGCAAAGCAGATTATTTCCATTCAACGTTGCATCTAAGTACCACACCAAACTGCCACCCTTTCCCAGACCACCCCATAAAAGCTTCTCTTCATATCCACGGTGCTTTACATAAATCAAATACCTGACCCCCTCTGCCCCTGACATGGGCTTTATAGAACTCGATCTGATGCGTGGCATCTACACGTGTCTGGTAGTCAGAGAGAGCTCTTCTTCAGGCTCCTTGGAGACAAGCACCAACTACAACTCCACACTCATCCCCTCGAGCTTCAGACAAACTTTAATGGAGCCAAACTGCCCTTGCCCGTACTCTCTTTCCTAGACAGAAGAAGGCAAAAGCTGAGCTCCTGCCAGAGGTCGTTATAAAACCAGGGCCAACTCACATCCACTCTCTTCTGCATCTGCAAC
The DNA here is from genome assembly GCF_950005125.1 of Chionomys nivalis. Classification (NCBI taxonomy): domain Eukaryota; kingdom Metazoa; phylum Chordata; class Mammalia; order Rodentia; family Cricetidae; genus Chionomys; species Chionomys nivalis. Next base: position 72,472,918 of record NC_080098.1, on the reverse strand, counting down.
CAAAGAATTAATCCCTGCATGCCAGTGAGTCCCTCCACATTTAATCTCTAGCCGGGTGTTTTTCTATTTCTTTATATTAGACCAGACTATGCATTCATTTTATTGTGTTTTTACAAATGAATACAATGAGAGAATGCACTGGACGATACCCGAATCTTCTGTTTGTCTCTATCAGCTCTCCTGTTTATCCATGAATATGACCCTGGTGAGGCCATATGGTTCTACTGCATCTGTTCTTGGTGTTTACATTGCTAATTAAGCCGGAGCTTCCTGACCCAGGTGCCAACGAACAAGTGCCGGCTTCATCGCCTTCTGCAGCTCCTTCGCCTTCTGCAGCTCCATCGCCTTCTGCAGCTCCATCGCCTTCTCCAGCTCCATTGCCTTTTCCAGCTCCATCGCCTTCTGCAGCTCCATCACCTGCTTCAGCTCCATCGCCTTCTGCAGCTCCATCACCTGCTTCAGCTCCATCGCCTTCTGCAGCTCCATCGCCCCCTCCAGTGTTTATTAACAACAGCTCCAGGCTTCAGAGATACTGAGCAAAATGTGGAGAAAATGATCCCAATATACACTAATAGGTTTATATTTCATTTCCTGGGCTATAGAATGGTCAATCGCCATAATTTTTTTAAATAATTAGTGTTCCCTTTTAAAATATATGAATCACACAGTTGTCATGTTAATTTTTAAAGGGACTCAGGAGTCAAGGACTAGAGAGAGAGCAGCCAAGCATCCATAGTTGGGAAGACCAAACAAGCATTTGAGCGCCTATGGTCTCTAGGGCATCTCCATAGAATCGCTTTGCGGAGTCTGCATGAGCAGACTGTTTTCACACTTTTAATAGAAATTTCTGGAGTGAGTTTCAAAATATTTGCTGTGACCCTTGAGTAAAAAGCACAAGCATAGGGCTCCTTAGCACTTTGCTGTGAACCCCAGGCTCTAATGCCACTTGCTGCTGATGGCCATGGGTTACCCTGATAACTGACACACTTAGAACAAAAGCAGGTCAAGATGTAAATTATTGAGCATTTAAACCATCGGTGGGAAGTAATGTTTGCTCATCGGGAAAACACTGAGGACCGAACACTTGGCCAGTGGTCAGCATATGCACTGGACCAACGGGTTTTCATTCCTTCATGGACTCATCAAATGATTTGAGGGGATGCTATGTGTGCCGGGTCCAGAGTGACATTTTAAAATGATTTGTTTAATTAATCACAATTAATTAATTCATCTAGTTACTCGCTGGAAAATGTCTGCTGCTGGCACACTACCCATGAGGCGATCAGAGAGCAGATTGCAGAAGTCGGTCCTTCCTTTCCACCATGCAATTTCTGAGGCTCCAACTTAGGTCAACAGGCTTGGCGACAAGTCCCTTAACCCATCTAACCATCTCCCCAGCCCCCAAGGGATTTTAAAAATAATTTTCTTTGCCATTTTTGTTTGTTGCAATCTATCCCGCATTGCCACAAAGTCTATCAAGTGTCTTTATCTACCACGAGGTCTTAGAGCTCTGATTTCTGCTCATCTTTGATTGCCTCCCCAGCTCCTTCCACTACGTGAGAACATTCCTCTTCCGGAGTACACCCTCTCTTACCTGACCCGTCCTGCCCCCCCCGCCCCCCCCCCCCGACCTATTCTTCAGATAAGCCTCTCTTGACTCTTCCAGGAGTGTGGAGGCCCAAAACTGTGAGCCTATTTCCACCTTGTCTGAAGGTCAGAGAGTTTCAGCTTCTTCAGAGTTGTTGACATCAAGTGTGGCTATACCCTGAGCTAGAGTGTGCTTACTTGGTCTCATTGACATTAAGATGGCCCAGACAGGTAGATTCACTCCATTCTGACCAAAGGTCAGAGAATTCAAGCCTACTCTGCTCCTTCTTTTGAAATAGGAGGTTTGACCTTGGGAGTGGCTGCCTTCAAGATACTTGGTCTAGGGTGGCTTCATTGTCTAGACAACAAAATGCTTTTCTCACAAATTGATGGCTTGATGTCTCAAGCACTGAAGCAAGTAACTGTTCTAAGTGTCCTTTGTATCATGTTAAAGCAATCTTTTGCCTTTCCCCCTGTTGTATTGGGGTATAAAAGTGTATGGAAAATTAAACACGGGCTGTTGAAACCTTAACGCCAAACCCTTTGAGTACTCACTGGAACTCCCTCCCAGTGCTATCCTATGCTTCTGTTGTATTATTTTCACTTGCGTCTTCCTTCTTTTTACTTATTTTTCTAATCCCCATGTCCCTGCCCTGGTTAGTGGTATCCTTGTCAAAGCTGGTCTCTGACAGAGGATTTGCTCTAGGAAAGCCCAGTGAGCAGCTCTGATTCTCAGCTTATCACCTCAGCCTTAACACAATACACTAGTGGAGTATGAGGCCACCCATACCCGATCCATTCTCCCTGACGCTCAGATATGTGGTACCCAGAACTGTAATGAGTTCTACTATATTAAAATACATTTCCCAATAACTTGTTTTCACTATCAGTTGGTCTAGTGATCAGATGTGGGACACCTAAAAACATTCATCTCAGTGAAACTAATAAGCAGCAACTTGAATTCTCATGTCTAAGAGAGAATCAACAAACTGTGTTGTTTTCATATGCTATAGCTACTTAACGTTCGGTAAGTAGATGCTAAAATAAAATGAACTTGGGAATTCTTTCCTCTTAACCTAAGGTTAGAATATAGAATACAAATATATATTTAAAATGAGCAATATTATATAAAACAGACGAAACATAAAATGTCCCAGGAAGAAAAGTTAAATATCCCCAAATGTAAACAATAGTATCCAGGTGTTAGGGAAGGATTTCTCCTCCTGTAGTTTGCTTCTGTCCCCACCTTCTGTAATGAGTGTGTTTTTATTGTTTAAAAAACAAGCAAGTTGCAAGCTGTCATTCCTAGATCAGGTTTTTTTTTTTCTTCAAATTTTTGTCCTTGGGTTTTCATTTGCCCCAGAACATTGTGTTTCAGGTTCTTGAGAAACACTTGTCCTGTCGGCTAGCTCTAGCCCTCCATTAGTATCAAGGTTGTCTGAACTTCAGGACTGCGAGCTGACTCAGCATTGTTCAAATGAAGTCAGAACCCTTCAGACAAAAAAAGGGTGGGGGCACATTCATTAAGGCCCAGGAAATGAGGCCAGCGAACCGCAGTCACCAGCCTGTCACCTGGCAGAACTGTCTCTAAACGGCAGACACCCCAGGGGTTGTCCCTCTTCACTCAAAGCAATATTCTTTGTTTTTATTATCATTTGGGAGGGGAAAAATAAAAGCTAAGATTCTTCCCATGCCCCATCCCTGCTATTCTGACCCACTTTCCTCCTGATCTTATTCTCTTTTCCAAAAATAAACTACAAAGCACTTAGAGTCTTTCCGAGTCAAGCACCAGGCTTAAAAGTCCACTCTGGTTCACCAGCCTAATGTGAGCCTTCACAGTTCGTGTTCTAGATTTTCTCTGGGGAACATTTTCCTCCTCAAGATACAAATGGGATGCTAAGAGCTAAAGTTCAGGACATTTTCATCACCAGATTCACAATGCAGAAATTGAGTTCTCTAATTGGAGAATTATTGTTAGCAAAATGAATCTGTTTGCTTCCCCCTTCATGTTTTTTCCTTCTGCTCCTCTTCTCTCCTCTCCTCTCTTTCCTCCTCCTCGTCCTCCTTCTCCCCTCCCCTTCCTCTTCTTTCTCCCATCCCTCTTCCTCTCTTCTTCCTGCAAATGTTACTGTTTGAAGTCACAGGCTGGTTTGAGAGTGGTTCCCATAGGTTCATTTGTTGGAATATTCGGTCTCCATTGGTGGAACTGTTTGGAAAAAGCTAGGAGGTGAAGCTTTTTTTTTTTGAAAAGGTGTGTCATTAGGGGTTGGTGTAATGGGCGTAATAACCAGACTAGCTTAATATGAAACAGCAAATTTTAATGAGGGAATAGCTTACAACACCAGGGATCCAGCGATGAGCAGGAAATACAAAAAAGAGAGCGGCGGGGCTCACGCTCGCCAGATTTATACGTAAACATTAGCCTGAGGCGAACATGCCCCCCAAATGGGCAGGGCTAACCCTACAGGTTGGCTTTAAGGTTTCAAAAGCCCATGTCTTTCCATAGTATGCTATCTGCCTCCTGCTTGTGGATCAAGATATGAGCTCTCAGATGCTGCTCCAGCCTCCTGTGGATTTGCCTTGGTTCTGTCATCATGAACTCTGACCCTCTAGAACCCTGAGCCCAGTAAAAGTATTGGTCATGGGTTTTCACACAGCATTGAAAAGGTAACAAAGGTGGGTCCTCTGGATGTATTGGCACTCAGTGATCATGAACACATCACTGTAAAATGTTTTATCTGCATGTATGTGTGTACACCACATGCGAACAGTGCCCACAGAAACCAAAAAAGGTTATGACGTCACCTAGAACTGGAGTTACAGATGATTGAAGATGGAGTTACAGCCAGCTGGTTGCTGGAAACTGAACTTGGTTCATCTGTAAGAGTAGTCAGCGCTCCTAATCACAGAGCCTTCTCCCTAGGCCCTATACAGGGAATGTCTTATCTTCCCAGTCTTTCTCCACTGAAACAAGGATACCTATGAGTTTCTCCCTTTTAAACTACTTCTCTTAGGTGTTTGTCTTTTAGGAAACCCACAGAGCAGGTAAATTCTATAATCTTTAGTTTCTTAATCCTTAATCTTAGCAGGAGCAGCTCCCAGTCCTTCTTCATATGTGTATGTTGATATGTCCAGCTGTTATGGTTTTAGAAAATAGAATCAAAACACATGTGTTTAAATCTTCTAATCTACTGCATGCTGGATATTGTTATCTACACCAATAAGTAGAGATACATGTCCATTGATATCAGTTCTAGAGTTTTTAGACAAATGTCCTTAATCTTCTTAGCCATTTCTACACAGGTGTATTCACAGTGTAGCTCTCTCACGCTGTTTGGTTTGGCCTCACCACTGAAAGCAGAGACTTGGGCTTCATTTGCGCTAACTTGAACCCTCAGCTTTACTCTTTTGGAAGAAGGATGCAGAGTCGGTTTCCACAATGGAGACCACTGTCGCATTTGTCCCTGGAGGTAGGAAGGATTTGCCAGTGACTTCCTGCTACCTAGAGTTTTGTCCTTAGTATCAAAGAGTTCCCAACCCCTTCATCCTCTTTAAAAAACTGATCTATGATCTTCAGGATAGGCCAATCTCAGGACCAGGACAGGAGCCCAAGGGCTGAATACAAGCAGTCAGACAACAATGGCTCATAGGAGAGGCCATCACTAGTCCTTGCAGATCACTCAGATGACGGTGGCTACTAACTTACGGGAGATCCCATCACAAGCTCTTGTAGATCCTTCAGATAATGGTGGCTACTAACTTATGGGAGATCCCATCACTAGCCCTTATAGATCCTTCAGATGACGGTGGCTACTAACTTACAGGAGATCCCATCACAAGCCCTTGTAGATCCTTCAGATAATGGTGGCTACTAACTTACAGGAGATCCCATCACAAGCCCTTGTAGATCCTTCAGATAATGGTGGCTACTAACTTACAGGAGATCCCATCACAAGCCCTTGTAGATCCTTCAGATAATGGTGGCTACTAACTTACGGGAGATCCCATCACTAGCCCTTGTAGATCCTTCAGATAATGGTGGCTACTAACTTACAGAGATCCCATCACTAGCCCTTGTAGATCCTTCAGATGACGGTGGCTACTAACTCACGGAAGATCCCATCACTGGCCCTTGTAGATCTTGAAGTCTTGCTTTCATAAAGGACTCATAAGAACACAAAGAGCTATTTTAGTTTCTGTCAAAGACACACGTTTAAATACAAGCTAACACCCTTTTTCTCGAAAAGTAAGTTCATGTCATTCTGAGGAACTTCTTTTAAACATAAAGTTCCTTTATTGAATTTCGAAGAAGGAAAACAGTGGCCTCCAGTAAGGACATTAAAGCTACCAGTTCAATCAATGTGGGTTTCACCATCAGCTGTGTCCATTTGGCCAGGGGACTAAAGTGGACTAAGTTCCAATGTGGCATCTTCCTGTCAGACAATGACCTGGTATCAGAGGCCACTCACAAGCTTCTGTGAAATTTTCTGTCAGGGCTACTTGTCTTTGGATGGCAAATGTCATGTGTATTTGTTAGGTTAAAGAGTCCATGTGACCCCTGGGAGACAGCAGGAGAGGTCTCAGGACAAGAGGCAGAGCAGCCTACAAGGATCAGTCAACAGAGGGCAGGAAGCTGACAGACTCACTCATCAATGACTTGTGGATAGCTTCATTCTCTTTTAACAGATTCTTGAAAATAATAAGAGGCATTAAAAAATCTATTTTTATAAAACAAATAAAAATTAAAAGTTTGTGTTTAGTCTTTTCTTTTCTGTCAGGAACCAACCCCAACAAAAACACCACTTGTCGGGGTAAGGGCACAGAGATTTAGAAATATTGGTAAAGAATATGAAGACACACATGTGAAAATAATAAAACAGAAAACATAGAATAGTACCAGGAGGAAGTTCCAGTGAGAACTGAAATTGCCAGCTTAAAATACCCCAACCCCAAGAGGTAGGAGTAAGATTTAAAAAAAAAAAAAATACATTAACAATGATACAAGGAAATGAACATACTAACTGAAGGTCAAAGGCTACAACCATAGTTAAACATTCTGTTGCTAGAACAAAACAAGTCACAGGCACACCCTAGACCAAAACATTCTGCAGGGAAACCACTCCCTGTGTGGAATTCATTGTTATCTCCTTAAGGGAGCTGGGACTTAGTTGGATCCTTAGACTTTTGTTTGGGGTAGAAACATATCTACTTCTCTATTTCTGAAATACAAGGTCTGGCTATCAGCCACACCTGTTGACAATAACGTTGAGAGGGCAGAACTCTGACCTAAATCTAGGTGGAACCTTTGAGGTAGAAACAGGCAATAATGTTGAACGAATAAAGTAAGTTCCACCTCTCTGAAAATAGGCTCACATTTTGGGACCTCCACACTTTTCTAGTTGACTCAGAAAATGGTTACTCTGTTTCTAAAACTTTCAGTTTGTATATCCATGCACCAAACTGGTTAAAATACAGCCCAGGTTTAAAAAAAAAAAAAACTTCCTTTTTTGAAATGATTCTCAGACTTGTACTTGCCAAAGGCTCACCCAAGGAGCTCAGTAACATGGCCATCTTTGGTCCCACGCTTGAATTCCGACTTGTGAGACTGGACCTGTATTTTCATAAGCTCAGGCATAGGAAGCTCACACCTGCAAAACTCTTTTTCTCCTCCTAGTCTGTGAGTTCCACATCACATATCATCAAGCCATGACCATGCTGAACCAGTTTCAGCCAGTCCTCACATGGGACTGGTAGTCCTTGCCATCAACCCAGTGATGCAATGTCTGTGGAGAAGCTGGATTGCCTAGGCAGAGTGGCACTATGTTTCAAGTATTATTTCCAGCGTAGCAACGCCAGTTGGTTTTACAGGAACACATATAAGAGTATCGTTGGATATGGGCAATATCTCTATAGGCACAAAAAAGTGAGTGATTTGCGTACTGGAGAAGAAAGTGGTTCAGCTGGAACTTTGGGGACAGCCTGCCCAGTAACGTGGTCACGGTCAGTTTCTAACTGCAGCTCACACTTTAACGTGGGAGCATCAGTCAGGCTACAGAGAAACAGGAGCAGGAGGAGGTGGAGGCATGTATTTATCTTGTTTACATATGGGGATGGAGAAACTGGGTTTCCAGATTGTGGGTCTGCCCAGGCAAGTCTAAAACCTGTGTGACAGATGAGCAGACCAGAAACTCAGCCAGGAGCTTGGGCTGGCAACCCATGGGTGGATCTCATCCTTTCTTAGGGAAATCTTGGATTTTGTCCTTAAGCCTCTTGAGCTGATTGGATGAGGCCCACCCACACAGAAAGGCATTTTTGTTGTAATTCAGTCCAAGGGACTGTAAATGTTACCCACTGTTAAATGCCTGTGTGAGAATACCTAGATTAGCGTCTGAAGTGAACGTGCAGAAATAACCGTGGCGTGGCTTCCCGGGACTGCTTCTGTGCTGTTTACTGGGTTAGAAACACACAAAAAAAATTCATTTTATTACCATGTCATTGATAGGGCAAATACACTAATAATTAGACCTTCGGTGAACCTGAAAGATTCTCGTGCATGTTTTCCTGATCCAAGAATACCCAGAGACCTTCCTTTGTGAAACTTTGATGCTACACAAACCAAGCCATTAAAATACCAAGCCTGGAGAACTTTTTTGCTGCTGTCTTTATAATTTGCTGTTCCTTCCTCTGAAAGCACTGTCTAAACTTTACCCTTGGATCTACTACCTCCACCCCTGGGCCAACCTTCCTTCCAGGAGGCAGGCCTGGCTGTCAGAACGGTTGGATCACACTGCCCCCTGTGAAGGGTCCAAGAATCGGTAAGACGCAGATCAGACTAGAGAGGCCCCATCGAGGAATTCTCAGCCCCACTGAGAGGGGTGAACTCCTTGAGATGGTGACGTAGACGACAGAAGAACTCTTGCTCTTGGTGATGGCTGAATGCATCAAGATGGGCCTTCCTGAGAGAGAGCTGAGCTGAGACACACTGGACTGGAGCCAGGGTTGGAGGGCTAGAGTCCCACTACTCCTGAAGCTATTTAACCAGTATTCCCTCTCTAGGCTGAAACCAATTTGAGAGATGTCCCTATAGGATGTATGTATTCTTACTACATTAGATATCAGCAGTCTGTCTCAAGTTTTAGATGTGCTCACAATGAGATCGCTTTAGAAGGAACTGAAAGCAGTGTCTCCTCTGCCTTAGCCACAGGCTTTCATTCAGTCAGCGTCAGATGTCCCCACTGTGCAGTCTCGAAGGTCACGGTGGGCAGCCCAGTTCACGCCATTCTCCTGATGAGCAGTGCAAACGTGTGCTTGGCTACATGAGCACACACACAGCACAGGAGCCATGGGCCTCTCCACTGGGAGGAGCAAGGAAGGGGAGGAAGGCAAAGGAAACTTGTATTGTTTCTGCTCTGGGCCAAGCAAGGTTCCAAGTGCCCCCCACATACATCTCACGGGATCTCCTCAAGTTCCTTGAGAATCTATCTATGAAACAATTCTACCGAGCCACCCGCATCTTCATGTTAGTCAACGCGAAAACAATCCTCCAGCAATGGACTCAGTTTTGCAAATCGAGTTAATACTTAAACGGGTCGGTGGCAGGCTGAACGTGAGGCCAATTGTCTGACTTCTATGCCTCTGCGCGGCTCCTGTCTTTGAACACCTCACCCAGGAGGTGTACACGTGTGCACCTAAGGAGGGCTGGCAGCCAGCTCCTCCCATTTCCAAAGGGACCCACAGCCTCTGCTTGCCAGCGAGGGGACAGTTCACAAAGCATGGATATTTGGTGGGAAGTCTGGGATGGCTAAGGACTCAGCTCAGACCCTTGCTTTCTGCAGGACACAACGCATAAACTTCCCCGGAAAGGGGGCTGCCGAATCCCTTGAAATTGAGGTGCCTATGTAGGACTGGAGATAAATGTTCAGTGGACAGATAAACAAATAAATAAATAATAACAACAGATAAGTGTGGCTATTTATAGTAAGGATAACAGGATATACATGGGGCTTAGTCTTCTGGGTTGACTGCTCCTTGCAATAAACATCCCCTCCAAATTCTGCCCTGGATCACGTTCTTTGCACTGGGGCCTTGGTGATGGTTTGCTGGAAGATTGCCTGAAAAGATATGGTATATGCATTATCCACATTCCATCTCTGGTCTTCATATCAGAAGAAAGGATGTGAAAAGCTTTTAAAACCGCTGGGGGAATATAATGAGTAGGCGTGGAAGGAAATACTGAGCAAGGATCAAGGTCAAAAGTACTCCCTTGCCATTCTAAAGATGACATCTAGGGCCTTGTTAAAACAAGGTTTTGCTTGCTGCTATAGTTTGTGAAGTTCTGAGGAGTGTGTTTCAGAACGGAATTCCATAAAGCTCCACGGCAGAACAGTCCAGCCCTGGAGCTTACTAACCAGCTCACATATCCTGGCCCAGGAAGTCGGCAGCTGTTTCTGCAGTCCACCCTTTTTGCTTCCAGAAGGCTAAACTTTGTGAGTTTTCATCAGAGGGATGTGATCTTACACACCCAAGTCCACTTCAGGAAATACTGACTCCATTTATGTCAAGTTGGACAATTATCCCACAGTTTAAAGTATGGTTTAAAGTATGCATAACAATCCAAGCCTATCACATCGAGCCTTATGGAGTCTTTGCCTTCTGGATAAACTTTAATGTGAATAGTTGGATGGTTTGAACTTTTCATGCTTAAATCAGACTCTAGAACCAAGCTAATAGCAGGAGACCATTGCGGCGTAGTTGCAAAGTAAGGAAACAGAGTCAGAGTTGGGATCACTCCTTTGGCTGCGGCTGTCCTGGAGACTTGGCACACCTGTGACCAATGGCTTCCACTTCTCTGCTTAGACCAACTGAACTTGAGGTTATAGTCAAGGGTAACTCAGAGTTCAAAAAGACATGCTTTCACATTCTCCTTCCCACTCAGCAAGGGAAAATGGTACTCAGATTTTAGATATAAGAAAATCACCGGACAGGAAAGGTAGCTCAAGAGTTCAGCTGTACTTACTGTTCTTGCAGAGGGCCAAGAGTTCAGTTCCCAGATCCCTGTCAGGAGGCTCACAAGTACCTGGAACTTCAGTGCCAGAGGATCTGATGCCCTCTTCTGGCTTCTGTTGGCACTGCACCCACACACAAATTTTAAAACTCAAGGCTTGCAGGGAGGTAATGGCGCATGCCTTTAATCCCATCTCTCATGAGGCAGAGCCATGCAGATCTCTGTGAGTTTGAGGCTAGCCTGGTCTACAAAGTGAGTTACAGGATAGCTCCAAAGCTACCCTGTCTCAGAAAAAAAAAAAGGCCAGAGAATGCAGAAAAGTTTTAATATCACTGATACTCAGAATCTGTATAAATTGCTGTCATGAACTGTTAAGAATAATGAGCTATTCTGAATCTGAGAATAGACAACTTCATGTGTGGATTTCTTCAACACATGTGTGTGTGTGTTCAGTGTCGAGAGAGGCCTGAATCTAGAACCACATTGATTCCCTCAAATCCTAACCCTGCTTAATACTAATTGTGTGCAACCTGACCAAGTTTTCCCATCAGAAAACTGGAATGAAGATAATGCTGCATTTGCCTTGTTGAATTAACTGAGATAATGTACGGGAGGGGCTTAGACAGCGGCTACCATAGAGGATATTCTTCAGTTGTCATTAGCGTGTGTGTCAGCCTAATGTGCACCAGTCAAACAAATGTGAGTTACTTTTATACTTTATCTTTCTACTCCCTTACAAGACATAACGAAAAGGCTGGGGAGGTGGCTCCCTGGCTAAAAGCACTTGCCACTCTTGTAGGGGATCTGAGTCGGGTTCCCAGCTCCTATGTCGGGTGGCTCATAACCATCTATAACTCCGGCTTCAGGGAATCCAACACCTTCTTCCAGACTGTAAGCAGCCCCATGTGCGCCCCACCCCCAAAACACATAAGCATAATTAAAAGTGAAGTCAATATTTATACAAAAAGTCATTGAGGCACACACTTCTCAATCAGGACTCAAGACTCAAATCCAAGAGTCATTTTTAGAGCATCGTTATCTGTTCTTTGAAACTTCATACACGTGTATACTATATCTCAGTCATGTCCATAAACTCGGTCATGTCCATAAACTCAGAGTCTAGACAGTGCTGCCTGCTGAGTGCTGACTGGATCTCGTGCTGGTGACCACAGCAGCAGGGAGAGCACGCGTGCAGTACCCATGTCACACCCACGAGTCGTGACTTCATAGCACCCTTCCCACTCTCTGGCTCTTACACTCTATGTCCCCTCTGAACTCGGGGTGAGGGTGGAATGTGGTGTAGACGCAATCACTCATCCTGAGCACTTGGATCAACCATGGGTTTCTACGTTAAGAGCTGCCCACCGCAGAAAGACTTTTCTCTAGCCACGTGGGAAGGAGAACACATTTCACAGAGTCTACTAATACCACAGTCTTGCAAAAGCTGCCCAAGTCAGGGAACCATTTTGAGACATTCCTCCTGTGGGTCATTATCCAAAACTTAGAAATCAGGCTGGGGGGACGGCTTGGGGGTAAAGGACTTGCAGCACAGATAAGGACTTGAGTTCGAACCCCAGAACCAGTGTAAAGCCGAGTGCAGGGGTCCAGCTGAGGTGCTTCTGTGTGGAGATGGGAGGCAGATGGGAATCCCTGAGCAATGGAAGCCAAGCTAGCTTGATACACACAGCAGGGAGCAGCGAGGAGAGCTTATCTCAAACAGGGGGAGAATAAAGACAAAAGCAGCAGGTTGGCCTCTCAGTCACCACGGTGTGCCCTTCCATGTATGAGATACACACATGAAACACGTATACACACGTATGTACTCACAGGAAACATTTTCCCGTGTCACTGCAGACTCTAGGCAGAAGCTGTTTCCAAGCCACACAGCGGGAACGCCACCGCATCCATGAGGAGGAAGTGGCCATTTCCATCCCGGCACAGAGAGCAGTGACAGGGATCTTGCTATCTGTCTGAATAATCACAAATCCTCCAGTAACTGGTGCATTGTGCCCTTGTCCTGTGGTATACATGGCTATGGGCTTTAAGTCACAGAGACCCCTTTAGTGTCTACCCAGACTCACAGCACATCTGGCTCGTCTAGTATCTATCCCTGCTTGCTTTTTAAAAGCCAAATGGAGGTTAAGCATGAGAACCAGCGTGCAGACCCCTGGCATCTACCTAAAATGCTGGGTATTGTGGTGGGCACCTATAACTCCAGTTAGAGGGAACAGAGGCAGGAGAACCCCCGAGTTTACCAGCCAGCCTAGACAAAAGCAGAGCTCCAGTTTTAGTGGGAGACCCTGCCTCACAAAAGGAGGTGGAAGGTGATACTGGAAGACACCTCCAGTTCACACACACACATACACACACACCACACACACCATACACCACACACACACAGACATCTGTCCCCAACCAAGTATCCAGCCCTTCCAGTCTCATTACCATCATCCAGGACAGCGTCTCCCTCTTGGGGAAGTGCTGAGCTTGCCTTGGCAACACCACCAAGATCTTGCTGTAGTGCAGGAGACAGGCCAGCTTCTCCTTATGTGGAAGAGCCTGGAGCCCAGCAGTCTCTGACAAGAACAGCAAAGGTACCCGGCAAAAGGCAGATGGTGAACCGATGAAGCTCAGGAGAAAACACACCTCCTGTCGCAGCATCAAGAAGTCACCTAGGCCCTGAACCTGGGCAAGAGTTCAAGCTGGCTGGACACTGCTAGCATGGTTGGCTTCTCGGGGTGGTCTGCTAGCCACAAACTGGCTGGACATACCTAGCAAGGTTCCACCTTCTCTGGGTGGGTCTGCCAGCCACAGGTGATCAAGTTAAGTCGATGTGTCTCACACCGGGAAACACTGCAGATGTTTAATAGAGGTCATTCTCTGTGCAATAGATCAGCAATCTGAACTACCTGTAAACTGTACAGAGCCCTAATTAATGTCATTGAAGTTAGCTAAAGGTACATTTTCTTTTGTTTGAATAAAACATGCCAGGATCTGTATTACTTCCCACCAAAACAAAGATCTGAATCTTTCCTCTGCTTTTGCTCTGCCATGGTTTGCATCAGGGTCCAAGATAGCTGCTGGGTCTCCACCCATAACTTCAGCTTTAGCCAGTAGAAAGGAGACAAGCGAGAAGAACAGAGGGTGTGTTTTTATTTTTACAAACTTTTCTGGAGGCTGCCCATCCCTAGGACCACTTAGCCTTTTCTCTATTTACAGGGGAGGTAGGTACATGATGAATAGATATGGTCCTATGGACCCTACATGCAGACATGTAGTTAGATTTTAGAACCCTGTAGATCAGAGCAGGCAGAGCAGGTAAGCCTCCTCTCTCCTGAGGGGCATCTCAGCCAAACTCCCTTGCTTATGGAACTGGATTCTACCCATAGAGATGGTCAACAAACACAGGCTTTTTAATTAAGGTTAGTGTTCTCTCTTTCTCTCTCTTTCTCTCTCTCTCTCTCTCTCTCTCTCTCTCTCCTTCCCTCCCTACCCCCCCCCCACACACACACGAATAAATAAAGGTCCTGGAATGTTGCTCAGCTGCTGGAACTGAGGGAAGCAGAATGCAGTGACCACAGGGCAGGATTCACACCCAGTCTGAGCTCAGAGTCCATGTCCACCATTTCAGAGCAGACATCATTATCCATAGTCTGTGTCCAGAGGTTTCCTCTGTATGAAAAAAGCCAGATAGACTGAATTTCATTTTCCTCTTTAAGTGTAACACAAAACCCTCTCAACAAATATTTATTGATAAATGATTGATTTTCTCAGGTTAGTACTCCCCCCAGTTATGGGGAAAGGGGGAAAGAGAGATGGGGTAAGAAGAAGAAAGAGGAGCAGGGGAAGCCAGCGGACAACCAGAGCTTGAAGCAGATGGCCCATGAGTGTGTACTTGGGAACTCAAGGCCATCACAGAGAAAATGAGACAAATCCCTCCCCTAATTTTTCTGTAGTCCCAGTCCCTCTGGGAGGCTGTTCTCCGTGGCTAACTGCTGTGAGTGCATCCAGGCAGAGAGCAGGTGGTAATCTACACAGACTTGTTAATAGCCATTAACAGCACTTAAACCCCCACTAAGCCAAAGGCTTTCCAGCTAGACATGAGAACCAGCATCGGGAAGAGTCCTCCTGGGAGCGTGGTCATCAGCAGCACCAATGGTGAAGTTTCCTGCTTTACAACCAACATAAAGCCACGTCCTGCCCAGTCCTGTGTGCTGGGCGATGTGCCATGCAGCATGGCAGATGAAAACGTTACTGAACTGTGAAGCTGGCAGGAAGCCTACGGTGCAGAATACAGAGCTGTCTGTGACTGACCGCAGCATTGTCCGATGAAAACAAATGAGAAGCAGGCCCAGGGAACAGCGAGCATATCAGGGGCTGTTTGGAAGTGAAGCCTTTTAATTCTTCTCCAATTAACACACAATTTAATTGGCTTCACTACAGCATTTTGACATGCATGTCAATCCATGCACCCCTCTGCCAACCTCCGTCGTTCTCCCTGGCTTCTACTGGTTCCTCCTTTTGCCCGGGGAATCTCCACTTCTGCTGTCTTGACTTAGGTGTCCCATCACCTACCCTTCCTCCACATCAAAGAGCCTTCCTCCCCGTTCCTGCACAATCCCTTCCCTAGTTTAACTCACACACACACACACCACACATACATACACACACACGCGAGCATGCACACAAACACATGCACAAACACACACCACATATACATGCCACACATATCACACACAATTTTAAATCTAAGTTTCACTATTAAAAAAATAGGATTTCTCTTTCTTTGTTTGAGATCCTCTTTCCACAGGCTTGAGGCGCCAAGATAATCCATAGCAGGGAGAGCTCCTGACCCCAGAGCTTTGTAGCCTACCTCATTAATTGGTACAAAAGAGAAACAACCTCGAAGTAAAAGAAAATGGCCTCCTGCATCAACCTGACCGACCTAAAGCAACAATCCTCTTCTTGCACCTCTTTATTTTCCATGGCTGCTCCCACGTCGCTAGAGTGGAGGAGAGGCCCCTTATGTTACAGAGTATCTATCTTCCTGCTTGCTTTTCCTCTGTCTTATTCTTCCTGGAGAGTTTTACACAGCTGTGAGACGGATGCACCGAGATGCTAAAGGTTTGGTTTGCTTGCTTGGTTTGGGTGTATTTTTCTTTTTAGAAAGCAAAAGAGCCTGGTAGTTTTGATCCATGTCTCGGACAAACGAATAGGCCTTTTGTTAACAGCGTACACATTTGATCGGCCCCCTTAGAATTAGTTTCCTTTGGCATAAAGAGAACTAACAGAACCAAGCAGATGTCCAGGCCACTCCACAGCTGTCTAATTTACAATGTGACACCAGGTTTATGAAACCAGCCACAAACTCTGTGACACCGGAAGGGTCCAGAAGGAAATCCATGAGTTTAACTCAATCCGAAGTCTGTGTTGTCACACGCTTCACAATGGGAAGTTTCTATGTGATCCCTGAAGGACAGAGAGGAAGCCAGGAACAGGCAGAGAAGTAAATCTGTGTGTTCTCTCCCTTGACGGGATCAATGGAAGGGTCAAGAGGGGAAATGCAGAAAGGGAAGCTGAAGAAGGAAGGGCGGTGGACATTCATCAGACTGCTGCTTTATGTTATGCCTGCTTCCCACCTCCCATCCTATCCCACTGTGGGTAGAGTTCATGAGCCATCTTCAGTGCTGTGCAGAACACCTGTGCTGGGGGCACAGGGAGGGAGCTCCCTTCCTTCCATGTCCTCCCTTTTCTTCTTGTGTTGACAATTAAAGATGTGGTCTCTTTGAGCTGGAAAGCAGGCTGCCCAGGAGCTTGGGAAGCTCTAGAGAGAGGGGTAACTTCTGTCACCAGGTCAAGACGTCCATCCCCACACAGCACTGAGGAATCTATAGTGAAGGCTCAATGTCAAGGCAGTCCCAGCATTCTCTACTTTCTGATGCTGGGAGCAAAGCCATTGTATTAGAAAAGATCTCTTTAAACCTTTAACTTAAAAAAATCAAAAACAAAATCATTAGCCCCCAAGGTTTGTCAGCTACCCTTGGATAAAAATAAAAGACCCAGGTGTCCCTAAGCATTGCAATCTATTTTGAAGGACTGAACAATGGCTAAAGAGGAGAAGGTGAAGGTAAGAAGCGACAAGGGATGAGGTCCTGGATGGGGCTGAGAGGCTAACATGAACGAGCACAGCAGCTTTAACTACAGAAACTTCAAAGTTCTGTGTATGCAAACACTAACGTGCTGAAGGAGAGAGCATACATTATTCAACAGAGAACTGTTATCTGAAACACAGGCACCCTCAAAGTTATAAGGGGCCCATATTTCAACAGCTAAATGAGCAAAAGCTTTAAACATACAATTTTCAGAATCACAAATGTCAACAAACAGATGGTGAAATACCAATAAAAAGATGGTGAACTTTATTAATAATAAAAATGCATACGAACAGCCATATATCCATTTTGCCCATCTACTTGGCATAAAGAGTAGGAATATTAATGACTTTCGATATTGAAGGCTCTATGAAGAAAGAACATTTTAACGTCTTTTGTGAACAGGAGGGGCACCAGCAGGAACAGCACTATCGTGACTTTAAATGCGCCAATGTTCCGGCCTTCCCGTCACTATCAGCCTACTCAACAAAGCGCACCTGTGCCTGGAGCATTCGGAGGGTGCTTTGGGCAGCATCGTAATATAGAAAACTAGAAAAAAATCCAAATGTCCATGAAATCGGGAGCGAGAAAGCATTATGATGGAAACATATAAAGAATTGTACACTATGTATAAAGAAGTCAATTTTTTATATGCTGCTGTGCAAAAGTATTCAAATGAGAGAACAAATATATTGGGAAAGAAGGGATCACATAGGCGAGCCCATTATGTTAAATTACGGAGAGGACTGGAAAGGCAGCGCCCTGCTCTTCCCTCGGACAAGCAATGGTTTGAGTGAACAAGCCACTTTGACATTTTCTTCCAGTCCTTTTCATGCACTCTTTACTACAAGGGCTTCTTGAAAACTAGAAACTGGTGGAGCAGAAGACAAGAGAATCTACCAATTATTGGTGTTTTCACGGTACACTCCCTTCTCTCAAAACTATGGTAAATATGCTAATTATAAATAATATTTGCATATAAATGATCAAATCAGATTATTATATCAGTGTCTGGTATAGACATATACAATGCACGGGGTAATCAATTCTATCATAAAGACGCAAACAAATGCTGTTAACACTGAGCCCATAAAGTAGTTTTTTGTTGCTTTGTTGTTGTTTTTCAAAACAGGGTTTCTCTGTATGACAGTCCTGGCTGTCCTGGAGCTTACTCTGTAGACCAGGCTGCCCTCAAACTCACAGAGATCCACTTGCCTCTGCTTCCTAAATTCTGAGATTAAAGATGTGCACCACCATGCCCAGCTAAAAGTAACAGTTTCTAAAACTGCAAAAAATAGCCCAAAAGGTAATTAACAAAAAAGACTGACTGATAAATGGAAAGACAGAAGTTCACTTACATGGATTAACTCAGGTTAATTTTGCTCGAGGGCCACAGGGTCCCCCCTAAGTGGGTTAACTTCAGAGGGCGAGGTCTAAGCCTGTTGTGTGAAGCATAGCAATCTATACCAGAGCATCAACAAACCAAAGGAAAGAGCAGTTTTCTAGAGTGAATAAAGCCCAGGAATTCTGTGCACACCATCTTATAAATTAGAAGCTAGAGAATTAACTCTCTAAACCCGATACCTGTTGTCTCTGGGAAGGGAGACTGGGTGGCAGGGGTGCGGGGAGAGTGGGGGAGATCAATATTTTATAATGAACTCTTTTATATGATTTCAATTTTGTGTGCAATGTGACTATCATTTAATTCCACCAAAAAATATAATCCTATAGAGCTTCTGTCTGTCCACCACGAAGTCTTGTCTGCTTCTCCTAGGCTCAGGCTCCCTGTGCCTTGCCCCTCGGCTCCATCTTCACCCTCTGGGAATCTCAGGAAGACAGAATGCAGTGCTTTGATGGGGCTGTGAATTCTCCCCAGAAGAGTCCATCTTTGCAGAACACCATCAAATGACAAGCACATGGCACCTCTTCCTGCTGCGGTTGCAGTTTAGCAACAGCTCGTGAAGTCTGTACCCTCGCCTTGTCAGTCACAGTGATCTCTAGTCATGGTGGGTTGTTGATCACAGCTTGCAGCAGAGCTGACCGGGTCACGGTCCAGCTGCCTCTCGCTAGTGTCTACAAACTGTGGCCACAGGTGATCCGACGACCTCCCTAGTAACGAGCATAACTTCACAGCAGAACTGGACATAAGCAGTACTTCATCACCACTAACGATCGTGAGAGATATCACGGACTTCATTTGCTGACAAAGACCAGGGGCCATAGACAGTCACAGCGGAGGATCACAGGTGCTGCCGATATCAGCCAGGTTTGTTACCTGTATGCTTGCTGTTATCATTCTATGGATGGAGCCCAGGGCCTTAGACATGCAAGGAGTATATAATTTATATCCCCAGACCTTTCTGATTTTTGTTTTGAGACAGGATCTCAGGTTGTCCAGACTGTCTTTGAGTTTGTGGTGACACCCAGGCAGGCCTCAAATTTGCATAGCCCTGCCTCAGCCTCTAGAGAAGTTAGGATTACAACTACATTTAAAAAAACAAAACCAGGGTCATACTATGTAGCCCTTGAACTCACTATGTACACCAGGCTGTAGCCCAGGCTGGCCTCACACTCACGTGGAACCACCTGTCTCTGCCTCCCTGATAGGATTAGTGGTTGCCAGGCTCAGCAAACCCACATTCTCCACTAATGGAAATGCCATTTCAGTTAGAGACTACTGAAAACAGATGCAAGAGCACAGTCCCCTAGAATGCCACCCAAAGATGGGAGAATGTCCTCCGACAGACTTGTCATGTACTCACAATTCTGAATCCTGTTTGTGGTGAACTGCTTGGGCCTCAGCCGGTCTTGAGACCCAGACGCATCTTGGAAGCTATTTCAGGCCAGAAATGAGGATTCAGTAATGCCTCAAAGTCTTACTGAAACTACGAAAAAAATCATTTTAAAAGGAGACTACCTTAGATGTGGTGTGTGTATGTGTGTTTGTATGTGTGTGTGTATGTATGCGTGGTGTATGTGTGTGTATGTGGGTGTATATGTGTGTGTATGTGTATGTGTGTGTATATGTGTGTGTATGTGTATGTGTGGTATATGTGTGTATACATGTATGTATGTGTGTATGTATGCGTGGTGTATGTGTGTGTAAGTGTGATGTGTGTACATGTGTGTATACATGTGTGTATGTGTGTGTGTTTCCCATGCACACACAGCATATCTCATAGGTTTTATTTGTTTATTTTAGGCTTTTCAAGACAGGGTTTCGCCGGGCAGTGGTGGCGCACGCCTTTAATCCCAGCACTCAGGAGGCAGAGGCAGGCAGATCTCTGTGAGTTCGAGACCAGCCTGGTCTACAGAGCTAGTTCCAGGACAGGCTCCAAAGCCACAGAGAAACCCTGTCTCGAAAAACCAAAAAAAAAAAAAAAAAAAAAAGACAGGGTTTCTCTGTAACCTTGGAGCTGGGATGGTCCATACTTGCTGTGCCAGCCTAGCTTTCTGACCTCAAGGAAGCATCAGCATTTTAAGTGTTTAGGTGTCGCATGCTGTGAATTTCTGCAGGAGTCTGTTAACAAGACAAAGAAAACAAAAATAAAGTCTAGTGTGGAACCAGGAAGAAATCTGTGGAGGCACAGAAGTGGCCAAGATGCAAGCAGACATAGAAACCAGAAGTTAGTATCAGGGAGCAGGACGACCTCATCCAGGACCCTTCTGTCATCGAAGTGCTCTGAAATGATGTTCTGAACACCGCTCAGGGGGCGCAAGTCCAAGGGCTCGGGGGACGCAAGTCCAAGGGCTCAGGGGATGGAGTCCAAGGGCTCGGGGGACGCAAGTCCAAGGGCTCAGGGGACGCAAGTCCAAGGGCTCAGGGGATGGAGTCCAAGGGCCTGTGAGAACTTTCTAAAAGGTGTGGCAAAGCCAGGGGCACATAAGGAAACTAAAAGCGAGCTCTCTGACCTATGAACAAGAGGGCAGAGAATGAGTGAACGGACCCGAGATGACCACTGTCGGCTGAAATCCATTTCTCTTTCCGTATCACAACCCATGCTAGAGAGTGGTTGCCTAGAAACCTTTTTGGTCTCCTTCAAAACTAAGTGGGGCCATTAGCTAGATTTTACATAGGACAGCAGCCAGCGTGATGTATGTTGCTTCTGAGTCCTGTCAATTACCACGCTGACCTTCACCCTTCCTTCTCCACCCGTCGGCTGTTTATCAAGGTCCAGGGTTCAAGTGCCTCAGCCAGAAGGAAGAATGAGCCCCAGCTCGGGGTGGCTTTGTGGAAGAAGGATGTCACTCACCACCTAGGCCCAGGTTGGGCTGTCACACACGTAGGTGATGTATTTCTATTTAGCAGATACTGAGTCACCAGAATGTCAGAGCATCTTCCCTAATTACTGCACCAATACACAGAACCACTCACACTTGACCTTGGTGTCAAAACGAAGTGCTAAACGTTAGTAAAGACTGTGGGAATCTCAGGCTGGAGGGAAGGCTCAGCCGTCAAGAGCACTTGTTAGGATCTGGTTCCCACAGCTACGTGGTGGCTCACAACCACCTGCAACTCCAATTCCAGGGGATCTAACGCCCTCTTCTGGTCTCCATGGTGTATTACACATACATGCAGGGAAAAAAAAAACGCCCGAACACAATAAAATTAATAAAAATCTTTTAAAAACTATGGGACTCTGAAAACATCAGTCCCAACTCACAGCCATATGACATTTTCTATGTGAGATAAGACTGAAAACTATGTATTTTACTGCTGTTCTTATTTTTAATGGGTAACTCCATTTTTTGAAAAGTCCCCGTGAACACAAATAAAATACCATCTCCAAGCCCACTCAGTACTGTTACGCCTTCCACACTCCATATCAAGACTGGAAGGCTGTCTTTATAATCTTTTCAATGTGATCTGCATTGTTTCCCTCCGCTACCCAGTTCATCTTCTGAAACCCATGTGTCCCTTAATTCCGGGGATACATGGTGGTGAGTGCAATAAGCAGCTCATCATCATGCAAACATACAGACTGCACCTGCACAAGGAAAGATGATTACGATGGCACTGAGTAACATGAACCAGGGTGACCACTATTACGTAAATACAGTTCGTCACTGATGTGGCCCTTTTTTTTAAATGTTGGGCAAATTTTCTTTAGTTACAGTTCATTTTTAAAATTTAAGAGGCTTGTTGTAAATTATGCAGAGCACCGTTGTATAGACAGAAATCTACAAACGTATGCATACACGTTTAGACCAAAGTAGACGTGAAAACACACCCACGTGCACACATACATGACCATGGGAAAATGCACACACACAGACGCACAAAACAAATGTGTACTTCTCATAGCTCTAAGCATCTAGATAGATTTTTGTAGATGTTGTCTTTCTTAAAAGAGACATTAATAGAAGCCCAAAAGTCAGGCCAGGCTGGGTTGAGACCTGGCTCTCCCTTGAGCTGTGTGGGCTTTGACGAGCCCTTGATTTCTTGAACCTCAGTTGCCTGATGTATAACGGTGCTAGCAGAAGCGCCTCTCTGACAGACTTGTAGGGAGTGAGCTGATGCTTATTGTCAGCTCAGTTCCTAGGGTCAAAGAGCCCAAGCGGGTTCTCCACCTCTCACCCACATTGGCCTCCTCATCTTTCTTCCAATCTATTTTCATTCACTGCTAGGCAACCACATGCAATGATCTGGAGAGACCTGAACAGCTCATGCTCTTCCTGGATGGTGAGGTCAAGAGAGCCAAAGAGCTGAATGTGGCCCAGGGCACCAGAGCTAGCCATACCGTGTTGGCCCGCAAGGGGAAGCCTGCTGTCTCCCCGCTCTGCCCACAGACTGTCCTGCCTCCTCCCTGCTTAGACACCCAGCCCCCAGCAGAGCAGCTGCTTGGACTGGGCCCAGTCTGCAGCGCACTGGTCTCATGCACAGGTCCCATCTCCCACCAGACGGGTTCCATTGCTGTGGACTTCCCTGAATCAGGGAGAGCAGGTCTCGCTATGAAGGACCAGTGCAGCTTGCCCCAGAAGGACGATTGGAAACCAAGCTTGAAATCAGCCACAGCTGCAGCATTGGATCAGCAAGAGGAGACACGTGGGACCTCTCACCCTGAGATTGTTGTATTCAAGAAGAAGAGATGGAGGGAGCTGGAGAACATGTCCCCAACCCAAGCAGTGAAAAGAATGAGGTGAGAGAAGTGGAACAAAGCAGGGCATGGGAAGCATTGATGAGAAGGAGCCAGGACATTTGTATAGCAGGGTCTGAAGGCCAGCCTAGGGTGCGGTCTTGTCAGCTTCAAGGGCCAACTCAGTCTCTCTCTCTCTCTCTCTCTCTCTCTCTCTCTCTCTCTCTCTTCCCTCTCTTCCTCTACCTCTCCCCCTCTCTTTCTCACACACTGGACATGTGTTTATTTGTGTGTCTGTGTGCATGCATGCATCTTTCTGCTCATATAAGTACGTGTGTGTTTCTCACACCCATTTTTAGCTAAATATATGTGCTTATGTGTCTGTATGTTTGCGTATAAACAGCATTGCCCTAAGCTGCATAAGACAGTCCCTTTCTTTCCCTGCCTCTCTCCCCCCGCTCCTTTCTACCTCAGAGCACACTCAGAAAGTTGCTATATTTTCCTATTACTTCATGAACTAAAATTAAAAATAGGTTAAGTAATGGTTCGGGCCTGCCCAGCTTGCAACCTGCAAGCCACAAGTAGCCACAGAGAGCTAGGGATGTAGGCCAACACAAAATAATAAACTTACCTACAACATCTTAAGGTTTTGTTGTGTTTTGTTTTGTTCTGGCTTGTAACTTGATCAAGCATTTCTCTAGTGTGAACCATGTAGGTAACAGGACCATGTCTCGGTGTAAGAAGGTTTGACATGCCTATGAACTGAGGAAATGCATCTGTACCTTAAGTAGAAGCCTGCAGGAAACAGGTGCTACAAATTTTGCAGCCTTGGGAGGGTGCTATTCTATCTGCAAATTTTGTTTGAAAGAGACATCAGCCAAATACATGAATATATCAGTAACAAATAAATGTAACAAAAACCAATCATCAAACATAGAACTCAGAAACACAAATGCCATGCCAATTCTGCTCACGGGCCTCCTGAGGGGCACTAAGGATTATTTTCATTTGAAGCAGCCTTGGTGCTTTCTTTTTATTTGAGATGAGCTGCCCTTCCTGAGGTTTACAACCATTTCAAAATGTTTAATGAATGTGGATAAAGGATGATTGAAACCCTACAGCAGAGCAGCTCCAAGCAGAGATAATGAGACTGTGTTCATGAGCTGAACTGAATCCTCCCTGGAGAAGAAATGGGGTGCTTTGAGACAGACGTTCATTCATAGGAAACTATAGATGCCTCCAAGAAAAGCAATCTGTGATCCTCTTTATGGATTGTTTAACGTTCTGAAACAGTAGTGTAGGGACCACCCAGAAAAGATGTTTTCTCCACTAAGACTATGCCCTATGAGCTCAGATTCATCTGTCATGAGCCCCAACGGTATTCCCTTACAGCCATGGTGTCTGAACAGTCTGTGAGTGACAGCCACATATTCAGAACTGGGAATTGCCTCCAAGTATCCATCCACAGCCATGGCAAAAACTTGCTGAGCATATTGACCAGGGGAAGCTTATTTAAGATTGCCAAGACTGCCTCTCCTAGGCTAGAGAACGCTAGGAACAGGGACCATTCTTTTGCAGAACATTTTCCTGTTAAGAACTTAGGTCCTGGCAAAAGAGTGAAGAAGTTTGTTCTTGTTGACCGAGGTTTCTGTCCTGCCAGGTTCCCACAGTAATTAAGTCCCAAAGAAGTCACACAGAGGTCTACATTAATTATAAACTGATTGGTCCATTAGCTCAGGCTTATTATTAACTCTTATAACTTGTATTAGCCTATAGTTCTTGTCTATGTTAGCCACATGGCTTGGTACCTTTTTCAGCGAGGCAGTCACATCTTGCTTGCTCTGTGTCTGGCTTCCTCTCTGTCTAAATGATGAATGCAGACTGAAACTTTCCTCTTCCCAGAATACTCATTGCCCCACATCTACTTCCTGCCTGGTTGCTCCGCCTATACTTCCTGCTTGGCTACTGGTCAATCGGTGTTTATTTAAAATACAAGTGATGGGGTACAGACCATCGTTTCACAGCAAGGTCTAGGGTAGCCTTTAGCTCAGGGCGAGAGAAAGAGCATGGACGATCAACACCAAAGGTAGAAGTACTGAAGACTTCACTTTGGGAATTGAAGGATGAGCTTGATGTGGCAGCATGAGAGAAATACGTCTGCTCTGGAGGTGAGGCCAGAGCAGCCTAAGAAATTACAGCAACTAAACACAGCCCAGTGCCCTGTGTGAGAGCCTTCAACAGTAGGAGCTGGGGGACAAGCCAGTGGTCTCTGGCCATTGTAGTCTAGTTCACAGCAAAGCAGCCGCATTGGGTCCTGCTTCCTGTGGATGACTGTGAAGTGGTGTACTCCAAACCGACTATCCACATGCAAACTCACACATAGATTTCAAATCTGGGGATGATGCTGCCTTCTAGTACAACTGGGACACACTTCCAAGGCATGCTTGGGACATGACTGTGGCCGGGAAGGATGGTTGTGGCTTAATTGCAATATACCATCAAATCAATCATTCTTACCATCTCAAGTGATACTTTTAATATGAAATATACCATCAGATCTATCATTCCTACTATCTCAAGTGATACTTTTAATATGAAATATACCATCAGATCTATCATTCCTACTATCTCAAGTGATACTTTTAATATGAAATATACCATCAGATCTATCATTTCTATAATCTTGAGTGATACTTTTACTATGAGATCGGGGAGGGGAAGAAGGGAGAAAAAGAAGAGGTAGGAGAAAATTTAGCTGAAAAATCCTCACAGCCACTCCTTAAGATCTGGGCCCCATTGTCCAAAGGGCAATAAGGAGCCACTTCACATTTTACGTGGACTTTTAAGACAGCCTTAATGTGTTCCCTAAACAGACGCTTCTAAGTGGAGGGATCTGAAAGGCCAGGCATCTGCTCTCTTCCAAACAGGCTCTTAAGAGCCCCAGGAGAAACCCACCTTGATGACTACCCGGGCCTTTGGCGACCATGGGAGCAGAGCTAAGGACCTGAGCCTAGAGCAAAACCACCAGACAAGCAGGACAGACTTCCTGATGGCAGTAGAGAGTGACAGAAAAGCGGAGTTTTCAGCGTCTCAAAACCTCGTCTGCTTTCACGTTCTATTTTCTCCTTCACTTAAACACCCATTTCTTTTCAAAGGAAACCTAATTTAAACAATGTGTTATTGTAATTAAATAAAGAACTCAGCGATGCAAACACCAACATTCTTGTCTGAAATTAAATCTTTCCTGGCTCCTAAGTCTGCCCAGGGAAATATTTTAGAAAGATCTTCAGGGCCTTTGAGCTAAGTTTTTGCAAAGCGAGAAAACTGTAATCAGGAATTTACGGTCAGGATGCGTGGCACAGGGTCTTTGTAGACAGGAAACACGTGTCCCTGCGGCCATTCTGACTGCAGGTATGTATCAGGTAGGGACATTCCTGAGGTCTCAGCGACTCCTCATTCACAGAGAGTATGCAGCACAGTTTATCACCACCTTAACCCAAGAATGGCGCTCTGCTGGTCTGGAAATCCCAATGAGCAGCAAATGCCACGTGAGATTCTTTTTCTAGGCACCCAGTTGCATCTGCTCAAGGGATGCATTTGTTCAGTGGCTTCATCCAAGCCACTGAACAAATGATGATTGAATGAGGAGTTTTCCCCCAGAAAGATATGAAGTTTTTGACAGAAACACAGTACATTAGGAGGCTACTTGGAACAAACTGAAAAATGATGAACATCTCGACAGTGAAGAACTCTATTAACTCCTGAGAGAAGATGGGACAGGCTGCCCTCCATGAGCTAGGACATGCCTGCGTGTTTTCTGGATTATGGCAGTAACTGAACAATTGCTGAGACATTAGCTATAGGCTCCACCAAAGGCAAAGAATCTACATTTGTGTCTGTTTCCAATTATGTTTAAGAGTCTAATGGTTTACCGCAAACAGAGCCACCACCCAAATTCTGTCAACTGGGAGGCAGAGGAGGCTCAGACGAGAAAGAAGGGAGCCAAACCAGCACAGGGCTTCAGTGATAAACACATCTATTTCTTCCACCTGGGTGGCTGGTGTCTTTCCTCTGGCCCAGATACGGCTGTCATTGCTGACCCCAACACACGGTATATCATCATTTTATCTAAGATCAATGCTAAAGATTCAAGGCATTAAGAAATACCACTCATAAGACAAAACTCCTGCTCCATCACTCCCCGCTCTTCAGGGGACTGCTCATGTCCTGGTCGTCCTAGAAAGTCAGGGAGGACATGAAAGCATGGAGTCACCTGTGTCACCAAGACAGTCACATCCCAAGGAGATAATCGAAAGCCACGTGCAAATGCCTCTTCCCTGTGGCATTAACAGTCTTATTCCAGAGATACTCCAAGCTGATAAGGAAGAAATCCAGCCAAACAAAGTCCTTAGTCAAGGAGAGAGAGTGGAAGTCAGACAAAGGCAGGCGGAGTAAGTGGCTCAGAAGAGACAAGTGTCCAACAGGAGTCGGGTGAGGTCTGAATGCTGAGTACCAAGCCATGGGTACTCTCAACATACTCAGTTGCAAAGCAATGTCCATAGCAACAGCCATGATAGTAACAGCCTCAAGAATTAGTGACATTTGTGACATTTGTGAAGAATCTACTACATTTCACTGCCTGCGTTTTTACGTAGACACAGCTGTCGCCACACCTGTTGGCAGCTGAGAAAGACCACCGTGTAAAGATGTTGACTACAATGCTCAAGGTCACCTGGCTGTCAAACCAGAGTCAAGAGTTAGACTAGGACAGTTTGGCTCCGAAGTCAGCAAGCCAGCAGGCTTCTTAGGACCTACTGCCCTGCAAGAGCCTGTCTCTCTGTCACTCATAGACTCAGAAATTACCATATACCTAGTGGCAGGGTTACCTCCAAAAATGGTGGCCTTCCATCTTGAGTGTGGAATTGCCTGACATCTCCAACACTGAAGATTCTAGAACTAACTCTGGATACCAAAAATGGTGCAGACCACAAACCCAGGACATTTCTTTACTGGGCACCCATTGTTAGAAAGATTCCTGTGTTCCTTCCTGGGTCTCAGATAACAGGAGGTGACCCCTGCTTACATTCACGACATCTGGCCAGTTTTGAGCTTTGAATCAGAATTAACAAGCGATGCTTTCGTTGGAAAGTCAAATGGAAGAGCATTTGCAGGCATTAATTTAAAAGCAGTGGAAAAGTTGGACACGAAAGAGAAACCGCCTCATAAAGTGTTTCATTGGGAAAGCATTTCAAGCATTGTAAATGTTCGTGCTTTGAAGATCCAGCCTGAACGCACGACACTTTCCACGCGGGGGGTTTCACGGGGTCTTCTTACCATCAGAGGGTGTGAGAAAGACATGGGTATTACCTTCTCTGTGGGCAAGGTGAACACATTCCACCAAATGAATTACCAGAAACTGCCCACGTTTCTAATCGTATTGTGACCCACCTGTTTGTTTAACACACTCAAAACCGGAAACAGTCCACGTTTCTAATCGTATTGTGACCCACCTGTTTGTTTAACACACTCAAAACCGGAAACAGTCCACGTTTCTAATCGTATTGTGACACACCTGTTTGTTTAATACACTCAATACTTATTTGTATCCAATAGTCCAAAAATAGGCACTGTATTAGAGTCTTGACAGACAGGCAGACAACATGAAGTGCATGCTCCTTCGTGTAGCTTGCATTTCAATAGCCAAGACAGACATTAAATAAGGCACTATGTGGTGCCATTAAGAGCATGGGAGATTAACAGTTTATATCGTATACGGCAGCAGAGCAGAAAGCTTCCAGATGGGAAGCTACGGGTGGCTTTTCTAAGGGTGGGAAGGCTAGAGAGGAGAAGCCATCCCTGAACTCAGCCAGAGAAAAAGAATCTAAGCAAGTGGAGATGGCAAGGAACAGGAACTCAGTGAGGGAAGGAGTGGAATGAGATTTAATGACGTTATCAGTAAGAGTCTGAAATGTTCACCATAGGTCCATATATTGATGTCTTTTTCCCTTGCTTGGTGCTATTGAGATTGAGTGTCAACACTATTGGAGGAGAAGTAGACTGTGGGATGGTCTCTGCCATTGAGAGGGGATAGCGATGCTGTTTAGCAATTTCTCGTGAATTCAAACACTCTACCCTTCAGAGAGGTTCATTGACATTCAAAAAGTAAACAATCTAAGGCTCAGGAAGCCCCTGAAATTTAGAGGATTATTGAGGCCCCTCCCTCCTCAGGGTTATAGAAGTAGTAATGACTGCTACTGAGCAAAGGAGACCTTCCAGCCTGTGTAGCCTGTGTCACACAGGGAGGTCAGGGATATAGTTTTCATGAGTCAACACTGAAGCTGGGAGGGGTTTTTCAGTGACGCAACTGCTTTACACTAATCCATGTTCCTCTAAGCAACTATAGCGCTGTGAATGAAAATGCTCCCCAAAGGCTCAGGTATCTTAACACTTGGTCCCCAGTCGGTGGTTCTGGACTAGGGAGGTTATGGGACTTTTGGAGGTGCAGCCCTGCTGGAGGAAGTATGTCACTAAGGGTTGGCATTGAGAGTTTATAGCCTTGACCCACTCCGATTGGCTCTCTACTTTCTCTGTGTGGTTGCAGGTGTGGTCTCTCAGCGTCTTGTTCTTGCTCCCACTATGGTGCATTTCAGCCTCTGGAATCATAACAGAAAAACCACTGAAAAGGGAACTGCATGGAGTAAAACTAAGGCAGGAAAAAACGAGAAGCCGAGAGAAAAAAGTTGACCCTTAAAGATGGGAAGCTGAGTGTGAAACAGGCTCGGAGGTATCTTTTGAGTTTGTTAGCACGAAACCGTCTGGTAACTCTGGCCAGAATCATTCTGGTGAAAGAAACCATGAGAAGCAAAAGCAATTGCTTGGATAGAAGAGTGCATGGGAAGTGAGGTAAACTTGAGAGAGAAATTGCAGATAAGAATTTCAATCCACATAGCAAAGCACCGTCAAACTAGATGGCTTACACACTGCAGAAATGGATTTCTCCCAGTTCTAGAGGCTGAGAAGTTCAAGATCAAGTGACCAGCAGTCAGTGTGGGTTTTGAGACTACTTTCTCATCCATGGTCTTCACACTCACATGGCTGAACATGGTTCACGCTCACATGGAGGAAGCACTGATCATGGGCACCTCTTTCCAAGGGTGCTACCCTCATTCATGAAGGGCCAAGCTCCGTGACCGTGTCTCAGAAAGGCTCCCCATGCCAACAGTCTAAGCCATAATATCAGCAATTAGGGTTCAATATCAATTTTGGAGTAGCATAAACACTGTGACCATGACAAAAAACTCTGTGGGAAGGAAGTTTGTTTTTAGCTATGGAGTTAGAATGCTTTTTCTTTTTAATATATTTCTGCATTTCTTGTTTTCTGCATTTCCTTGTTTGCTTTGTTTTAGCAAGCGCTGTAGAGGTCCAGGAAAGAGGAAGAGAAAGGGGGTGCGGGAGAACAAAACTAAGGCATCCATCAAGTCCCACAAAGCGCAAAACTGCCACAGAAGTAGAGACAAAACAGCAGCTGTCTGCAGCAGACATGTCCTCCACTACCGTGGAGGAAGGCTGAGAAGCTAGGCCAGGCTGACGTCCCCCAACTGACTTTTTGAGAAATCTGGGTTCCCAGTCTTCTCAGTGGCTTCTCTTCAGTGGGCATCTTAGACATAACTAGCGCTCATTTCGTTTCTCTGCATGGAAGTCAGGCAGAAGTCGGGGCTTTTATTCAAAACTGATAAATATGTACAGAGCTCAAACATAAGCTCATCTCAACCATACACACCCCAGCACAAGGTAAAGCCATGCGGAATGACTGTCTCGTGTTAACTTTGTGTTTCACAAAAGTTAAGGGATAACAAGAAAGCAGTCAGTAAGAAGGCTTGAACAAAGGAATACTACATGCTAAAAATTTTGAAATTAACCCTTCAGTGCTGATATAAAGACGATTATATTTGCTGCATGCCTAAAGAACTGGGCTTTGGTTTGAATGTGAAGACAGAATCTTGAGCTTAGCAATTCTCAAATAAAATATGGCTCTGACCTAAAGTTTAGACATCATCTATGAATATAGATAGAAACAATTTTCTATGCTGAGAGTGTTTAAAGGTCAGCTGTTGCTTGGTGGTTGAATTATGTGTTCTTACATTGTGCTATAAAAATGAGCAGGACATTCGTCTTGCGTTATCAGAGAATCTGAGTCTTGGCTTGTATCTGTGATACGCAAGTTCTCTCATTCCTGTTACTCTCCTAAACATCTTCTAAATCTGCATTAACTTGCTCAAGCTACTTGTACACTTGCCAAAAACAAATGGAGATGCTCTGGGAAGGAAAATTACGTGACAAAAGGATCTCTGGAATTGGGGTGAGGTCTGAATCCAGAATGGAAAACCCCTGGCTAGGAGCTGCTGGATCCGGCTGTTCTTGCTCTAGTTCACTTCTCAGCTGCTGTAACCAAACACTAATCAAAGGAGCTCTGGAACGGAAGGGTTCATTTGGCTTTTAGGCAGTCTGTGGTGGAAAAAAGCCATGTAGGAACTCAGGCAGGAACTGAAGCAAGGCCAAGGAGAAGCACTGCTTACTGACTTGTAGGAACTCAGGCAGGAACTGAAGCAGACCAAGGAGAAGCACTGCTTACTGACTTGTAGGAACTCAGGCAGGAACTGAAGCAGACCAAGGAGAAGCACTGCTTACTGACTTGTAGGAACTCAGGCAGGAACTGAAGCAGACCAAGGAGAAGCACTGCTTACTGAAGCAGACCAAGGAGAAGCACTGCTTACTGACTTGTAGGAACTCAGGCAGGAACTGAAGCAGACCAAGGAGAAGCACTGCTTACTGAAGCAGACCAAGGAGAAGCACTGCTTACTGACTTGTAGGAACTCAGGCAGGAACTGAAGCAGACCAAGGAGAAGCACTGCTTACTGACTTGTAGGAACTCAGGCAGGAACTGAAGCAGACCAAGGAGAAGCACTGCTTACTGACTTGTAGGAACTCAGGCAGGAACTGAAGCAGACCAAGGAGAAGCACTGCTTACTGAAGCAGACCAAGGAGAAGCACTGCTTACTGACTTGTAGGGACTCAGGCAGGAACTGAAGCAGACCAAGGAGAAGCACTGCTTACTGACTTGTAGGAACTCAGGCAGGAACTGAAGCAGACCAAGGAGAAGCACTGCTTACTGACTTGTAGGAACTCAGGCAGGAACTGAAGCAGACCAAGGAGAAGCACTGCTTACTGACCTGCTCTGTCACCTTCTTCCTGCCACCTGCCTGGAGGTGTCCTCACCCACAGTGGGCTGGGGTCTCACACACCAATTATTAATCAAATAACTTACCCACAGGTTTTGCCCACAGGCTAATCTGATGGTCATATTTTTCCATTATCGTACCTTCTTCCTAAATGATTCAAATTCGTGTCAAGCTGATAAAAAGCTAGCCAGGACAACCACCTCCATGGTAACATACAAACTATTCATGAGACCACAATATAGCCTTAAAGTTTCCAGAACTTTGGGTCTTTTTATTTGCTACCTAGAGATGCAACATTTGTGCATAAGCGGTTAGTTTGTCAAGGTTCAGTGTGAGGAGTCTTGGTGCCTTGAATTAGAGACTCAGACGTGGCACTTTTAGAACATTCATGCAGACAACAAGGAAGAAGGAACCTATTGTCTTGAGTATGTTCCATCTCTCAAGTCACATGAGCAGTCTTCTGGTAAAGAAGCCTTGTAAGGGTTAAAGGGGTGGCTCTAGACAAGGCCAGTTGCATGCTTCCTCCTGGGGTTTGACTCTGCAGAAAGCATAGAGCAGCAGTGGGGAGTCTTCCAAGGGGCCCTGGAAGGGCAGCGTCTCTACAGACGATGGCTCTGCTGGTCCCACCAGGCTGTCCCCAGGGCACTTTTACCTCTGGTTCTCCTTTACCTCTCTCGTTTTCTCAACCATTGGTAACTCCTGTTACAGGGAGTCGAATGCTCTCTTCGGTCCTCCATGGGCTTCTACATGCACATGGTGCACATAAAGTCATGCAAGCAAATCCACACACATATGCACACACAAAATATCATACAGATATGGTGTTATTTGTCCAGAAAACCGGGAGAAAGAGGCATGTGGAGTATATTTCTATGAATCTGAGGCCAACCTGATAACAAAGTGAGCTCCAGGCCAGTCAGAGCTACAGAGTGAGCCCCCTCACACACACGCGCGCGCACACACACACAAACACAAACACACATGCCTCTCATGCTCCTTGGGGTGAGGCAGCATTGAGGGAAAGATAGGATTGGTAAAGGAGAGAGGAAGTCACAGGCATGAGGACAGCAGTCAGAAAGGGGGCTGTGAGCGTCCTGAGGAATTAGCATGGGAGACAGAAGGGACGGATTTAGTCCTGAACTGGGGGTATTTAAGTTTTCCTTTGGTCCTGGAACTCCCAGCCTTCTTAAAACCTTAAAGCACAGTCCTAAAGGCAGGCTCAGGTGACTGGAGGTGGGGACAGAGGCAACAAGCCCTGTTGGCTTCGTATCCTTGTGTGTAAAACTGCAGACTGATCTATGTATCCGATGGAGATATTCTCTCTCTCTCTTCCTCTCCCTCTCTCTCATCCTCCTCCTCTCTCTTCCATTCTTGCTCTAACCCTTACAATACCACTTGACCTAGATGGGTGGGAAGATGAATGAATTAACAGGTATCACTCCTTTAAGAGACCAACCGTTTAGAGGCAACCTCTTCAACCTTCCAAGGAGCAGTGATGTCTGCCGACAGTCTTGCCTCCACCAACACGTTCTGTGTTTCACCATCACCCCTGGGCCATGAATATAAAAACGCTGGGAAGAGGAGAGAATGTTGAGGCTTTTACATAAAACCCCCATGACTTCAGCACCATGAGATGAAGTATGAAAAGCACGGGTCCCACGGTGATTAACCAGATTTTATAGGCGATGTTTCACACAGGCACTGGGCTGTGTCTTCAGCTACTGTCATTATGATTTCATTAGGTTCTCTGATAAATAATGCAGGCTCTAATGATGCATTTCCTCTCTTTAAAAAAACCCACAATGGAAACTCCATTTCATAAAGCAAAGAAGAACAATGGCTCCTGTTTAATTTTTATTACTTTTAAATTAATCTGTAAGGTTTTAAGAAGTGGATACCAACTTGGAGGAGGGGGAGAATAAAAGGAAAAGCAGCGCCTTACCTGTTTAAAAGGTAAAATCATGCCTGAGTGGGTAGAGAATGGATATAGGTCAATAGTCAGCATGGAAGCTCCACCTTCCTCTACTGAGCCCTTTCCAGATCACAAAAGGAAAGTGGTCCTGCCAAATTAAAACTCTCCATAACAATAAAACCTGATTTAATGCAGTCATTATTTTTCCATTAAATCTGAATACCATCTAATGCATGGATGTTATTTTAGACCTACCACACTAATGCAAATCTAACATTCCTTATAAATCAGACCTGAATGCTCCATCAGTTGTCATTACCGCTATTGGCAATCACAGTACCTCATCCCCAAGGGCACCGACCCCTCCCTCCTCCCCTGCCTCCAGACAGGGGAAGAAGGGCTCGAGATGCGTTTAAGCGCCAGTGCAGAGCTGCTGGCTGAAGTGCGCAGACTGAGTCAGTAACGCCCTGGAGCTCTCTGTTTAATCTGGCGCAGTATGTAACTAGCATGAGGCTGGGAACAATTTGAAGGCTTGTGTTGAAAACACCAGAGAAATAGAAATATTTAAGGACTTAAGCCAGAGGAAGCTGAGGCT
The DNA here is from genome assembly GCF_950005125.1 of Chionomys nivalis. NCBI lineage: Eukaryota > Metazoa > Chordata > Mammalia > Rodentia > Cricetidae > Chionomys > Chionomys nivalis. The sequence goes on along the minus strand of NC_080098.1, from coordinate 72,438,352 downwards.
GGAGATTGACGCCATTGGAGAAAATTGGATATGGAAGGGTTGAGACTAAACAGGCCAAAGATTAGTAACCATAGGCAGTCCTTACCACTCCTTGACTGGAGGAGAGAGAGTATTGAGTAAGTGCTACTAGGAACCATGGGCAGGTGATGCCGGAAGAGTGTGGAATATACCAGACTTTCACGGACTCAGAGAAGAAAGACATCAGCTGGTAAAAATGCTGTTTACACCAGAAAGCAGAAACATTTTGTGCCTGTTCTTTGCCCATCTACCTATTGGCCAAATGCATGAGAAGTCAACTAATATGAGCATCTAAGAAACACAGAGACATTTGTCCCTGAGACAAGAGCCTGGCAGAGGAAGGAAGGGTGTGACCATAGGCAACTACATTCCTATTTGAGCGTCTGTCTGTCTGTCTATCTGGCCTGGACAGTTCCAAACTTTGCTTCAAGCTCTACCACACCCCTTCTGCTAAGAACCACATAAGTAGGTGAGGAGTTGCTAGGTCAGTGTTAATTTGTTGAACTCCAAATACTCTCTGTGGGGTGCTGAGCATCACAATTGCTCCCCAGTGCTTATTCTACCCTCTGGGGAGAAATCATTTCTTCTAGGAGGCGTCGTCCCTGGCCAGGTTCCAAAGTCGTACCCAGTCATCTGTGCTCGTTTGTCTCACTGCTGTGTTTGATTTGGGGACAGGGACGCACTGCAGCACAGGCTGGTCAGAGCACAGCATCCGCCTGATTATAAGTCTGACAGGGAGGAGCCCATGTTCTCAACCTGTCTGACAGATTTGTTCTACAAATTTAGGAACTAAAAGCCATAGACAAAGGTCCATGTGACCCCAGGAACTTACAGTAGAGATTTATTTGGCTACCTACCAGAGGATAACAGCCAGCTGAAGAAGAAAGAAAAAAAAATAATCAAAGAAACCAAACTGTAGCCCAAGCCTTGAAAGCAAACACCCCAGCCACCCGTGGACTTGATGAATAGTGGAACCAATTGTACAAGCCAATTGTTGTACAATTTTTAGAAAATTTATATCATGTCTCCCAGCAGCTAAGATGGGGATCATCTGAACTTTTAGAGGATAACACCATCTTATATCTTTACATATTTCTCACCCACGTTAAATGTATTTCCAACACAATACAGGCATTCCTATCATCATCCTCCACCTCAAATATGATCCAAATACACTGTATACATGTCAGACATTCTCTGAGAATTAATAAAAATAAAACATGTAAAAAATGTGGATGAGCACTAACGGTCTCTTAGCGCTTCATCTCCTTGTCTCTGCATTAACCACCACAGGCTGCATGCACACAGTGCTCATCTGACTAAGGCTGAAAGCACAAGGTGTTGATGAGTATAAATGTTAATATTAAGCTAGTGAGCTGTCCCAGCAGGTGACGGTGCTGCTGTGCAAGCCTGGAGACCCAAGTTCAATCCCTGGAGCCCACATTAAGGGGGAAAGAAGGAGCCAACTCCACAAAATTGTCCTTTCCCTTCTATATGTGTGCTGTGGCATGCAGACACATGCACAACACACACATGCATGCACACAATAAGAAAAGTCACATGCAATTTAAAATGATTGAGAATGCAGTTTGATACCATATACAGTTTGCAAAACTGAAGCAGTAAATTCTCCTCTAGGGTGGATGAGCATTCCAGTCATGGGCTTTTGACAAGGTCTACAGCCACAGGCACGAGTTGCTCCTGTGGAGTGGACCTAATCTAATCAGAAAGGGGCGAATTGCCCCCATAACTGCCATGTCGCTGCTGCTCTGATGGACACGGCTCACCTGGCATGCACAGCTGAGTCCATCTGTTGATGGCTTCTCTCCACCAGAGCCCGCATAGCACATTCTGGAATATGAAAACTATCAGGGAGGAAGCTTGCAGCTCAGTTCGAGCATGTTGTCTCTACATCCGACAACCCAAATAGATACATGCAATTTTTATTGGTCTAAAATATATTTCCTTCGTATGTACCTTCAAAAGATATCTTGTTGTGTATACATTAGAACGAATAGGTGGTCACTGGATTTAGAGTCAACATTTTAAATTATTACTATATAAATGTAAGTTTAATTATCTTTCTTTGGTAATTCATTCACTCTTTCCAGCTTTTAGTTGCCCTATATTGATTCAAGTAAAATGTTTTCCCTTATTTATACCAATTGGGGTTTATCCAGACCCGGAAAATGAAGTATTAGTGTTCAGCAAATCTGGAACCCCTATGCCATACCTGATTTTGAATGCTATGTCTCCTTATACCCTCTCTTACACCCCTCTGAATTCTCATTGAGCTTACATTAAGCCTTATTTTGTGTTTCCCTCTCTTTGTCTTTTACTGTAATGTTCAGAATTTCCCTGACTGTTTCAGCTCAGCTCATGCCTTCTCTCTTCAACTGTATCTTACATAATCTTAAGCCATCTGATGCCTTCTGAACATCGACTGATTATTTTTCCCTTTGTTTTTTGTTTTGTTCTGTTGCAGGTCCTGAAAGTTGCACTCAGCTTAGGCATATTAAGAGTTCCAATGCTCAGACCCATGAGAATTGGCAAAGCAGCACCCCATCCCTCCTGCAGAGACCTCCTACCCAGACTATCTGACCCGTCCCACTGTGCTGTACATGGTAAAAGCAGGGAGGTTCTGAACTGCTTGCCCTAGTCGGTGCAGCCCCACCAGAACAGGCAGCCTTCATCCTATCCCAGCTTGCTACACCTGTGGCAGTGTGCCTGTCCTTCCTTCATTCTCTTGACTTAACAGTCTGGTTTCCAGGACCAAGCCACGCTGGATGCATCACTTTGTGTCAGTAGGACCAAGCCATGCTGGATGCATCACGTTGTGTCAGTAGGACCAAGCCACACTGGATGCATCACTTTGTGTCAATCATCTTTACATTTATCTTGTGCCAAGCACAATGCCTGCCACATAGTAAACACACAATTAAAAGTTCACGTGGTGGAAGTCTACATTTGGAAAAAGTATACATATTACACATATGTGATGTGTGTGTATGTGTATGTGTGTTCTAATTCTGATTGTTCTTAATAATAAAAACCCAGTGACTGATATTAGGGGATGAAAGCTGAATGATCAGAGAAGCAGAGCAGTCAGCCGATGATGGGGAAGCTCTGCTAACCAATCACGCCTAGTTAAGGCGTGGCTACCTGGAACCCAGGAAGAAAACTGGGACAGACCAGGTGCACACTCTCTCTGGGTGATTCCCACAGGAAACAGAGGAACTTGAACTCTCCATTCCTGTGGCATGAGTTTCCCCTTAGCTAGCCTGTTACTTCCCAAATGGAGCTAACTTCTACAGTTGATGCCCAACGTGGGGCTCAAACCCATGACCCTGAGATTAAGAGTCTCATGCTCTACCAACCTTTGAAAGGGTGGCTTTAAGTTCTGTGTGGAACATTTTACTCACGTCCATGACATCCCTGGGGCACTGAGGCTCAAGTGATGATCAGCTCCATTGGTTTTTCAGTTCTCCATCCTACTTCCCACACTCTGACTTCTAGGAATCACTCTGAACTAGCCTGCCTGTTCAGACCCTGCTTTTAGAGGCCAGACTAAGAGTCCGCTGTAGAGGACTCCCTGCCTCAGAGGTGCTAATGAGACACATCACACCCCAAAGATGTACAGAACAAGCAGAGAGGGCGTGAGGTGAGGTAGTGATGGAAAGCCAAAAGAAGGAAACAGGGCAGTCACCAATAGAGCTGTCTCAAGGATGGGCCCTGGAGTCATCTGGGTCATTTCTGGGCCATGTCCAAGACAGGGAGCGCCCTGCTTATGGGATCAGGGCATTGGCAGAGTGCCGGCTGCAGGTGGACAGGAAGGGCCAACACTCAGCCTGGGCTCTGCTCTGAAGGCCTCTGTTCAGCAATGCAAGCGCTGACACAGCTACCACTCTGTGACCTCACCCCTGGCCTCTCAAAGTGGGACAATGGGAGGTGCAGAGGGCTCAGACCGCAGAGGAGAAAGGATGCCAGCATTTGCTGAGGTCTGAGAGGTGAGGCTGTGGGGAAAGAGCAGAGTGAACAAGTCAGTGAGATCACAGTCAGGGAGAGGGCTGAAGAACAGAAGAGAGAACTGGGCCAGCCATGTTCTAGACCTGCAGAGTGCTCAGGGCTGCTCTGAGAGCTTGACTATGAATCTTGGGTTTCCCATGCAAGGGTGAGCTCACCGAGAGAAGGAACCTGCATTTAAACCGGCTCTAATGCCTTCAGGAGCTCCATTGCCCTGCAAAACACTTGCTCGGCCTCCATTCCTGAAATCCACACATAGCCATTCAATCTTCTCTTGCTCCAACCTCCTTGATAACAGAAACTGGGAAAGACATAGGAAGTGAGGGCACACCCCTTCTACGACTATCAGCAAGAGCCTCTTCAACAACCCCACTGACACGGTGATCAGTTCTGCTAAGAGTTAGCAGTTGTGTGAGCTCAGCCATCTCTGCCGCTCCCATTAGGCATCATTGCTTCCATCATATTTTGTCCACAATTCCCCTTGAGGAGTAGCTGGACACCAGACCCTCACCCCAGGACTGTGGTTACTTTCACTGCCTGGACGGGGAACTGATAGAATCAAAGCATTGGCTACTTGGATTAAAGGGACAGCAGTCCTTTATTTTCCTTTCAATTAGTATACACAGATGTTCTGACTTATAACATGATTTTGTCCTAATAAACTCAACATAAATTAACAATATCCTATTTCACAAAAGTGCATCTAGGGGGCAGAGCAGAGGGTGCAGTTGGTAAAAGGCTTGCAGGATAAGCATTACGGCCTGAGTTTGGATTCCCAGAGCGCAGGAACCTGAATGTGTCTGTCATCCCAGGCCTGGGAGGTTGAGATCCAAGGAGCCCTACAGCTTGCAGAGTCTTCAGATTCTGCTCAGTTTCTATCTGAGCCTGACTGAACCTGAGGGCTTCCCTATGAAACACTGTCTCAAAAGAGAAGGTGGAGAACAGTGGAGGAAAACACCAAATGTCAGACTCTGGGTTCCACATATGCACGCACACACACGCGTGTACACCAGCACACAGAGACACACAAATACATACACAGGTGCAATGTCTTTCCTGGGGGGGTTGTTTGTTTGTTTTCAAGACAGGGTTTCTCTGTGTAACACCTCTGGCTATTCTGGAACTCACTTTGTAGCCCAGGCTGCCTTGAACCCATAGAGATCCACTTGCCTTTACCTCCCAAGTGCTGGGATTAAAGGCGTGTGCCACACACAGGTGGCGTGTACTATACAGGTTTCTTTCACAATGACACAGTATCTGAGACACACAGCCTAAAGAGGAAACGTTGGTTTGGGATGATGGTTTCAGAGGTGCCAGTTCTTGGTCTCATGGTTGTGTTCCTTTCGGCAGAACATCATGGATGAAGTGGGGCAGAGAAAACCCAAGCACCTCATGTTAGCTAAGAAACAGGAGGAGGAGCGTACTGTCTCAGTATGACCTGCAAAGGCTTGCTTAATGCCTGTTCCCTCAGGTGAGGCCCTGCCTCCTAATATTGCTGTTAGCTAAGATCCAAGGCAGATCTTTCTGAGTGTTTAGGAGACAACACACGAGACCAGCGAACTAAATCCATGCCAGATACCACATGCCAAGTCTTGTGCGCCATATGTGAGTCTGAATGCCACCTCGCATGCATCCAGTTTCTCTCTCTCAAGCTATTCCCAGAGCTGCAGTGTCTCACACGGGCGTGAGCAAAGCGTGCAAGTCGTGTCTGCCTCCCAGCGCGTGGAAATTCAGTCCTGGGAGCTTTGTCCTGCTGCTATTGTTGTACAAAAACAACACAGCTCGGATCCTAGATCCTACACCTGACATGAACCTCCACGCAATTCGGAGAAGTGTTGCCAACACTGTTCCATTGAGAGAGCTTTGTTTTCCCAGCAGATAGCGGACTTAGCATTTGAAGAACAGCATTCCTAAGGCATTAACGGACCTGCATATTTGTAAGTGAATCTCTTTCTAGCATTGATTTCCATTATGTCAAGACAGTCTCCCCAAACTTCTGCTCTTACCGCTTGTTGCAATGACTGTGCAGACAAGGAGCAAGAAGAGTTTCCTAAGGGCCAGCTGCCCACCTGAGATGGACAGACTAACAAATAAGCTCCAAGCTGTAGCACTCCTGGGAAACAGCCCAAGGCCCCCTCCTGCACAAGCAACCTTCAGCTCCTACGTTCTATCAGGAATTTGGTGAAAGGGCCAAGGTGGGCAGAGACATGCCAAACCAAGGGTGTTAGCTGCAGGAGACATGCAAGACCTGAGAAAGACTCAAAAAGCACCAGAGGGCGTGACTATCCCCTGGCTAAGGGACCAGGTTCATCCAATGAGGAAAGTAGGAGGACTCAACAGAATACCCAGAGTTGGAGTCTGAGGTCAAATGCAAGTTTCACTCCAGCTTGCTGCTCATGATTAAATAGCCCAATTTCTTTCAGAGCTTGCTCTTAGCTTGAAAATTAACCACCTGTCAGCTGATGGGGACTGGCCATATGTCAGGACAGGTCAGCTGATGGGGACTGGCCATCCGTCAGGACAGGTCAGCTGATGGGGACTGGCCATCCGTCAGGACAGGTCAGCAGACTGTTCTGTAACGGGTTGGGGATGCATGGTCATTCTCCGGCACAGCTATCATCTAGATCACTGTAGCATGAACCAGCCCCGGGCTATATGTAAATGAATGGGTGACTAAGAGTGAATCTGTGTTCTAGGAAAATGTTATTGATTAAACCTGGAAATTAGCTGGCAGTGACCTAAAGGCCAGAGTTTGGTAAGTTTCATGTAGAATATGCTGACTACATGGGCCGGGAGGGGTATTGGTTCCGGGCCTGCTTATCCTCAACTGGGGCCATCTGGGCCCTCTTTGAATCACAAGCAACTTCCTCATGCAAATAGCATTTCGCAATCCTCTCTGCCAGGAGACTGAAAGCAGAGCTAGCCAATGAGAGGCAGTGGTGGGCGTGGACGGCAAGGAGCTCTCTTTGAAGCCTGCAGAAAGGCACAGCCTTCTACCCACAGCCTGTCACCAGCTCCTGCTGGGCACTCTGGCATCCAGACCCTAGTAACACTGTGCCTTCCTTCCCCCCCCCCCCACTGTGGGGTGGAAGCAGCTGAGATCTTGGCTCCCAACATCTCTGCTGGCTGCCCCTCCTCCAGTGCCCCCCACACAGGGTTACATCTGAGCTTACCGCCTGGAGCTCAGTCATCTTCCAAACTGGACCTGACAGAGAGCCTGAGCCCTCCATACACAGTTGCTGTTCTTAACTTATTGCTCTTAGCACTCTGGGTATTTTTAAATTCATGAGTGTTTCTACAAATGTCTGTAAATTCTTACACCGTGCCTACAAGGAGAAATGTGGACTCATCGAGTTAACAAAGACATAACAAGCACCTACTGCATGCCAGGCACTGTTCTAGGCACTGGGAATGCAGCATATGCCGTTCGCAAAGTAGCTGATGACTTCACTCAGCACCCAGTCCACGCCTTCCATACCGCACACACCCTAGGCCGCACAAACAGGCCTAGGTAATACTTATTGGAAATGTCCTGTGTGCCAGGCTCTCATCTGAGTGTGTTAAATATTAATAATTTAACTTACTTAACTCACATAATAGCCCAGTGAAGTATGCGCCATCCTTGTCTCATCTTGAAAATGAAAAACTGATGAACTGGGACAAGAGGAAGTGTCCAGAAACATCGCCAGCAAGAGGTGGAGCTGGGGTTAGAACCATGGCTTTCAGGGCCCATGCCTCAAGCACCTTCCAGAGTAGTCAAGGCTGTGGCAAGAACTACATTCTCCAGTTCTGATTGGATATCCCAAGCATTAGTGACTTGGCTGCCCCTGTTAGAATAACTGAGACGACAGCCATGGAAGAAATAACAAAAAGTCATTATGTGTCTCTTTAAGGCTTTCATGAACTACACAGAAGAATGTAAAAGTCAATATGGAACCTGCTACAAAAAAAAAAAAAAAAAAAAAAAACAACTTGCAAACGGTCCAAAAGCCGACAGACACCAGGAAATCCATAAAATCGGACTTCGGGGGTGGATAATGATCTAGTTAGGGCTTTGAAAAGACATTTTAAGCTGACAATGCTTTCTTCAAATAAAAGTTTTTGGGGGAGGGCATTCTCCTGGCCTATATGACAGTTGATGGAAAAGAGTGGACTTTCTCTTTAGCACTGGGCAAAATGTTCTAGAAGCCTCCTCTTTGTGCCCCATCTCCAATTCCTAGAGGCTCCTTGAGAGGTCTCCCCAGAAGCCTGTTTTACAGCTAGCATGCTAACTCATTCCAGGCTCTCTGAACCTCTGGGAGGCAGTAGGATTAACCCAAGGTCACGCCAGGAATTATGGTCAAAGAGTCAAGGTCAAAGGCAAGGTTCTGGGACTCTCATGCCATATTCTTTTAGCTTGGGTTTCCAGGAATGGTGTCTTTCCAGTGGGAAGCTGTGGGTTTCTCTCCGAGTCAGCCACATGGCAGCCGTGACAAGGACCTAATGGAGCAGGGCGTCTGCAACCTTGATGGAGCAGCCCCACTTCTAAGGGTCTAACCATCTTCTGCTGTGTAGTTAAAGCAGTGCAAGCTAAGGGGAGACAGCAGCTCTCTGATCTACCTGGGGCAAGGTTGAAACTGCCCAGCAAGAAGCATTTCCTGGAATATCAAAGGCTCAGACTGCTGTGAGTAGCCAAGCAGGTTGCTGATGCAAATCCGTCCCCAGGCTTGCTGCTCACAGTCCTTTTAGAGCATGGCACCAGGGTTCCAACTGCACTGGAGAATCAGAGTACCCAGGGGCTTCCACACTGCAGTGGCTTTTACACATTACACATTTCTCTGCGGCATTCTCTTAATGTAACCAACAAACCCCAGCTGCCATTTAACTGCATGGGGTTTCCAGATCTCAGCACCGGGCAGGGGTGGGGGAGAAAAGCCCTGGAAACCCCCACCTTTGAGACAGTTCTCTGAGCCTAGGAAGCCAAAGACTTAGAGACAAATCCTTGCGTACTAAGCAGGAGGAGCTGTGGGTATAGCAGGCAGGTGGTAGATAAGGTTCATCAGCCTTGCTAGGAAATTCAGTTTTCTGAAGAGGCACTTATCAGGTCAGTGTTCCGAGAACATCACTGAAAGTCAAGACATCTCAAACCAACCCTGAATTTCATATCTGCAGATGGAGTCCAAGAATTCAGCCGTCCTCTTCTGAATAAGCCATCTTCCTGACTGCACTCTGTAGAGGGCAGAGTGAGGTCCGCTCATCGGCTTCCTGCTCCTTTTCTCTGGCTGGCTTATCTTCTTTGCAGGTAAGCACCAACTGAAAACTCAGAAGCTGTGCTCCAACCGCCATCAAGCCACGTCTCACAAAGACACGGTTCTGACAGCTTTGAGTTGATGGATTGGATGGTCATTATTTCGCTCTGGCTTTTAGCAGCTTTTCAGCCTAACCTTCATTCCAATGTTCTTCCCACTCGCAGATGACAGGGCAAATTAGACGCAGCCCATGCACTTACGGCTGCCTTTCCAGAGACTTGAGTACCAATGTCTGCAAGGTTATTGGCTTGCTTTGCTTTTTCTTCCAAGTGAACTCTTTTTCGAGTTCCAGGAAATTGGTGAAGTCCATGTCCTAAAGAAAAAAAAAAGTCAATGTCCTCAGTTGTTATCTCTTCTGTTAGGGTCTTATCCCACAGGCATGACCAGACTTGACCATGGGTCCAGCCTCACCCATTTTCCTGTGTTTATAACGCTTCCCTTCCTATTTGTCAAAAGGCTTTATGAAGTCACAAGACTAACGCTGAAGAACTGCATTCAGCCTAGGACACCAAAGCTCTACCCCAACTAACTTTAGACTCGTGGAGCTCAGGGTTTCCCACTTAAAAGGATGTAAGCTATACCTAGCCCTGCCTGTCTGTTATCCCAGCACTGGAGAGCTGAGACAGGGAGATCATGAGATCAAGGCCAGTATGAACTACATAGCAAGCTCAAGGCTGGCTTGCACTATAAGCAACATATGAGATCCTGTCCATAATAATAACAATAATAGTAGTAATAAGAATAGTGTTAGAATTGGGAAAAGCTTTAGTTTTCCATTCTAATTCCATAGTGCATTTACTATGATATAAAGGAAACTTGTTCTTCACGGTCAACTCCCGGTACTGCATTCTAGTTTCACTGCCTATTCACGCACCACTAAGCAGCAAACTGTTTAGTCTATTGTGTTGTGAAATTTCTTGTAATGTGATTAATAAAAATCCAGAGACAGAAATTGGGGTTCAACCTGAAAGACAGAAAAGCAAAACAGCCAGCCACTGGCTCTTACCTCTACCTCAGTCTGAAATGGCGATCCTGCCTCCAGGATTCCTTAGAATGAGACTGTGTGAGAGAGCTGTCTCTTCCTGCCTTATATCCCCCTCTAGGGCTGGGATAAAGGTGTGCATCAATACTACCGGTTTCTATGCCAAAGTAGTGTGGCTACTGGGGTTAAAGGTGTGTGTCACCACTGCATGGTCTGTAAGGTTGGCCAGTGTGGCTGTTTTACTCTCTGATCTTCACACAAGCTTTATTTATTAAAATACAAATGCAATATCACTACAGTTTCTCATGTAGGTTGTGTGTGTATGTGTGTGTGTCCATTTTTGTTCATGTGTGTTCAGGTACATATGGAACCTAGGGGTAAGTAAACCTGGGTGTCATTCCTCAGTTGCCCTTCACCTTGGGTTTTTGTTGTTTATTTGTTTGTTTGTAGACAGATTTCTCACTGACCTGGAGCTCATCAAGAAGGTTACACTGTCCAGTGGGTCTCAGAGATCTGGGGGTCTCCACTCTCCAGAACGGGGATTGAATACATGCCCCCACACCCATGTGGGCTCTGGGGATCAAAGTCAAGTCTTCATACATCACTAACTGATCCATCTCCCCAGCCCTGCTTTAAATCTCATACTGAAATAACACTGCAGTTTCTAAAAGTTATTTACTAAGGCAAAAGGGTACTGAGTCAGAGGAGGCAGTCTAGAACTGTGCCGCTCGGTGTTATAGCCACCTGTGGCTACCGAGCATCGGCAGAACTAATCAAAGCTAGGATGAGCTGGAAGAAAATTTACAAGTAACTTGGAGAACATATGTGCTGTTGGGTGCCACAGGTAGCCATATGTCCCTTCTGTCAAAGGTGAAGGAAATGGCTCCTTTCAGTAGATGGGAACCAGTTTTACCAGCTCCTAAGGGGTTATGGACTTTGTCTCCCTGCCAGAAATCCTCTTATAGGCCAGGCTGAGCTCGTTTCTGGATATTTGCCCTGTCTTTTGGGGGTAAGTTACTGCATGGCAGACAAAACTGAAGTTCATCATGGTCAATTTTTTTTTTTGTCTTGAATTGATTTGTGTTTTTTGTTTTGCTGTCTTTTTTTTTTTTTTTTTTGAAAGAGGGTCTCATACAGCCCAGGGTTGCCTTGACCTCTCAGTCCGTCTGTCTTTGCCTCCAAAGCTGGGGTTCCCAGCGTGTGCCACCATGCCCAATTTGTGGCAGGTCCCTAATGAGTGGGTCACTTCTCACAGCTGCTTAAGGATAACTTCCCTTGATTCCCCTAGCTTGTGTCAAAGTCAGTTTTTATATCTTTTGAGAATATTCTCCTCAAAGCCACTTCTTAAGGCGCTCACTTTTCACCTTATTGTTCATAACTATCTGAAACCTTCTTCTGTGTCTAAGGAAGAGGGAGAAGGGTCGATGCAAGGAGAACAGGTGCACTTTACACAGCACTTAGAGCTTCTGTGGAGAGATGGTGCAGTGCTTAGGAGTGTAAAGAATACTCTCTCACGAAGGACCTGAGGTCACTCCCCGACACCTATGTCAAATAGCTCACCAACTACCTGTAACTCCAGCTCCATGAGATCCATTTCCTCTGACCACTACAGGCACCTGCACTTGTGAGCATACACACACACATACGCACACACACACAAAGCTAATTTTCAAAATAAACTCATTTTAAGCTAATGGTAAGTCATCATTGGTATTTATTATTTGTTAGTTTATGTTTCTTTAAGCCAGAGAAGAAACGTCATATTCATACGGCACTAGACTGAATTCACAATCTCTCTGGAGCTGTGCTAGCCTGGATTCACACATCTCTCTGGGGTTTGCACTAGTCTGGATTCACACATCTCTCTAGGGCTTGCACTAGTCTGGATTCACACATCTCTCTGGGGCTGTGCTAGCCTGGACTCACACATCTCTCTGGGGTTTGCACTAGTCTGGATTCACAATCTCTCTGGGGCTTGCTGTCACCCTCAAGCTCTTCGTGTTGTTTTGGGTGTGGCTCTCTTCAGATGCAATGAGGTTGTTGATTGAACAATAAAGTGTTGTTAAAGAAACAAAATGGATTCAGGACTTGGCATGTGATGGAGGGCAGGGGATGTGTTACAAGCTGCTCAGTATATTCTAGAATCTTTCTGAAGTTTATGCCCAGATATTCCTGCTGTAATAGGAAAGTCATGGTCATGCTTGGTCTATTCCAAAATTCAATGAAAATTCAGAAAACTCTACATAGAGATCTACACAGGCAAACCCTGTCCTTGGTCATGGACACTGGCCACAGGTCCTGTAATTGTGTGGTTAGTTCAAAAGAGGCCAGGACAAAAAGTACTAACTGGTCATATAGCCCATCCCATTCTCAGTGGCTGCCTAAAGAAGAGACTCCTGCATGGTGGGGGGCATTGCTGGTCCTGGACGAGGCTTTTAAGCAACATTCACACACATGGATACAGAGTTTCATCAGAAGCACAACTGGGAGTTTTCAAAAGTCAAAAATACAATAGGAAGCAAATGGTCCCTGCAGTCAAGAAGAATAGTGGTAGCAAAGCAGGGCCCAGGGACTTCTTGTCCAGGCCAGTGATTTGCTATGTGGTGGAGAGAAGAGATGTGGCATCTTTTGTTTGCAGGGCATAAATCAGGAGTTATAAAACCTGGATTTGTCACCAGAGAGCCCATGGTTAGAAAGCCTGGATTTGTCACCAAAGAGCTCATGGTTTTTAGAAAGCCTGGATTTGTCACCAAAGAGCCCGTGGTTTTTAGAAAGCCTGGATTTGTCACCAAAGAGCCCATGGTTAGAAAGCCTGGATTTGTCACCAAAGAGCCCATGGTTGTTAGGAAGCCCTACAAAGACCAATGTCCATTCTTGCGGTTGACAGAAGATTCCCAGCAGGAGCCACTGTCTTATCATCCCAATACAACTCTCCGACTTCTGCACATTGATCAAGGAGAAAGGCCAATTCACATGGTGGCATCCTTGTCCTCTGTGAACCAAGGAGGCTTCCTGTGCTAACCTACATGTCAGGAGCTCTTCCAGAAACTTTGTCTTCCTCGCCTGGCTCTACTTCCTAAACCAGTTTGTGTTACATAAGGAGAAATATGTCATTCCCTCTGACCACATGTGTATGCACCTTCACATGCACCTGCACAAGCACCTGTACCCACACCTGCACACGCATCTGCACAAGCACCTGCACATGCACCTGCACACGCACCTGCACACACCTGCACATGCACTTGCACATGCACCTGTGCACACACCTGCACACGCACCTGCACCTACATACACACCTGCACACGCACCTGCACATGCACCTGCACACATACAGGAACCTGTGCCTGCACACACACCTGTGTGCATACCTGCACATGCACACATTTACACACAGTGGCCTTGACTTCAAACTTCGAGGTACTGGAGAGCATTTTCAAGACCAACTACTATCTGAGAAAAAATTGTTGTTATTGTTGATGTTTTAATTAGAACAACCACCTTCCTATTCACACAATGATGTGCAATGGCACCCTGAAGATTTAAGGTAGAGATGACTATATTTCATATATAAAAGTTTAGATTTGTGATTCTTTTAAGATTTCTTATAAGATTACCTTTTGAGATAAGTAATTAAGTGATTAATCCTCTCTTTGCAATAGCACAGTGCAACCTGCCTGCAAAAGATCTGGCTGAGAAAAATACCTTGCTTGCTTATAATCTGTTAATCTATAACAAGCTGCTTGGTTACAAATGTATGCGGGTTCTTGGGACAACTTGTTTGTCACCTGTAAGATGTAAAATGTTTAGTTATGTAAGGGACATGGAAAACATGATGTTTTTACTTGTGTTCATTGTAATCTTTCATTCAAAAAACAAAATGTATCACATTTTCATTTTTATACTGCTTGAAAGATTCCACTAGAGTATATAAGCTGTAAGGGAAGAAACAGACATGAGAGAAGGAAGATACCAGGAAAGATGTAGAAGGAAGACATCAAGATGGACGGAAGGGAAACATCAGGATAGAAAAACAGAACAGAAAAAGAACAGAGTAGAACAAGCAACAGTAAGAATAATAATAATGAGTAACTAAGCTTCAGCCCTCAGAAAAGCCCTTGTCTTCCAAAAGGGCTCTGCCTCAGAGACTCCCACAGGCTGTGAGCCAATGTTCTAGGCTTATGGTTCCCATTTGTGGGCTGATCTTTGCTGGAGACTTCTGTGTCCTTCCCAAACTGCAGAAGACTCCACAGTGGACAGCCTTTCCCCAAAGCTGGGCTGTCGAGGTGAAAACAGCTGCAGTTCCTTCCCAGAGAGCCTAGAGGCAGATTTGACTCTGGAACCTGACTCTGAAGTTGAGTCAAACACCAGAGCTTGGGAGGGAGGGGTGGGGGTGGGGCAGTCGGGCTAGGGGAAGCTTGGGAAAGTAGGGCAGCCTGTACTTGGGGATGAAGATGCTGAAGTGAGCAGCCCCTCAGATCTAATAAACCCGAGGTTAAGGAAAGGATAATGAATGAGGTTTTACCCTTTATATCAAGTTCGCTATGTCGTACTTTAACACATCGCCCTAGTGTCTACAAATAAATAATGCCAGACACAAACATTCCAAAGATTAACGTTGCTTAAATTAACCTTTTTAAAAATATCATTGCATCTCCCTAAAACTCAGAAGCAAATACTCTGGGTAAGGATGGAATTTCGAGGTCAGTTGCTCCTGCGTTGTTTCTCCAGGCTTTCCAAATAAAAAGCCATTATTCCATGTAATGTCTTGCTCTCTGCGTGACTACAGCTCAATGACCTTCAGATGCAATATCTATTGTGCCCTTACTTTCATCTTTACCTGAGTGAAACAGAATCGATGCTCTTCATCCAGCAATTCCAGTTAAGCCACTAGCAAACTCTGCTGAACCTGCAAGCTCTGGATTTATATTGAATTAATGAAAGCCTGAAGGACCTCCCACATTACATCCACACATAATGTGTCTGTGCCAAGAGAAGATGCAATTACAGTATGGCAGGGACCTTGTAGGTTGGTCAGCTGAAGCAAGGTGACAACCGTGAATTGATCATGTGAATGTATTGATAAATGTCCTAGCAGCTATTATAGAACTTGCCACATTCAGATTAATCACCTAGAAGCTGCATGGTGCCAATGGTTGGTAAAAAAGACCTACATTCCAAGTAGGTTATTTTTGGGACAATGGTTTAAATCAGCTTCTAGGTAGCATCAAAGACAGCTCAGCTGCTTCATAGCAACGAGTCATTATTAAAATAAAACTTGATTCTTAGTGTAACATCTACTTTCATAAAACTTTTTTTAAAAAGGATTAGGCAGGAAGATTGGCTTTACAGATTCTTTGTCCCTGTGCGTGTGTGTGTGTGTGTGTGTGTGTGTGTGTGTGCGCACTGAACACAGTTCTGGAGATCAGACCCAAAGATGTACACCTGCTAGGCCAATCCTCTCCATTGAGCCACACCCTCAGTCCCCAGACTAAGCAATTTTGAATGTGTTTTATTGACTCTGGAATGGATACATACATAACAAAATAGAACAAAGAAGTTAAAAACAAATTAAAAGAATATACAAACTTGATATAAAATAAACTGATAAGTCATGTCAATAGAGGAAGGAGGAACTACACAATACATAATACTAGGAAAACTGTTCATCCACACACAAAAAAAGAAATCTTAGTTTATAATAGCCTAGATCAAATAATTAAATTTTTATATGGGAAAAACTTATACATCTTTGAGTGTCTAGAGGACTTCTAGTTACTTGTTGACCGACACAAAGCCTGGACACTACCCACCACCACCGCTATCATCAGGAAAAAAAATCTAAGCAAACTGAGCCTGGCTTCTCTTGGGCCCATGATAGAACTGAGGCTATGGGGAAAGCTCCCTGAAATCTGAGGAACCTAGGGCAGAGAAAGAATCTCAGTCAAGAGCAGCTAATCAAAAGCCAAGCACTCCAAGCCACACCCTGGAGTCACATCAAGGGGACCTCTGGCAGACTGCAGGAGGTAGGTGGTGGATGAAGAGCGAGAGAATGCGAGGGTGACAGCCACGGGGTCCCTGGGTTTCATGGGTTTAACCTCCAGAAACTGTACCAGTTTCTCCAGGTACGAGATGAGGAAAAACCACTGCAGGATGAAAGGAAAAACCACAAGTTGCTCTGCATGAGTCTATAGCACAATTAATAAAAACCCAGAGACAGATATTGGGGTTCAACCTGAAGATCAGAAAAGCAAAGCAGTCAGCCACTAGAGAACTTTTACCTCTACCAAATCTTCAGACGGAAAGAGAACGAGTTCCTGTCTCATCCCGCCTTATATTCCTCTCTAGTGCTGGGATCAAAGGCGTGCACCACCGCTGCCTGGCCTGTATGGCTGACCAGTGTGGCTGTTTTACATTCTGGTCTTCAAACAAGCTTTATTAAAATACAAATGAATTATCACTACATGAGTCAGGTTTCCTCAGCAAGGGATGAGACCCACTAAATCCTTCCTATACATTGTTTGTTCTGTGACTTCTGGAGAGAGGCTGCATCAGTTGGGGTTCTCTAGAGGAACAGAACTGATCGAGTAGACGCAAATTAAAGGAGGGTTATTAGACTGGGCCTGCAGGTGTTGGAGGAGGCCGCTTGTTGGTTCCTGGCTGCTTAGCCCCAAAATCATCACATAGAAACTATATTAATTAAATCACTGCTTGTTCCATTGTTCTAGCTTCTTATTGGCTAACTCTTACATATTAATTTAACCCATTTCTATTAATCTGTGAATCTCCATATGGCTGTGGCTTACCGGCTAAAGTTTCGGCATCTGTCTCCAGCAGGGCTCTATGGCTTCTCTCTGACTCTGCCTTCCTTCTCCCAGCATTCAGCTTAGTTTTCTACACCTACCTAAATTCTGCCTTGCTATAAGTCCAAAGCAGTTCTTTATTCATCAATGGTAATCCCAGCATACAGAGGGAAATCCCACATCATGCGGGCACACACATATGATCCCAGCCCTTACAAGACAGAAGTGAGTATGTATAAGTTTGAGGTCTAGCTTGGTCTGCAAAGTCCATCCCCATCTTGGCTTTCTAACAAATCTGCAAAAAGTGGATAATCATCTTTAGTTGATGATTCAGAGCCAATTCTCAGACTTGTAATACTCTCTCTCAGGGTTTTAAACATATGGTATGAAAAAAGTCTTAACATATTTTTGGTCAACCTTCAGTAAAATTAAATGTATGCATGTGCATGTGTGTATGTTCATGTGTGTGCATATTTGTCTGCGCTTATATGTATGCATGTATTGCATGGTGTATGCATGTATGTGTTAACGTGAATGTGTGATGGTTTGAGCGAGAATGTCCCATGTTCAGAGGTTTGAATAGTTGATCTCCAGTTGGTGACACTGTGTAAGAAGGCTTAAGAAGTGTGGCCTTGTGGAAGAAGTGTGTCCCTGGGGGTGAGGCTTTGTTCTGTTTTATTTCATATTGAATATTTTGAGAATTATGATTTGGAAAGCTGTTGAATAAGCCTTGGATGTTTACCTCAGTACATGTGTTCTGTGAAGTATGCCATATAGAACTACTGAAAACCTTTGCCATGTCTCAACACTGAAAACTAAATTTTGTTGCTGAGGGACTGGCTTGCCTTTGTTTAGAAGCAAATTACATCATTGTATTTTTAGTATCATTTAGTCTGGAACACTGATTGCAACATAGGAGGGGGAAAAACCCTTTCTCCAGGGTACTCACTGTGAGGACCTGTTGAAAGTGGAGAGGAAGGGAGAAAGACACAGAATTGCTAGAATATTCCAAATAAAATTGTGAGCTCATGAATATATTTAATTAAATACATGTGTACCCAGCACCAAAATCATTTAAATAAAAAGCAAAAGTTTCATAGACAAACACAAAAAAGCAATGACTTTACATTCGCTCCCTCCATGTGTTAGCTAGAAATGCAGAAGTTTGTGGAGTCAGAGCTGTGTCCCCATCTGCCACTTGGCTAGCTAACACGGAGCACTGTAAACACATCAGCTCAAGGTTCAAGACAACACTGTGGCCCTCTCAAATGAAAAGAATGATAGAAAATTGATCGTCCTCTCACAGCCATGAAAATGAGTGTTCAGACAGCCGTGAGGTCCAGTGTGACTGTTGACTGAAGTTTCTGTCCTACCCAGTCCCTCTACATAACCACGCCATCCACAGCGGTTCAGTCCCAAATATACATACAGAGGTCTACATTAGTTATAAACTGATTGACCCATTAGCTCAGGCTTCTTACTAACTCTTGTAACTTATTGTAGCCCATAATTCTTGTCTGTGTTAAGCACATGGCTTGGTACCTTTTTCAGCAAGGCAATCACATCTTGCTATCTTGTTTCCTCTATGGCTGGATCACAACTGCAGACTGAAACTTCCCTCTTCCCAGAATTCTCGCTGCCCTGTCTCTACTTCCTGCCTGGTTGCCCCATCTCTACTTCCTGCCTGGTTTCCCTGCCTCTACTTTCTGCCTGGCCGCCCCGCCTATACTCCTGCCTGGCTACTGACCAATCAGCATTTTATTAAACAAGTACAAGAAACAAATCTTTACAGGGTAAAACTATTGACCCACAGCATGTGACAAGACAGGCCATGAAGTCAAGGACATGAGTGTAAAAGTGTGAAACTTGGCTGACACAAGAGATGGGAGACGTGCAAGTGTCCACAGCAGCACCTCTGAAAACCACTCACAACTTCCTAAGTCAAATTAGATGTCATTGTCGGAAGGACGTCCTCGGAGCAGGAACAACTTATCCCTAAAGATTAAGAACAGAGCGGTCAGGCCAGGTGGTGGTGGTGGCGCATACCTTTAATCCCAGCACTCGGGAGGAAGAGGCAGGTGGGTCTCTGTGAGTTTGAAGCCAGCCTGGTCTACAAGAGCTAGTTTCTGGGACAGCCAGGACTACACAGAGAAACCCTGTCTTGAAAAACAAACGAAGAACAGAGTGGTCATTCCATCTGTTAATACCCTCCTCCACTTGGGTCATTCAGGTCACCAGCATAAGATCACAGCTTATAGACACTGTCTACTTGTTATATATATTTTTTGACTGATTAGTATTTGAACTTCAAAAATCCCAGTTTCAAGATGACCACCCATAATTGAAATAATAATATCAATGTCCTATTTTAAATGATGCTCACGATGTAATCCAAAAACATGGAAATAAGTGTGTCTTTCCAGCTTCTCGGTGATGTCAATGCAGCTCACTTAAATCAGCAGTGCTGGAAATATGCACACTACAGAAATTGGCAAGAACTGAAACGCAAGGAACTGTTGTTCAGGGCACTCACCCACACAGCTCCGGTGATATGGTTAGTGCTCTGTGGTTCTCCTAATAGCAGCTCCTAGCTCTGTTAAACCCAGAGGCTGCGCCAAGGATTCTGCATGGATTCACACTTGGGGTGCGACAGAAAGGAAGGACGGTGTGAAAGCAGAGTCCTGCTAGAGAGACACAGGGCATGCCACCCCCAGCAGAACCCATGCGCAGGCGAACCTGGCTGTTGTAGGGCGGGCGCACAAACCCAAAACGCAGCAAGGATGCTTAACGACCAGCTGTTCTGACTGGAACTGTAAAAATGCCGCTGAAGTTCTACCGACAGACACACTAATTGTAGTTTACAGCTGCCCAGTGGTAACCCTCAATTATTTGCTTAGTAAGGTTGTGAGTAAGCAAAGTCTCTGGTGGGTGGGGCTTCAGGCTGAGAATTCCGCAAAGGCATCTGCCTAGGAGTGGGGGTGAGGCGAGCAGGAGCCGAAATGAGCCTCTCCTCCACTTGCCAGCTACAGGCGCCTGATTCTTTAAACTCCACAAAAGTACACTGTGTGCTGATACAACACTGGGGAAGGAGTTCGTGATTACATGCAGAAATTAAGAAGCGTGGGATTGGGAGTCATTTAAACATAGTCCTTCTTGAGACTCTGTCACCATCTTAGATTATACAAACTCACTGTTTGCACAGTGACGTTATCCAGTGACTTGGTCCTCTGAGTGTAGCTCTCTGCTCAGCAACACATGGCCATGAATGAATGCCAAGAAGAATAAAGAATTTTTGCTCTTTAATAAAAGGAGGCTTTCCCTAAAATTCATACGAACTACTTAAGACATTTTCAAACCTAAAGAATTCTACCCAGGACAGCTCTGCCAATTCAATCTTTGACACACTTCCGCTACTCCAAATACTTAACAATGGCGGGGTTTTGTTTTGACTGCTGCTGTTATTGCTTTGTTGACGTTGTTGCCAGATTCTAGCACAAGGAAACACCACCAAACCAGACACAGATGTGCAGAATGGGTGCGCTGGGAAAGGAGGGAGCGAGATGTGCGAGCAGAAGGGAGTGAGAGACAGTGGCAGAGAAAACGAGCTGAGGGAGGAAGAACACAGTGTAAAGAGCACCGGCAAAACCGCGTGGAGTGAAGCAGAGTGACAATCACTGAGCTCCTGCAGAGCCCCACAGCGCCTCTAGCAAGGGGACGGAACTGTGGGAAGACTGTCACCTCTTGGAACACTGGGTCACACATGCGTACTAAATGCTAAGGGCAGCAGCAAAGGAAGAGAAACATGGTTCAGGCTGACAAACCTGCACAGGGATCGAACGGAACGTGGAGCCCATGTCTGGTCAGCCTGTCGGAAGGTGTGCTCCGAGAAGATGGGGACAAAGGAAAAGGACCTAAAACAGCACAAGGAAAGTGTGGCCTCAGCCATGCACATAGGCTCCCTGATGGTCAACTGTCTGAGTTTGCTTCCTGTTTCTGTGATAAAACATTGACCAAAAGCAATCTGAGGAGGAAAGCATCTATTTCATGTTACAGGTTACAGCCCATCATCAAGGGAAGTCAGGGCAGGAACAGAACTTTCTGGCTTGCCCGCAGGCTCACATTTGACTACCTTTCCCATACAGCTCAAGCGCACCTGCCTAGGGATGGAATTGCACACAATGTGATGGGCACATCAATCAATAATCAAAGTGCCCCACAGAAATGCCACAGGCCCGTCTGATGAAGGCAGTTCCTTCATTTAGAGACCCTCTTTCCAAATGTATTAAGTCAACAACCAAGATTAGCCAACTGTCCATTCCACAGTGCATTGTCTGATTCTATAACATCTCTTCCAAGGCTCGGGGAATATCATAGAGGCAGAAGGAAGAATGGAAGAACCAGAGGAAGTGGAGGTGTTGATGTAGAATGCTGACTTGGGGGCAACACGGCTGTCACACTGATTCACAGCAGCTATGAATGTGCCCATCAACATCCTGTCATAGAGAGGGGAAGAGCTCAGGGGCCACCACTCCATGAGAATGTCTGTGCTGCTCATGGCTGGTGGGAGAGGGAGATTGTTTCTCACTGGTATGGGAGCCACTATCTAGTGAGGGGCCATGTTCTTGAAAACGCTCACGTTCCTGGAACCAACTCACTGAGTCAGAAAAGAGTGTGGACATGAAAGTAGAAGGGAGGGGAGGCTAGCTGGAGAGAGAAGGGAATGGAAAGAGAGGAGGAGGACAAGAGAAGGTAACTGATGAGGAGGAGGAGGAACATGGTGCAAGGTGCCATGTGTAGATATGGGAAAGCCATAATGAAATCCCTTTATATCTGCTAATGTTCACTTTTCAAAGTCGGGACCCCAGCTCTGTGGGGCATGTGTGTTTTCACTTACCTCTTGTCGGACTACTCCCTCTGACAAGGTACGCAACCTTCTTCCATCTCTTCTCAGTTTGCCTTGATGTCTATTTTATCAGACACGTCAGGATAGCCACAGCAGCTTGTTCGAATTTCCATCCACTTCGTAGCTGGCTTTCGTCTTCTGACTTGAAGTATGAGGGCATCTTTATCGATGAGGTGCATTTCTCAGAGACAACAGGTGATCATTTATTTATTTATTTATTTATTTATTTATTTATTTATTTATTTATTGGTTTTTCGAGACAGGGTTTCTCTGTGGTTTTGGAGCCTGTCCTGGAACTAGCTTTTGTAGACCAGGCTGGTCCCGAACTCATAGAGATTCACCTGCCTCTGCCTCCCAAGTGCTGGGATTAAAGGCGTGCGCCACCACCACCCAGGCTCATATTTTTATTTTTTAAATCCAGTCAGCTACTATGTGTGTCTTTACTGGTAAATTGAGTCTGCTGACATTTAAGATTATCACTGAGAAATAAATACTAGTTTCTACCACCATGTTGAGTATTTTTCTGATTGGCTGGGATACTGTTTATATTTTTCCCTTTTCCCCATTAATATCTGAGGGGTTTTTTTGTTTGTTTTGTTTTGTTTTACTGTGATAGACATGACAGGTTCCTTTCTAACATGCCTTTGTTTACCTGCCTCTCTCTCATGACTTTACCCTTCCCTCTGCTCTTATAAATTGAGATCCTCTCCCTCTATGGACAGCCTTAATAGCTCCTGCAATGCTGAGTTAGTGGTCCTCAGTTGTCTTAGCTTTTGCTTGTCTTGAAGTGTCCATGGCTATCTGTCATTTTGACAAGAACACTTTATTGGATATAGCTGTCTCGATTGGCAGTTATTCATTTCCAGGGTTTGTAATATATCACTCAGTGTTTTCTTAACTTTTGCATTGTTGATGTGAACTACAATGTTATCCTGACATTTTTACCTTTGTAGATAAGTTGGTGTTTTTATTACAATATTTAAAAATATAATACTTTAATTTTTGAGAATTTCATATATTCATACAAGGTATGCTGACCTATTTGTTCTCCAGTCCTCTAAAAACCCTTCCCTCCCAATTTCATATCTTACTTTTTCAAATATATTTTATAACCCCCAAGTTTAATATATGCTGCTGCTCAAGTGGGAAATGGTGGCACAAGGCTCCAATTTCAGCAAGCCAATCTCTGTGAATTTGAGGCTATCCTGGTCTACATAGTGAGTTCTAGGATAGCCAAGGCTACACTGAAACACTGTCTCAAAGCAAAACAAATTATATATGTATGCATGTGTGTGTGTGTGTGTGTGTGTGTGTGTGTGTGTGGTGTGGATCATATACTTGTGCCAAGCCCTTGAAGGAAACTGACTCTGCCTTCCCAAGAAAGCATCAACTGTCAACAGTTGTAGCAACTAGAGGTAGGGTCTCTGAACCCTCCCCAGTCATGCTGGACTGTTGACTAGCTTGACCTTTTGTTGGTCTTATGCAGTCAACCACGGCTGCTGAGGTGAAATCATTCCTTACTTCTGTCTATTTGGTGTTATACTCTGCTGTGTTTTGTCATCTGTTTCTTTCACTAGATTTGGAGAAACTTTATGTGTAAATTCATTGAATAGAATCCTTAGGCCTTTACTGTTTATCTCAACTCCTTCGATCCCAGAAAGACTTGGATTGTTTTTGTCTTGACCACACTCTGGCACTTTTGACATCATACAGGTCATGCTCATTCACTATTATGGATGTTTGGATTTTGTCAGCCCTAACTCTTTCTTCTGCTTGGTCAAGTCCCTTGGTTATGCTTTCCACTCTTATCTGATTCTTTGAGTTTTTCACTTATTTCTATTTGAATTTTATTCCAAAAAAAATCTCAATTTCTTTGCAAAATATTCTTCTATGTCGCTGGTTTTATTTGTTCTTGTTGACTTTTTCCTCTGCTACTGATATGTCTTTCTAGGTAAAACAATGAATTCATTGGTTTCTTTGTATAGCTTTTCAGGCCAGTGATCATTTTCATCAGTAAGCTTTTGAGATATTCATCTACCATTGTACCTACTTCAGTGACTCTGAGCTCTGTAGTTGAGAAGGGAATTATCTTTTGGAAAAGTTGCATTGTCTTGATATTTTATGTTTCTCGTGTTTCCATGTTAGGAATCTGTTGGTTTGGATATTTCTTCTAGTTTTATTCAAGGGTCATTTGGTTGAGCTGCCTACTCTTTAAGGCTTAATCCTGGTAACACTGAGCAGGGAAAGATTAAATTGCTTTTTCTGGCAGCTTTTCCTCCTGCTTACAGCAGAGAGCTGTGCAGCTAAAGTTCTGCTGGGTTGACTTCGTGTGGTGGGAAGTATGAGAATGACCCTAACAGGCTCATATATTTGAACACTTTGTCCCCAGTAGGTAGAATTGTTTGGGAAGGATTAGGAAGTGTGGTCTTTTGGAGAAGGTGTGTCACTGGGGGTGAGCTTTGATGTTTAAACTCATCATCCCCAGTTTGCTCACTCTGCCTCATGATTGTGGTCAAGATGTGAGCACTCAGCTGTTGCTACATCACCATGCCTGCCTGCCTGCCTGCTGACATGCTCCTCGCCTTCATAACCATAGATTCTAACCTTCTAGGACCATAAGCCCTAAATTCAGTGTTTTCTTTTCTAAGTTTTCTTGGCCATGGTGTCTCTTCATAGCAACAGAACAGTTACTAAGACATGTTCTATTGATGAACCATCCATCTACTTTTCTGTGCTTTTCAGATATCTCTGTACTTTACTCCTGTCTTAGAATTTAATCAGGGGTTGGTTTATAGTTTCAGAGGCTTAGTGCATTATCATTTTGACAGGAAGCATGGTGGCATGCAGGCAGATGTTGGAGCAGTAGTTGAGAACTACATCCTGATCCATGGGGGAAGGAGAGGGAGACTGGATCTACATGGGCTTTTGAAACTCAAAGCCCACCCCCAGTGACACACTTCTGCCAATAGGCCCACATCTCCTAATCCTTCTAATCTTTTAAAATAGCAACACTCCCTGGTGAATAAAACATTCAGATATATGAACCTATGGAGACCATTCTTATTCAAACCACCAAGTTCCTCTATTGATTATAAAAGTCTTCCTTTCTTTCTGTCTTTGGAATAGAGACCATTTTTTTTCTTCTTCCAATTCTCCTTCACTGGCTCACACAGAGGCAGATTCTAGCCTATATCTTAACCAGAATGCCTAAAACATATGCTCTTAAAATGCAGTTCCAACATGTCTGCTGAGCAGTCTTAGGCAATTCACTGAGCCTCTCTGAATTTTGCTGTCTTGATATGTTGTCTTCATCTTCTATTGCTGTGATAAAACACCATGACCAAGGCAACATATAAACTATTTAATTTGGTTTTCAGTTTCAAAGGGTTAGAGTGCATGATGGTGGATCAAAGGAACAGCTAGGAACTCACATCTTGATCCATAGCTACAAAGAAGAAAGAAACACTAAGAATAGCATTGGTCTTTTGAAACCTCAAAGCCCACCCCCAGTGACACACCTCCTCCAACCAGGTCACACTCCCTAATCCTTCCCAAGCAGTTCCACCAACTGCAGGTCAAGTATGTAAACATACGAGCCTGTGTGAGGCACTCACATCCAACCACTACATGTCATAGGATGTGATGTCAGAAAACTACCACGCAGATCCCACAGAGAAACCAGCTGTAGTCACACATGTACAGTGCTCAGCAGAAACTCGAATGTCAGTTCCAGTCCTTCCTTAGAGCATGTGCGCAACACATATTCCTGGAACCAATAAATGAATACCAAGCAGAGGTGAGTGTACATTGTTTTGTAAATGGAATGTAGAAAAGAATCTTATTAACCAACAAGGCTTTCTTTTAAATACAAGCCAAAAAAAAAAAAATATCCCATTCAATGTTTTTAATTATCTTCTGATTCAGAAATAAAATATTTCATCCTGGCTTATGGAAAACATGATGCCACATCCTGTTTTTTCTCCTTGCACTAATTGTTATAAAAGGTTTCAATCATGATGCTACTTTGTCCAAATGTAGCTTTCTCGCATGGAGGAGGTTTAGAAAGCAAGGCCTTGTGTCCTACAACCTGCGATAAAGACAGGAACAAACTGCAGGGCCTGCTTTTAGAGGAGACACTACAGAATTTGGTGAAGAACCAGTCACCGAGCGACCAAAGGGACTCTCCTGGTAGTAATGTCATCACATCAGGCAGAAGTCCATATGAATTCCCTCCAAATGTGGTATTCCAGACATCTTGAGCGTGAGAAAGGCTTTGCACCAAGATGAAGTCTGTCCGGCTTGCTAACCCGATGGGTAATGAAGTGTGTGAGACAATGTGGCACAAGAAACCTCATCAATCTCTCCCTCCTTGGTGGCTACTTTTGAGATATGTGCAAACTTGATTATCTGATTGCTTTGCTTCTCTGTGGCTCAGAAGCAGGGTCTTTACTTTCTTCACTTCTTCACAAGAACCAATAAGTTTTTAATTTAATTGCTGTATGGCATGACCTTCTCAGGACTATACACACACACACATATGAAATGTATTAAAATGTATAAATTCACAGTGTGAAAATAAATTTTCTAAGCTTGATATAAAATGCAAAATACAAAATAAAATTGAATATTTTAATACACAAAATTAAACATTTACATGGTTAGAAAACCCATACATAAATGTAAACAAGAAATAAAAGAAAACAGTTGTGCTATCTGTGCATGCGTTTATTTTTATGCATAAAAGCACTTCTGGGGCTGGAGCCATGACTCTGTGGGTTAAGTTCTTGCTGTGCATGCATGTAACAGAATCTGCCTTTGGATTCCAACACTCAGGTCCAATGGCCTGTGCCTGTATCTCTGGTGCTGGGGAGCAGAGACAGGCACTAATGGTTGATTCCAGGATGACTTCAACATTGCCCTGATTCCTTGGATGACCACTGTGCATTCAAAAGTGTATAGTTCAGTCTCTGAGTATATGTGTTGTTTCTGAGGTTATGTTTGTTGTGGGTTCCAGTTTTATTCTACTTATGTCAAAGTTCATATTTATTAAGGTGTGCCATGCCTTGTGGCCTTTAATGTGGTCAAACTTCAAGGTTTCATGTACTACTACAAAGAGTTTGTTTGCTAGCTGTTGTGCTTCTGTCTGTTAAATCCTGTTGACCCATGGTTTAATGTATTTCTGAAGTTTCTTTACCACTGCTTTTTATTTTGCAAGGCCAATCTAAACATGAGAATACAGAACTGAAGTCGCTTTGGTCTTATTGTGTCAGGATATGCGTGGCCTTACATGACTTTTAGTGCTGGTTTTATGAAATTTAGAGGCCTGAGATTTGATACATAAAAATATATAGTATTCACATTTTCTTGATGAATTGTTCCTGACTAGTTATGAAGTATATGTTATCAGATATAAGAATCCATATGCCAGGTCACTTAGGAATCCCATTTGTGTGCCAGTTTGATCGCCAACTTTTGACTTTTAGATTTGAGATATTTTTCCCAGTTATGAGCAATTCTGTATCTTGTTTCATAATTCAATCAGTTTGTCTGAATCTGTCCTACTTAGTGTCTGTAACTATGATAAAACACTTACCAAAATCAACTTAGAAGAGAAAAGGGTTTGTTTGGCTAACAGGACACAGTCCATCATCAGGGGAAGCCAGACAGGCACCCAATGCAGGAACTGAAGTACAAACCATAGGGGAAGGCTATGTACTGGCTTGCTCAGCTGCCTCACTTGTACAGTCCAGGCCCACTGGCCTAAGCGTGGCATCATCCACAATGGGCTGGGCCTTCCTACATCACTCAGTAATCAAGAAATGCCCCCAAACATGCCTACACACCAAGCTGGTGGAGGCAGTTCTTCAGCCGAGATTCCCAGAATATTTAGGCCTGTGCAAGTTGGCAGAAACTAACAGCTATCACGTCTTTATGTTTGTGAGGTAAATCCATCTGCATTCAAGTTTATTATGCAGAGGTTATCAATTAATATTAGCTATCAATTAGTTATTTCTGTTGGAAGATTTTCTGCTTGGTTGACCTGTTGGGAGTTCTTGCTTTCCTTTCTAGACTCTTAGGTTTGGTCTCTTTGGTCCACCTAAATTTCCTGGAAGGTTTTGGTAATGTTCTTTTCCCATTGGGTCCGTCTGTATGCACAGCTGTCCTCCAAGGTACTGATTATTTCACTCACTCCAGTAACCTCTGTGTCTAAGCTCTGAATCGAAATGCTTCTATGCCTCTTCCTATGGCTTCAGTCTGTGCTGCTTGGAGTCCGTTGCTTCATCCAGATGTTGCATGATATTACCTGTTCCATGACATTCTGTCTGGGGTCCTGATCCCTTGGTTAACTCGAGAGTGTGGAGGGGTTGGGGAGTAAGCTTGAGGATCTGTGCGTTTCGGGTTCCCGTACCCCTTTTCTACCACTGTGCGCATGGTTTGTTTGACTCTCACCATTGGGCAGACTGAGTTCTGCCTTGGTTACTTTGAGCCTCTGCCGTCCTCTCCCTGTGGCCCAGGCCTTTGCTCGCTTGTGCAGTGGCAGAGCTGAGAACTTGGTGTATGAACCTCTCAACTCTAAGTCCCCATGGAGCTTTTCTGTGCTGTGCCCATGGTTTGTTGTGCTTTCCCTCCCGGGTAGGCTGAGCTCAGTCCCATCACTCTCTTCTCTTTCCCGCACCCTTTAAATCACCTCTAGATTGCTTTCGATGCCTTGCTTAGACAGTGTACGTGCTATGCAAGTAGTTAGACTACTTTTTTTTTCAGGAATAATGGCAAGGAAAAAAGTTGATGTCAAGCTCCTGTGTCCATTACAGATGCTCTCATTTGTTCTCTTTTGGACTTTTTGTTTTGTTTTCCAATCTCTGTTGAATACAAAGATGCAGAAGCCAAGGTCATGGAAGCACCAGAACCTTCTTTAGAACTTTGCTGTCAAAGATGAGCATGTGGTATGCATTTAGAACAGTGCCTGGCTCAAGAATGGTCATTGTCTGGCCGTTATTACAATGCCTCGTGCCTCAGAGTCCTGGCTTAGCCTAGAAAGGATTACACTGAGGCTACCTAAGGTCACGGCACTTCTCAGTTTAAAATGTCTGTAAGAAACTCACAGCACAGAGAGCATGCAGGTCCCAGGGCTCAGAAGAGCTCCTGCATCCACGGGCCACACTAACCCCACAACTTCTTGACAACAGGTTAAAGGTTGAAGCGTATTTATAAGCAGCTGACTTACGAATATGCGCATGAGCAATGGCTTCTAGCAAACAGCTAGTCTCACGCTCCTGTGTCTGTGTGCTCCTTCCGTGCCTTGGCCTTTTTGATCCTGCAGGACTTACTTGTGAATGAACAGACAAATTTTTTTTTCTTGCAAAAACTATGATAACGAAGTACATCTGAGAAAGAAGTCTTTTTTCAGCAAAGGTGGTCCTGCACGTGCTGCCAGGAGTTCCAAGAGAGCGGCCATCTTCCTTCATCCTTGCTCATCTTCACCCTCACCGAGGACCATCTTCTTAAATAGCAACTCCCATTCTCTTTGTGCTGAGACTTTAAAAGACTGACATTGGTTCCTGTTTCTTGTTTGTAATAAATTAATACCACTGGCTGATTGACGTGGGGGGAACTCAAGTTTACCCCAACTGAACTGGTACACAGTGATTTCCGTGGATGCTTGCTCCATTATACAGGGCCCACAGTTTCTGAAACAAAAATCGGCATGTGGTCTGACAATCAGGAGTCTATTTATAGGGACGGGGTAGTTAGCAAACCAGAAAATCCAGGCCATATGCATGGCATTAACTATATATAATGAATGATGTGTATGAATAATGTATGGACATGTGGGCTGGCTAGTGCCTCTCAACTGGCCAAGGTACATGAGCTGCCTTTCAGGATTTGGCTAATTGAGCCACTATGCTGCTCCTGGTCTTCTTTCCAATGACTTATTTAATTGATGTCAATTCTATGAAATCATTTCATCTGTAAAAATGATAGATAGCTTTACATTATGTCTTCTCTAAGAGAACTATGAAATTGTTTTTTTAAATCTTTTAATTCAGCTAAGAAACACAAGGTTACACATGAGCACATGCACCATTAATTTAATAAATGTGATTGGATTAATATTTCATTAACTTACAGATTGCCAGTGGACAAAATAAACACATGCTTTTTTCAGACATATTTTGAAGTCTTACAAGTATTTGAATGAAAAATAAATATACTTGTGTGTATTCTGGCCCATTTCTCTGAAGAGCACACAGTGGCAACAAAGGCAAGTGAGCCTTGCCTGGATGGGAGCTAAGGAAGATGGACAGGGACTCAGTGAGTTGGTGTTTGTAACAGACCTTAAACACATAGATGCTGTGCAAACACAATCAGCAGTGCCGTCTTTAGATGAAACGCTAGCTTCAAAAGTTTTAGCTCGTCTTGATATAAAGTATGTTTCTATTCTTTTCAATAAAAAGTTAATCACAGTGTTTTAAAACAAAATATCACAATAACTGTCTCTAGGCCACATGCTAACATTATTCTCCTCTGAAACCTCTTGAGTCAGCTCCTCACAGTTCAAATCATCTTCAGCACCACTGTCTCCCATGTTCCTACTATTATGGCCTGTTAAGAAGCTCTTAAAACATTCCACTGCTTTCCTAATCTGAAGTCCCAAAGATATAGTCAGGCCTGTCACAGAAATACCCCAGTCCCAGGTACCAATTTCTGTCTTAGATAGGTTTCTGTTGCTGTGAGGAGACACCAGGACCACAGCAACTCTTTAAAGGAAAGTGTTTGATTAGGCTGGCTTACAGTTTCAGAAGTTTAGTCCATTGTCATCATGGTGGGAAATATGGTGGCATGCAGGCAGACATGGTGCTACAGAAGGAGCTGAGAGTTCTACACCTTGATCTACAGGCAACTTTTGGAAGCAGCCTGCAATATGGACCATGGAAGCTCAGTGGGAGCTGGGCAGAGGACTCAGAAACAGCCATGTCCAGCAGATGGGCCAAGCAGAACATGTCCCAGGAGAAAAGGAAAGACACTTTAAGTTTTGTCAGCAAATGAAACTCTGCTTTGCTCATCAGAGCAATGGCCAAAGACAGGGGGTCACCATATGCAGAAGAACTAGTGAACTTGAAGACAGCACAATCCATTATCAAGCCAGAAACAGAAAAAAACTGAGTGAAAAGAAGTCAAGAGACTTGTGAAAAATAGTATGGACACAATACAGCCCATCTTCTCATTTAAATATTTGTGTGAAAGTATTTTATGTCGTATGTTTCTGGAAGTCAATAGAACTTTAAGAAACAGGCTCACCGAGCGGTTACATTTTGCAGTGCTGTTGGGTAGATAGCAACGTTACAACAATGCATTTCTCTGGACCATTTATGCTGTGCACTGGAGGGAAAAGGCGGGTACCACAGTGAGATCTGATGCACTGGGGGCAGCGGGGACTGAGCAGGGCCTGAGTAGCCTCTGTGCAGAGCTGTGCTGCGGCCACCTTGAAATGCTCACTCTGGAAGCATTTCATCATGTACATATTGCGCTACAAGTAGCAGGTCCTGCCTGGCGTGAGGATGAAGGACAAGAAGACACAACACAGACACAAACAGCCCAAGTCAAGATACCCATATACAGCCTGAGGGAGTGGGCGGGGCCAGGTCTGGGTGGGATTTGAGGTTGGAGAGCCCTAGAACAGATCGGTGCTGGGGTGCAAGACAGTCGTGTAAAACAGAGGTGCTCCTGGAAACTGACGGACTGAAGGTGTGACTGTTCTGAAGGAAAGCACGTCTACATGTGGACACCTGATGCTGCTTAAAAAAATACTATTTCAAACTTGAAAAGAAGGCCACAGGGCTGGAGAGATGGTTCAGTCGTTAAGAGCATTGCCTGCTCTTCCAAAGGTCCTGAGTTCAATTCCCAGCAACCACATGGTGTCTCACAACCATCTGTAATGAGGTCTGGTGCCCTCTTCTGGCCTGCAGACATACACACAGACAGAATATTGTATACATAATAAATAAATAAATATTTTTTTTAAAAAGCCAAGAAAATCATTTAAAAAAAGAAAGAAAGAAAAAGAAAAGAAGGCCACAGGGCAAATTGAGCTAGTCAAGGGAAAATTATGTAAGATTAAAGCCAGCTTAGGTTGCCTTTCCCCAAACCTCCTGAGGTCTTTTTAAAATAACCATTTAAGGGGCTAGAGAGATGGTTCATGAGTCAAGGACACTTATTGTTTTGCAAAGGGTCCAAGTTCAGTTCCCAGCACCTACACAGTGGCTCACAATCTCCGGCAATTCTAGTTTTGGATCCAGACCCGATGCCTTCTTCTGGCTTCTGCAGGCATCCGTCATCCACACTGTGAACACACAAACATGCAGGTAAAACATTCCTGTGAATAATATGGAATTCTGAAAAAAACTATTTACTTTAAAGACAAAGAAAATGTAAAAGGAAAAATCATCCCAAGTGCCTACAACTCTGACCAAAATACATGTGGGTAGAGACAACTCTCAGCAGCTGTGGAGGGCAAAAGACAGAAGTAGTTGGAACAGCCAGAGTGGGCCAGTCACTGGGTTCATAAAGGCCCCATTGCTAGACAAACAGAGCAAAGTGCAAAGAATTTAGAACATGTTTAGATGCAGAAAGGTATGAGCCACTGTGGACAATGTAGGCAGAGATAAGAATACAAAGGAAGAAGGAGTCACGTTGCTTTTGCTTCCCCATTACTTCCCATCACTCTCTTGCCATCAGAAAAAAAGTATAAAAATTAATAAGAATGACGAATATACATATTGACTTCTATCAGGAAACAAAATGTCTAACAAGTACATTGGAAGGAAAGAATCGAATCGTTTCTGTGGCAGATTCACCAAGTGTTTCCATTTTATGTCTCCACGGCTTTCTTGCATGATCAAGTCCAGCCAATAAATAAACAAACACAAAAGGAAACGAAAGATTTTTCTTCAAGAGAAACTGAGGTATCTCCATGTCACCGTCATGAAACCTCCCATGAGGACGTTTCAGATTGGGGGCTCTCGCCTGAGTCACCTCACAGACAGACAAGGCTGTCATTTCTCAGCGATTTTCTTCCAGGTTTGTTATAACACAACCCCCTGGTGCTACTTAAAATGCTTTTCATCTTGGTGTTTCTAGGGAGTATTGCTGTTTCGTAACTGATAGCTCAGCAGTCAGGAATTCTGAATTGCTAAGAAGACAGTTGAAATGTAAAATTATAGTAGCTGATGGGAACAGAGCCAATTATATCTATCCTGGTAGTTTGTAAAAAATGCTATTTGTCTTTAAAACTTATATATGGTGAACTAGGAAGGATTTTAAGTATAAGTTTACATGCACACATATTACCAATTACATATGTATCTATGTATGTACATAGTCAGCCGTGACTTCCTCACCTGCATCTTCAGTAACTTAGGATCAAGAATATTTGGAATATTTATGTGCTTATTATTTTAAGTGCATGTCTGGTTGTATATCTGTGCACTGTGTGTACAGGACAGAAGTCAGAATCCATGGAACCAGTATTATAGATGGTTGTGAACCACCAGAAGAGTTCTAGAAACACTGACCCAGGTCTTGTGGAAGAACAGTCAGAGATCTTAGCCACTAAGCCTTCTCCCCAGCCCCAAGAATATTTCTTAAGGCTGAGAACATAGCTTAGTGTTAGAATGCTTGCCTACCATGTATAAAGCACATGGTTTGATTCTCAGTACCAGAAAAAGGATACCTTTTTAGAAGTTGCATCTGCACTCACGTGCAGACCTTTGTCTTGTCATTATTACCTAAACAAGATAGTAGGATAACTATTTACGTACTTGCAATGTGTTTATGTGATGATATAGAGAGGATGTAGAGTATGCAGGAGAAGCTCTCGGGTTTTAAGCAAACACTACTCCATATCGTGAAGGGGACATATGTTACTGGGCTTGCACGTCCAGTGAGCTCCTTAATGGAGACAGTTAGATAAGAAAGGAATTAAGTCATCAGGGGATTCTAGAGGGGAAGGTTAGTGTGCTACGCTACATTTTTAGGTGGTAGAAAGGTTTATTTTCAGTAAAATTATGAATAAGGCACGGGTTGCATTTTAAATCAGCGTGCCTCTTCTCCCAGCAAGCATAGAGGTTACCAGGTAACTAGGCAACCTATGTAAACATAGGTAGATAGATAGATAGATAGATAGATGATAGATCAACTCAGTAGTTTGAATATTCAGTACCTTAAATTTCTATGATTTCTTTGTAGTAAATACATTTAGAATCCTCTTCTACCATTTATTTGATAGACATGAAGTATTCTTAACAATGAAATCAACTTTTTATATGCTTAAGAAAAAATAAAAATGTTATAGTTACATGGAAATAATTACGGTGTGGCACACAAGGTTACAGCTGATGACAGCTGCCTTCCTCTTCTTACAGCAGGTGTAACCTGCCCCCAAAACACACTAGGTCTTTAAAATGTGCTCAACTGTACTTAATGAAGTGACAGGATTGTAATTTGCTCCCCTTTTATCTTATCTTCCCTTTTGATGAAGCAAGACAAATAAAAGTCACCTCCAGACTGCAGAGACGTCACCTCGAGACTGCAGCAGATCAGCTCTCAGGACTAGAAGATCTAATCCTGTCTACTTAGTCCGTGGATTCTCCACATCGCCTCCTCTGACAAAGCCCTCCCATGAGACAATATGACCATCTCTATCTGCTTCCCCAATGGGCAGCCTTCTGGTTCCCTTCTGATATGTCGATCTGTTCCTCGGGTCTCATGACATTTCCTTCCTCCTATGGGTATCAGGAACTGATACTCTCAAAAGTCCATTTAGGACCTCAGCATCCAACACTCCCTTTGCTGTGTGAGTCTCTTCCCCACCATTCAGATAATAATGCTGAGAGGACTGAGATGGAGAAAGAGCAAGGGCCTGTGTGATAGCACACGTGACGGGTATGAGCGGACGCCGTGGAGGGCTGATCTGCCACAACCTCCTGATTCCCCTCCCCAGCAAAGAGCAGATGGGACATCACCTCTCATCTTCCGCTTCCTCTGAGGTCTTTCCCTAGAACTGCTAGTGTCTCATCAGGGCCAGGCTGTGTTTTCTTTTGGACTGAGTGAGAGGCCTCGAAATCAGAGAAGATCCAAGCATGTACTCGGGTGGAATATTGCCAGCCTTACCCCAAATGCTTCACTGAGCTGTAGGTGAAATCAGAGGAGCAACAAGAGTAAGGGACGCAGGGTACCAGAGGCTCCTGATACAGAGGGAAAGACTAATACACCTATCTAAAATCCTCCTGCTATCCAAACATGGATCCTTGGAAATCACTTACAATTGGAGGTTTGACTCAGGGTAAACCTTATTTCTAATCTATTTCTCCAAACTGTGCAATCTGGTTCGACATTTAAAGCAATGGAGCTGTTACCTAGCAAGGCTGTCTTGGAAAGAATGGCTGTGGAATGGAGGAAAAGTGCTCCTAAAATGATGGTTAGGACCTAGCACGATCATCGGACAGCCATCAGGTTAGAAAACAAGGTTAGGAAGAGAGTCCAGGACAGAGTCATGAAAGCAGCAACAGCAGCTCTGAGCCCTGAACAGGTGGAAAGGATTTCCTGGCCATTATAGGGAAGGCAACATGGTGGTGGGGAATGCACTCACTCGGCTTCATTCAAAATCTTAACTTATTGAAACTTTGCCAAGGAATCCCACCTATAAAAAAAATCCTACTCCAAAACAGGTCCCCTGACCCCAGATCTCACCCTCTCTACCCTGCTCCAGGATGGGTCATTTCTCTTCCAATGAGCGTCAAGAAGAGAATGCACAGGTTTTCTGGGGTGGATGGGCAGTGACAGGCCTCTGCTGTGCACAGTCTGTGGGAAGGGTCGGGAGGTCTGCAGGTGTTTAGAGATTCACGCTTGTGGGTGAGCAGAAGCAGGGATGGTTTAGTCTATCAGCCATACGGAAAGTGTAAGTAAACTTTCTAAAAGAACTTTCTTTGGTCTAGTGAGCATCATTGTTCACCAATTCTTCATCCCTTAGCCTTTGTTCAGCCATGTGGAGAGGACGTGAGAGGGTTTCTGTGGTGACTTTGTTCCCTAAGTGGAATTGGAAATAATTATTTTGGATGCCTCAAGACCATCACATAACTGATGTCTTGGTTTGCTTTCTGTTGCTACAATCGAAAACATTTTTCCCCAGAGCAATTTGGAGGGGAAAGGATTTATTTGGGTTCCATGTCCCAAACACAGTCCATCATGGAGGGAAGTCAGGCAGAAACAGAAGCAGGGACCATGGGGGAGTGATTCTTACTGGCTTTCTCCCCATGACTTATTCAGCCTGATTTTCTTTTTATACAACTCAGACCATTTTCCCAAGGGCAGCACTGTCCACAGTATACCAGGCCTGCCCGCATCATCACTAACCAAAAACGTCCCCATAGACTTGCCAATAGGCCAACCTGATGAGGCATTTTCTCAGTTGAGGTTCCCTCTTCCTAAGGAACCCAAGCTTGCATCAAGTTGACAAAAAAAAAAAAAAAAGATAGCACAATTGACTCTTCCTTCACCTCCTAGTTTAAACGCCACTCCCACGGAGTTTTTCCTTGACTACCAAATAAATACAGCACACTGCTATCCTGTTTGAGTGTGATAATAATTTGTCAAGATATGAAATTGACTCCATTTCTCATTAGGTTATCAAACTCAGATTCCCATGGAGCATGCTGTCCCTAAACACAGGCACAGGGACCCTTCCGCTGCTTCTCTCTCCCAGGACGGCATGCCTCTTCCCCAGGGACGTCACCTTCATCATGCAATTTGTCTACTCCATGAAAGGTATGCCTGAACTCTCTTGCCACTTCGGGAGGAAGACTTGGAAACTAGCGTCCAGTGTTCCACACGAAGAGGGTGAGTTAGGAACCAGTGTACAATGTACACCTCCCTCTTCGGCCTCCCAGACCTTCACATTAGAACTTGACAGACTTAACTGATGCTATCCACTCGGTCCTCTTGCCATCAAGGTCTTCAGCACATTCAAGGGAATCGTGAATGACTCCATGAACAGCAGCTCCTTGCTTGGTACCAGACTTACAGCTGGCATTGCATAGGGGTAGCTTCCTGTTTGTGATATTACACAGATAATCTATGTACCAGGGCCCACTCTGGATGTTAAAGGAGGACAGAACGACAAACAGGTTGCTTTATATCTTTATTGGTTTCATTTGAAAATCTAGACTCAGACACAGGGAGCAGACTGGGAAGGGCGGGTGAGAATGCTCAACTTGCAGCAGGGCCCGGGAAGTTATTGGTGGAAAGAAAGCAGGAAGCAGAAGCAAGGTCCGGGCAGCTGGATTGGTTCCTGGTTTTCTTACCTGAACTTGGTTTAGGTGGTTGGCTGTCTGTGGTAGACAGGTGACTACTATTGTAATTAGCCAATCCAGCCTGTTAAGTCACAGCTCACAATACAGAGATATCCTCCAACCAGACTTAATGCAATTCAGCACAGTTCTAAATGTTTGCAGCTATTCCAGGGTCTTGGTTTCTTCCAACGAGCCTGTAACAGTCCCTTCCTGTGGGCCCTGTGCTAGAGATTTGGGGTGCACATGGCTGGGTGGTGGAGAGAGGTAGGAAAGACAGCGTGTGTGGGCCCCACAGACATGTTACTGACAGCGTAAGTGAACTCAGCTCTGTGTGTGACAATTACACAGATGAAGAAGAGGATGATGAGGGTCTGTAGAACTTGAGGGGAATACACAGTCCCCCTTGTCAAAGTCCTTCTGAATATTACTGTTTTAAAATATAATTTTAGTGGAAGATGAGCATCTCAATATTACACACAATTATGTTTAGTTTAATTGTAAACACTGATAAAAATTGGCTACCTTGAAATCAGCACCAGTAGGGGGCAAGGCAAGCTTTGCTGGTCTAGAAATTCGAAGTGTGTTAATTAGTAGGGGGCAAAGTTTCTCAACCTCAACTGGACTTCAGAGTCAGTTGGGAATTCTCTGAGCTTGCTGAGGTCTGGGCCATACCCCTGAGGTTCTAGTTCAATGGATATTGATTGGGACCCAGGCATAGGTGTGTTGTGAGGTGTCCAAGTGAGTCTAGCGTACAATCAAGATTAACAGCCATGGACCTAGGAAAACACCGTGTTTTGCAGGTGAGCTGTAAGTCGGGTGAACCCAGCAGTGTTTGACCCATACAAAAAACCTGAGTTCCTTGGTTTCAACGCTCTGCTTTTCTTCAGGGTCAGCATTTAAACCAATCTAATATGGCAGATGGGAATCCAGCCGTGTTCATGCAAAAGGCTGCTTTTCCACCCAAACCATTCCCTGTGGGATTTCAAGTAGCCAGCTCCAGGCTGTGCACTGAGATCCCACTTCCACTTAGCATAACCATGTATAATACATGTGACTTCTCAGAATACGACTGAAGATGTTGGCGCTTCAAAAATAGCCGCCAGATGCCTTCTTTTAATGCGCAGCACGTTAAAAAAAAAAATGTGGTTTACTTCTGCAAATCACTCCCATATCTGACTTCAAGACAGTTTCACTACCCCAGGGACGGACTAAATAGAGTCTGTCTCTCCAGCTGGTCAGCATAAAAGGCCAACTAAGTAAGTGACCAAGTGTCCCTAACAAAAACCATTAACTAGCTAAAGGGAGTATGGTTAACACTTACTAATGACTAAATCCAATTCCTTTATCATTGGGTATGTGACTGTTTCAAGCCTCTCCTTATTAGAAATTGTTGGGAAGTTTTCTACACAGTAGAAATGCAAAATTTTAGCCCCTGCCCCTAGACGACTGACCTATACGCCATGAACTAATGTCAGCGGATGGAAAAGATAAGGAGCCACAGGATAAAGAAGGAGACATGTTTGACAAGACCTGGTTCTGATGGGATGTTAGAGAGAACAGTGAAGTTAAAGATGATTCCTGGGTTTCTCAGGACCAATTACCGAGACTCCTCTGGAGGAGAAGAGGCCTTTATGATCCTTCCCCGTCTTCACCAACTTTGTCCACCCCTTAAGAATATTGTTCACTGGAGTTCTTTGTTGACCTGTGGCCCTCCTTTCGCACCTACCTTAGTGTCCTCCTCTCTCCTGTGTATACTCACAGGATGCTCAAGGACCTGAAGGAACACTGAGCTCCATTTATCTTGTCTCTCGGAACCTCATATATTTGGCTTAATCTCCCAGTAGGTAGAATGGATGTGTTTCTTCCCTGTTGGCTAAAGAGAAAATGAAAGCCGGAAGGTAGTCTCGCACTGGACTCCACATGCAATCTTGCCACCTTCTATTTCTCACTCCTTTAGATCTCCAGTATTACCCACCTCGGCCTTTCTGTGAGCCCATTGCTTCCCGCATACACTGCAACCTTCTTGCTTTCCCTAGCTCCCTTTCTTGTTGATTCGCCTCATCTTCCCATCCGTGCCCCACCCTGCTCACCTTTACAGCCTTGTCTCTGTAGGGTAAAAGGGACAACTGGAGCAGGGAACCAACCAATCACTGAGCAGCCTGACTCTGAACCTAGAGTCAGAGAAAGAAACACACCCCGGATCTGAGACCTGGGTCAGGGAAAGAAACATCTTTATCCCTT
The DNA here is from genome assembly GCF_950005125.1 of Chionomys nivalis. Taxonomy (NCBI): domain Eukaryota; kingdom Metazoa; phylum Chordata; class Mammalia; order Rodentia; family Cricetidae; genus Chionomys; species Chionomys nivalis. Next base: position 72,398,747 of record NC_080098.1, on the reverse strand, counting down.
AACCCAGGATTAAAGACATGTGCCCTGACTCTGAAACCAGTGTCAGAGAAACACACTTTGTCCTAGAATCAGTGAAAGAAATATGCCCTGCTCCTAAGATTAGAGTCAAAAAGGTAAAAAGGACCAGTGAAAGAAACAGCTTGGCCATGAACTCAGAGCCATCTCTGCCCAGCTGCTCCTTAAGGGGAGCTGAGCAAGGCCAAGCAGAAAAAAATATAACAACTTTTCCCCGAAGCCAGAGGAGATTGCTACATTTGTGCAGGGGCTTCTCCTTTAGCAGAGTGTTAGCAAAGGAAGAAACATCTTGGGGCAGAGAAGAAGCAGACAGCTCTGCTAGGAGGCTCCTGTGAGGGAGCAGAGCAGAGCTCAGCTGTAGCTGCTCTCCAGGAGAGGAGCAGGATGGCTATCTCCTGCGGGGAGACCATCCCCCACCACACCCCAGCTTCAGGTAGCCTGGCTTCCCCATAGTCAGGACACCTGTTCCCCAGGGCTGAGCTTTCCTGTCCTACTGTGGCTCTATCCTCCAGGGCTAAGCTGTCCTATTGCGTCTCCAGTCTCCAGAGTGTGCTATTGCAGCTCTCTACCCCTCCAGAGTGGTCCTTTCTGACAGGTCAGGATATCTCTGTAAACTACACTGTAACACCTCCCCTACAGCCTACTGTTGCTCACTCAACATTAGCATTCTTGTCTTCTGCTAACTTTGCCTCTCTGAATACACATGGGAGCCAGGCCCCCTGTACTGCATTTGGTTCATTTGTCTGTGAATGTGCTTCATTTTTAGGTCCCTAATACGGAGAGGATAAAATGGCTCATCAGTAGAGGCTCGGATGCCTTTTCATGTGCAGTATTCAAGATGCCCTGGGCAGCTCACAGAATGTGAGAGAGAAGGAGGATTGAGTTTTGAAGGCCCAGAAGACAACTTCACCTTCATATTCCCTAAACTACCGCCACTCTCTCTTGCAAGCCGGGAGTAAAAAGGACCATCAAATGCTCTATTGAGAGAACCATTTATCCATATGGCGCTAAGTGGCTCCTGCTAAAGAGTCCAGAAATAGCTGTCATTAGTGAGCACCTGCTGGTTCACTCATCGCTCATTTCTGCGGCTGTGAATGATTTCCTCTGGGCCCGACACGGCCATTGCCATCATGGAGCAGAAACTGCAATTGTGACCTACAGAACAACCTTGGCTCCGTAGTCATGGCAATGAAATGAGCAGAGCAATTCAGGAAAGACTGGTTTATGGTCATGGTAACAGGGTTATTACTACTTCCCAGTTTAAAGAGAGAGGGCAGAGTCACAGGACCCTAACCAGAGGTTCCAGCCTTCTACCTGCTGCTCAGCTATGCATAGTCCTGAGGGGAGAGTGGAGTATATGAGGGGAAGGCCCACCGAGGGTAGACTTCAACCGTATACTGTCCATGAGGTTACCACCCAGGGTGAAGTGGTGCTTTTTCAGTAGGTTCATCGTCTCCTGAGTCTCCCACACCTCACCCTCGGTCCTGTAAACCAGTCCAGCAAGCTTTATCGCTCACAAATCTCAACAAGGGTGAAACTATTCCCTCAGTCTGGCATTGGTGTTTTTTCTGCGGCGGCTTCTTCAAGTCTCCCCAAGAAAACGACGGAACACTTCAACCCCAGGTGAGGACTAAAGGCTATATCCACTTGATTTGTAGCTGTTGCAAGCTATAGAAGAACCCATGAGGCCAATAAACATTTGATTCCACCTCACAGGTCCCCAAGAAAGCAGTGGAGAAACAGTCGGACCTGTAGACGTGGTGTCACAACCCAAGGTGGCTGCTCTTGGCTCGTGATGAATTCCCACAGAGGAGTGCGTAGTGATTAGGCGAGCAGAGCTGCATTCCTGCTGTCGGCTCCCGGCCACCTGGCTTATGCCCCGAAATAACAACACACAAATTGTATTCATTTAAACGCTGCCTGGCCTGTTAGTTCTAGCCTCTCATCGGCTAATTCTCACACCTTGACTAACCCATTTCTAATAATCTGTAGCACCACGAGGTGATGGCTTACCGGGAAGGATTCTAGCCTACATCCATCTTGGGACAGAGCTTCATCACATCTGCCTCACTGCCTTCTACCCAGCATCCTGTTCTGTTTACTCCGCCTACCTAATTTTCTGTCCTATCAAAGGGCCAAGGCAATTTCTTTATTAACCAATGAAAGTAACATATAGACAGATGACCCTCCTCCATCAGGAGTGCACCAAACTCATGAGAAGTCAGCCAGCTCATCTTTGTCTACCTTCTCTGTCCTTTCCATATCTAGTTCGAAGAGAGAAGGATAAAGAAGTCTGAACAATTGTCGTGGTCCAGTGGCAGCCCAGACCATAAATTATTTCTCTGGACTTGCGTGGAGGCACGGGAATAAAGGGACAACTCACATGGCTTTATCGGGAAAGAAATTCTCAGTGGTCCCTCATGAAATCCTGATTCACATCCTGAAAAATTCCTCTCGTTTATTCTCCAAACAACCTTTATGCCAAAATGTAAACTGAGGGGGAAATACATTAGCATTCTGTTCCCTAGGTAACCAGGTGAATGTCTCTGGTCATATCTTCATTTTTGACCACATCTTTCTATGCCCATTTTGTCATGCCTCCCTGGTCTGTATGCTAGCTCTGTCACATAGGCCTGAATTAGCATCTATATTCAGGAATCCTCCAAATTACAAAGGAAGGAGCAAAACAACATCCTGACCCTTTGTTAGGGTAGCAACAGCCTGTCTGGAAGGTTACGTGACCACCTGGGGGGGAGGGGACTATGGCTTGAGGGCCTGGCTGCCATACCATATAGAAATACGAGTCTACAAACCATTTCACAACTGTGGGAGGAAGAAAAGCGCAGCATTTTATGTCAAGCCTTGTAAATCTACAGCAACTGCAGGATAATGAACAACAATTCCCATCATGCTTTATGGGTGCTGAGTGCACAGCAAGGAGAACAAATGGACGAAGCACCAGCTTCACACCGCGCCATGTCTGCCATTCTGTCTGAACACGGTGGTGATGTGAGTGATTCTCCTGCAGCTTCCACGGGGCTTATCAGCTCACACATGTCAGAGAGATTTACTCCTAACGCCCCTTGTGGGGAAAATTACATTAACTAAATGAGGTGAATTAGGTCCAGGTTTAGACATTGCCTATTAAACAGAATCTATTACACTGTCAAAGACACTGTATTGTCTAATCCAACATTTTAAATGTGAGAAGTTAGCCCTGGTGGGGGAGTCAGGCATCACCTACATTCATCACCCTGAAGACAAAGCTACGAAATTGTTTAAGACGTTAGCACTTAATAGCTTCAAGTGTTTTATTCCAGTGGTCATAAATTGGCTAAATTATAAAACCACAATTAGAAATAATTACCCATGAAGTAACGAAATAGGTGCTGAAGTCTAGAGAAACAGACAGCTCAGCCCCGCACTCCATCAGTCACTGGAGGGTCTGTCTGAAGAGTGAGGACCCACAAGTTTCACGTCCCTGTAACAGTGTTGCATAACCATCAGAGAGAGGCTGGGGACCAAGGGCAAAGGGGAGCTGCCAGGTCATGTCCAAACCTGCATCCATCTACGCTTGGATCACTCAATGCCCCAAAGATCACTCTTCTTAAAGTTGACACAGGTGACAATAGTCATTCACCTGTCTTCTAAGTCACCCTTTCATTCATATATATATATATATATATATATATATATATATATATATATACACACACACATATATATATAAACTATTCTGTAAACTTCAGATCTTAAAAAGACCTTGTATCGAGAAGCTTCAATAAATAATATTTTTGTCAAAATCATATACATTTCCCTTATGTACTTATCTAAATATAGTTAGAACTCAGGATTATACATTATATTTTAAGGGCTTTCTCTGTTAAAATTTGGAATTCTATAAAATCTAACTGAACAACAAAATTCTTAATTACTAGTCAAACCTATATATAAACTGTGTGTGTGTGTCTGTGTGTGTGAGATCCCTAATTGTATTTATATCTTTTTTATGAACTTGTCCTGTGCTCCAGTGTTGCCAGTTCCAGCATCTGCACATCCATTCTGTGATACATTGTCAATGTTGGCCCTTTGAACTATGATAGTGTATATTTGTCATATGAACTAAAATGATCTCTGTAGGCAAGTCCTTAGTTATAATATGTGTTATTTTTTTATTTAGTGTGTGTGTGTCTCTGTGTGTGTGTCGCCTGAATATGTATATGGTCAAAAGAAGGTGAGGGATCTCTGAGAACTAGAGTTACAGATGATGGTGAGCCAACATGTGGGTGCTAGGAATCAATCCTAGGTCCCCTGTAAGACCAACATGTGCTCTTAACCACTGAGCCATCTCTTCAGTCCCATGGTCTTTGTGAAAATAATGTATTAATTTTCTGAGAAATTCATACAATGTATTTTTGTCAGATTATCCCACCTCCCTACCCATCTAGCTTCATGCTGTTTTATTCCCCCTCCCCCTACCCTTCCCTCCCCGTACCCCTCTACCTTTCTTTTGCAAACTACCTAAGTCCAGTTTGGATTGTCCTGCCACTGCTGAGCTGTCATCCACCCTTCCCTGAACATCTGTGCTGCAAATACAAGGGCACCGTCATTCATAAAAGAAACATCACTAAAGCTTGAATCACACATCAAACCCTACACATTAATAGTGGGAAACTTCAACACCCTACTCTCAATACTGCACAGGTCAACCAGACAGAAACCTAACAGAGAAATAGAGGTGCTAACAGATGCTATGACTCAAATGGATTTAGCAGAGATCTATAGAACATTTCATCCAAACACAAAAGAATATACCTTCTTCTCAGAACCTCATGGATCCTTCTCCAAAATCAACCACATTCTCAGTAACAAAGCAACTCTCAACAGATACAAAAAAACTGGAACAATTTCCTGTGTCTTATCGGATCATTGTGGCTTAAAGTTAAAATTCAACAACAACCCTAATTGCAGAAAGCCCACAAACACATGGAAACTGAACAATGCTCAAGTGAATCACCACTGGGTCAAGGAAGAAATAAAGAAAAACTTAAAGACTTCCTAAAATTCATTGAAAATGACTGAACAACATACCCAAACCTATGGGACACAATAAAAGCAGTGCTAAGGGGAAAGTTCATAGCACTAAATGCCTACATAAAGAAGCTGGAAAAATCCAACACTAGTGAGTTAACAGAACACCTGAAAGTTCTAGAACAAAAAGAAGCAAACTCACCCAGGAGGTCTAGATGACAGGAAATAATCAAATTGAGAACTGAAATCAACAAAATAGAAACAACAACAAAAAAAAAACACTATAAAGAATCAGTGAGACAAAGAGTTGGTTCTTTGAGAAAGTCAATAAAATAAGCAAACCTTTATCCAAACTAACCAAAAGGCAGAAAGAGAATATCTAAATTAACAAAATCAGAAATGAAAAGGGGACATAACAACAGAAAAGGAGGAAATCCAGAGAATCATCAGGTCATACTTGGAAAACTTAAAGGAAATGGACAATTTTCTGGATAAGTACTGTATACAAAAATTAAACCAAGACCAGGTAAGCAAATTAAATAGACTTATAACCACTAAGGAAGTAGAAACAGTCATCAAAAGTCTCCCAACCAGGAAAAGCTCAGAACCAGATGATTTCAGCACAGAATTCTACAAGAACTTCAACGAAGAACTAATACCAATTCTCCTTAAACTGTTCACATGAAAGAAACAGAAGGAATATTGCTAAACTCTTTTTATGAGGCTTCAGTTACCCTGATACCTAAGCCACACAAAGACAACTAAGAAAGAGAATTGCAGACCAATCTTACTCATGAACATTGATTTAAAAAAAATTACTTAATAAAATACTGGCAAACCGAATCCAAGAACACATCAGAAAAATCATTCACCATGACCAAGTAGACTTCATCCAAGAGATGCAGGGATGGTTCAACATATGAAATCTATCAATGTAATTTACCATATAAACAAACTGAAAAAACCCACGTGATCATCTCATTAGATACTGAAAAAGCCTTTGACAAAATCCAACACCACTTCATGATAAAGGTCTTGGAGAGAGCAGGGATACAAGGAACATACCTAAACATAATATAGGCAATATACAGCAAGCCAACAGCCAACATCAAACTAAATGGAGAAAAGCTCAAAACAATCCCACTGAAATCAAGAATAAGACAAGGCTGCCCACTCTTTCCATATCTATTCAACATAGATCTTAAAGTTCTAGCTAGAGCAATAAGACAACAAAAGGAGAGCAAGGGGATACAAATTGGAAAAGGAAAAGTTAAACTTTCACTATTTGCTGATGCTATTATAGTATACATAAGTACCCCAAAAATTCTTCCAGGGAATTCCTACAACTGATAAAAAAAAAATCTTTAGTACTATAGTAGGATACAAGATTAACTCAAAAAATTAATAGTTATCCTATATTCAGATGACAAATGGGCTGAGAAAAAAATCAGAAACATCACCCTTTACTGTAGTGGTATATTATTTGTATTTTGATAAATAAATCTTGACTTAAGAACAGAGGCAAAGCTAAAGCCACTAGAAGTCAGGCAATGGTGACACACACCTTTAATCCCAGAATTTGGGAGACAGAGGCAGATGGATTTCTGTGAGTTCATGGCCACCCTGGGCTACACAAGATTCAATGCAGAAACAAATTCAGGTGGTGGTGGTTCACACCTGTAATCCTAGTACTAGAGAGTCACACATTTAATCCCAACACTGTAGGGGAATATAAAATGAGAGGAAAGGAGGACCAATGGAAACAAATCTAAGACCCAGATATCAATCCACACCTATGAACACTTGATTTTTGACAAGCTAAAATTATAAAAATAGAAAAGAAAGCATCTTCAACAAATAGTGCTGGCATAACTGGATGTTGACATGTAAAAGAATGCAAATAGACCATATCTATCCCCATGTACCACCCAAGTCCAAATCGATCAAAAACCTTAACATAAAATGAACCACATTGAACCTCATAGAAGAGAAAATGGGAAGTACCCTTGAACGCATTTGACACAGGAGACCACTTCCTAAATATAACTCCAGTAGCACAGACACTGAGAGCAACAATTAATAAATGGGACCTCCTGAAACTGAGAAGCTTCTGTAAAGCAAAGGACACGACCAAGACAAAATGGCAGCCTACAGAATAGGAAAAGATCTTCACCAACCCCACATCAGACAGAAGGCTGATTTCCAAAATATACAAAAAACTCAAGAAATTACTCATCTAAAGAACATATAATCCAATTTAAAAATGGGGTACAGATCTAAACAAAGAATTCTTAACAGTCAAATCTCAAATGGCCAAATGACACTTAAGGAAATGCTCAACTTCCTTAGCCATCAGAGAAATGCAAATCCCTTCTGTTGTGGGCATCAGGTCCCAGACTAGAGTCAGGCTGCAAAGATGCCATGGGACAGTGACAGAACCACCCAGCCACGACCCTCCCAAGGGTGGCTGCATGGCGGGAAAACCCTCTGTGCCTTCTACCACCCTCATTGCCTCTGACCTCAAAGTGGTGTGTGCCCCTCCTAATTCCAACGAGTGAGCTGTGGAGGTGTCTCCCTGCCTGTTCTCAGCAGTGAAGATCCCCTTGCTCAGAGGCATCCTCCTGGAGACTAATGAGTTCTCCAACAGCAAAATCCCTCCCTGAGATGTTCTACTGCAAGCCCTGATTGCTAGTGCTTGCTCTGGTTACACTGTAACTGTGTGAACTGCAGGGGGCTGGGTGGAGGGAGGGGAGATTGGACCACAGCTGCTCTGTGGGAAAAAATAAGTCTGGGAGAAAGAGGAAATGGGAGTCTATAAATTGGGTGTGAAGACCTTACTACAGGGACGGCAAATGGAACTGTAATAACAAAACAGGGCAAGTAAGGGGTTACAAAACAGAGTGTGGAAAGAAATCAATGTTATTGTATGCCTGGTTTGTGCTGGGGGGTGTAAAAACATTTCACGTCATTCTGCCGTGTCCTACGAGTGGACACTGTACTCCACGCCCACACACAAGAAACCTGAAATATCTCAGGGACCAAAGCAGGAGAATCTGCATTTAAACCTTTGTTTGCTATCTCAGACCTGCACTCTTCCATCCTTAGAGCCTCAAGACAAACCCACCCGAGGAGCCACAGAGAGCATTAAAGACAGCCACTCCGCTGTAGACCTCCTGAGATGGCCTTGGTCAAAATTAGAGACTAATTAGTCCCTGGAAAGCTCATGCAGGTGGATGGCGTTGAGGGATGCTCTCTATGAGCCAGGAGAGCATGGTTTCCTACGAGAGCACTTTTCACTGATTTCCCCCTCCCCTAGCTGAACACCCTGCCCCAGCAGTAAAGTGCAGACATTGGCGGTTTCCTTCTCTGAGCCTCATTTACTGTGCCATAGTAAATATGTTCTTTGTTGCTCTATGCTATCTTTAATGTCAACACATAAATGACAATCCAGTGAGTTATGCCCATGGGCTGATAGCTTGTGTTTAATTTTATGTAAGGAATCTAATTTAATTCTATTTAATTCCACAATCATCTTTCTAGGCTCCCAGGGGGTAATGCCTCCTACTTAATTTTATTTAATTTCTAAGTTATTTCTGTTTAATTAACCCACCTTTGTCTCGATTACCTGTGGGCCTCTCACTGCTACTGTCCTGTGCCACCCAGACTTGGTGTCAGTTTAAGGGGTTTTCCAAGATTTCTTGATGTAAGGCAGCACGAATGAACCGATGAGCAGTTTCTAAAGCACTCAAGTGCAGACGTGTAAAATGCTGCTGTTTGATTTTTAAGCAGTGGAGCAAATGGCAAAGAAAATATAAGACCTGAAAACACTGGGTAAAAATGATTCCCCAGCTTCCAGGATGCTGCGGTACAAACCTAAACGTTACCAGAGATGCTCTCTGAGGACGAAAGCATGGCTTGGCTGGTCAGCAGCTGTAACTGTTGGGAGACTTTGAGTCAGAGGCATGAACAAGTAGCTCCTTAGACTGCAAAAGTTTTAAATTTTATATAATTAGACTTTCAACTTTTTAAAAAATAATCTTATTTTACGTACCAATCCCAGTTCCCTCTCCCTCCTGTCCTCCCATCCCCTCCTCTTCTCCCCACTCCACCTCCCATCCACTCCTCAGAGAGGGTGAGTCCTCCCATGGGAGTCAACAAAGTCTGTCACATCACTTGAGGCAGGACCAAGGCCCTCCTCCCTGGAGCTGAGCTCAAAAGAGCCAGTTCATTTACTAGGGATAAATACTGGTCCCACTGCCAGTGGCCCCACAAACTGCCCAAGCCACACAACTGTCACCCACATTCACAGGGCCTAGTTCAATCTTATGCAGGTTCCCCAGCTGTCAGTCTGGAGTCGGTGAGCTCCCACCAGCTCATGTCAGCGCTTTCAGTGGGTGTCCCCATCATGGTCTTGACCCCTTTGTTCATAATATTGCTCCTTCCTCTCTATGACCGGACTCTGGGAGCTTGACCCACTGTTTAGCTGTGGATCTCTGCATCTGCCTCCATCAGTTCCTGGATGAAGGTTCTATGATAGCAATTAAGGTAGTCACCAATCTTTAAAACACCCTCACCCTATTGCTTAGATTCTTAGCTAGAGTCATCCTTGTGGATTCCTGGGAATTTCCCTAGTGCCTGGTTTCTTGCTAACCCCATAATGGCTCCCTCTTTCAAGGTGTATACGAATGTTCTGTCTGCATCCATGTATGAGCATCATGCATGTGCAGTGCCTGTAGAGGCCAGAAGAAGGCATCAGATCCCCTGCAACTGGAGTGATAGAAGATAGTAAGCCACCTTGTAGGTATAGGTCACTAAAGTTAGGTCCTCTGTAAGAACAGTCAGGGTTCTTAATGGCTGAACACTCTTCAGGATCTGTGAACACTATGTATGGGCTCTTCCAGGCTCTCGGCACCTGCAGATATCTAGCTGTCCTGCTCTTTTATAAAAAGGTATTGCCATTCACGATAAGGGCTGGCAGTGTGCAACGTCAGCTGGCTATTGCCTGAAACAGCAGCTCACCAGTGTCTCTCCCTTTGCGGTGCCAGTGGCCTCTGCTCTGTCCAGCTTTGCAGGATAAAATAAAGTTCATCTCTAGACAGAGTCTGACAAATCCACGGACTCAAGAGACAAGTATCTGAGCTCAGGCCTCTGCCACCTGATTTTCTGCATCTTATATCCAAAGTCCAAGAGAACATAAGGCTGGCCCAGCCAGTGACACAGGGGACAAGTGACAGGCAGTGGAGGAACCAGGAAAAGGGGCTCCCAGGGAATGTGGCTGGGGCAGAAACTGTACTTCCCTTATATGGTGGAGAATTCTGGTCTGTTGGACCAGAAGCTGAAAATTTTCTGATACAAACTGCAGATGCCCCAAACAGGAGTCTGGCCCTTCTCTTAAAAATTTCATTTCATCTGAACTAGCCTTTCATTCTAAGGGTCAATCCAATTACCCAGGATAAATACCAGTGACTCTGCCATGGCCCCATCAATCCCTGAAGAGGATCTGAGGAGGGAGGTGGAACACAGAAGCAGACCCCCAGGGGCCGCTCTGAGACCATGGCTCAGTGAACCCAGGTGAGACGTGGTCACAAAGACCGTGAAGAGAGCCTTTGTCCTCTCTTCCAGCGCCCTCCCTCTAGAGAAGCCCTGATATGATGATCAGACTCCTAATTAGCCCTTAAAGTCATTTCCACCTCTCAGATGACATCTGTTTACACATCTGAGCACTAACAACATCGGGTTCAGTTTGTCTTAGGTCTAGCTCACTCCACTCTATACTTCCCTGGGAAGGGTAAATGTATACAAACGTGGTGCTCAGAGCTGGTATGACACAGGCCCACAATTTTTCTTCAAAACTTAGAAATTCCTAAAGCTCTAAGATACACAAACACATGTGCACGCATGCACACACACACACACACACACACACACACACACACACATGGCCCACTGGGAGGATTAATACTCAAAGCACATCCAGCTCCAAGTCCTTTAGGTGAGGAACTATGACTTGTCATCCCTAAGTATGTTGACTCCATTCTGTGGAAAGAAGCAATTAATATCTCTTCAGGAGAGGCAAGAAAAGGTGCATATTGGACTAAATGTATGTTACATTATCTTCCTTGTTAGGGGGCTAGGTGGTAGTGCAATGTGCAAGAGCACTTTCTATACAAGCAAAAGGACATGAGTTCAAATCCTGCACCCACTGAGGATGGTAGAAGATGCCTGATGTCCTCAGGAGTGTGCATGCAAACACACACACACACACATCAAAAGAAAAAAGAATTCTTCCCTAATACATAGTGTATATCTTTCTTCACCTTATAATTTCACTGATTTCCATAGAAAACATAAGCAAACTATAAAGGATATGCTGAACAAGCAAAAAGGGATGGAAAATACCTCCAAAATAGACTGCATAATGCTTTATTAACCTTGAATTTTCTGAACACTAATGAGAAAACAACAACAGCAGCAGAGAGACATTGGATATTAGAAAAAACTTCTGAATTAAATCAGCCAGTGTATTTCATGAATGTGTTAACCTTAGAACGGAAACCAGGAGATGTACTACATTGAGGAAGAGGTTTCACTCGTTTCCACAGGAGAAGAAAAGCTATGGGTACCATCAAAATTATTAAAGATTCAGTTTGAAAAAGAGAAACCTCTGGAGAAAGAGAAATGACAGCTCATCCACAGAGGTGACAACCTTACAGATTGTAAGGAAACTTCATAAGGCTTGGAGCAGGGTTCTGTTCTTGTCCTTGCAGGAGAATATTTATCTTCAAAAGGTCAAGAGACCCTGGACATCTAGATGCCTAAAGAGGAAAAGATAATCATTCAGATAGGATCACCAAAGAAAATTATGACTTTTGAGGACAGGTCATCTGAGGGTAAAAAAATCACTGAATGTGTGTGTGTGTGTGTGTGTGTGTGTGTGTGTGCTGCCCACTAGAACAATAATCATGATTCACTTAAAAATCAAGGCTGGCTTTGGAGTTTGATGATGGCTCTATCCTTCTCTAGACCCAAGAATATTGTTAAAAGTTTCTGTCTCGTCAGGAGCCATCTGGTATGGCATAGAAAGAAGACAGAATTTAGAAAAAATTTACTTTTCTCCATACCTATTTTTGTCATTATCATACCTTAATTGGATATGTCTATATAAATAATGTTTAAGTTTCCACAATGAACGATGAATTTTCCTGCAGTAACCTTTGACATTTCCAGGAAAAAGATGGGGCCCCATAATGACTCCACCTGGTTGATATTTATTGCACATTTTGGAATGTTGTTTGATTGTACTTCCTGTTTACTTAAGTAATATTATTTCCCTTGTCAGGTCTTCGATGGGGTTGGAGACTAGATAGTTGTAGTTATTTTCCTCTCATGACTTGGCCACCTTATTTATAATATAAGACAAACTCCTTAGGATAGTACAATTATTGAAACATTTATAGCACATGAAACCACACCCAAAGTGGGCTGATTTCTTAAAGGCTATTGCCTGAAGGAGTTCCCACAGTATGTGTGTGTGTGTTGTATGTATGTATACGTGTGTGGTGTGTGTGTGTGTATGCTGTTTGTGAGATGTGTGTATGTGTATGTGGCGTGTGTGTGTGTATGTGTGTGTGTGTGTGTGTGTGTATGCTGTCTAGCTTCCATGTGGACATAAATAGCCTGACTTTTTTTCCCAGTCCTTTCTCAATTTTCCTCCTCTGGGCAGTTACTGAGATTTACAGCTCACTTGCCCTGGTTGTGGGGGAGGATGTCTTTTAAACACTAATAAAATTGTCCCTGAGAGTCATCTGAGTCCACTCTTAAATAGTTTATTAATGAGACTAAGAACCCCAAGAAGGGACCCTGATTTCCCCTGTGTTGGTTATTCTTGTCACACCAAAGGAACCTAAAATACAGCATCTTTTTTATGTAGCTACTGAGCAGAGGACATAGTTTAGTCTGCATGGCACTTGCCCAGAATGCAAGAGCCCTGAGTTTTATCCTCACCGCTGTATAAATGAAAAATAAAATAAAAAGGTGTGGTAGCACTCGCTCTCATCTCAGCCACGGGGAAACAGAACAAAAGGGTTACAGATTTAAGGTCTTCCTTGACTACATAGCACATTAAAGACTAGGTAGGTGTACAGGAGAACCTGTCTCAAAAAATAGATTAAGATGCAAAAAGAAATTAAGAAACAGCTATTTAATAATTTATACTTAGGAAAGATTCAAGAGTTCAACTAGGTGGTATAGATTTAGGATGAACTGAGGTTGGTGTTTGCATTAGCCAGGATTCTCTAGAGTAGAAGAACTTATAGAATGAATGAATAGATGATAGATAGATAGATAGATAGATAGATAGATAGATAGATAGATAGATAGATAGATATAGATGAATGCATGGATGGATAGGTATATGATTGATAGATAGATAGATAGATAGATAGATAGATAGATAGATAGATAGATAGATAGATAGATAGGAAGGGATTTATTAGAGTGGCTTACAGGCTGTGGTTCAGCTAGTTCAACAACGGCTGTCTATGAGTGGAAGGTTCAAGAATCTAGTAACTGTTCAGTACACAAGGCTGGGCGTCTCAGCTGGTCTTCAGTATAAGCTGGAACTCTGGAGAAGTAGGCTCCAGTGCCAGTGACAGAAGGGACTTGCTAGCCAGGGAAGGGCAATCAAACAAAGAGCAAAGGCTTCCTTCTTCCATATCCCTATATAGCTGCCAGCAGAAGGCTGGATTGAAAGTGCATCTTCCTACCTCAGGATCCAGATTAGAAGTAGATCTTCCCGCTTCAAATTAAGCAGAAATCCCTCACAGGTGGACTCCTCCATTTTTGGGTTTTAGTTGGTTCCAGATGTAATCAAGGTGACAACCAAAAACAGTCGTCACAGGGATTGCCTGACGAAAGCAACTCAAGAGGGAAGGGATGGTCTGGCCCATAGTTCAAGTGTGCTGTCCACCATGGCCAGAAAATGCAGGCTTCAGGAGCACAGTTCAAGGGTGTGCTCCATTGTGGCTGGGACATATGGCTCCGGAAGTTTAAGGCATCTGGTCACATTGCATTGCTGAGTAGGAAGGAGGGGTAAAGACTTCATGTCTGTGTTTAGCTTCCTTTCTCCACATACACAGTCTGGGATCAACCAGGGAATAATACCACCCACAGTGGGTAGGTGTTCCCATCTCCATGAAATCAAGACAATTTCTCTACCAGCACACCCAGAGGCTTCTCCAAGATGGTCCTATATTCTGTCGAGTTGACTGTTAACATGTCATCATAGAAACAGACCAGTGCAGATTCAAAGAGAGAGCAAGAAGGTCCTAGCCAAGGTTCATCTCCTTAACACATCTCCACAGAGCGTGACAAGAGCTATGTCGGTCTCTCTACCATCATCTCTGTTCCACTCAACTCCCTCCTGCAGGACACAGGCGTGTGTGTACACACACACACACACACACACACACACCTTCCTGATTCCCAACCACAGCGATCGGTGTTGGGAACCACACTGGGGATTGTGGGATTATTGATTCTTCTCGTCTCAAGGCTTTTCATTAGTGCCCACACTATTGCCCTAATGGATTCCTCTGTCTAGCTTTCTTTGATATGAAATTTGTCAACAAAACAAACCCAAATATTTCTCTTTGATGTTTATGAAATGTGGATAGCACTCCCCTGAGCATTGGTCTGGTCTTCTGTAGTTTTAGGATTACTCTTTCTTGGCTATTTCATGGGTCAGGATGCATACCCTTGATTATAATAAAGGAGATTGCTGTGCCAGAGACTAGCCTATGCCCCACCTGTGCTGGCCTGACCACTTCAGGGGAATCCTGTGTGCTGAGCATGTGGACAACAGCAAGAAAAACTGATCTCTCAGGGCTGCTTTCCCAGCCTCATCTGGGGCATTAGCAGCCTCTATCTCCTGTTCTAAGGCCTGGGTTATTGTTTGGTTTTTGGTGCTTTTTTTTTTTAAGACCCAGGTTTAAATTTGCTCACACACGTGATCAGAGCACATGGACCCACAAGAATGAATTCAGCAATTCGCAATTAGACCTCATTATGTAAAATGTGTATGTGTATAAACGTGTGTTTATATTCATACATACATTATGGCTGACATCCTGAAATAGACCCACAATAGCACACTTTTTCTGTAAATGTAACATCTGAACTACCCGCATTTGTAAAGTGGTTTTCTTCGTGTTTGAAGGAGAGGCTACATATGGAGAAGAAACAGTTAGGGATGCCTTCCCGACAGGACAACTGAACTCAAATCTTAACTGATCTTGAAAGAAACCTAACAAATCATTGTGGAAAGGAAGCCTACCCTGGTTAAATGAAGAAGGGGTGTCAGTCACAGGAACCGAGAGATGAGAGAGGGTTATCCCTCCCGCCCACAGCTGCAGGCTGCACTTGGATTAGTGGGGGGCTCACCACTGCAGCCCTTGATACCCAAAGCCTCACGCCCACGGGAGCCCCTTCCTCCTTGGCTGTGCTCCACCCCTTGCCAGGACTCAGATAACCTGACTCTTCCTGGAGAGAGAGAGAGAGAGAGAGAGAGAGAGAGAGAGAGAGAGAGAGAGAGAGAGAGAGAACACCACAGCTCCTGAAATAGGTTTGTTTATTGCTCTTTTGTTTGTGTTTTTAAACGTGTCACGTGTCTGTTTTGCTTTTTGAGAAAAATCTACTGAGGTTTTCAAAACTCCTACATGGAAACAGGTGGAAAATTAAAATTTCACCCAAGGAGATTTTTTTTCAACCCCCTTGTAAAGTCGTTAAACTTAAATCACCTTCGGATGGTGTTAAATATTGAACCCATTGCATGTTCTGACATTGGCGGGGGGGGACCCTCAAAACTCTAATTCTGATGTTCTTCCATCTAGATCTTTTTCATGTTACTTTGTTTCAGAAAGATTTAAATAAATCCCGAGTTTGGACTATGCCTGCTGCAGCTCTTTGGAGCATGCTTTGGTCCATATGGATTCTAATGTATTCAGTACTGTGCCGAGAAGTTGGCAGGCTTGTGTCCAAGAGCTCAGGCCTTTGAATCAGTGAGAACAAGGTTTGAGGTCTCGGCTCTGTCCCTCCGTAGCTATGTGGCTGTCTAGGCTGTGACTCTTTTGTGTGATCCATTCCCAGAGAAGCATGTGTGATTCAGGGCCACTACCATCCCTGACAGTGCAAATACTAAGTAAAGTCTGGCTTTGGGCGGGGGTGGGAGGTGTCAAGCAACCCTAAGGCTCAGTGCCTGACACCATAGGGAATGGCTCTGTCTCGTGCCCCAAGTATAGCTCACGTTGGTACAGGAGTTCTGGCCTGTGCCATCCTCCTTCAAGGATGGAGACCGCGGCTGCCACCATTTCTACAGCACCAACGCTTACCACGGAGGAGAGAAGGGAGCTTGGGAGATGAGGTGCTAGGTCAGAAGATCCTGCACTTGGAAGTGACCTATGGCCTTTTGCTCACTTGTCATTGGCCAAATCAAACACTGTGGCCACACCCACCCTCTAGAGAGAAGAGGGCAGGATACAGCTGAGGAGTAGAGTCCTTGACTACCCACACAGGACCTGGGACTGACCCTGGCTGGGGGTGGGATGAAAGGAAATGAAAGTTCCACCCACACCCAGGGGAAGAAAGGTTTTCTCCCACTTGGGGCAATCATCTCACTCTCCCGGTGCTCTCGTTGGTTGGGAAGCAGCATCAAGTTCCTATAACGACATTTGTCAGTTCTGGGTGTTCTTCCCAGAAGGCTTTTCTAAGCCTGTCTCTCAAGTGCCTTCCTCTGGCCCTGTCAGATTTGACAAGGCTGACTAGCCAGTTTCTATGGCAGTGCCATGCTGGTTGGGATACTATAGTTCCCTAGTATAGTTTGAGATCAGACAGCGTGATATCTCTAACACTATTTATTCAACTTAGAATTGCGTGGCCATGGGGGGGGGTCTTTTTTGCTTCCACATAAAATTTAGGACTATTTTTCCCAGGTTTATGAACAATGTCACTGGAATTTTGACAGGAATTGCATTGAATCTTTAGATGACTTTTGGCTGTTTTCACAATATTGATTCTCCCAATGCATTTCCATTTTTAGTGTCTTTCAGTTTATTGCCCCAGTGTTTATATCTAGTGTGTTTGTTTGATTGGTGGCTACTGTAAATGGTTTTTTTTTTTCCAGTTTTATTTCTGGGCAAGTTTTCTATTGGTGTATAAAAAAACTACTAGCCCAGCTTAGAGGGTGCAGTTTCCTGAGAGACTGATGAACACTGCACACTATTGCCAGTGTACCCCTCAATCCTCAGCCAACATCAGGAAGATGCCAGTGTACCCCTCAATCCTCAGCCAACATCAGGAAGATGCCAGTGTACCCCTCAATCCTTACCCATCATCAGGAAGATGCCAGTGTACCCCTCAATCCTCAGCCAACATCAGGAAGATGCCAATTACAAAAAGACAACAGTAACAGTAGGTTTGAGTTAAATCTTGTGCTCAGTGACGGAAACCTGGGTTATACACATACACATGCACGCACACACGTGTGCACACACACAGAGGGCAAGGGAGAGAAAGATTCAAAGGAACCTGCAGTCCATATAAGGAATTATACTTCTCAATGTCTACTATTATGTAACATAACTGTGCTGTGGTCCTCAGTCATGGTATTCAAGATTTGCACTTCAAGAAAATAAATCTTAATTTCAATGACACGTGTGATATATCAAGCTCCCTTTGTCATTCGTCCTGTTACACACATTGCGGTCCAAGTTCACCCGCTTTGTCAAAACAAGCCATTCCTTTGAAAAAACTGCAATACAGCAACAGTAAACCTCATGTCTCCTTACCTGACGAGGGGAACCTATTTTAAACAGGCGCTCAACCTGATTAATAATGAAGGTTTCCTCCAGCTCTCTGACCTAAAGCTCCAGTTAATAGCAGTTGCCAGTATCCAGCCTCCCTCTCTGGTCGACCCACCGTAAAGGGCTGTGCGTGGCTGTCTGATTTATCGCGTCCATTGCATTCTGTCGATTACTCACAAGGACTACAGATGCCGAAGCGTTACAGATATGGCACACCAGACTGAATAATAGATGGCTGGCATTGAGAAAGACACTAGTTAAGGTCCCACTGGTGCAAGGGAGACCACAACCTTCACATGCAAGTCTTCCTTTTAATGAGGGTCAAAGGCCACATTAGACTGATGAACTCAAGAAACGTAAATCAGAAGATCACAAATTAGGAACAAAAGGGGGACATATAAAGTTGGAGAGAAACCTAATTATTCAGTTGAAAAGGCAAAAGGCATTAACAGCACAGACTATGACGTCATATCAGGCAGTCCCTGTGCTCATCAAAGAACCAATCAGTGCAAGGTGAGATACAGAGTGATCCAAAGCATCTGGTCCCTGATGCCCAAGAGCAAATGAACTCTCTAGCTGGGAGTGGGGATGGGAGGACACCAGGGATGAGATTCGGGGCCTCTTTACACTGCATCTATAAATCATTAGCTGGCAGGTGCATGATTTAACACTAGCACAGGGGAGCTCCCAGGGAATTCAACTTCTCTTCCAACAAATAGCTCAGGAAGAATTGGGTCATATCTTCACCTCCCCCAAGGCCAGGAAATAACATTGTGTGGATAAAATATACCTTGTAAGAACTGACGAGGCTATGCTGTTTCTACAATCATACAGGTCCCATGAAACTCCAAATTCCTACAACATTCTTCCAAAATGCATAAATAACATCAGTTTTTGTCAAATGAAGTCACATTGCATAGGCTCACCAGGAGGTCATTCTGAGTGTTACAGACACAAGACCAGGTAGAGGGTTACAAACTATCTTTCCCAAGACTGTTCTTATTCTGACACCATGTCCTTCCCAAGGATTAGTATAAAAATTCTATTTCTTTTTTTTAAATACAATATATTTTGATCACGTTTTCACTCCTCCAGGTACCCTCCTATCCAACCAACTTCATGTTGTTCTATTTGTTCTCTCTCTCTCTCTCTCTCTCTCTCTCTCTCTCTCTCTCTCTCTCTGGTTTGGTTTTGTTTCTCAAAACAGTGTTCCTCTGTGTAGCTCTGACTATCCTGGAACTTGCTCTATAGACCAGGCTGGACTCAGACTCACAGAGATCCGCCTGCCTCTGCTTCCCAAGTGCTGGGGTTAAAGGCGTGCGCCACCACTGTTTTAAAGAACAAAGATAAGTGTTCTTTTTGTCATTTTTTGTTGCTGTAGTTTTGTTTGTAAAGAGATAGAAAGCAAAAAAGATCCAAAACTGCAAAAATATCACTTATATTCTGAGGCAGCTTAGCTTTACCAAGCCATACTCATCCAGGTAATGGAGGCTCGAGAGCTCTGGATGTGGTGGGAGAGGAGGGCTGTGCAGGAGTTCTGAGCTTCCTGAAGGATGGACTGAGTGAATGAGGGTCTCTGCTTACACATCAAGGCAGGGTCTTTCATCCGTAGCATGTGGTAGCCTATGCCTGGGTCCAGACCTGGTTAGGATTCCCCGCAGGCTCCTAGCCACCCACAGGCTGCCTCTGTTTCTTCCTCAGTTGCACACTGCTCTTTCCTGAGGCCTTACAGCAAGGGGGTGGGGCAACCTAATTAAGACCTGGTGATTGGACACGCCCCTTTCAAGACTTGGTCAGCAAAGCTTTGGGGGCGAAGGGGGCTCATATTGCAGGGGAAATTCCAATGAATTTTTGGCCCGCTGTGGAACCAATGCTATGTGGGCAGGGGTGGGGAGTCTCTAAGCTCAGAGCTGCTATGTGGAGAAATTTGAGGATCATGGAAAAGAATGAGGAGGAGCTGGAGAGATGGTCACTGGTGAAGAGCCCTGGCTGCTCTTCCAGAGGACGCAGTTCCCAGCACTGACATCAGTGGGCTTACTACTGCCTACAGCTTCAACTCCGGGGGATCCAGCCCCTTCTGGCCTCTGTGGGTGCTGCATGCACTTGGGACACAAACACACACTCATAAATAAAAATAAAATAAAAATCTCTAAAGCAGAATGGTGGGAAAGAGCAGGCCCAGGATTTTCTGCATCTAGTCCACCACTGAATTAGAGGGGCCTTCTCTCCCCCCCGAAATTTCCCTCCTTTGTTTCTTGACCTCCATAGAATCATACACTCAAATATACTCAAAACCCGTAATTCCCCATCCTTCCCATTTTCTCAAATGTTGGACTTTTTTATTCTCATATATTACATCCCAACCTCAGTTTTCCCTCCCTCCCCTCCCCGCAGTCTCTCCTCACCACTTCCCTTCTCCTCCAGATCCACCCTCCCTCCATCTCCCCTCCGAAAACTGCAGGCCATGCAGGGGCATCAACCAAACACAGCAAGACAGTCTGCCCTAAGCCCGGGTACAGACCATCACATCAGGCTGAGGGAGGCCACGCAGCGGGAGGAAACGGTCTCCACACGCAGGCAAGAGTCAGAGCAGCCTCGCTCCCACGGTTAGGAGTCCCACAAGAACACCAAACTACTCAGTCATAACATGCATGCAGAGGACCTGGGTCAGACCGCTACAGGCGCCCTGATCTCTGCGGGCCCCTGTGTTTCTGTGGGCTGTATTCTCATGGTGTTGGATTTTTTAAAATGGTAATACAGGAATTTTTTTTAAAGAAACCTCTTTCAGACGAGTGACATTAGAAGCCCAAATGATTGCAGACACCTGTACTTTGTGTCTCTCTGCGTGTGCAGGACACCCTCCGTGCGGGCTACGGGCAGAGTCAGTGGGTCAAAAGCCCTTCCTGCTGCGAGTGAAGGCCTAAAGTCCAGAAAACCGTGAGAACCTAGCCTTTGACCTCCAGCGTGTCAAAGAGAAAGTTCCAGATGTCAAAACTACTGAGATATTTATTTCCTTATTAGCATTTCTTCTGCTCCTGCACAAGGAAAAGCCCAATCTAAATGGCACGGATGTCAAAAGTCGCCTTTTATTTGACTTTAGTGTGCTTCTGTTGCATTCTGGGAATTTGTGATTGTGCACTCACGTGATCCGTGTTCTGCAGTCAGCTCTGAACCTATTACATTTGCTTTCTGTTGCTGAAATAAAACACTGACCAAAAGCAGCTCGGGGAGGAGGGGACTGATTTCAGCGTAGAGGTTACATCGACCACCAAGGGAAATCAGGGCAGGAACTCGAGGCAAGAGCCTGGAGTCCAGAACCGAGGCAGAGATGGTGGAGGGGTACTGCTTACTGGTTTGCTCGGCTGTCTTTCTTCTTTTGCTTTAATTTGTGTATAAGTGTTATGCCTACATGCATTTTTCTGCACCACAGGCATGCTTGGTGCCCACAGGGGTCAGAGGAGGGCATTGGACCCCCTGGAACTGAAGTTACGGAGGGTTGTGAGCTGCCATGGGGGTTATTAAACCCATGTCAACCAGTGCTATTAACCCTTGAGTCATGTCTCCAGAATGCCAGCTATCTTTCTAAACAACGCAGGCCCAAGGACGGAACCATCCACAGTGGGCTACATCAATTAGCAATCACTAACACACACCAAAAAAGCCCCAAGGATGTGCGCATAGGCCAATCTGATGAAGATGATTCCCCAATTGAGAATCTCTCTTCACAGTTGTATTTAAGTTTGTGCCAAGTTGGCATAAACTAATGATATTCTTTTTCTTGTCAGTTTCGACACACAATCCATTTCTTGTTTGTCCCCAAATCCCATATTACTATCAAAATACAAAAGACAATACAACTTTTAAAAGTCCCACAGTCTTTAAAATTTTAAGGTTTTTAGAAGTTCAATGTATTTTTTTTAATCCAAGGCCTCTTAATTGTGTGCTTCTATAAAATTCAAAGCAAGCTACAAACTTTCCTACGCTAAGAGGGACGAACCAGGGCCCTGTTACGATCAGATCATAGCAAAGCTCAAAACCAACAGAGTAAAAATCTCAGTATCCAACATCTGATGCTTACTGGTGACTCCTGGGCTCCGAGAATCGTAGGTAGGTTCCACTTCAGCTGTGCCATCCGTAACACAAACATTTCTCCCAGGCTCAGGCCAGCCCCTCTCCATACCTGCTCTTATTGCCATGGTAGACAGCCCACGGGCCTGGCATCTCCAGTATCTTAGGATCGCTACGGCAGTTGAGACTGAGCCTTCCCCCTTAGCCTCTCCCACCTTCTGCAGGGACTGTGACCCTGCCACATGGGTTCAAGCCTCAGCTTTCCTCTGTGGATAACTTCAGTCCTGTAATTTCCTTTACAGTGGAAGCTATACACTTTTGGCTTCTCCTAGCCCCTCAGGGTGCCAAGCCTCAGCTGTTCTCCTAACCCCTTCCCGCCTGCAAAACCATGATCATGTGGGAGACTCTCACACATCATTCACTGAGTTCTGCTGGTGGACTGAGCTACAGTCTTGGCCCTTTGCACAGCAGCTTCTTGGGCTGGCTCTAGAGGAATTCTTCACTAAAGATGGCACTGGTTTCTTAAGACTATTTTCCTGCTCCAGCTGACCATCAATTGTCCAAGCAAAGGTTTTACTTCCAAGGATTCAAAGCCCAAACTATCACCTGAATCACCTGACGGAGCCTTTGCTTCCCTGTGAAGCTCCACAAGCCATCCCTCCTCCGCCTTTGAGTCTCTCTTAGCGTTCTTCCCTTCCAAGGCCTGCGGGAAAACCCGTTAAGCATGGAGGACTCAATGGCCTTTTCACCCAAAGTTCTGAACGCTTCCACAACCTCCCAAAACAAAAGGACAGTCAGGTCCACCGCAGAACTCCCTGTGTTTCTCTGACCGATTTCTGCTCTCGTTTGCTTTAAAAGAACTTGGATGGAAGAGGGTTTATTTGGCTTATTCTTTTGTTGGGACCTGGAGTCCTGGCCCCCAGCTGCTCTTCCCTGCTAGAGATCTTTACTTTCCTTCTGATTTGAATTACTGAAAGCTGTGTCAAAGTTGTTTACCAGCTCTGCTTTACAAGCACGTGTTGCCTTGCCTTGAGGATCAGAGGATAAGGTTTTCACCTGTTGGCCCACTCCATGGTGCTATTCAATAAGGGGCTTCTTACCAGTGACTAGAGGTCCATGTCTCTGTCTGTGTGTGTGTGTCTTTGTGTGTTTCAACCTCCAGCCCCTTGCCCAAAGCTCACGAACTGTATGGTAGCGCATAGAGCGCAGACAGGCATTATGCGCTGCAATTTTATACATCCCAGTCTATCACTAAGGGAAGTCAGGGCAAGAACTCAACAGAATCCTGGAGGCGGGAACTGAAGCAGAGATCAGGGAGGAGCGCTGCTTGCTGGCTCGCTTCCTCTGGTTTGTTCAGCCTGCTTTCTTAAACAACCAGGACCACCTGCCCAACAGTGGCACCACACACAGTGCGCTGGGCTCTCCTCCTAGGCCAATTAGCAATTAAGAAAATGCTCCCACAGATACGCCATCAAGTCGGTTCCTTGGTAGAGATCTTCTCCAAGTTATATATATATAAGCTTATGTCACATTGACAGAGACAATGGCACTCTTGCTCTGTTTTCACACATTATAGAAATAAAAGCTCCAGGATGTCACCAAGCCGTGGCATTGGCC
Source organism: Chionomys nivalis (assembly GCF_950005125.1). NCBI lineage: Eukaryota > Metazoa > Chordata > Mammalia > Rodentia > Cricetidae > Chionomys > Chionomys nivalis. The sequence goes on along the minus strand of NC_080098.1, from coordinate 72,375,159 downwards.
CTGTAGTGACTCGCAATATGTAAGAGGCCCATTGCTCATGTGTTTTGATTTGTCAGTAGTGAGAAGTAGTCTTTAAAACCAATCCTTGAGAGTGTTCTGTCTCCCAAGAGTTTCTGGGATCTTTTAACAGGCTTGTTATTAACATTTCTCAGTGGGTTCCTGCGGATCTGCAGTTCACTGCCAGATAAAATCATTTATTTCCCATAGCTAAGCACCATCCTCCATTTGTTTAAAATGAGCAGGGGCTGGAGAGAGGACTCAGTAGTTAAAATCACTTGCTGCTCTTGCAGAGGACCAGGGTTTGATTCCCAGCACCCCATCAGGTGACTCACAACTGTATTTCTGGCTCTCAGAGGATCTGACACCTCTAGTCTCCAAGGGCACCTACACTCATGTGCATGCAAACATCCACACACAGACACTCCCACACCTACACATATTTTAAAATAATATAAATCTAAAATCCAACACTTAAAACTAGAACGTGAGTTCTCCACAATGGTCATCATGGGTGCGTGCTAGACTACGGTGATTTTGGTGTTATTGGATGTAATTTCTCCCAGAGAGGGCTCAGGAAAGAATGCACACAAGACACCACGTGCAAATGTGCATTCGGTGCACATGTTTTGCTCATGCAAAGAATAGATACCTTGACTAGGAAGCTAAAATCTAGTTTTAAGACCAAAAAAGTGGAACCAGATTCTGGGGTATTCTAGTATTTCATGAAAGTTAAGAGGAATTTAAATTCCATATGCAAAGCAAGTTATACACAGAGCAAAACAATGGCTTGTAACTAAAAGACTAGCTAACTAACTAGCCCTAAGTGCCATCAGCAAGGGACGTCGGAAGCCAGTGTGACACCTAACGCTACCAAGCGTCTTCAACTCTAGAGCACCAGGGAAAGAGAGCAATTAGGGGACAGTCCGCACGGCCAGTCGGGGAAACCGTGTCTCAAGCATTATAACGTGGGGCACAGAATAGCAGATAACACATGTCCCTGTCTGCACACGAGAGCCTTGAGGCCGTGGGTGACCCCGGAAAGAGAGGGTAGCTCCCCGAGATGCTGGATCTGGGGCACGAGGAAAGCAAATTTGTTTTGTTTCTGCCTTCACTCTTTCATATGTTTTGAATTATGTTCCACGTGTACATAATGCATATTACCAAAAATATATTAAAAATAATCATTTAAAACATAACCCATAAACAAATGGCTCATAGCCTTAAACCTCAATGAAGGATCTGGCACGATGCCACTCATCCCATTCTCATTAACTTATTGAACAAAAAGTCATAGCTTACACGGAGTGTAAAAACATACCCCCGAATGCATCATTCAATGGCTTTCATTCGAATGATATGTTGATATGTTCCCAAAGAATGGAAGTCCTTTTGACCCAAATGAAGCAGCCATATTGTAGAAAGCTTCTAAAGCTGATGGGAACTCTAACATCAGCTTAGAAATCAGATGCTTCCTACAGTGGGATAATTTCCTCCAATTGGTTTAATCAGGGAATTTAGAAAGCTACATGTTTTTAATTACGCTATACCGTGACCAGGGAGAGCAGGAATTGGGTCCCACTCAAGATTCCCTTTTCCCTTTCAGGAACACAAATCTACAGAGTCGCAAAAGGCTCTGCTATTTTGTTCAAATCAAACTGGAGAAAATAGCACTGTTTGGAGTCAAGATCAAGACAGAAAGAGGTGTTAGGTTTCGGCCAGAGCTGTCAGGCACCTGCCTTGCCCTGTCTACCCACTGCAGTCTCTCTGTCGCTGACCCTCACCGCTGCCTTAAGGAAATGGCAGGCCCCACTGAGAGAGGCTGTCTGTGAGCCTAACAGACTTCCCAGGAGTCCAGATTCCAGAATAGTCGGGAAACTAATTCTTCCTCAGAGGAAGATGACAGACCTCGGGCTTCCAGACTCCAGGACACTGGAGGACTAGTGTTGGCACATCCCCTGGACAGTAGGCACCCTCCTTCTCACTCCTTACCAAGATCCCCTCCTCCCTTCCTGGCAATGCAAGACATGCCCCATCCCCCTGCCACCCACCAGGGAACCAGAGACTTCAAGCAGTACCACAGACAACTCATCAATCAAGGACACACAACTTTCCCCTCCTAAGCCCTGCCCACCCCCAAAGGAAAGAAAACAAGAGAACAAAGAGCCACTCCAGACCAGAGGGCTCTTTATCTGGGAAAAGAAGCTCAGAGTCCCCATCTGCTTAGGGGGCTGGGCAGCTACAGGGCAGAAGGAGGATGGGGAAAATTGAATGTCTCCCCCTTTTAGGCCCACAGTTGGCCATTGCCAGGGGTAACCAGTTAAAGAGTTCAGTGAATTAATAAACAGCTCCCTGGACTAGACATTCATCCTGGGGGAGGGAGAGAGGCCAATAGGTCAGGGGGGTAAGAATCTGGACTGCCTCAATCAGAAGAATGCTTGGTTCTCACTCCTCCTGCCATTCTGCCCCACAGATGCAGAGGGTGCCTGGTACCCTGGGGCTGTGGATATTCATCTAGAATAGGTTCTGTGACCTTCAGACCAGGTGGGATCAGACACAAAATCATACATGCAGCAAACCCCTTACAGGCCCATTCCAAGTTTGCCAAGGTGTTGTGTTGTGTTGTGGACAGTTGTTTTAATTTGTCTACTCAAACGAACTGGAGTAAACTGAACTTGTGGAACCCAAGGAACACTGTACAAACTCGAGGTCCAAGGTGCTGGGGAAGAAACACAGATATCAGTGCCTCGGGCTTCCTCAGACAGCACCATGGACAGCTCAGCATCCACCTGGCTCTGTTCCCAGGATCTTAGTATCAGAAAAGGCTTAGCAACAATCTAGAGAATGTTGTCCAGGGCCAGAGTGCCTAACATGCTCGGGAAATGAGAAAGGAACAGCTGGGAACCACAGCTGGGGACTACAAGGATGGAGAAAGAAAAAGAAGGGTGGTATAAGTCCAGCCTGAAGCCCTTCAGGACCTTCCTTGCCAAGGACACTCCCTCCTCAGCCCTGCGTGTAGGTCTTATTGCATAGGGCGGTTGCTAAATGCTGAATGTGTATATCCATTCACATCAAATGTATATGCTAAACTGCAACTAGCGTGAGGTCCTTAGGAGTCCATTGGTTATGACATCAAACTACCATGAATAGGATCCATGTCCTTATCAAAGAGATCCTAGAGACAGGCTCTCGCACTTCCCATCAGTGGGAACAGAGAAAACACTGTGCCTAGCCAGACTGTACCCCCTGCCAGGCACCAGACATGCTTCTGGGTGCTGCCAGACACCAAACCTACCTGCAGACTCTGCCAGACACCAAACATGCCTATAGGACCTGCCAGACACTAGACCAGACAATACCTTGACTGAGGACTTCTCGATAAGCGGTGAGAAAGAGATCCCTATTGCTCTTCAGCTGCCTCATTTACACGTTGTTGAGAGCCTGGACAAGCAAAGACTCATCTCACCATGACAGCCATTTAAGACCGACAGCTTCTTACTCAGGACAGCTTCCCGTTGAGGCTGTCCACCTGACATGAGTGCTCCCAGCTGAGCGCCAGGGACACGCTTTGTCCAGAACAGTCTATTCGAAGACCTAGAAGTAGAAATCGGGGTTGAATAAAGCATTTAAACAGAACGCACCAAAGCAACAAGATGTTAGAATATAAAGTCAATGGCATTATCAGGACCAAGCAATCAGCAAGAAGAATCAGGCCAACTAAGCTAAACACAAGCAGTTTGTTTTCAAGACCCTTGGCACCAGAGCCTCCACCAACTCCTTTCAATTGAAAACATTATTTTAAAATCCTGGGCCCACAAGATGATATCCAAGAATAAATCCAAAACCACAATGTCATTTATAAAACTTAAAATTTAATGGAAGAATTTATTTTCACGTAATGATGGGCACGGAGGAACAAAAAAAACCAATGTTTCCCAAAATCGAAGAGGTTCCCAGCAGTGACTGACCTTTGTCCCCTACACTGTGACCTCTTACCCCATGACAGCAACATAGATGAACCTGAGGTTCCCAGTGAAGATCAATGAAGAGATGTGGAGCCCCAGAATCATCCAAAACGGCTCCCAGCATCTCCTGCTCCTCACTGAAGAGGAAGGGAGAGCTCTTCCTTGCCTAGTGATCACCTGTGGGAGCATCTTGGCTCACTTGTGTGTGTCTGTTCTGCTGGGCACTCCGCTGCAATGACACTATCCTTTGAGTCCCTGGTACTCTCAGCAAGTTACCCAGTCAGCAACCCCAGGGTGTGTTCTAGAAGAGGAAAGCTAACAGGCCTGGCTGGCCAGAGTGTGCCCTAAGATCTAGTGGTTCTGATACCTACAATTTCCTTTTCTTAGCTGTTTTGTCTCATTTTAAGCCTGGGTCTTACTCTATAGATCAGGTTGGCCTTGAACTCAGAGAGCGCCTCCTGCTTCTGCTCTCTGCGTGCTGGGGTTAAAGCTGTGTGTCACCGTGCCAGGCTAAGACTGGAATTTTAAGAGAGGGATTTATTTCTCCATCATTCTAGGAGCCTAAGAAATAATACAGAACCACTTCCCCCAAATGCCTGGATCTGTTTAAGTGGAAACTTTGCTCAGATGTAACAGAAGTACTCAAAATGGCCTTTTGAGCCTAAAATCAGTGATAAAAAATGCTCATTAGTTTGACATCCTGAACCTTGGTCGAAGGCCTCTCCTTTCTTATTCTAGATGTACTGCAGAGTAACTCATAAGTAAGGAAGCTCACACCTGCATCTTACTGGGTACGTCTCATATCAAACGGGAAAGGCCAGCACCCAAGCAGCACAGTTCTGGTGTGTGTGTGTGTGTGTGTGTGTGTGTGTGTGTGTGTTTCATTCAAGTTTGACTTGAGTTTTACAGATTCGAGAAAGAGGGTGGACTTGATAGACTGTCTGGCTAACAGTGTAACCTGGAATTTTTATCTGTAAAGATGCTGAGCCGAATGTCCTTTGGATTTAATCTGCTTAGGGTTTTGTTCTCACTCCCCTTCCAGGACTTCAGCTAGGACAGACTCCATTAGATGCTTCCTCCACACACCTCAGTCTTATGCCCTCCTCCGAGCGGCAGTCACCCTGACCCCTTTGAAAGTCAGATGAGCTCAGCCCTTCCTGGAGGCCCTGGCTAAAAGTGTGGGTCTCTTAGGTCAGCAGAATCTCCCTTTCCCAAACTCCAAATGGCTTTGCCCCATTAAGCCATTAGTAGGCCAACTCTAGGTTGCATTCTGAGCATCTGTAAGTGCAATGAGTGTGTGAAGACAAGGGTGGGGATGGATATTGATTCTTCCTGCTCTGTTTTGTTAAATGTTCCTTCAGCTACAAAGACCCAAGCCGAGACTGACTGCTACTGACTGTTGCTATGACAATGCTCTCTGGAACACACTCTCCACCCTGAAAATTAATATCACACCTCACATGCCAACTGTACATGGGGCTGGTCCTGAGTGCCACCCTAGGTGATTTTTACCACTCAGAAGAGGCAGAGTCACAGGCGAGTGCTGCCTTCCAGGGTTTGGCCTGGCAAGTGGCCTCAGCTGGGTTCCAGTTCCCGCACATCCTCTCAGCCACTTGGAGACGTGAGAAGACACCACCACCGTGAACATTGATCCTTCCTCTGTGGTTGAGGGTTTGCCTTTACAGACAGCTTCAGCTATGCATTTAAAAGGAGTAAAGGAGGAGAAGTGGGCAAGGATTGCTAACCTGAGGACATTAGAAACCTTAAGAGTTATGCACTTTTAAGATCATCAGTTGTAAAGTTTCTTTCAAGAGATGTGGAGCCTTACAGAGAATAGAACCAGGAAGAAACTGTCTTTTCAATGGTCCTTTTCAGAGAGGAAGGAACGCTTGGTTCCAGCCCCATGGGGCTGTTTATTAGAAGGTAGTGGATTCTTTTACAGGTGGGGGAGAGAGAGAGAGAGAGAGAGAGAGAGAGAGAGAGAGAGAGAGAGAGAGAGAGAGAACTGGAAACATGTCCTCCAGGTGACAGTAGGGTCTTGACCTCTGCAGCTGAGTCCTAGGTGTCATTAAGCATGTGGCTTTCTCAGTTGAATATTTCTGCATATGCTTAACAGCCATAAGGTCCCCCAGACAACAGCAAGCTACTTGCTGGAGCCTCCCAACCACTGAGAACATTTTCTCTTTCTGGGGCAGGAATGGGGGTAAGGAAATGGGAGAGGGTTGGGGTCTTGCTGTGTAGTCCAGGCTGGCCTGGAATTCACTGTGTAGCTCAGAGTGGTCCAAACTCCTGATTCTTCTCCTTTGGTCTTGTAAGTGTTCAGGTTTAAGATCCATACCACCATAATCGGCTCACTTCCTTGTTTGAAAGTTAGTGATCTCAGGCGTTTTGATACAACAACAGAAACACGACTAACAAAAACATCCAGCAAAGTGAAGAAAAATACAGTCTTCCTGAACACTTTTCAGTGGGTTTTACCTCTATTGTGGCTTAGTATGGGACACTGGCTCTTTCAAACACCCCATGGGGAATGTTCTGAGGCTGCTGAGGAAACCACTCTTCCCAGGAAGACTGCATCAGATATTTCTCTGTTGCTGGTGATAACAAACCATGACCAAAGTGACTTGGGGAAGAGGTTGTTTTGGCCAAGGTTCCTGAGAGAGAAAGTCCACAATGGCAGGGAAAGTATGGCAGTCTGTGGCCAGAGCAGGAATCTGAAAGTTCATCTTGAAACACAAACAGGAAGCAGAGAGAGCACACAGGAAGTAGGTGAGAAGAACCCTCAAAGTTCCTCCCCCACCCCCCGGTGACATGTGTCCTTCAGCAAAGCCTATCACCTCCCCAGACGACCAGGGGACCCAGAGTTCAAATATGTGAACCTAAGGGAGATGTTTCTCTTTCCAACCAGCACGGCCTTCACATCTGACTTCCATGGCTTTAATTCACTGACTCTGTCCTCGGAATTGATGTAAGCAAATCATGGCATTTATGTTCTTCCATGTCGGGCTTCTTCAGTTCAGCACAATATTGGTGAGTCTTGTCTATATTGTAAATATATCTATGTAAATATTGTTTCATCTTTTGTTGCTTTGCAAAATCTCATCAAGATTTTACCACTTTTTTATGTGTTTTTATGTGTTTATTGTGAGCCTGCAATGGGCATGTGTGTGCCATGTGCAGCACGAGGGCGTCAGAGCCTCTGGAGCCTGAGTTACACGCAATCGTGAGCATCCATGTGGGTGCTGGGAAGTGACTCGGGTCCTCTGCAAGAGCAGCCAGTGCTCTTAGCTGCTGAGCCATCGCTGCATCCCACAATTTATTAATCGTCTCGCCGACAGATGTTTGGACTGTGACTAATCTGGAGATATTATGAACACAACATCAGTGGCCTCTTCCATGTCAATGACAAAAGCTCATATTACACTCAGCATTATTCCACAAAGGAAGTCACACAGTCAAACAACAGTAAACTAGAGAAACACAAAGAATGAAAATAAAGGCAAAATTCCATTGCTTGGTAAGTAAACCAATATGCACACTGCTGGTTCTTTATAGCCGCCATAATTGGATTTCAAGATAGAGACTGAGCTTCCTGGAAGCCAAAACAAAAAGGGAAACAGTGAATTATAAGAACTTCAATCAGGGAGAGAAAGCCAAACCTCTCTTGGCAATGAGTTCTGAGAAAGATCCACATGCAGCTTCAGAGAATGAGATGTCGAGAGTCGGAGGGTGCTAGTCCCCGAGGCAGCACTGTGAACCGCCACTCAGAGCTCTAGATCAGGACTTCATACAGTCCCCATAAGAAGTGATGACACTCCGTAGGTCAAACAGCACCATAGTCAGTGGTGGGTGTGGGTGTGTTTCAGTGTGTGTGTGTCTATGTGTGCATTTGTCTGTGTATGTCTGTGAGTATATATGTGTATCTGTCTCTGTGTATGTGTGCATGTGTCTGCAAGTGTTTGTGAGTATGTGTGTCTGTGTGTGTGTCTGTGTGTGTGTCTGTGTGTGTGTGTCTGTGTGTGTGTGTCTGTCTGTCTGTCTGTGTGTTTTGGGGACCAAGCCTTACTATTCTTCCTATGCCTCTCTGGATGTCGTGGAACTCATTAGTTGGGTCAGTCTGGCCTCAAACTCACAGAGGTCTGCCTGCTTCTGCTTCCCGAGTGCTGGATTAAAGATGTGTTTTTAAAGAAGGAAAACTATACTGAAGTGCCCTATTTTAGCCTTGCCCTGGTTTGCTTCCTACTATTGTGATAAACACCATGACCAAATGTAACTGGAGAGAAAAGGGTTTATTGGGTTCCACATCCCAGTGCGGTCCCAGGCCTTCACTGAGGGGGTCAGTGCAGGAACTCAAGGCAGGGACCTGGAGGCAGGAGCTGACACAGAGGCCATGGAGGGTGCTGCCTACTGGCTTGCTCCTCATGGCTTGCTCTTTCTAATAGAATGCAGGACCAGAGATGGCACCATCCACAGTGGGTTGGGCCTTCCCCCATCAACCATTAATCATAAAATACCCCTCAGGCATGCCCACAGGCCAATCCAATGGAGGTAAATCTTCAATTGAGGTTCCCTCTTCCCAGATGACTCCAGCTTGCATCAAGTTGACAAGAAACTGAGCCAACACAGACCCTTAAAGTCAAGCACCAGCAAAGTACAGCCCACTGCCCAATTGCAGGACCAGTTTGTTCTTCTAAAGATGGGTGTTCCACACTTACACTGACTTGACTTCTGTGATTTCCCTGATTGATGATGGTACAAAGGACACTCACGCATCTCCCATTCTTCCTTCTGGTGTGGCTGTCTGCAAAGCCCAGACGCCTTTGTACTGCGTTATGAAACAGGCGGAGTACAAGGAATGTGGCCAGTGGCAGCTAATGTAAGCGTCTGTGCAGGGTGGTTTAGTCTGGCTTACTTTCCCTGAACACATTCGCATCCTTATACTCTTCTGACTCACACCACCTCAGCTTCCAGTGGACTTCCTGGGCCACGAGCCCTCATGAGTCCTCATGGCCGCATCCCGGCTGTCTATTTATGTACTGCCTCCATTGCTTTCCTATCTATTGCCGGCCAGAGTCCAGGGGCTACAGCTAGGAGCCCCTACACACACACACACACACACACACACGTACATGCACACTCACACACACTTCACCATGTGACTGTTTACAGACAAAGGAGTGCCAACTCCACTCGAAACCAGTGACGGCTGGAATATCAGGTACTGTTGACAGCCTTGTGGGGAGGAAACCTGGGAACAATCCTCAAGGAAGATAAGGGCTGAGAAGCTCCAGTCTCACTTTGGCACATACATTCTCATTTATAGTATCACCAAGAGATTTGTCTTCTTAAAAACCACAAGTTTCTCAGCCTCATCAGCTTCTGTTCTAGACCCTTCTCAGTGAGAACAGGGGCAAGGCTAGACCCTTCTCAGTGACAACAGGGGGAAGGCTAGACCCTTCTCAGTGAGACCAGGGAGAAGACTTGAGTTCTTTCTCAGGGAGATTATCATAGAGGTAGGCCCAAATCTAAAGACCATGGGGCCCAGTTTTCATACAGACTATTTCAGATTGATTGGGCGAAATACCCAGTTTATAGTAAGGATTTATGATTCACATTCTGTCAAAATCCATATAAATTCAAAAGTGTGTTTAAATCATATCTGCTGTGGGAACTCCTTCAGCCAATGGCCTTGGAGATGCTGGACCACTTCGGGCATGGCCTTGGGTACTATAAAAACAGATGTATAAACATGCTCTCTCTGTCTCTGTCTCTCTCTCTCTCTCTCTCTCTCTCTCTCCTGCTGGATCCAGTTCCTGTTCCCTGCTCATGCAGAGGGCTGTTGATCTATGAGTCTACCCTTTATGATCCTCCATTCTGAGCTAGTGTGGACTGCTTTATTGTGATTTTTTGACACATACCACATGTCTGTTTTGCTGGCGTTGAGGGAGAGAACATGCTAGAAACAAACACAGTGATCACTGAGTTCAGATCTTAGGTCCTGCCTCCCCCATGTCTGTTCTGTGTATCAGTTCTTCACCATTTGAATGAACACACTATTTCAGGCAGACAGGCAAACCTACTGAGCAGCCACACAAAATGAGATGCAGAGGGTGCCTGCTAAACATGGAAGGGACAGAGTGAGAACGCATGGAGAAAGAGGGGAATTTTTATAAAGCAAAATGAGGTATTTATATTTATTTATTTATGAGGTATATTTATTTATAAGTAAATGAGGTATTTAACCTCCTCAGTCATCAAGGAAATCAGAATCCAAGTGAGATCCCACAGCCTGCCTGGGTTCGGCAGGGTGGCGCGGGCCGACCCCAACTGAACCTTTCACACATTGCTTGTGGATTAGATGGAGCAAGCACTTTGGAAACATTTAGAAATCTCTAGCAAGATGTGCAAAGTCACCCAGAAAACACTCCGTGCCGCTGGGGATTCGGTGCAACAGCTCTGCTTGGGGATAGGCACTGGTGCAGCCACTACAGAAATAACAAAGCTTTCTGAAGAAATCCGGACTTCCACAGACTGTACCCGTCCAGCGTGTTCACCAAGGGAACTCTTGTGTTTGCTGTCCAGCGCCTCTGAGGCTCTATTCACAGCAGCAAAGACGTGGGACAAGACGGAGCGCGCCCGTCAACAGGCGGGCGGATGAAGACAACGTGCTGCAAACACACAGTGGGTTTATCCAGTTGTAAAGGACGAGATGAGGGTGTTTGCAGGAATATGGAGGGCGCTGGAGGGAGAATGCTCGGTGAACAATGCAGACTCAGAAAGGCAAGTTCGTGTGTGTGCGCGCGTGTGTGTATGATGTCTATATGACAAGAAACTGAACCAGAACTACTGGGGAGAGGGATGGGACCAGAACGGGGACAGCGGCGGGACCAAGTAAGAACCGATGTAGTGCGGACGTGAGGAGACATCTTGACGGAACCCACTGTTCCAAAACCCAAAGCTGTTACCACGCTCAGACTTGTTTCTCGCATGGCCTTGGGTTCTTAGTGCCTTTGACCTTTCACCCATAAAGTTACCTTGTAAAACTTGAGCCCTCATAAATAGCACCTGTAAACAAAGTGGCCCAAGGTGGTTTCTCGGAACTTTATTATGTTGTGTTCTGTTGTCATTTACAACCCAGGAAACACCCCACAGTCTTTACTCCTAATAAGGGTGGAAAAAAAATGAGGGTCCAAATTACACAACTCTTAGAAGGCCTTAATTGCCTCTGCCTGCTAGGATACATCCAGCCCCTCAGCCCCACCCGAGGCCTTCAGCCAAGGGAGACTCGCCAAGGCCACAATCTCGCCTGTAAAACTTTCCTGATTGGAGGTATTTTATTATTCATATAACTTTAATAGCATCTCAGTGCTCACTCAGGGTCCTGACGCAGCTGAAGTGAATGCTAGGGGCATTACAAGTAGTTCCTTTTAAATTTTTAACCAAAAGTTTGCAATTCTGAAACAGCAGGGACAGAAGTTGAGACCGTTTAACAAGGCAGCCAAACTGTTACTGGGGCCCACCCGCACACAGCCCTCACAACTGTGAAACTAATTGCTTAGTGGTTGTCTACCTCAAGGTTGTGGTGCTTTCTGACGTACTGACCAGAGTTAGGAAATACCGTAGGGGGAAGTGAAGCAGGAGGTGCCCTTTTTCTCAGACGGAAGCCAAGCAAAAGCCGTGGGGAGGAAAAGTACTAACCAGGACACGTGAGAACCAACGCTGGACACCACAAGTCTACTTAAAGCACCAAGGCGGACAGGCAGAGGGGAGGCCAATGGTCAGCTTCCATGGACCGGAAATGAGCTTTGTTAAATACACAGATAATGCTGACACATTAATAATCAAACCATAAAGCCTTCCCAGCATCCCATCTGTGAGCAACATTCTACACAATGATGACACGCATGATCCTGCTGGTACATTAGGAAACTTGGAACAGAATCCTTTCCAAATCCAGGGAATTTTCCCTGGCACAATTCCCAGCTGGGGGTGGGGGGAGGTAGTGAGACATCTTGAGAAAGGTAAGGTTGAGGAAGGAGGGCCCTGAGTAGGATCACATTGTAATTTTTTAGTGTGCGTGTGTGTGTGTGCAGATACATGGCACGGCACACGTGTCGAGGTTGTAGACAACTTTCAGGAACCAGTTCTCTCTCTCCAGCAAGGGCTCCAGGGATTGAACTCAGGTTTTCAGGTTTGAGCAGCAAGCTCTTTCACCCACTGGGCCATCTTGTAGGCCGGTAATAAATGTTTACATTTACTAAGACAGGACAATCAGCTAAACATTGTTACTGTGCTGTGACCAGTCATGTTTTTGCACACCTTGGATGAGCAATGGTGATCTCTGTGAAGTTAATCTCTGTGTCCTTGGCTCCCCGCTGATATCTATTGTGATTCCCTTCCTTCAGCGTTTGGAAGGGTGCTGTGGGCTCTCTTGCAGCTCTTCCTCTCTTCAGCTTTCCAGTCAAACCTACTCCTCCACGCAGACCTGACAGTCCAGACTCACAGTCATTTCTTCACCCAGAGGACTATCTGCCTCAGACTTGGAGAAACACCTTTCCTTTTTTGATGCATTTTCATGGCTTACCTGCATGCATTCATGCAATGCACTGATTGCCATGCAGTGCCCAAAAAGGCCAGAAGAGGGCGCCAATGTGTTAGTATCTGGAGTTATAGATGGTTGTGAGCCACCATGTAGGTACTGGGAATAAAATCCGCGTCCTCTGAAATGGCGGCCAGTGTTCTTCACCAAAGCACAATTAATAAAATTCAGTGACTGAAATTGGGATTCAATCTGAAGGTCAAAAAAGCAAAGCAACCACTGGCTCTTACCTTGACCTGAGTCTGAAAATGGCAATTCTGCCTGCAGGCATCTCAGAGATGAGACTGAGATTGAGAGCTGTCTCCTCTCAATCATTTTATAACCCTCTCTAGTTCTGGGATTAAAGGTATGCACCCCCTCCCAGTTTCTATGGCAACTAGTGTTACAAGTGGGATTGAAGGTGTGTGTCCCCACTGCCTGGCCTGTAAGGCTGACCAGCGGGGCTGCTTTACTCTCTGGTCTTCAGGCAAGCTTTATTAAAATACAAATGAAATATCATTACGCTTAACTACTGAATCATCTCTCCAGGTCCAGAGCTTATTTTCAAACAAAACATTTTCAGACATCGTAAACTGATGTATGCACCCCTTCCAGGTATCCTGCTTGTCATCCATCCCTTCTGATTCTCAGAACATTGACTTTGAGGTCAGTGTGTTGTACCCACCTCCTGCCTCCTCTTCTCTGACTTACCTGGTTGGAAACACTCGAGCTTCAACTCCATGAATGGTGGTTAGGTTTCAGGGCAATCTGGCTTGTCTATGGTGCTCTATTTCAGTGAAACACTGATCCTGGTGTTTCTGAGGGTAGACAGTTCTGTGGGTGCTTAGCATTGGCAATGGGTGGCTTTAAGAAGATTATGGTGTGGGTGGGCCTCAAGTTAAGGTCTTAAGACCAAAAATATTAAGTTTCTCTAAAGAAATTCTGCCTTAAATCTCTCCGGGTGATGGTGGCACATGCCTTTAATCCCATCACTCAGTAGGCAGAGGCAGGAGAATCTCTGAGTCCTGAGTTCGAGGCCAGCCTGGTCTACAAAGCAAGTTCTAGGACCGCAGGGCTGTACAGAGAAACCCTGTCTTGAAAGAATAACAGCAAAAAAAAAAGACCACAAGTCTCCCCTTATCCGAGGTTTGTGTTAGAAGCAACTCAGTAGGTATGTGAAGCCATGTATGATAACAAATTTGCACTATTTTCTGTTATACGCAACCCTATGACAAAGTTTAATTTACAAATTAGATGTAAAAAGAAATTTAAGATAGCATGTAAAAACAGGATTATTATGAAAACACATCCCATAATAGGGTCTTCCATCCCCTGCGAGCTAGACTTTGCAGTGGGACCTCAGTCCCTCCCTTCACTCTCCATCAGTTCCTGTCACGAGAGGCAGAGCTTTGTTTTGATCAGTCATGGCCTCACCCTCCAGAACCAAAGGTCTACATAAGCCCACATCTCTGTACAAGCCAGGCGAGCATCTCTGACGGTCACAGCGACAGAAAGTGAGGGCCATTCTTTTCCTCCCGTTTCCCTCTGAAATATTCATCCAGTCGCCAACTTTCCCTCTACTGGATTTGGGGACTTTTTTTTTCTTTTTTTAGGAAAACATAAAGGTCACCGAAGCACAGTCCCTGAGGCACCTCGCTAGAGTGGAGCTGGTGGGACAGGAGGAAGGGGGACGGTGAGAGACGCCATCACTCCCTCAGAGTGACAGACAATGTAAGACTCCATTGTTTGTGTCGAGAATTCTCCATTTACTATTTTCTGGCTGTGGATAGCTTTAACTGTGGAAAGCACAGCCATGTAGAAGGGAGGACCTCCACATACCTTCAACTCCGGCTCGAATTCTACCTGGCCTGGGATTGAGATTTTGGGCTTAGAAAATCTCCAGAGCTGCCCAAGCCAGGCCTGGCACGCCCACCTTCATTGTTATTCTGCTGCAGCTGATGGGTCCCAGCAGGGCACTCCCGGGTCACCCATCTCGAAAGAAGCAATCTCACAGTGATATTAAACTTTATCTCCTAATACTTCACAGGTGGGAGATTTTTAAGTCTTGTCGTTTCTGCTATAATTAAATACTGTTTCTTCTATTTTCAAACTGACTTGTAATTTAGACAAACTGCCTGGCTACTTGATTGTTAGCCAACATTGGGTTAGAAGGGGTGAGGACTCAGCCATGGTGGGAATCTACGTCACACGGCACTGCAAGCAGAGGCGGCATTTTCCTGGACTTGGGTTGGGAGGAAACTCTAAGTTTTAGAAATCCAAACCCCTGCTCAAAAGTTAAAGTATATCCTACAGGAAACAAAATGACTCACAAATTTCCCAGCATTTTTTCCAAAACAACTCTTCTTTTTCTAAATACTTGGCTCTAAATACCTCTAAATACTCAGCCTCTGCTGATCAGAAACAAACAACACACAGCCTACCTAATTCCCAGCAGAAGAGCAATCATGATTATCGAGTCAATTGGTGGTGTGGTTATTGACTAGAAAAATCAAACTAATGAGACCACACCACCCACAATGTATGTGGTCAGGATTAACCACCACTAACTGCTATTAATGGAGGCCTTCGTGGGAACGACTGTTGCCAAGAGAAGATGCCTAACACATCCTTTGTAGAACTGACCCCACTCAATCCTGGGGCCCCACCAGTGAAGACTGAAGGAAATGGCCGCTCTCTCTGGCCATTGAAAAGAGCAAAGTATCAGGATAACGGTGCAGGCCTGCGATTGCAGCACTCAACCGTTCAGAGAACTGAAGCGGAAGATCGCAACTTCGAGGCCAGCCTGACCGCCACAGAAAGTTCCAGGCTAGTTTAGATGGGGTGTGACTCAGTGGTAAAACATTTGCCTAGAATAGTCAAAGCTCTAGATTTAATCCCCAGCACTGCAAAAGAACAAAGTACGGAACAGTCTCCCATCAGACGGAAGGAACTAGCGTGCAGATTCACTGCAAACCCCCAAGCTTCCAGCAATACCTAAAGAACAGTTTGTCTGACTACAGGCAAACTGCTCTTCTCTGCTATATAACATGGTCAAGGCAAGTTCTTCGACATCACCGGCCTTTTGTCTGGTGGCGCTGACGGTGAAAGTCGGTGAGCAAAATTTGCTTAATTGCAGAAGACAATCCTGTAGAAGAGACTCATGAGCAGAAATGAATTTGAGAAGGAAAATTGAAATTCAGTTTTGGTGTTTTCCCCTTGAAAATCAAAAGGCAGTTCAATGCAGGGGTCCTTAGAATCAGAGAAGAAAAGAAACAGAGAGTTTGATAGACTCGGGTGGGATGGTAGAGCCCTGGGATCCTGACACTTGAGAAGCTGAGCCAGAGAACATGGGGCCATGCAAGCCTGGGTTCCATGAGCCCCCAGCAGCATGGCCACTTGCAGTCTCAGAAGGACAGGAAAAACAGAAGAGACATTTTGGAAGGATTTACAGACCAAACTGTGATCCCTATTTTTCTCTAACCCACTATGGCAGGAAAAAACACTGTCTTAGATGCTCCAAGCAAGATTGGCAGAGTCCCTTAGCCTCTGAGACATGTGAATCTTAGAAACTGCAGCTGGAGGACAATTCCTAATTTAAAAAGAGAGGGGGGAGGGAGGGAGGGAGGGAAGGAGGGAGGGAGGGAGGGAGGGAGGGAGGGAGGGAGGGAGGGAGGAAGGAAGGAAGGAAGGAAGGAAGGAAGGAAGGAAGGAAGGAAGGAAGGACGGACCCATGTTCATTTCCTGGCACCAACATGGTGGCTCACAATTGTCTGCAACTCCAGTTCCAGGGATCCAGCACCCTCTTCTGGTCTCTGCAAGCACCAGGTCCGCACATGTTGCATAGACATACACTCAAGCAAAGCATTCATACACATAAAATAAATCCTCATTAAAACCCTTTGTTTCTTAAGTTTGCAGAGGTGCTTTGCCATGGCAACAGAAAAAGTAAGTGAGGCCGAAGATGAGGCTCAGCCTTTAAGAACGATTACTGTTCTTTCAGAGTGCCTGAGTTTAGGTCCCAGCATACACAATTACAGCTGCCAGCCTACTGTATGTAACTCCAGGGGGTCTGATCCCTCTTCTGGACATCACTCTTCCAAAGGACCCAGGTTCAATTCCCAGTACCCACATGGCAGCTCACAACTCTCTGTAATTCCAGTTCCAGGGAACCCAACACCTGTGGCAAAACACCAACGCACATAAAATAAAAATAAATAAAGTGAAGAGTTACAGTGCCCTGTGTACCCACATCTAGGACACAACCAACCCCAGCTCTGTGCAGTTAAACCTACATGATCACAGCCCACTAAACAAGCGCTCCTTTCCCATCTAAATATCATAGCTAGTAAGAGAATATTGATGCTGTGTTAAGTATGATGAGAAATGTAAAGATTAAAAATAATTTGGGAGGGGAGGGTGTGAGTAGTCCCCACGCAGCATTTTATGTAATAAAATCTGAATATCATAGGTCTGTTCTTCTCAGGAACACGGGAGAAATCCTCCATGAATACCAAGAAACAATGTGTGAAATTCTTAACAGTAAAGGATTTGGGGAAGACTTAGGAGAAAAGAGATCTCCAAGAAATGAAAATTAAGTCACGGTAAAGCTTTCAAAAGCAGCATAAAATGCTCCGAGGCACAAGAGCAAAGCGATTCTGACGAGAAGCTCTCTGCCTCGGATATCCACAGACGAGTAATGACTCCAACAGGGCGGCTACAGAGGTCAGCCGTCCCAACGGGAAATAGCAAAAGAATCCAGTTCTCACATGTGGGAAATAGCAAAAGAATCCAGTTCTCACATGTCGTGGGTTCCTCGTGGTTTTGGTTCAGACTTATCTCTACTCTCTCCCCGCCAAGTCTTGATAAGAGAGGTGGAGGTGACACCTAACCTTCTGTGGTGGCTGGTCTTCCCTGCCACTGGGCCGACTTTACAGTCACCTAGGAAGCCCCTCTCTGGGCATTTCTGGATATGTAAAATGATGAGGGGGAGGACCCTAAGTATGGGCTGGTGCTCAGACATGAATGTTCATCTCTCTGCTTCCTTCCACCGACACACGTGACCGTCAACTTTACACTCCTGCTGCCTTTCCTTCCCTGCAATAACAAGTCGGATCCCCTGAAACCATCAGCCGAGTGAAACCCTCCTTCAGCTATTTTCCTGGTGTTTTATTGCAGAAGTAAGGAAAATAACCCACCTAGAAGATTAGTGTCAAGGAGCGGGGCTGTCGTGATTGACCTGATAATGTGGTCACAGGGATTTGGAGTCAGCCCCAGAAGCTCTAGAGCACCCCCATTTCTGTCAGGACACAGATGAAGCCACAAGACCCCAGACCCCAGATTTAAAGACAGTGTTTGGTATTTGCCCCTTGAGTTTCATTCTTTCTGTCTAGTCTTTCTTTGCTGTGTCTCCGGTTCTCTTTGTTTTAACTGGAGTATTTATTTGGTACTATTTTATGTTGGAAATGTATAACTTTTCATTTGTAGTGGCTCACAATTAGCAGGTGGACTTAAATCCCGGAAAGAATAAAAAGACATTGAGCAGGGTTGGACTGTTAGGTGAGGGGTCTCTTGACAGTGAACTGAATGTATTCTGCATTAACAGAGCCCCATGAGCCAGGGTTGGGAGATGGCAGTTTAAATGTGATGTTAGTTGAGGGGACTCTTGACAGTGAACTGAATGTATTCTGCATTAACAGAGCCCCATGAGCCAGGGTTGGGACATGATGGTTGAAATGTGATGTATTTGTATGGCTGTAGAGATGTAGCTGCTCTTGCTGGTCATGCAGAGAACTCCACGCAGCTCCCAGTATCTACATCAGACAGCTCACTGCTTCCCGTCACCCCTGTTCCAGAGGATCCAGTACCCTCCTCTAGCCTTTGCGGGCACCTGCACCATGTAGTGCAGAGACAGACAGACATACACACACACACACACACACACACACACACAAGTGCTGAGTTTAGACAGGCACAATAGCTCACAACTGTAAATCCTAAGGCTCAGGAGACTGAGACAGGAGGATCGCCACAAGTTTTAAGGCCACTCTGGGCTACATAGTGAGTACCTGGCCAGTCCATTGTACAAAGAGAGATTTGGTCTCAAAAAACAGAAAAAGTAATGTATTAGGTGCCAAGTGGTGGGATTTTAATGGTAGATGTTTTTCATCAACCTGGATGAACTTTTAGAATTGCCCGGGAGATGCACTGGGAGTACAATTCCAGAGAGGTTTAAACGGGACGGAAAGATCCACCCTGAAAGTGAACCAAATCACTCAGGGAGAGGGCAGGACACTGTGGTAGCAGCAGCGTTTACCTCTGCCCCCTGACCAACTGCTAACATGTGACCTCGTGCCCTCCCGCGAGTCTGTGCTCACAGGACGCACTCCCTAAGGGCGCTTTGCCCAGCATCTTGCTGTGACAATAGAACACTTGAAGACAAGGAGCTAGCGATGGATATTCAGAGGCACGAGAAATGGCGGATGCTTATTCTCACCTCTGTCACAGAAGGAAGCCAACCGCCCCATCCAAAATGGAAAACTACAATGTTGAAAAGTAAAAGATATTCCAGCCTTCCCATCCTCATTCCTTGCCTTCACTCCCAGGAAATATTTTAGGAACGACACCACGAACGGTGAAGACACAGTGTGAATCTCGGCAGATTCTGCGGTCTCATTTCTGCTTGTTCTCTTCTGTTAAACTTAAGTAATGCTGAGTTTAAAATATGTCTAAATACAGCCTTCGGTTTAATGAGAGCATCCTGTGGGTGGGGTAGGTCAATGCTACAGCACCAGCCTACAACATACAAGGCTGTAGGTTCAGTCTCCAATAGGGCAATGATAAACTAATTAACCAATTGAAATGTCTTTACCCATATAAAATTGTTCCCCTTTTTTCTCCATCAATATATCACTAAGGATATGAAGAAAGTAAAATTTAAACATTTGGCGATGGCATGCTTTTAGCAAAGTGAGGGTGAGTTCAGAAATTGGCAGCTGTATCCTGCAGGTCTAATCTAGCCTTGAATAAAGTTTTATTAGAACATCTATGTCCACATTGCCTATGACCACTTTCATATTGTCACAAGTTTCTTTCTCTGACTCCTCCCAGCAGCCGCCACACACCCACCTCAATGATCTCCATCCTTTTTGTTAACCAGGGTCACACCATTTTGTAAAATTCCTCCATTTTGGTTGAACCTTGACAACTCCAATAATAATGATAATTTGATTTCTGGAAGTAAACTAATTTCTTTCTCTAGATTCTTGACTCCCTGCTCCATAGACCCTAGAAAAGGCTGCCTGCTGTTTATCTAACATCGTTAACTGTCTGCACTGGTTACTACTAGCCATGGCCAATCTCAAGTCCAAAGAACAAAAGAATAAATAAAAATGGAAATTCAGGTCTCCTTCCTTGCACCCCCTTCAGCCCTGCAACTCCCCAGCACGGAAGGAGACAGCAGACCCTGCTACTACAGAGCTGCCCCTTCGCAGGCTTTCCCCGACACAAACGCCTGTGCTGACTTAGGCAGCTTACTCCCCAGGCCCATCATGCTCGCTGGCCTTTCACTTGAAGCTGCCAACACAAGGATTCAGACGAGGTACACAAAACATGAGCAGACTTTACTGCAGAAAAATGTGCAACAACCTCAAGAGTGAGAACAGACGGGGCTGAAGGAATGGTCTCCCAATATACCTTTCAGGGGGGCTTTGTAGGGGAGTGTGGTACAGCAGTGGTGTTGGGACATCCTGACTTACCGGGAAGCCAGGATATACTTAGACCTGCAATAGGGCAGCTCTGGAGGCTGGAGGAAAGGTGTCCTGACTATGGAGAAGCCAGGCTACCTGAAGCTGGGGTGTGGTGGGGGATGGTCTCCTGCAGGATATAGGGATCACGCGCCTCTCCTGGAGAGCCGCTACAGCTGAGTTCTGCTCTGCTTTCTTTCTTTTTTTTTTTTTTTTTTTTGGTTTGGTTTTTTTTTTTTTTTTGAGACAGGGTTTCTCTGTGGTTTTGGAGCCTGTCCTGGAACTAGCTCTTGTAGACCAGGCTGGTCTCGAACTCACAGAGATCCGCCTGTCTCTGCCTCCCGAGTGCTGGGATTTCTGCTCTGCTTTCTTATCCAAGCGTCCTAGCAGAGCTGTCTGCTTCTTCTCTGACCCAAGATGTTTCTTGTGCTGAGACTCTGCTAGGGGAAGCCTCCTGCAGAAATGTAGCAATCTCCTCCGTCTCTAACGAAAAGTTGTTACTTTTCCTCAGCTAGCCTTGCTCAGCCAGCTTAAGGAGCATCCGAGCAAGGCTCTTCTGTTCTGCTCCGCCTTGCTGAGGCCCCTCGGGAGCATCTCAGCAAGGTTTTTCAGCTCAGTCCCCTAAGGGACGTCCCAGCCAGGTTCTGTTGCTCTGTGCCAGTGAATGAAGGTCGTCACTCTTTTGAGAAAGAGGTTTATTTGGGAAGGAGGAGTCCAGGAGAGCTGCTGCCTCTGCCACTTAAGGATAGCTCTTAACTGAACGAGTGGAGAGGCAGAGTCTTCCCAGGGAGAAGGGGGATTGGTTAATCTTTCCCTGCTCAGGGATTGGTCAGTTTAACTGGTCAGGGGCAGAGATGGCTCAGAGTTCATGACCAAACTGTGTTTCTTTCACTGGTCCTTTTTAGCTTTTTGACTCTAACCTTAGGACCTGGGCATATTTCTTTCACTGGCTCTGATTCTAGGGACAAAGTGTGTTTCTTTGACACTAGTTTCAGAGCCAGGGTACATGTCTTTAGTCTTTCTAAAGGTGTGTTTCTTTCTCTGACTCTGGGTTCAGAGTCAGGGTGCTCAGTGATTGGTTGGTTTCCTGCCCCAGTTGTCCCTTTTGCCCTACAGGCTTTCTGCTATTTCTAGAGTCTAATGTGAAGAGCTTTCCTGCAGGTCTGTCCGGATCTAATGGTTGGTGTATTCCAGGACAGGGCAGAGAAACAGTCTTCCCCAGGAAACAACACTCTAACTGGGTGTCCAAAACCAAATAGTCAACCCTGAAAAATGAACACATGAGTAACTGCGAGAGTCAAAGTTACATTTTAAATTTTAATTACTGTACCTTAGAGATCCATGAAACAAAATGACTCTGATCTCCAAGTCCCTTGCCCAGGGACGGACAGTTCCTGAAATGCTGGAGGTTGTTGTTTATGGGAGACAACAAGCCGTGTGTTTTCATTTCCCTAAACAAGTTTGTTTGACCCATCTGCACCTGGTGTGCTTGATCACACGTGGACAAGAGGTTCATGGGCGGGAAATGCACCAGGATGTATGCAAACTGGTGTGGGATTCCCCTCTGTATGCTGTGAATGTGTTTTATTACCATCAGTTAATAAAGAAGTTGCTTCGGCCTATGGAGGGCAGAATATAGCCAGGTGGGAAATCTGAATAAAGATATATAGAAAGAGTCAAGGAAATGCCATGTAGCTGCCAAAGGAGACAGATACCCAAACCTTACAAGTGGGCCACAGCCTCATGGTGATATATAGATTAATAGAAATGCATTAATTTAAGATATAAGAGCTAGCTAGCAATACACCTCTTAAGTGATTGGCCAAGCAGTATTGTAGTTAATATAGTTTCTGTGTGATTATTTGGATCTGGGTGACTGGGGATGAAAGAGCAGCCTCTGCTTACACTTGCCCCTGATTGGATGTAGGCTAGAGGTATATCAGAATGTGTGCTTGCCCCTGATTGGACCTGATGGGAAATATTTAAGCTGCTGCAAAACTTGATTCAGGGCTATTTTTCTGGGGTATCAGAGATGGACCTGGCCAGAGCCCATCCTCCTGGCCAGTATTTAATTGCTTCAAACTTGGCTTTACACTGTGATGGTGGGATTAACATAACATTATTCAGACTGAGCAGAATATATTTAGGAATATATATGTATATACATATATACATGCAATGACAGTTAATGAAAAAGGAGGCCATGAATTTTTAAAGAGAGAAAGGAGAAGTATATGGGAGGATTTGGAAGGATGAAAGAGAAGAAGGATATGATGTAATTATCATAAATAAAAGAAATAATAAAATAAGATGCCTCCTCTGCCAACCAGGGCCTTGTCCGTTCTCTCAGCATGGGATCAATGTGGCATTCAGCTATGGCAACAGTCTGAAGAAGCTAAAGTATCACCTGTCTGTACATCTACAACAAAAGCTTACTGATGCCTGCAGGCAGGAGGGAGATTCAGAGCAGAGGTCATTTGCTTTTAATGCTTTTTGATTTGTTGTAATTTCCTAACATTTTCAGTAAGTGCTGCCACCTTCAACAAATCTAATTCTGATAGAACGGCCATCACCAGCACCGCCACACTTGGGTTTCAATGTCCTAGTTTGCCTAGAGCACAAAGAGAGACCCCATGACGCCCCAGCTTGCCTTGAACTCCATTCCCACAAGCATAGTGGCTACCATCAGCAAAGCTGGTGCTTCTGTGGGGAAGAGACACAAAGCAATGGGAGCTCTTAGCAGCAGGAATCTGTAGTTGGTCAGGAACCTGTCTAAAGGAGCCAGGTGGGCCAATGGTTTGGGCCATATCCTTCTATTTAGCACCTGCTAACACGAGAACCTTCTAAAAGCACCCCATACAACTCAGAAAAGCAAAACACACAAGACCTACTCATTTACAGAAACTCAGACAGAAGGAGTCAAGGATCAGGAGAAAGGGGAGCTAAGCAGTCTGCTCATCTGCCTTCTATCTTTCCACTACATGTTGGTTTTTTCTGGGCTCAAGTAAAGGCCTTTTGTGAGGGTTTGAATCAGTAAATCTCACCATCTCCACTCTTCAAAGGACACTAAGTCTGTGAAACCCCTGTGATAGGCCTGTGGGAGACTTCGTCGGAGAAGAGCTGGGCACTGTGTGCGCCCTGCTTTGTGACCCTGCTCTCTGGGACCTCCTCAGCCACCAGGGCAGTCCCTGCGTGCAATGGACAACCACTCCTGCCCTGCTCCAGGCTTCACTTCAAGCAACACAAATACTATTAAATAATTACACGGCATTCCGAGGGTGCAGAAGCCTGAGCCACAGGGCCAGCCATTTGTCGTTACGAACAGGAGGATGATTAAGACTCATGAATTAAGATTTTTCATGATTCAAGATGTTTTCTGCCTTAAAATAATTAATAATCTTGATCTTATTCCATCCTTGAATAAATGTACTTATTTCAAGAACAGTAAATCTCCCCAAAATCCAATAGTAATCACAATAAAATGATTTCTAAAAGAAACCTTCTGCTTTCTTTCTGATTAAAAAGCAATCTTACTTTTTAGTGAAAGGAAAAGAATCTACAGTGAGGGCTTTGCTTTTACCAGAACTGCCACCAACCCCCAAGCTATCCCACAGAGCAGAGGCCTGCAGACGTTGGACCCGTGGTGGACAAGCAGGCACAAGGCAGGGAGTGAATTCCAGGTGTGAAGGAAGCCATGCTTAGAAAAGAGAAGAAACAGGGAAGTTATGCTTTCCAGAATAATTCAGAAACACTCACAGACCTAAGATGCTGCCCAGCAGCAGCTCTGCAACCAATTCCATCTGAGGAGGCTGTCCAAGGGAGGAAGAGGGTGTGGTCTCACTGAAGGGATAATTATTCCTCCCATCTCTTTAGTGTGGCTTAACACGAATCCTTCTACCTGAGGGTTGAACTTTGGCCAGATGATTGGCCCACCCAAGTGGGGTAGCTCAAAATGTTAAATGTCTACTCAGGCTAAAGAAATAATTTCCCCCAAAGGGCGTCCACAGAACCCCCCAGTTAAGGCTGCTGTAATGAAACCTCAGCAAGTTTCTTCCACACTCAGGAGATTTAAGAACGTTTTACAGCGTTCATGTTAGTTGATCTTTCTGTCCCTTTGACAAAGAAACTATCGAAAAGGAGGATGGATGTGCTTACTGTGGCTCAGGATCTCAGACTTCTCTGTTGAAGAGCAGCTGGATCTAGTGGTCTATGCCTGAGGAGAGGCAGATGGCATTGTGTGGCCAAATCTACTCACCTCACAGTGCTTAGGAGAAGTATGGGAGGAGAAGAGGAGGAGGAGAGGAACTCAGATGAGACATGGCCTCTGCCTCCAAGTACACACCTCCAATGACCTACTTCCTCCAACAAAGCCCCGCCTCTGAAAGTTTCTAACGTTTCACAATAATGCCATCAAGTTATAAATTCATCAACAGATAAGTCCATGAAGCTAGTCAGAGACCTCCTGCTGAAACCGTCTCTTAGTGACTGACTAGATCTACCAGCCGGGAACCATGCCTGTAACATGTGGAGAGATGTTCCGTAGTCAGATCATAGCAAGGTAAGCATGAAAATAATTTAAAACACAAACTGAAGTTGCATGATAAAGTTGATTATAATTTAAACTATGACTCAAAAAATCTGAAAGATACTCTGTAGCGCACCACACCCGTCTGCACTCTATGTGCTACCATACAGTTCGTGAACCAGGCAAGAGGCAGAAGATTGAAACACACAAAGACACACAGACAGAGGCATGTGCCATCCTTGAAACAAGAATGCCCCAAGAATGCCCCCTTTATTGTGTTCAGGGGCAGCTTATATAGGGCTCTGACCACTCCCAGCTCTTAGGATCTTTCAGCTGCAGACCCATCAGCCTGCCATCAGGGTCTCGTGCTCAGAGCAGCTGCAGGCAGTCTCAGAGCAAAGGAAAACAAGTTGTTTACAAGAAATTCAGGGTCTGGGGGTTCACTGCTCCCAACACTTCTCCTAAAGGCTTTCAAGATTTACTCTAAAGCTAGAGCTCTTTTGCCTTCTTCAGCCATCTAGACATGCAGTGAAATCTAAAATATCACCCAGTGCATATAATACACTCTGAATTTCCCCCATTACCTACTCTAATCCCACAAAAATCTCTTCTAAGAAAAGAAAGGAAAAGAAGGAAGGGGAAGGGAGAAGGGAGGGTGGAGACTGGAGAGAGAAGGGGGAAGAAACGGAAGACGAGAGGAGACCCTTGGACATTTTTCTGAACAGTATCCTGCTGCAGAATATTCCTTTACCTTGTGTGAATATATGTCACTGTGATTGGTTTAAGAAACAAGCTGACTGGGCAATAACTGAACAGAAAGAGATTGGCAAGAGAGCCAGACTAGGCAAACACTGGGAAGAAGAATGCTGGCAGAGTCAGATGCAGAGGGAGCAGGATGAACCCGACATGGTAACAAAGGTACCGCCACGTGGCAGAGCATAAATAAGGAATATCGGTTAATTTAAAATGTAAGAGTTAGCTAGTAACAAGACTTGCGTTAGCTAGTAACAAGACTTGCGTTAGCTAGTAACAAGACTTGCGTTAGCTAGTAACAAGACTTGCCATCAGACAGGCATTTGTAAGGCATATTAAGTCTCTCTGTCAGTTACTTGGGAACTGGCAGACAGTACACAAAAGTCTGCCTACAGTATCTCCCAGTTAATTGATAAGGCACTGTCAGTTAAGGAAGCCAGTCTTTCTACAGTTTAACACTGTTTCTAGTCAAGGAAGATGAGTCAGGACAATAAGAACAATTCAAAAACAATCAGCTTGTGATTCTAGAGCAGAGAACCAAACCCATTGTTGAATCTCAGAAATACTGTGTTCCATTAACCAGCAAGAGCTAGCTGAAATACTCCAACAGAAAAAAGAGCCAACAGAAAGAGGCTTGGCATTTCAAATTATAAAGAAAGTCTATGTGTTTAACTTTTTATTAATATTTATTTTTATTTCATTTACATTGGTGCTTTTTCTGCATGCATGTCTTTGTGAAGATGCCAGATCCCCTGGAACTGGAGTTACAGACAGTTGTGAGCTGTCATGTGGGTGCTGGGAATTGAACCCAGGTCCTCTGGAAGAATAGTTAGTGCTCCTAACCACTTAACCATCTCTCCAGCCCCATAACTTTATTCTTCATGTATCTAGAGTTTGTTATTACATATTGTCATGCCATAAATATGTGTAGCCCTGAAAATCCATGTACTGGAACATGGAACCTGATCTAGCATGATAACACTAAGACGGGGCGCTTGGGGGAAGTGACGCATCACAGAGACGCTGGATTCGCCTGCCTCTGCACACAGTGGCATGTCATTCTGCTAACCAGCTGAGTTATGTCACGTGCCATCATCATCTTGACCCTTTTGACTTTGGAGGTTTGGGCTCTAAAGTGGACCTGGCATCTCTGATTTAACCCTGACAGAGTCCCACATCCTCACTGATGGGACTTAGCCCTGCTCTCATGACGGGTCTACTCAGAGCTTCTACTTGGCAGGATCGGCTCTCCATCATCTCTACAACGGGGTCTAAAATCGCTGCTCCCTGAGGGGCTCCACAGATACCGGCCTCTCCTAGTCTTTTAGATCTTCATCAGTAGACGCGCCACTAAAGATAAAGACCTGGAGGAAACTCTCAGAGTGTGGCGTCTCTTGAACTGCCTCCCCCGGAGTACCGAACCCACCCACAGCCCTTGCAGCCTCTGCCTTCTCTGTCTCCCTCTCCCTCAGCATCAAGTCTGCTGCTCTGCACCCCGCTGAAGCTCCTCTTTCCTGAAGTTGGGGAACACTTAAACCAAAAAGGGAGTCTGTGCATGGCCCTTGCCCTGTGCACGCCCCTCTCTCAAGAGCCACAACTGGTGACATCTTCTGTAAAAGGCCTACAGAGAGCTGTAGCGTCTTCTGCTCAGTCTTTTAGCTGCTAGTGACAGAAAAATTAGCTTGTTACTCTGTCTTAATCAGGAATGAGAGTCCTGCATGTTTTAACACTTTAGTAATTTTCGTTATTGTAATAATTACACAAAACTTTAAGCCAATGTTGTCACAAAGGAATTTGAAATAAGCGCTGACCTCGGGATGCAGTGCCCAAGTTACTCCGCGGACCCTTGCTGTCTAGCTGCTGTCACACACGCTCCCTGAGCCCCCTCCCTGTGATAAACAAGCGGAGCACATGACTGAACCCCCCTCTCTGTGATAAACAAGCCGAGCACGTGACTGCTGATACCCTTCCAGCTCCTGTGTATTAGGATGCTTCCATCCCCATTAGCTAATTGAATTAATGGGATGGACTACTTCAAGAATCAAATCAGCGGTTCCTTGGGAAGGGCAAGTTATTTCTGAAGCTCTCAGTTCATAAAAATCTCATTGACCCCTCCTGCAATTTTTCCACAGGCCCCTCTGAGGACTGAGTTATATCTGGAGAGGTCCAGGACAAGGCAGGACAAAGGCTGGAGCAAGGCAGACAGGCTGCATGTGACAGATCAAGTGAGACCTCGTAACCCAATTGACGCATTTTCTAAGCTACTGTACACTGATGTCTGGTCATCTCGGAGTCTTTTTCTCATCTGCGAAGTGACCACAATGCTGCTGCCCTGCAAGACTGTTTAGGGGATCAGATAACACACACGTTTGCGGTGATTCAAAGCTCTCCCCATAGCCCACTGATACTTAAGGATTCTCATAAACCCACTTATGAGAAAGGGCAACTCATGCATTAAGATTTCAATGTCTTTCTCAACATGTTGTCTCTACCATGCCCCAACTACTAACATCCATTCTGCCTACACAGGAACAGGTAGTTAATGGTCAGTTGTGCCCCTTAAAGGAACACCTGCCTGTCCCCTTCCTTAGGAAGTAATCAGATTTCTGCTTTAGAACAAAAAGGAATCAACCAGGAAAAATGGTCACAATGCTACCTGAAGAAGAGGGCCAGAGAGTTGGCTCATCATGTAAAGGCGCTGGCCACACAAGTCCATTGCCCCGAGTTCAATCCCCAGAAACCACATTAAGGTAAATAACCAGCTCTACAAAATTTCCCTCTAACCTCCACATGTATGTCATGGCAGGTGTGTTTCCCCACATAATATCAGAGAGAGAGAGAGACGGGGGAGGGGGGAGAGAAACCCCCAAAGTGTTTACAGACCTCAAGAACAAGAGGCTCCAGTGGGGATTCCTGAGTCACTGTTGAGGGCCAGTCCAGAGGAGAACGTCTAAGAACTACTCGAGAGAACCCACCCAGAACCCCCCTATTCTGAGTAAGGCCAGAAAGAAGCAAACACCTTCCTTTGACAGGTCCTGCTGTGTAGACTAGCCCTTGGCCTGGGTTGAGATCACAGAGGGCAAGAACGGAGGACAATCTGTGTTCAGCAGTGCCCTCCAGTGGCAATCAGTGCAACTGCAGCTTTGCCTCACTGAAAACGAAAGTTTGGAATAATTCCAAAATTTGTTAAACTGCCGAGAGGCTGGTATGTATACGTAGGTTGCAAGTTTGTAGAAACTTTAAGTTTACAATGTTTCAGAATCTGCAGGTGCTCTTTAAAGGAAGGACTGACCCTGAGAAACTCTAAGGGCCCTCTGCTATTCTTCTGAGAGGACTCCTGTGTTCCAGGTCAGTGCAGACATGTTACACACGTGAAGGCCAGCAGCCGGGCTCAGCACATAGGTAACCAGCCCATTATCATGATGACTAAACACGAGCTGAATTCAATATGGACCAAGGTGTCCATGACCGGAGACTTGACGTCCACTAAAACCTAAACTGTGGGGGATGGAATGTTCTCTACAACTGTGAAGAATGACGCCAGCACATGCCACTTAAACTAACCGGGGGAGGTGGAAAATGAGCATACTGTGTCACATAGCTGTACCCCAATGTACAGCCATGCACCCATGAACACATTTCAACCAAGATCCCCCCAATACATGATGGTTTCAGAAAATTATGGCTAATAGAGATGCAGGGAGTTGCACAACATAGCTGCTGTGTTCTCTTTCTTTTTAATAATTTATTTATTTTTATTTCATGTACATTCATGCTTTGCCTGCGTGTCTATCTGTGTAAAGGTGTCAGATCCCCCTGAAACCTGAGTAACAGGCAGTTACAAGCTGCCATGTGGGAACTGAGAACTGAACCCTGGTCCTCTGGAAGAGCAGCCAGCGCTCTTATCCATGGAGCCATCTCTCCAGCTCGGCATGACATTTCCTAGTGTGCAGTGCGGTGGTTTGAATGAAAACGGCCTCTGTAGGCTCACAGTGAGTGTGTTGGAGGAGGTGCGACTCTGTTGGAGGAAGTGTGTCACTGGGGATGGGTTTTGAGGTTTCAGACGCTCAAGCCAGGCCCAGTGTCTCACTCATTTCCTGCTGCCTGCTGATATGGACATAGGCCTCTCAGCTCCTTCTCCAGCACCTGTCTGCCTGCATTCCGCGATGCTTCCTACCATGATGACAATGGACTAAGCCTCTGAACTGCACACCAGCCCCAATTAAGTGCTTTCCTTTATGCGAGTTGCCACAGTCACGTGTCTTTTCATAATGTAAAGCACCTTTGTGCTTCCTTCTAGGAGTCTCTGTGCACAGTGCTGCTGTTTGGCTTGTTCCAATTCAACCTTCAATCTAGATGTCATCCAAATGACGGGCACAGTGTTTGTGATCCTCCCTTCTACAGAGAAGAGACCAGTGGAGAAAAGGCCCCAACCCTACAAATCTCCAGACAAGACTGACTACTTATCAGTGAGCACCTTTAATCCCAGCACTTAGGATACTTAGGAGGCAGAGGCAGGCAGATCTCCATGAGTTCTAGGCCTTCCTGGTCTGCGTAGCAAGTTCCAGGCCAACCGGGGCTACATAGTGAGACCCTGTCTCAAAATAAATAAATAAGTAAAAAGGTCACCTAACCAGAGGGGAGAGCCAAACTTTGAATTGACTGGCTGCCTTTGTTTCCCCTTGCCTATAGTCTTCTGGGAGGACGGATCTTTTGGACGTGAATCCACTGTCCTCACAGATGGCTCCCTGGTTCTCTCAATAAAACACAGCTTGAAGATTCAATCCTAATTGTGTGTGGAGCAGTATGGGCTGTCACTCACATTGCTGGTGACAATGCCACTGCCTAGAAGTGTTCTACAGTGAGGTCACCTCAGGACACGCTGCAGGAGTGTCCCTGTCACTGAGCAACACACACCTGCATTTCCCAACAGCTTGGGAACAGACTGTAGCAGACACCTGACCAAATCTACAGACACCAGCAAGTTGGGAGACACAGTCAGTGTGCTGTGTGGGTTAACGCATCCTGTACCAAACAGAAAGACCACAGGCTGGAAGCAAGATAGAAAATAATTTCTGTCATTTCCCACCTATATATAGGCTATAAAATATCAACTACAGGAAATCAGGACAGAGAGAGCTGGGCCTGCAGCAGCCAGCAAGGAATGGGAAAGTTCCAGCTTGGCGTCAAGGTCTAGGCCGCGCTTGACACAGAACCGTAGGAACTGTGTCTAGGATGGGGGACGAGGTGACTGGTGTTCCAGAATGTTCACATTATGCTGTGAGGAATGACCTCGGAGAATGAATAAAGTGGGCAATGAGGAGGGCTGGAGAGTTGACTCAGTGTTTAAGAGTACTGGCTGCCCTTGCAGAGGACCTGGATTGAGCTCCCAGCATCCACGCTGCAACTGGCAAGCTCCTGCAGCTTTAGAATGGAATCTTGTGCCCTCTTCTGGCCTCTATGGGTACTGCATGCATGTGATAAAGAGCTGCACATGCAGGTAAAACACTCATACCCATTAAATAAAAATAAATCTCTTTAAAAGTTAGTGAATGAGGTACCATTCATTTTTTAGATTTTTTTGTTATATGTATGCATTATGCCACCGTGTGTGTGTGTGTGTGTGTGTGTGTGTGTGTGTGTGTGTGTGTGTGTGTGTGATGTATATGTAGACCAGAGGACAACAACCTTCATGGGTCAGTCCTCTTAATCCACATGGGAGTGTGTCAGGGATGGATGGAATTCATGTCAGCAAGCTTAGCAGCTACCTTGCCAGCCCAATAATTCCATTTCTAATGCTGTGTTAAATTGTGTACCGTGTCACTAAGTAGAGCTGGCTTGAGCACATTTAGGAAGAAAACCCGAGCTCAGCTTCTCCCTCTGACGCTTGACTCTGCAGTTAGGAAGGAAGACAAGAAGGAGCCATGAGGCACCTGTCACAGCCATTACTTTCCACTCAGGGTCCTATTTTGCTTCTTTGCCTAACATCCATAAATTGAACCTTGAGGGATTGTCCAAAAGTCCCCAAAAGGGCTTCCATTGTAGTGGAGCTGGGTTACCTTGCACCAAAAGAAGGAAAACACTGCCACCAAGTGGCCTTTCCAGGTCATCACAGGCTGGGTACCTTCCCTTCCTGGAGATAAAGCTAGAAAGAGCAGTTGGACCAACACAGCCCTTCCCTTTTTTTTCTCTAAACTTTAAATAAATAAATAAATAAATAAATAAATAAATAAATAAATAAATAAATAAATAAATAAATAAATAAATAAATAAATAAATAAATAAATAGATTTATATTCATAGAAATTTATTCACAGGACTTGGGGGATATCTCGACCAATTGAGTGCTCGCCTTATAGACACGAAGCCCTTATTCCATTCCTAAACCTTCATTTTGTTTTGTTTAAAAACCAGTCAGGGTGGTGTAAATCCCAAGGCTGAAGAAGGAGAGACAGGCGACTCCCTGGGCCTCAATACCCAGCCAGCCTGGCATGCTCGGCTCTAGGACAGTGAGAGATTCTGCGTGGGTGGCGGCTCCCGGGGAACAGCACCCACAGCTATCCTCTGGCCTCCACACACAAGTACACATCATAGTTACCTTCCCAAGCACGGTCAAAAGGAAGGGGAAAGGAGAAGGGGGAGGGGCAGGGGAGAGGAGATGGTGGAGAGAGGGAGAGGGAGGGAGGGAGAGAGAGGGAGAGGGAGGGGGAGAGAGAGAGAGAGAGAGAGAGAGAGAGAGAGAGAGAGAGAGAGAGAGGAAGGGAGAGAGAGGGAGAGGGAGGGAGGGAGGGGGAGAGAGAGAGAGAGAGAGAGAGAGAGAGAGAGAGAGGAAGGGAGAGAGAGGGAGAGGGAGGGAGGGAGGGAGGGGGAGAGAGAGAGAGAGAGAGAGAGAGAGAGAGAGAGAGAGAGAGAGAGAAGGAGACACTAAGCTCAGAAGAACCCAGGCAGTCCCTGCTAGTCTGCAGAGGTCTCTGTGCCGCTGGGTGCTACTCAGGCATGTATCAAGTCTTTGACTCCGTGCTTGTGATGTCCCCAGCATGCTTGCCTGTTCCTAGTCCCAAAGTCCCTGCTCCCAGATGTTCAGTGTCTCCTTAGCATTCGCTACAAACTCGACTCAGCAGCAGCCAAGGTCCAAAGCTAAGTTCTGAAGTAGCCCCAAGCGGAAAAGCACTGACCGCTAACCCATGGGGTGGGACATCACTGAAATGGCTTCAGCTGTACAAAGGACATGATTGCTCCTACCATGGAGATCACGCAGGGCCTTGCTGTGAGACTCCACTTCACAAGCAGTTCCTGATGGCATCTTAAGGGTGAACTCAGAGGCAGGATGATTCTGTACCTTGTTTGCGTAAACACCATCTCAGGGCATCACCACCAGGGCAGACTGATAAAGAGGAGTCGCCTTGTGATGCTTGAGTAGAGGGGAAACATGGGCATCTAAAACTCATATCGCGGAATCCAGGCCCAAGAACTCACAAAACACGCCAGACTGAATAGGTGCAGCAAGCTCCCATGGACCCCGCAAAGAGGAGGAGCCAACACAGTGACGGTCCTTGCTGATCTGTCATCGTTTATGCATCAAAGGTCCACAGGCAGAGAACACCCACCTGCCCCTGGGCCTTCAGCTCTGCTCAGGCCTCACTGGTGATGTGGCCGATTCACATCTCCATCCATTCATCTGCTCCAGTTCCTCATCTTGACCCTCCCTCCATGTGTCCATCTGCCTGTACCACTCCTGCTTGTTGTCTCTACAGCCTCCGTGGAGATCTTGTGCCCCGTTTCTGTAGTTCAACTATGACCTTGCTGAAGCACAATTAATAAAAGCTCAGAGACTGATATTGGGGATCAACCTGAAGACCAGAAAAACAAAGCAGCCAGCTACTGGCTCTTACCTCAACCTCAGTCCAAGAATGGCAATCCTGCCTCCAGGAATTTAAGAATGAGATTGAGACTGAGAGCTGTCTCCTCCTGTCTTAAATTCCTCTCTAGGGCTGGGATTAAAGGCATGCACCACTGGGATTAAAGGCATGCACTGCCCGGTTTCTATGGCAACTAGTGTGACTACTGAGATTAAGGGCATGTGTTACCACTGCTTGGCTGTAAGGCTGACCAATGTGGCTGTTTTACTCTCTGATCTTCAGGCAAGCCTTATTTATTAAAATACACATGAAATGACCCTACACCCTGCAGCCTGGCCTCGCAAGCAGAAGCTCTAGTGTCTAATTCCTGCAGATTTCCTCTGCATCCTAGCAACCTTCTGCTTGCCTCTTCGACCTCTTCAGTAACCCTTGGACTTTGATGTGTTCTCTATTGTGGTCAATCTGTAACTGGATAGACAATAGACACACAGACAGACATACAGATAGATATAGAAAGATAGAATGATAGATGATTAATAGATAATTGATAGATATAGATAGACATAGACAGACAGATAGATGGGTGGATTATTCATAGAAAGATTATTGATAGATGATAGATAGGTTATTTATAGGCAATAAATAGATGATAGATAGATAGATAGATAGATAGATAGATAGATAGATAGATAGATAGAATAGATGATAGATAGATAGATAGATAGATAGATAGATAGATAGATAGATAGATGATAGATTTACTATGACATATAATTTGTGGCCTGAGAGTTGATTACAATTAGGATTAAAAAAAAAATCTGTGTTTGCCTCAGCCAACTATCAAGGGGAACCAGGACAGCACGGCACACTTCAGCCAACAAAATGAATGGAGCTGTGAATTTGTCGTTAGTCAGTAAGCTCTGACATCATGGAAAGATACAAGCGTGTCTGTTTCTGACATAGAGTGTGCAAGTCACCTACCAAGTGAGAAATTCATGCAGACACACACTATGAAAACCTTCGGATGGGCAGGAGGTTCTGTGGAGGATCTTAGTCTTATAAATTAACACAAGTAGGGATTGTGCTGCGGATAATGACTCTGCTGCCATAGCTAAGTAAACACTCATGGGTGCAAGATCAACACTGCATTTGAAGCTTCTTTCGGACCTGTACTGACTGTGTGTCTTCTGCTGAGACTATTTTACTAATTCATATAAAGTGTGTATATTGCATTTGAAACATTGTATTCTTTCTGACCTGTATTGACTGTGTGTCTTCTGCTGAGACTATTTTACTAATTCATATAAAGTGTGTATATTGCATTTGAAACATTGTATTCTTTCTGACCTGTATTGACTGTGTGTCTTCTGCTGAGACTATTTTACTAATTCATATAAAGTGTGTATATTGCATTTGAAACATTGTATTCTTTCGGACCTGTATTGACTGTGTGTCTTCTGCTGAGATTATTTTATGTAGTAGGAAGCCGCTAGTTCGTTTCCTAGCCACCTAGACTCTGTAAATAATTACACAGCAATTATATTATTTAAATCACCACTTGTCCCATTAGCTCTAGCTTCTTACTTGCTAACTCTTACATCTTAACCCATCTCCATTAATCTGTGCATCACCACAAGGTTGTGGCCTACGAGCAAAGTTTCAACGCCTCTGTCTCTGGCAGCGGCTCCATGGCTTCTCTCCGACTCTGTCTTCTTCCTCCCAGCATTCAGTTTAGTTTCCCCACCTAGTTAAGTTCTGCCCTGTTATAGGTCCAAAGCAGTTGCTTTATTCATTAATGGTAATCACAGCATTCAGAGGGAATCCCACATCAATTTTAATAATTCATATAAGGTGTGTATATTACATGGCTACATCAGCAATCTGTCTAAGCACTTTACACTTCTATTAACCCAATAGTAACTTGAATTTTATCAGACCAATATTCAGGTTTCTGCTTCATGAAGAAAACAACTGGTTTTTCCTTCATTGATAGTAGACAGACCTAACCAGACACACTGCAGGTTTTAACTCTTGGTCAAATATGGACCAGTCTGAGCTCCTTCAAAGAATTATTCTTTTGATTTCAATGATATGAACATAGGTGTTTCAAGTGTTTGGCCTTAATGAGTCAATCAAACAACCATGTTTAGGAGAAATGGAAAATGGAAAGGCCAGGGTGTATGCCAGGAAGGACCTAGGGTCAGAAAATGTTGGGACTGGCATCCGAGTGGC
Organism: Chionomys nivalis; assembly: GCF_950005125.1. Taxonomy (NCBI): domain Eukaryota; kingdom Metazoa; phylum Chordata; class Mammalia; order Rodentia; family Cricetidae; genus Chionomys; species Chionomys nivalis. Next base: position 72,339,508 of record NC_080098.1, on the reverse strand, counting down.
AAGCGCTCACATGAGCCCTTTACTCATACACACATACAGATGCATTGTGTGTGCATATAAAATGGAGAAACTGAGTCCCAGGAAGATAGAATAGCTGGCCATTCATTTCTCCATTTGCTCTCTGAAATACTCAGCACTGTCCAAGTTTTGAAACTCTCGAACTTCCTCCAGATCTCACTGGGTTTCAGTTTCCATGCCAGCAAAATGATGAGGTGGACAGAGGTTATCTGTGATTTCCCAACACCCCCTCCCGTGTTCCCGACACTCCATACTAACTATGAATCAGAACCACCGCAGAACAGAAACTAAACACATCTCCCAGTGCAGCCCTCCCTACCCATCACATCTATAGGTCTTGTCCAGAGGACTCCAGATCTTAGGCAATTTCCTCCACAGCTGGCCTGACCCCAGACTACCTTTCTACTGCAAGCCTGTGTGCAGTGAGGGCCAAACTCCCTGCAACCGGTGGAAGCATCTTCCCCCAGCGGTCTGCAGCTGGGAATATGTGCAAATCCACGCCTCAGCCCTGGAGTTGGGCAGAAAGGACAGTCGTCCCAAAGATTACAGCTGCTTCCCTCAGAAGAGCCAGAGAAACTGCACCGAGGCCCTCTGTGCACAGCCCACAAGTGATCGCAAAGGTGCTGCTGGCCCTCCTCAGTCCTCAGTCAAGGCTGACTTTTCCGTCCCCAGAGAATGAGGAGAAGCTGAATCTCTCCCTAAGCAAGTCTAGCTGGGATGTGGGTGCCTGAAAAACCCTACTAGGCAAAGGAGCTCTAGAGAGTGGGTGTCCTACCAGCCCCCTACCCTGGTCTGGTTAGGTCACCACCCCTGGTACAGGAGGCGGCCTGTTACTTCTACAAAACGTTCTATTGCTTAAGGCTGAGGGAGCTTCGTGGAAGAGGGGGAGGAAAGATTGCGAGAGAGAGAGACAGAGGATCAGGGAGTTTGTTGTGGGTTGTGTCTCCCAGTAACATCAGCCGCTATCTGTAAGCTCACTGACATGTCCAAGTGAGACTCAAACAAGGGTGATGCCAGTGAGCATGCCCAGCTGGATGGGCGAAGGACACGGGCCACATGAGGGACATTATATACACTCAATGGGTTATATTTAGAAATATGTATGTATCTACAAAGACATACACGCATGTAATTACAATTGAAAAAAAAAGAGGCCATGAATTTGAAGGAGAGTGGGGAGGGATATTCCAGAGAGTTCGGAGGGAGGGAAAGGAAGGGAGAAACATTGTAATTGAATTGATCTCAAAAAAAATTAAATATCAAAAAGAACTCATGTCAGGCTTTGTCATGAGAGGGAGGGTGGAGGGAAGAAAGGGGAGGTGTGTGCATGCCTGTGTGTGTGTGTGTGTGTGTGTGTGTGTGTGTGTGTAAGAGAGAGAGAGAGAGAGAGAGAGAGATCTCAGCAGACATCTAAGATGTAGAGACCACACAATGAGGCCTCACAGTAGGAAGAGATCATCCTTGACTCTGAGCCCTGGTCCCAGATCTTTGCGATTTCTGCTCAGCACAAAAGTCACTTCCACTCCGAAACTGTATGTCCCAGGCTGCAATCATCCTTTTTAAACGTGTCCATCTGAAAGAACACTTTCCCAAAATGTACAGAGAGGCCAGCAAGACTGGAGCTGCGCTCTCAGGGGCCCTCCTCCCCGACTCCTGGGAGCATCCTGTGTCTCCTCCCCTCCAGCCCCTCCAAAGCATGCTTGCACTGCTCGGGTGAGGATGCTCCCTGTCTGGAAAAGTCATTACTGTTGGAGAGCCCTGAGCCAGAGCTCTCTGCCTCAGTGTCCACTTGACTGCCATCATAAACCACACTCCCCTGAAAGAGAAGTTGCAGTCCAGCCGGTGCAGTGTCCCTCAGCGTCCCCAGCAGGTAGAAACACTTCATGGTCCCGGGTTCGCAGAATACCTCCCACACACACACCCTGCTCAAACCTCACCTGCTACAAAATGCAGGCGATTTTCACTTCTGCAGGGTTAGAATTTAACCTGAATCAATAAAACTGACTCACAGGTGACCTGATAGAAAAGCAAGTCCCAGTACTGCCATAGTTCTGAGGGACAATAGAAAGGGAAGGCTGGGGATGTGGGAAGGAAACCGAGAACAGATGTAACAGAAAAGCCAGAACCCCAGCATACAATCGACAGCTTATGGTCCTTCTCCCTTCGCAACTGTAAACCTGCAATTTCCTAGGAACCCCACGCCCCCAGAAAGTCCATTTTAGGGAAAGGACCCATTGACTCCTTGAGCAACCTTCGTGATTTCTGGTTTTACAACCTGTGAGATTGTAGTCCATCCAAAGTGTCTGCAGGGCCAACCTGTAATACAATTTATCAAGAAGGAAATGAGGAGAGGAGGGGTGGGGTCTCCAGAAACCCCTAGAGCAATGACGTTGCGAAAGGCTTCCAAAACCCTGTCTACAGTCACCAATGGGATACAGGGAAAGACTGCCATACTCACAGGCACGTCTGCCTTTCCTCTGATCTCTTCCTCCTTCCCCATTCCTTAAGCCTAGGCTAAAATACCTTCAACAAAATCTCCAGCTCTGCTTCTTAAACTGGCTCCTGGAATTCTCTCAAGGGTTGAATCCATGCACTCTGGTTGGGCCTGAGTTAATGTCCCTAAAAGCAAGAGGAAGTCCTCAGCTGAGGAAGGCAGCAGCATACAGCTGTCTTGGTACCCCCACCACTGGCAGGTGCCCTACATTGTGGCAAGCTAAAGTCTGTGTCCAACTTGACAATCCACATGTCCCAAAAGACAAACTGAACCCCTCTCCTCCAGTGTTGCCATGTCCCTGCCTGGTCCCTTGTTACAGAAGTAAAGAGAAGCCTGGCACCTAGTCCGTGGCTACCTACCTGTGGAATTGTGTTGCTAGCCCTTCAGGCTGAGCCTCATAGAAAGCAGCTAAGCCTGCACCAGAGGCCAGCAGTTCACATTCGAAACATATGTTGAAAATGACATATTCCTAGGGGAAGGGGATGCCTGGGAGAATAGTACGGGCATCTCTGGTATTCCTGTCCCCACTAAGGAACGCTGTGAGACCCCTTGCTCCACCCCCCCCCCACACCCATGGAATGTCAGCACTGAGCTACACTGCAGTATCTAATTGTACACCGCAACCTTGCGCAGGCCACAAGCCATTGCAGTCATCAATCCACCCGCACACCTCCTTTCAAGACTCCATTTATTCCAACAGACTAATGGACCCAAGAAGGAATTCTAAGCTTACATACCCTGCCTCATTTGACCTTGAGGAAGCTTCTCCCTCACAAAGTCATCATGGGCTGCTGCAGAAGGGGAAGGTGTTGAGGAATGGGGTTCACTCCTCCTAGACGTGTTTGGGAAAAGCACATCTTTGATCCTGGCACTTGGGAGGCAGAGGCACAAAGATCTATGAGTTTAAGGCCAGCCTAATCTCGACAGTGAGTTTTAGGACGGCCAAGGCTACAAAGGGAGACCCTGTCTGTCAAAGAAAATAGCATCCTGTCTGTGTTGCTGGAGCCCTGGATTCCCACGATGGCTAAGAACGGGATAGCCCTGACAGAGTCCCCCGTCTCTGTAGAACCGAGGGACAGACTGGCACTGAAGACTGGCACTCCACGGACTTGTGTGCTGGGGAGCAGAGAGAAAGGCTGGACATGAGTCCAGGGTGGCATCTGAGGGGGAATGGGAAGATGTGGGCCGGGGTCTCCCCTCCTCACTTCTCTACATCCCGTGTCCACAGCTGAGCTGTCCCTTAACATCCAGAGCTCAGTAAAGAGAAGTTGGGCAATAAATAAATAAATATTTCAAAAACAAGATAAAAACCAAAATTTTGCAGATAAATTGTGACTCAACCAGTGATTTAGCTAGGAAATCCCGAGGGTCTTGCTAAGTTAGTCATCAGGGCCACTGAAGGGCATGAGGACTCGGGAAAATAGCTGCGCTGTTCAGCTTCAAGCTACACGGAGGGACAGAAGAAAAGCAAATCAGTCAGCCCGATGCGGTAAGGCCAAGCCTGAGCACTGTCTTCCAGCTTCCCCCATCCCTGCACCCAGATGTCTGCCAAAGGCTTCATAGCTGAGTGTGTCCTCTATGCAATTCCAACCTATTTTATTTTATTATTTTATTTTTTGAGATAGGGCTTCAGCAATGTAACTCTGGCTTGCCCATAACTTTCTCTGTATACCAAGCAGGCTTCCAAGTTATGGAGATCTACCTGTCTCTGCTCTGAGTGCTAGGATTAAAGGCATACACCAACACAATTCAATTTCAAACAGATCATTTTAAGATAGAACTCTTTCTATGTACCTGCTACACCTGCTGGCCACCTACCTACACTCCCAAGTCAATGAAGAAGTTGAAGTTGGATCTTCCCACGATACAATGTCCTTTCTAAGTACAACCAAAGAAATCATATGAATAAAACAGTTCCAGCAGCTATGTAGAGTCCAGTGACCTGAAGCCTTGTTCATGTCCTAGGAAGAGACACCGCCTCAGTCATCAAAAGCCCTTCATGCCAAAGCTGAAAGGCTTCTTCTCCCTTAGGAGATATAAGTTAGGTTCCTTTGCTATGTTATAAAACAATGGTTTAAAGTAACTTGAGAAGGAAAGGGCTTATTTGGCTTGCAAGTTAAAGTCTACCACCAGGGAAGCCTGGGCAGGAACTCAAGGCAAGAACTGAAGCAGAGAGCGCACTAGAGCACTGCCTACTGGCCTGCTCCCCATGGCCTCATGGCTTGCCCAGCCTGTTTTCTTATAGACCCAGGAACACCTGCCCAGAGGTGGCACTGCCCACAGTGGGCTGGACCTTACCCCAGATATGCCTACAGGTCAATCTGCCGGAGACAGCTGCCCAGCTGAAGGTCCCTCTTCTCTGGTGGCTCTAGTTGGTGTCAGGCTGAGAAAAACTGACCTAGTTTGTGCAGGATGTATCATCGCAGGACGGCTTTGAACTCCCAGATCCAGGAATGGGGGCCTGGCTTGCTTTGCTCACACAGCATTCAGACACACAAGCTCCATACAACTCCCTCAAGTGATTTGCGGCTCACAGAGCTTAGCCTGCCATAAACCAACACACCAATGTCTGATTTTGTTCTTAACCTAGATCGAACTAAGCAGCTTTTTCTTGTTGTTTATTTTTTTTATTTAATTTTTTTTTTTGAGACCGGATGTCCGCATGCTGCCCAAACCAGTTTTGAACTTGTAAACCTCCTGCCTCGGCCTCCCCCAAAGTATCACAGGTAACTAGGTTTATAGGTATGCACCAGCTAAGCCAACTGTTTTAAACTCAGCAATAATTAACTATAAACCATGTAGAATGGCAGTCTGGAAACACTTTGTGGGTTTGGCTAAGTTGCAGACCTTTAGCCTTGGTGGAAAGCATCTCACAAGATTAGTCCTAACAACGGATTAGCGCTCAGTGGGGACTGAGAATGTTGGTGACAAGATAAACCTGAACTGTGAATAGCAGGCTCTGCACCCACAAGCTCAGCATCTCACTTCCTCATTCCAGCCGCGCACACTGGGACTAGTCCCAGGACCCTCGGGAATACCAAAGCCTGCGTGGGCTCACATACCCAATATGCGATGGCATTGGGAGTTGCACATAACCTACTCGTCCTCTTGCGTTTTAGGTCATCTCTAGATTACTTCTGATACCTAACACGATGCACATGTTGTTTAAATAGCCGTTGGGCTGATGAGACAGCCCGCCAAAAATGTGGCCTCCTGGGTCTGATTCCTGGAGCTTTTGTCAGGAGAGGACTGATTTCCAAAAGTTGTCCTTGACGGCACACACACATACAGTGATAATAAATAAATAATAAATAACAAAGACACACACACACACAGAGAGAGAGAAAGAGAGAGAGAGAGAGAGAGAGAGAGAGAGAGAGAGAGAGAGAGAGAAAGAGAGAGTAGTTGTTAATCCCTGCTGCTTAGGAGTGATGGTAACAGCAGCGTTCACACATGCTCAGTTCAGACACAATCCTTCTAAGCATGGTAGGTACACCTCAGAAATGACTGCATTTAACCTGTGGTTAGTTGAACCCATGGACATGCAGGGCTGACTACTGACTCTACAAAGTCCAGAATTTCTTCCAACTGATTGGTCTTTTTAAATTATGTATTTATTTATTTGCATACATGTGTGTGAATTATTTATTCATTCATAAGCATGTGTGTGCTCACTTTAGTGTGTGTGAGAGTACACTATCTACAAGCTACGTGTTGAGGTCGGAGAACGGCCTCACGCATCCTTGCTTCATACCTTGTTTGAGGAGGGTCTGGTCTCTCTTGGTTTTTGTCAGCGTGCTATGTACTCTAGGTCAGCTGACCAGGGTGTTTACAGGACATTCTCCTGTCCCCGATCTCACCATCAGATGCTGGGATTACAGCCACAACACAGCCCTGTCTCTTATATAAGCTCTGGGGATCTGAGCTCAGGTTAGCATGCTTGCATGGCAAGGCTTTCTGTACTGAGCCAGTTCCCTGATCCATTGTTGTTACTAGCTTTCTGCGCTGGCCAGTTTTATGCCAAATTGACACAGCTATAGTCATCTGAAGGGAGGGAACCTCAACTGGGAAAAACACTTCCATAAGATAGGGTTGCGGGCAGCCTGCAATGTGTTTTCTTAGTGAGTGATTGATGGGAGAGGACCCAGCATATTAGTCCTGGGTTCTATAAGAAAGGCGGCTGAAGAGCAAGTCAGTAAGCTGTCCTGTGTCCCTGTCCAATAGTAAGTGCACTGTCCTATACCCCAGTCCAACAGTACACTGTCCTGTGTCCCCAGTCCAACAGTACATTGTCCTGTGTCCTAGTCCAACAGTACACTGTCCTATACCCCAGTCCAACAGTACACTGTCCTGTGTCCCCAGTCCAACAGTACACTGTCCTGTGTCCCCAGTCCAACAGTACACTGTCCTGTGTCCCCAATCCAACAGTACACTGTCCTATACCCCAGTCCAACAGTACACTGTCCTATACCCCAGTCCAACAGTACACTGTCCTGTGTCCTAGTCCAACAGTACACTGTCCTGTACCCCAGTCCAACAGTACACTGTCCTGTGTCCCCAGTCCAACAGTACACTGTCCTGTGTCCCCAGTCCAACAGTACACTGTCCTGTGTCCCCAGTCCAACAGTACACTGTCCTGTGTCCTAGTCCAACAGTACACTGTCCTGTACCCCAGTCCAACAGTACACTGTCCTGTGTCCCCAGTCCAACAGTACACTGTCCTGTGTCCCCAGTCCAACAGTACACTGTCCTGTGTCCCCAGTCCAACAGTACACTGTCCTGTGTCCTAGTCCAGCAGTACACTGTCCTGTGTCCCAGTCCAACAGTACACTGTCCTATACCCCAGTCCAACAGTACACTGTCCTATACCCCAGTCCAACAGTACACTGTCCTATACCCCAGTCCAACAGTACACTGTCCTATACCCCAGTCCAACAGTACACTGTCCTATACCCCAGTCCAGCAGTACACTGTCCTGTGTCCCAGTCCAACAGTACACTGTCCTGTGTCCCCAGTCCAACAGTACACTGTCCTGTACCCCAGTCCAACAGTACACTGTCCTGTGTCCTAGTCCAGCAGTACACTGTCCTGTGTCCCAGTCCAACAGTACACTGTCCTATACCCCAGTCCAACAGTACACTGTCCTGTGTCCTAGTCCAACAGTACACTGTCCTGTGTCCCCAGTCCAACAGTACACTGTCCTGTACCCCAATCCAACAGTACACTGTCCTATACCCCAGTCCAACAGTACACTGTCCTATACCCCAGTCCAACAGTACACTGTCCTATACCCCAGTCCAACAGTACACTGTCCTGTGTCCTAGTCCAACAGTACACTGTCCTGTGTCCCCAGTCCAACAGTACACTGTCCTGTACCCCAATCCAACAGTACACTGTCCTATACCCCAGTCCAACAGTACACTGTCCTGTGTCCTAGTCCAACAGTACACTGTCCTATACCCCAGTCCAACAGTACACTGTCCTGTGTCCCCAGTCCAACAGTACACTGTCCTGTGTCCCCAGTCCAACAGTACACTGTCCTGTGTCCTAGTCCAACAGTACACTGTCCTGTACCCCAGTCCAACAGTACACTGTCCTGTGTCCCCAGTCCAACAGTACACTGTCCTGTGTCCCCAGTCCAACAGTACACTGTCCTGTGTCCCCAGTCCAACAGTACACTGTCCTGTGTCCCCAGTCCAACAGTACACTGTCCTGTGTCCTAGTCCAGCAGTACACTGTCCTGTGTCCCAGTCCAACAGTACACTGTCCTATACCCCAGTCCAACAGTACACTGTCCTATACCCCAGTCCAACAGTACACTGTCCTATACCCCAGTCCAACAGTACACTGTCCTATACCCCAGTCCAACAGTACACTGTCCTATACCCCAGTCCAACAGTACACTGTCCTATACCCCAGTCCAGCAGTACACTGTCCTGTGTCCCAGTCCAACAGTACACTGTCCTGTGTCCCCAGTCCAACAGTACACTGTCCTGTACCCCAGTCCAACAGTACACTGTCCTGTGTCCTAGTCCAGCAGTACACTGTCCTGTGTCCCAGTCCAACAGTACACTGTCCTATACCCCAGTCCAACAGTACACTGTCCTGTGTCCTAGTCCAACAGTACACTGTCCTGTGTCCCCAGTCCAACAGTACACTGTCCTGTACCCCAATCCAACAGTACACTGTCCTATACCCCAGTCCAACAGTACACTGTCCTATACCCCAGTCCAACAGTACACTGTCCTATACCCCAGTCCAACAGTACACTGTCCTGTGTCCTAGTCCAACAGTACACTGTCCTGTGTCCCCAGTCCAACAGTACACTGTCCTGTGTCCTAGTCCAGCAGTACACTGTCCTGTGTCCCCAGTCCAACAGTACACTGTCCTATACCCCAGTCCAACAGTACACTGTCCTGTGTCCTAGTCCAACAGTACACTGTCCTGTGTCCCCAGTCCAACAGTACACTGTCCTGTGTCCTAGTCCAACAGTACACTGTCCTGTGTCCCCAGTCCAACAGTACACTGTCCTGTACCCCAATCCAACAGTACACTGTCCTATACCCCAGTCCAACAGTACACTGTCCTGTGTCCCAGTCCAACAGTACACTGTCCTATACCCCAGTCCAACAGTACACTGTCCTATACCCCAGTCCAACAGTACACTGTCCTGTGTCCTAGTCCAACAGTACACTGTCCTATACCCCAGTCCAACAGTACACTGTCCTGTGTCCTAGTCCAACAGTACACTGTCCTGTGTCCTAGTCCAACAGTACACTGTCCTATACCCCAATCCAACAGTACACTGTCCTATACCCCAGTCCAACAGTACACTGTCCTGTGTCCTAGTCCAACAGTACACTGTCCTGTGTCCTAGTCCAACAGTACACTGTCCTGTGTTCCTGTCCAACAGTACACTGTCCTGTGTCCTAGTCCAGCAGTACACTGTCCTGTGTCCCAGTCCAACAGTACACTGTCCTGTGTCCCAGTCCAACAGTACACTGTCCTGTGTTCCTAGTCCAACAGTACACTGTCCTGTGTCCTAGTCCAACAGTACACTGTCCTGTGTCCCAGTCCAACAGTACACTGTCCTGTACCCCAGTCCAACAGTACACTGTCCTGTGTTCCTGTCCAACAGTACACTGTCCTGTGTCCCAGTCCAACAGTACACTGTCCTGTGTCCTAGTCCAGCAGTACACTGTCCTGTGTTCCTGTCCAACAGTACACTGTCCTGTGTCCCCAATCCAACCGTACACTGTTATGCTCTCATTCTCCCAAGAAAGGATGTTACCTTCTGAGAAACATTTTACAATATCTCTCTGAACAGTATTCCTTTGTCCCGTGTTCAAGGACCACATGTGTGAGTCACTTCACCTGAAAAGTTGATGGCTTTTTTCTTTTCTTTCCCCCATGCCTCACTAATTTCTGAATATTTTTTAATATTTCTTGAGATTTTACTTATTTTTATTTTATGTGTATGCATATGTATGTATATATGTATTATGTATGTATGCATGTATGCATGCCTCAATGTTTGTCTGTGCATCAGGTATGTACAGTGCCCAATGAGGCCAAAAAAGCCTATTGGATCCCCTAAAACTGAAGTTAGAGGCAGCTGTGAGCACCATGTGGGTGCAGGACCCGAAGCGCGGTCGTCTGGAAGAGCAGCCCATGCTCTTATCCACGGAGTCGCCTTCCCAGCCCCGTTATTCAGCTCTTACTCTTAATTAAGATTTTCTAGTCACTACAAATACCACAAGGACATGAAACCATACCCATTCTATAATTGGAGAAACTGAGGTCTGGAAAGCGACTGGCAGAGCGGGCTATGGCTTCAGATGTAGCTGTGCCCGTGTCCTGGGCTCACACAGCACACACTGTGGGCCCTCCATTAATTTCGCATCCACAGACCTCCACGTGCCAGCATCCTCCAGATTGAGGGCACAGTCTCCCTTCCACCATGGCCTCCTGGCATCCCTCCCAGAGTGGCCACTCTCCTGCCTCCATGTTCTCCACTCTAATTCTTCTCAGCCTTCCCAGGGTACAGGGGACTTGAGTAAAGTCTTCTTCACTGTCACACGTGCGAGGAACGTACAGGGATTCTGTCACTTAGTGCGTGATCTCTTAGTGCCTGCTAAGGCTGTGCTTGTCTCTGGTTAAAACAATCAGCATTTGTCTCTCAGGACCGAGCACTGTACTGGGTACCAGGAAAGAAATAAGGAGGCAATGAGGTGTGGCAAAACAACGTAGTCCCTGTTCTCAAGTTACCAGGAATTCAAACTCAGTTAATAATCCAGCATCTATACAATGAGTTTGCATTCAGCAGTGTTGGGCAACTCCCCAGGCTGCCAGGGTCTGTGCTGTACTGTGTCCCTTCTGTCATTCATGCCAGGGACACAGCATTGCCCAACTGCTGCTCCTTCAGACCAACCCGACCCACCCAAGAAAGGAAAAACTGGGAAGTCCATACCCCAAGGAGCAGATGTGGGACAATCGTGCGTACACACACACACACACTCATGATTTATCACATGCTATCAAAGGCCTACTTATTCAATGTTTTTCCCTTCTTGTGGTTTAAGAAATCTGGCTATCAATAAAATGTAAAAATATAAATGAAAGGAAAAATTATTTTCAATGGTCAAATATCAAAAGGAAAAAGACACACAGGGCTGCTGGAATTACCACACACTGCAGTGGAAAGCTGCTCATGACACTGAAGGTCTATAATCTAAACACAAGGTGGGCTAAGGAAGGGAATCCTGCATGTGCGGCCAGCCTGGCATATAAGAAAATGAAAAATAGGGATTGGGGAGACGGCTCAGAGGTTTAGAGCATCAGCTGTTCTAGCAAATGATGGAGGAAGGTCTATGTGTTACTTTCATTGGTTAGTAAAGAAACTGCCTTGGCCCTTTAATAGGACAGAAAATTAGGTAGGCAGAGTAGACAGAACAGAATGGTGGGAGAAAGAAGCCGAGTCAGGCAGTTGCCATGATTCTCCTCTCCAAGACAGATGCAGGTTAAGATCTTTCCTGGTAAGCTACCACCTCATGGTGCTACACAGATTATTAGAAATGGGTTAATCAAGATGTGAGAATTAGCCAATAAGAGGCTGGAACTAATGGGCCAGGCAGTGTTTAAAAGAATACAGTTTCCGTGTAATTATTTCAGGTAAAGCCTTCACTTTTTCTACAAGCAGAGACCCGGGCATGGTTCCTAGGCCCCACATGGTGGCTCACAACCATCTAGAACTCCATCTCCAGGGATCTGATGGCCTCTTCTGTCCTCCAAGGGCACAGCACACACATGGTGCACAGGCTGACATGCAGGCCAGATAGCCATACACATAAAATAAACAAATCTAAATCAATTAATTAAAAATAAACTACAAATAATTTTAAATGAGATGTTGTAATGGAAATCAAGGATGCCTTTGGTAGGCTCATCAGTTGATTGGACATGGCTGAGGGAACAAGAACAATCTGGGTGAACTTGAAAGTACCTTAAAAGAAATCTTCTAAACAGAAAACCAAGGAGAAACAAAAAAAAAAAAAGCAAACTTAATCTTTGCTTAATCTTTAAAGCTTGCTATAAACTACATATACTCTGTGAGTAAGATTAGAATATCTGGAGGTTATGGAGGTAACGTAAAAAATCCACACTATGAAGATCGTATATTAATATCCGCTAACGCACAGCCGCTAAAAGAAACAGGCGCTCAGACCAAAAGAGAAGAAACCCTGAGGGCATGGGTGTTGGCTTCCCCAGCACAGAGAGCGGAAAGGGGTAAGACATCCCCAAGTGTGGGCATGGGTTCCTCAAGGAGACACCACATCTCAATAAAAAGAATTGGCGTATGTGAAGTCAGTCCTGCTAAGAAGCCCAGTAACACAAGGTGGTTCCAGAGACACAGAACAGGACTGCGGTTGCTAAGAAGGATCCCAGGATGCGGGGAAGCAGGGCATCTCTGTCCAGAATCAGCAGTCTTATTTTAGATTCTTGGGCGATGTCTGAGTCTTGTATGCGTGGAAGCCCAGTTGTAACACGGAGTCTCTCCACTGTGGAGAACTGGCAACCCTGGACCAGCAGCCTTTGTAGCAAATGTGATGGGGTCCTAGCTTGCGGGAGGGGCTCCCCTCCTCTCACCCCCATGCCTGCCCAATCTTTCTGAGGCTTCACTCTGACTTGTCAGGTCTGTGACATCTACTGGGAGACAGGTTCCTCTTCTGATTGGCCTATTCCAGCGTGAGACTCCTAGAGAAATTCTAATTTCATGGGACCACCATCTCAACATTCCCATGGCAGAAGGAAGAGCGCAGGTATCTGGAGAATATCTTCACACTTACCAGGACTTTTACAAACTCACGTATTCTCACTTAATTTTTAAACAACTTAAAACTTAAGCTTGGTTTCATCTTTAGACCTTGATATAAATTACATCTTTTGAAGAGTAATAAGCACAACTCTCTTTTGAGAACATTTGGTGTGAACACTGTCCTTTTCCCTAGGACTGTCTCAACAATAAACTCACTAACTTTGTTTCACACTGGGCTGCCCTGAAAGTTTGTTTTCTAGAGTACGGTCAAGGGCCTGACTTTACCTAGTGGGTCGCTAAGAACTCCTCCAGCTGCTGGTGGCAGTGTCAGCTGATTCCCCATGGCAATTGCCAAGCACAAAGCAGTTTCTCTTAGGTATTTGTGAAGCCTGTGGAGACGTGAATGAACATAGGAGAAATCCAGGATTTTAAAGATTTTTATTTTATTTTTATTTCATCCACTGATCCCCCACTGTGTAGGTGTGAGTGTATGTGTGTTATGTGTATGTGGTGTGCTTGCATGTGTATGTAGTGTGTGTGTGTGCATGGTGTGTCCATGCATGTGTGTGTGTTGTGTGTTTATGTGTGCTATGTGTGTACATGCGTGTGTGCGGTATACATGCAAGTGTATGTAGTGTGTGTGTGTTACTCGAGATATCCAAAAGCATTTACTCGTTACTACTTTAAACTTATTTAATCATTAGGTATGTGGGTGTGCTGCACTGCACTAATACTAAAGCACATTATACCAGTTTCACTCACTGAGAGGTGGTAACTGCAGCACAGGTTTGGGGTGTTTGTGGGGACGGCATTAGTAAACACAGTGCACCTGCAGAACAGGTAGGCAGTATTCCAGAACTCCCAGCTGTAAGACACATTGCCTTTTGTTGGGGCAAAAAAAGGATTAGACATTGAATGAACAGTTGAATAGATGAACTATGGGGTTGGTCCAGTCGTCAGTCCACAGGAAGGACAGACAGACAGACAATGGGGATGGTCCAGTCGTCAGTACACAGGAAGGACAGACAGACAATGGGGATGGTCCAGTCGTCAGAACACAGGAAGGACAGACAGACAGTGGGGATGGTCCAGTCGTCAGTCCACAGGAAGGACAGACAGACAATGGGGATGGTCCAGTCACCAGTACACAGGAAGGACAGACAGACAGTGGGGATGGTCCAGTCATCAGCAGAATATGCCTGTGGGGTGGCTGCAGGCCATGGATAGGTTTGGGGGGGGATTTGTTTTTTCTTGTTGTTGTGGGTTTTTTTTTGAGGTCCTTTCTTACATCATTTCATTTTTGCTGTTTGATATTTTGTTTTGGTTTGGTTGGCTTTGGTTTGTTAAGGCAGAGTCTCACTACACTGCCCTATGAACCTGGAACTTGCTATTTGAACCAGGCTTGCTTCAACCTCGTGCTGATCCTCCTGCCTCCAGCCTCCCGGGTAGAACATACGAATGTGTGATCTCATCCTGCTGGATCACCATCCTTTCTGCCACCATCCTGCTGTGCACCATCCTGTCTTAGCGTCACACTCTTCCAACAATTTTATCCAGGTGTGCACTTTGGTCATCTTCACATCAACTCTCTCTTACCCCCCCCCACCCTCAGGACCTCACCTCCCAGTAAACCCTTATTCTACTGGCATGGCTTTAGGGCATACTGACTTTGTGAGTTGCTTGTGTTATTGACTAGAGTGTGGCAACTTACCAGGGGTTTCACCTCAGTATCACACGTTTAAAATTTCTAATTACAGGTGAATATTGGTTTCCCTCTGTAATCATATGCATGTTATGATATGCATTTAAAAACGTCATTCTGAAAAGGAGCTGTAGGCTCCCCCAGACCATCAAGGGGGGCCATAGCATGTTTTAATATGAGCGGCGGGGCTGCATCCCCGGCACCCGGCTGCCCGCATGGCTTATGCCCCAAAATAATTACACGGAAACTGTATTCTTTTGAACACTGCCTAGCCCATTAGTCCCAGCCTCTTATTGGCTAGCTCTTACATATTGATCTAACCCATTTCTAATATTCTGTGTAGCACCATGAGCTGGCTTACCAGGAAAGATCTTAACCTGCGTCTCTCTGGAGTGGGAGAATCATGGCGACTCCCTGACTCAGCTCCTTTCTCCCAGCATCCTGTTTTGTCTACTCCGCCTACCTAATTTTCTGTCCTATTAAAGGGCTAAGGCAGTTTCTTTATTTAACCAATGAAATTAACTCCTCCATCAATAGCATAAAAACAAAGTCACCCTTGACTGAAAGCAGAAGTCCTAAATGTTTTCTCCGTTCTGCCTGTGCGCTGGCTCTCACCGCAGACTCGGGTGAGTGGTTGACACTCGACGATCTCTGGAAACCCAGCGCTGTCTCAGAATCAGCACAATGAAGACAGCCCTGTGTCTCTGGAACCCTTCACACTGCCTCTAGGTCATGAAAGCCTACTTACTGAGGGCCAAGTTCCCCTCCCTACTCCGCCTTTATGCACCGCTATCACGAAGGAGCACACGGAGTCTCGGAAGTCAGCTCACTCCCCAGAAAGGGCACCCCAAATCTTCAAATCTTGTGGGTAAGCCTAGAACGGCTAGAATGCATTCCATTAGCAAATTTTCAAACCAGAAATTCCCTTCATAGCTAGGGTTTTGTTTCGGGGGGTGGGGGGGTTGTCTTGTTTTGTCTGTGTGTGTGTGTGTTTGTGTGTGTGTGTGTGTCCTGGTGTTGAATATTCACACACTCATGCTGCCTGTTCTTCTCTAGTCCATCCTAGGTTGGAACAAACAAGGCAGGGTACAGCGAGATGATTTTGTGCACCTGGGCAGTGGGACTTAGAGCCAATCTCACAGGCAGAAGGGTGGCCATTTGGGAGCTGGATGGCAAGTCTGTCGTCTGGTCACAGCAGAGAAGTCAGGGGAATACAGAAACCATCCAGGACAGAGAAATGAGAGACACTTTTCGGTTCATTTGACCACCTTCTTTTCCTTGTATAACTCAACAAGCAGGCAACAGCTCGTGTCCTGAAACCACCGCTATATCCGTCAGCATGTTTATCCCTAAAGTTCAGCTAAGTTGGAAGATCACTGTTTGAGGACATCGCTGAAGTCAGTTTATTCAGGCATGTGTTTGTGGAAGAGAAAGTAGCTCACATTCATTGAGTACCTAGTGTGTTTCAAGCTCTGTGTTAGGGTTGGTTTGCTTGTGTCTTCATTAGGGTTTCTATTGCAATGAAACGCCATAACCAGAAAGCAACTTGGGGAGGAAAAGATTTAACCAGCATACACTTCCACATTGCTGTTCATTACTGAAGGAAATCAGGATAGAAACTCAAATAGAGTAGGAACCTGGAGGCAGGAGCTGATGCAGAGGCCATGGAGGATGCTGCTTCCTGTCTTGCTTCTCCTGGCTTGCTCAGCCTGCTTTCTTATAGAACCCAGGACCACCCGCCCAGGGATGACACCACCCACCATGGGCTGGGCCCTTCCTCATTAATCACTAATTGAGAAAATGCCTTATAGCTGGTCTCATGGAGGCATTTCCTCAACTGAGGTTCCTTCCTCTCTAATGAAGGTTGTGTCAGGTTGACACACAAAACCAGCCAGTACTCCACGTCAGCCCCAAATGTGGTGTATCCAAGAATGACCTTGAACTCCTGCTCTTCTGCTTGTCTTCCAAGTGCTAAGGTCACAGGCACAGGCCAGCACGTTTGGCTTGTGTTGGAGTTTCAGATGTGTGACTTGGTTCACTGAGAGGACCAGGAGGTGCTAAAGCTAAGCTAACAATGGGTAGTTTCCTGTCCACACCATTTAAATTCCTGTCTGGTCACGTTCCTTCATCTTGGCGCCTGAGGGCTACATCTGACCTAAACTTCCTTCTCACCTTCTCTGCTTAGATGCCTCACGAGGACCTTAGTATTTCAAGAGTCTCCAGGCCTCACCCAGCCTACCCCACCCCAATGCTCATCTCTGAAGCCACTTATCCCAATAGATGGCAGCCATATTATCTCCTGTGGTTCCTGCTGTCTTTCCTAGTCTGTGTTTCCGCTCCCTGAGTCAATCATTCCGGTTCCTGCCTTGGACATTGCTGTTGTTGTTTCCATAGTTTTAATTTTTAATTAACAATTATTTATTCTAGGAAATCATATTTCATGATGACCCCTGCTCACACTCGCCCTCCACTGTCCTCTTTAGTGCTCTCTTCCCCTGCTGTTTCCCTTCTGTGCTAGGGTCAACGTCACCCTGACGGAATCTCGAGTTCCTTGGGACAGGGTGTCTGGGTATTTCTCTGAAGGATTCTCTTTCTTGATCAATGTGGGAAGGCCCCTCTTCACTGTGGCTGCGACCGTTCCCTAAGCAGGGACCCAGAACTGACGAATTAGCCTGTGTCTCCCCACCATGATGGACTGTATCTTGAATTGTGAGCCAAAATTAAAGCCTTATGTGGCTTTTGTTCAAGAATTTTATCATAGCAATGGGAAACTCTGATGCTTCCTTCCTTTTTCATACTCTCGCTTCTACTTTCATATTTTTTACATATAATAATCAAATATGTATACATAGAGTCTTCCTGCGAGAGAGAAGGTGTGATTCGCCTTTGGAGCCTGACTTAATTTGCTTGTGTTGACACAGAAGCACAACTTTTACCTCAAAGTGGGTACATAATGTATTCAGGAGTCAAACATGAGTCACTGCAACCCAGGAACACAGATTCAGACCGTCCCGATGATTCAAGGTAGTAGCGGCTTTGTTACGTTCTTACAGTGAAAGAATAAAAATTATAAATCGGGTATTTAAAAAACAAATTGATAGAAACATTTGGTGTGCAGGTTACAGTAAAGCAGAATCCACATTAAAGGCTGGGCATGGGGGATGGGGAAGCAAGAAAAGGAGGAGGAAGAGGAGGAGGAGGTAACGCCTTGGTGCAGTGGCGCACTTCAATCCCAGCCGCTGCAGAGACATCCCTGGAAGCCTGGAGAGACCTCTAGCCTGGCCCGTGCAGCAAAGTTCCAGGCCAATGAGATTTTATCTCAAACGAAAAGCGGAGGGAGGCTGAGGAACATCAGAGATTGCCCTTTGACTTCCACACACACGCAGTGCACACACACACACTTGCCCACGCCCACCAACACACACAGAATTGCAGCTAAGTCCCTATGGTCCCAGCATGACACTGTGGGGGTGAAGGTAGAAGGACCAATATACAATGGCAAGTTAGAGGCCAGTCTGGGTTACGTGTATTTTAAAAACATACAACATTCTAATAAATTCCAAAAGAACACACAATAGAATCAGCCACGGCCACAGGCTCAGACCCTGATTCAGCCTCCTCTCTGTGCCAAAGGCAGTGACTACCACAGGACCCATCCCTATCCTGAATACATATCTATGTTCTCCAGCCCTCTGGTCATTTCCAGCTGTTCTTTGTGTCCTGTTTCAGATGCTAGACTGTGACCTCTCCCCTCCACCAAATGCATCCCCCTTGGACCAGGGATGGAGGTGCATCCTCACAGGCACAGAGACCAGCAGAGATGTGAGAGACAAATGGTACCCCCAGGGCCGTGTGGGCAGGGGTCTTCCTTCTGCTCGCCTACCTTGGCTTGGCAGCTCCATCCAGGAGCTCATCACATTTCCTTTGTGATGTCAGCTCCTCTCCTGACCTCGTCCTGTCTGTCAGATCGGGGACCTTGTGCGGTGTGCTTGTCACAATGACTTCTAGATGTCCAATGGTGCTCTGCTCACAAGGGCTTTCAGGAAATATCTGAGATGCCCAAGAAGACAGAGAAAGAATAGGGAAAGCCCACGTCGTCAGGACAGACAGCCCTGGCTTGGGTTACCTGCTACCACAGGTTCTAGCAATACAAGCCAAGATACGGTTTAACTTATCTTCTGGGGGTTGAACCCGTCACAACAGTCACAGTAAGCAAGCACCCTAACATTGAACCATGCCTGCAACCCACAGGGTTTAACTTCTGAGCCTCCTGGCTTCTCTGGGTCTAAACAGGGTGATTCTTGGCTGCTCAGTGATTGGCTGAGCGTGGACACCTGTGTTAGTAGAAACACTGCCCCATCTGCTCAATCTGGGCAGAGCCATACACTAAACACAGTCTCCACTTCCTGAGCCCTTCTCCACCCTGCTGCAAAGAACTTGAGGTTCTGAGCCTCTCCTGGCTCCTTTGTGATCAGCCACACCCAGCTAAAATCAAAGAAGAGAGAGTCAGGGCGGGGGAATGAGGATTCCTAGTCACTTCCTGAAACTAAGCAGGCGGAGTGGCTTGGGGAACTCCGACCTTGCTGTGTGCCTGACAGGCCTCTCACCCAAGCATTCAGCTCTTTGGGTGGTGACAGATGTGTACAGCCATTCTGCAAGCTGCAGACCTATGCCCCGTAGTCGCTTCTTGTACTCAGGACTATGAGATCAAGTTAAGAGTCACGTCACACTCAGTGAACAATTTTTGAGCAATTGAATAAAGATTGGGGCTGGAAGCATGTAGTCCTGGGCTTGTTAGGAGATGGTGTTTAGGAGGCAGAGTCCAGTCTCAGAGCTCTTACATCTCAGGGGTCAGAGCCTTTGCCCAGCGTGCACCAGGCCTAGGGTTCAGGTTCTCTCCACCCTGCCCACCTATCTTCTAGTCCCTTAAGGACCTTCCACAAGGTGGCATTCTGGCTAGAAAGCCTGAAGGATGGATGCATCCTAGTACCTGCTGGAACCCTAAAATCCTGGGATCTGGGCCAAAATGGTTTGAGGAAGAAACATTAGTATTATATATGCTTATCATGACGATCACAAGCATTAATTTAAGAAATAGCAACATTTACGATAATAGTTGATTACTTTGCAAATACCAAGTCCCAATCTAACAATGTTTCAAATAGGATTCTCACTGGATCCACACAAGTCGTTAAAGGCTACAACAGGCTGCAGAACGACTCCAGACCTCAACCTGGATGTGCAACAATCCAAACCAAGCCATCTCTGACTGTCCTCAAACTTCCTACGTAGCCAGGGCTGGCCTCGAACCCTTGATTCTCCAGTCTCCTCTCCCTCCCTAAACATGCATTTCCGGAGACAGCTTTGGTCTTTGAAGTTCTTAAGGAAAATAAGAGGCAAACATAGAAACAGAAGGGACAGAATGGGCCTCTTGTGGCTCCATACTGGAGGCTCACTGCATCTGGGGACCCACTGGAAGCACATGACCCTCTTGAACTGTGACTCTCTGTCATCCGCGGCATGCTGCATCACCGTCCCTTGCATCTTGGCTCTAACAGCCACCTCACCAACGATACAGCCTCGAGCTTAACACCAATTGCTAATCCTTGCCAAGGAGTCCACACCAGGATCCCAGGACTCTCCAAGCTGAAGCAAAGTATTAAACAGTTTAAGGTAAAACTGGGCCACGCAGCAAATCATATATCAAAAAAAAAAAAATTAAACAACCATAAGTGTCCACATTCCCAATGTTCGTAAAGAATTCCTCACCTTGCACATGCTTTACTGCCAATCTGAGAGCCAAGACACCGCCTCATTCTTCTGTGAGGTGTGAAGTAATAAGACACCGCAAAAATTATGGTCATTCAAAATATGATTTGATCCATTTTCCTTTAGACCTACAGTAAATGGTCAGGGCCACTTACAGCCACGTAAGTACTTATCCCTTGTTTACTCTGTTTCCTTTCTGAAATGTTATGTTATGTTATTGTTATGTTATGTGATTGCTTGCCTGCATGTGCACCGTGTATGTGCCTGGAGCCTGCAGAAGTCGAAAATGGGTGTTGGATCCCTTGAAATGGAATTTCAGACAGTTGTGAGCTACCATGTGGGTGCTGGGAACTGAACCTGGGTTGTGGGCAAAAGCAGCCAGGGCCTAACCACTGAGCCACCTCTCCAGTTCCAATCCTTTTTTTAAAAAAATGTAATATCACTAATAGTGTGCTCATAGCTCTGAGACAGACAGCTTGAAAGACTGAGTATGTTATAGATAGGAATGATCCAGAAAAGGTCTCTCTAGAAAAGTTCCAAGAATAATTCACGCCCCCACAGCAGGTTCTCCATCACTGCCCAGCCTCATTGCTTCCCTTACTCTGTCTCAAGCTCATTCATGTCTGCACCATATTGCTATAGCTGCTGTGTTTACGACTAAACCATGTGGAAGCAAATCACACTGTTTCATTCATAAACACTCCAGGGTGTGTGTCCTAAGACCATTCAAAAAATACAATACAATTCTCAAGGTCAGGATGTTTAGCATAAATACATTACCAAAATCCAAAAGTTGGAATTGGTCATCTGACCTTATATTGCAATCCCCTTTTTTCTTTATTTGAGGCAGAATCTCTTTATATAACTCAGGATACTTTGAACTCATAAACTCCTGCCTCAGCTTTACCCACAAGCCCCTGGCGTAAGGTTCCAGGTATAGTCAGGTACCATCCTGTGCCTGCCAAAATACATTTTGTTTACTTGTTTTGTTTGTTTGTTTGTTTTTGAGGCAGTGTAGGCTGACCTGGAACTTTCTGTGTCGACCAGAATGGCCTTGAATTCACAGAACTCGGCCGCCTCTCCCCCTCTCCAGAGTGCTGAGGTTAAAGGCACTCCAGTTTACCTTGCAGTTTGAGAAAAAGTGTAGGTTCTTAGAAAGCGCATGGGTTTTACAGTTAGAATGGAGGATTTTTTTTCCCCTCATTCAGAGCAACTTAGGGAATAACTTAGTTCCAGTCTGCTCTCCTGTAAACTGGGACTACTGAGTCCTATGTCAGAGTTCTTCTGAGAAAGCGAAGTAAACGCAGTTCCTGTGCAGGTATCGAACATTCAGTAGAGGATGAGCTCACAGGACCATGGAGACCGAAAAGTCTAGCAAGTGCCTGCAAGCTGAAGACCCAGGAGAGAGGGTGGTGTCTGAGGCGTCCAGACTGAGAGCCTCTGCTCTGGCTTCCAGTCACAGCGTGAGAACCAGAAGTCTATGTTCTTCTTGTTGTTTCTTTGGTGGTGGTGGTGGTGTTTTGTTTGCTTACTCTTTTTTTTTTTTTTTTTTTTTTTGGTTTTTCGAGACAGGGTTTCTCTGTGATTTTGGAGCCTGTCCTGGAACTAGCTCTTATAGACCAGGCTGGTCTCGAACTCACAGAGATCCGCCTGCCTCTGCCTCCCGAGTACTGGGATTAAAGGCATGCGCCACCACCGCCCGGCCTGTTTGCCTACTCTTTTGGGTTTTTTGTTTGTTTGTTTTTCAAGACAGGGTCTCTTTGTATAACAGCCCTGGCTGTCCTAGAACTCACTTTGTAGACCAGGCTGGCCTGAACTCACAGAGATCCACCTGCCTCCATCTCCTGACTGCTGAATTAAAGGTGTGCACCACCACAACCCGGTATTCTCCTGTTTTTGTTAAAGTACATTTATTTATATTAGTGTATGTGTGTGTGTGTGCATGAGTGTCTGTGTGTTTGTGTGCACACGCGCGTGCATGCATGCATGTGTGTGTGTGTGTGTGTGTACAAGAATGCACGGGATGAGCTAGTGGAGTTGGCTCTGTCCTTCCGTGAGGACTCCAGAGACTGGACTGACATCAGGCTTGGCCTCAGGCACCTTTACCCTCTGAGTCATCTCACCAGTTTCAAATTGTCTTTTGTAATAAATATTTCCTTTACTCCAGGACCCTTACTGTCCTGTAAACCAGAAGTCCCTGCCTTGTTTGTCCCCAATGGTCTTACACACAAGGAATATGGGTCATGGCAGATGTCCCTCAGTAGTGCCCAGTGTCTCTTTATGATTACACTGTCCATTGGGAGGAATAACAGAGGATATGATTTTCAGCCACGACTGTTAGCATCCACTCATTCCTCTTGCTATAATGGTTATAAAATAGTCAATAAAACATGTATTTGAGTATTCACTTCTTTCCAAAGATGATTCTCCCCCCTCAGAAGAGCCAAACACCCAAAAACACTGAGAAGGGACGGTGTTCCCCACAGCAGAAAGGGTTTATATCTTTGGCTGTGAACCAAGTGTGTTCATGGATGCATGTGTTCCAGCATTCAAGATGCTGAGACAGGAGCATTGCAGAGAGTTTGAGGCCAGCCTAAGCTATACGATTCCTTCCAGTCTAAGAAGCACAGAGATGCCCTGTCTCAAAATAACTACAATAAAAAGAAAACAACTTTGGGGGCCTGGAGCGACAGCTAAGTGGGTGAAATGCCACACAGGCACGAGTTCAGGTCCCTGGCACCAAGATAAAAAAACCAGACATGATAGCACATAACCCAAAGTTGAGGAGACGGGGCAGGAGGATTCCTGGCTTGCTGGCTACCATCCTAGCCAAAGTGGCAAACTCTGGATTCCAAGAAAGATCTTGTCTCAAAAAATAGGGTGAGGAGGGATTGAGAAAGATGCCTAACATCAAGGCCTGGCCTCTACACTCATGCTAACAACATACATGTGAGTGCACACATGCACGTGTGCATGCACGCACGCACACACACACACACACACACCTTGGGCTGGGTTGCAGAGGTTTAAGTTACACACAATTGACACGCTATTGTTCCAGAAGAATGTAATGGGCCAGATTGCTAAGAGGCTGTTTTCCAGAGAGACTTCTACCCAAGGTGCGCATGTCTGCTGCCCATTCACAGAGCCAGCTGTTCTCTGAACACCACACACAAGCCATGATACTGTTGAAAGGAAAGGAAAGCCCTTTACCTCAGGACATCGTTTCTCAGAAGGGATTTCCTGGAAGGTCTTTATTGACCCAGAAGTTGACTGTTGCTAAGGCTTTCACCCAGGACAAGTCAGTGTTTGTTCTCCCCTGCTTTTGTCAGCCTTGTTTGAATAGATCAATATTTCCATTCTTCTGACACTGCCAGAATGGGAAGAAGCCCACGCCTCCTCGGGGACTGAGATGAAAGGCAACCACCCAAAGGTTTGTGTGTGGACATTTACTCCATGTGCCCAACTCTCTCCGTGAAGCAACCTCATCCGGTCTCCGACTCGGAGGCCAAGTGTTAACGATAATCCTCACGCGCAACTCACAGCAGCCAGGGCTGTGGCAGTCCCCTCACCTGAGACAGTTTAACACACAGGTAAAGCCCATGTGGGAAGCAGATTAAACCCATTGCTCTTGGTGGAGTGAGCTCAGCAAGGAGCCTCCCATGCCCAGTCAAAGCAGGTACTACTCATTCTCAGTGCAAAGCCTGCCCGTGACCCTGACGGTGACTGCTCCCGTGTGTTTGGGCCATCAGCTCTACAGTGACTTCCAGCTCAGGCTCTTGGGGAGAACTGGCTGCTGTGAACTTAGGTTCCCTAATCACTCATTCAGAAACTCACACCTAGTCCGCAGAACACACGGGAAGGTAAAGATGTCAGACTCACACTTAGTCTGCAGGACACATAGGAAGGTAAAGATGTCAAATGCACACCTAGTTCTCAGGACACACAGGAAGGTGATGATTTCAGAGCAGACCAGTGTTTGCCGTTATGTAGAGCATGGGAAGAAAGCTCTCTGGGGCTAGGCGGGATGGCACACACCTTTGACCTCAGCACTCAGGGGGCAGAGGCAGGTGGAGCTCTGAAATCTGCGGCTTCAAGGCCAGCCAGAGGTACCTAAGACCTTGACTCAAAAAGAAAAAAGAAAAGAGAGAGAGAGACAGAGGGAGGCAGGGAGGGAGGGAGGGAGGGAGGGAGGGAGGGAGGGAGGGAGGAAGGAAGGAAGGAAGGAAGGAAGGAAGGAAGGAAGGAAGGAAGGAAGGAAGGAAGGAAGGAAGGAAGGACTCTACTAACTGGACGTGGTGGTATATACCTGTAATCCCAGAACTCAGGAGCATGAAGCAAGAGGACTGTCAGTTTGAGGCTACTTTGAGCTATATAACAAGTACCAAGCCAGTCAGTGCTGCATAGGGAGATCCTATCTCAACAAACACACAAACATGAAAGGCAGATTAGGAAGGCGGGAAAGAGGGATCCCACCACCGAGCTTCCCCCTCAGTCTCCAGAGTTCCTAGTCCCTTCTTCCCTCACCTTTGTTCAGTCAGTAAGTTCTTTATCACGGAGCCCACCCTTTTCTAGAACTCTCAAAGTTCTGCAGGCAGAGCAGGAATCTCAGATGTGATTTCTGCCCCCTGTGCCTCTGTGGCCCATACTCCAAGCATTCATTTCCGGGGGACCGAGCTGGCTAGTAGTACCTTGCGCTTTGACTAAACACTAAGCAGTTGAGGGTTTCAAAGTGCGTGGACAAACCAGACTCAGCCCCCCTGAGAGGTCTGCCGTTTCCGAGTTTTATTTTCCACTGCTCATCCGCCATGCTGTGTGTGCAGCTTGCTTCCTGCACGGGGGGAACTTGGGGCAGTCTTTTGCTTCCTTTAGGCACTACTTCTTTGTGGAGCCTATGAAGATGTCAGAGACATGAGCCCAAATTCTGACTTTGTGACTTGTTGGCCTGGCTCTCTAAAAACTCCCATTGTCTTCTTGGTTTGGAGGGGTGCCTAATGGCACCCGGTGTGCTCAGTGTATGTTCTTCGTCTTCTTCCCTTGCTTGCTCCAAAACTGTCCTTTTTGGGATTCTAACTGAAGTTAGACTCAGACAACCAAATAAGCCACACAGACAGGCCTCATTCCAGTGCCAAGGGCATTGGCAGGGCTCTACCAGCACGAGCACTCTGCTGCCACTCCTGGGACCTGGTGGCAGCGTGTGCAGTGAGCAGGGAAACCCAGATGCGTTGACGATGCTGCTGAGCAAAGCCTGGAGGTGGTCCAGTCTAAAATATATATTTCCTTTTCTCTAAAAGTTATTTTAGTTATATTGGTTGGTTGATTGGTTGGTTGGTGGCTACAGGCTGAAGGCAGGGCCTCATACATGCCAGCACATTCTCTACACGTCCAAGCAGCTTTATCCCCAAATAATGACGCCTCAGCTGCTGGGTAACCTGGAAATTTAAAGTGGGTCAGGTTATGCCATTTATAAACCATGCAGGAGTACTGTTTTTGAGACAAAAAAATCTCACTGTGAAACCCAGTTTAGTCTCAGAACTCATGATCTTCCTGCCTCGGCTTCCCGAATGTGTGGGTCTCAGGCATGTACCAACACACCCGGCGCATTTTATTCTAGCTTCAGCGTTGATATTACTGTTAATAAGGTTCTTCATCCTGCACAGACAGATGATGGTGTGTGCCACGTGAGGAGTTCCGAGAACAGCAGAGGCAAATATGGCCGCAATGCAGCCCTGACGCCCTGGCTCATCACGGCACACATGTTACACACAGTAGCCTTACTTTATTTTTTCCTTTTGAAAACGCCTTCATAAAGAGGGACTTGGTAACAGAATGACATAGGCAGGAAGAAGAGTGTGTTCTCTGGGTCTGCTTTTGTACTTTCAGTGCAAAGGTTGGTTTCAGTGGACACACACAGGGATCCTCAGCCATCGTGAGGCAAAGGGCATAGTTATCGATTGATTAAAAAGCCCACTGGTTAAAAAAAAAATCCACTGATTTGGTTGCATGGTGTTTTCAAGGTTTAAAAATGAGATTGGGCTGCCTGGTGATAATGGTGCACACCTTTAGTCCCAGCACTTGGGAGACAGACGCAGGCGGATCTCTGAGGCCAGCCTGGTCTACAGAGAGAGTTCCTGAACAGCCTAAGCTACACAAAGAAGCCTAATCTCAAAACAAACAAACAAATAAACAAAAAATTCAAACAAACAAAAAAATGAGGTTGGAGGACTCCAAGATGAAAACCGTCCAGAGGGGTTGAGAGACGCAGCTATTCCTAACCAAGCAGGACTTGCCGTGACTCTCGAGGAATAAACGCTCCTAGAAAACTGGGAAGCCCTCCATCTCTTTTTCTGGTTGCACGGCTTGTTTTCAGAGTGAGAAAAACAAGCCACACTCAGCTCACAGCAAGACACCCCTCTCTGGCGATACCCTCATAAACCCAGTCAGCACTGGGGCTCCCATCAGTTCTTAGTTAAATCTGCACAGGCTCCAGATTGCACATGAGATCAACCTGTCGTCTGGAGGAGACCATTTGAAGCATGCTAGGGTCATGGTTGTATATGCCACTTCCTCAGGTTGCAAGTTTTCATGGTGTGGTTGGGAATGAGAAGCAGTGATCACTGCGTTTGTCTTTGTATGTGTCGGGGGGGTGGGGGATAGGGCCTTGGGACACAGTCCCGTTTGATGGTGAACTCACAATCCTCTCTACCATCTCTCTGGTGTGCCCCACTTTATCCAATGCACTGTATTTTATAATCAAACTGTACACTCCTCTCTATTGCCAGAGGATAGGCTCAGACATATCCATGTATCATGTCTTTAGCCAATGGGCAGAGAACACACTGGATTGTGGCTTACTGCTCCAACTGGGGATTGAACCCAGGGCCTTTTGCTCGCTGTCCAAAAGTCCTACCACTGTGTTACAAACCTAACGTCAGGACTGCCGCATTTAACAGACAGTTGCAAGAATGTCAACCATCAGTCACCTGGCCGCAGTTGTCATACAACAACTCTAAACCATGCAGCAAACAGGCATGCTTGTGTTCCAGGCGAAACATTTTGGACACTTCAATTTTAGTTTTTAAAAAACTCCATTATTGTGGGAGGGGGGAAAGAGTCTGAGAACCAGGGTGAAAAGTCAGAAGACAGTTTTCAGGGGTTGTTTCTCTTCTTCCAACATCTCCAAGACCAAAGCGGGGTCCTTAGACTTAGCCTAAAGTACTTTGATCAACTCTCCCATCTTTCTGCTCCTTTTTTCTTCTAAGATGGTTTTACTACTGACTCTGGCTGAGATGAAATGCACCTGTCCAGACCGTGTCGGCCACAAGCTTGCAGCTACCCTGTCTCTGCCTCCTAACACCAAGGCTACAAGAGTATGCTGCCACACCCAGCTTAAAATTAGAATCTCATATGACTTTCATGTGTCATAAAATATTCTTCCCTATATGTAATAGAAAGTTCAAGAGAAAGATAACTGGAGAAAGGATGGCAATCAGCTGGAGGGTGGATGGCACAATGAGGCCGTGGGGGGAGGGTAACTGTCTTAGTTAGGGTTTTTATTGCTATGAGAGACACCATGATCACGGCAACTCTTATAAAGAAAACGTTTAATTGAGGGAGTCCCTTACAGTTGCAGAGGTTTGGTCCATTCTCATCATGGTGGGGATCAAGGCAGCGTGCAGGCAGACATGGTGTTGCAGGAACACAGTGAGAGTCCTACACCTTGTAGGCGTTAGGAAGTTGACTGAGACACTGGGCAGTATCCTGAGCATAGGAAACCTCAAAGCCCACCCCACAGTGACACACTTCCTCCAACAAGGCCACACCTACTCCAACAAATCCACACCTGCTAATAGTGCCACTCCGTATGAGATTATGGGGGCCAGTTACATTTGAACCACGCCAGCAATCAACCAGGACACCCTAGGACACATGCATGTAAGGGTGTAAGGGTGCAAGCCCAGTACTTGGTGTTCAAGTCTAAAAACATTGATTTAAAATAAAAATAGTGGACTGGAGAGATGGCTCAGCGGTTAAGAGTACTGACTGCTCTTCCAAAGGTCCTGAGTTCAATTCCCAGCAACCACATGGTGCTCACAACCATCTGTAATGAAGTCTGGTGCCCTCTTCTGGCCTGCAGGCATAACGCAGAAAGAATATTGTATACATAATAAATAAATAATATTTAAAAAAATAAATAAAATAAAAATAGTGAAATATTCTTCCCTTTAACTATTTTTCAATTATTCAATGACCTAAAACACACCCTTAACTCCTAGGCCATCTGAAAATGGGCAGTAAGTTGGATTTAGCTCTTAAACTGCAGTTTGGTGACTTGAGAAAGGGGCAGCCAGGAACTGAAGCTACACAATAAGTTTGGCTGGCCCCCTAAGCATTATCTAGGGTCTATCTGTGAAAATAAAAGCCATGGACTCCTTAGAAAAATCAACGTCATGCAAAGGACAATTTAGCAATGATTCATAAAACCCCATCTATATACGGCCTCTAGGAAGAGTTTCTCTCCAATTCTTATGTCCACTGTCTCCCAGTATTAAATTTTATTTTTATTTTGCTTTTTCAAGACAGTGTTTCTCTGTATAGCTTTGGTGCCTGTGCTGGAACTCACTCTGTAGACCAGGCTGGCCTTGTACTCACAGAGATCCACCTGCCTCTGCTACCCGAGTGCTGGGATTAAAGGTGTGTGCCACCACCACCGGGCAGTATTAAATTTTATAATTCTAGTTTTTCACTCAGGAGAAACTACATGATAAGAGTAATGCAGGAAGCTGGGCGGTGGTGGCACACGCCTTTAATCCCAGCACTGGGCAGAGGCAAGTGATCTCTGTGAGTTCAAGGCCAACCTGGTCTACAAGATCTAGTTCCAGGACAGGCTTGGGCAGTCTCCAAAGCTATAGAGAAACCCTGTCTCGAAAGAAAAAACCAAAACAAACAAACAAACAAAAGACTAATGGAGGAGGAGGAGAAGAAAAGGAAAAGGGAAAAGAGGAAGAAGCTATACAGTGAGTGGTTCATTTAAAACACTAGGAAGGGTATTATCAGGGAGGGAACAGTCAGTCCCCTTCCACACAAGTGGCACACCTCTGCATTTCTGTTCTTGGGGTTTTGAAATCCTCAGTCCGAAGCAGGGGGCAGTGAGAAAATTTTCAGGCCAGACCTGCACCTACTCTCCTCATCCTTTTACTGTCTTTCTTGATATTGCACCTATCACGTGCCTGTGTGCCTGGCATTGATGCAGCAACACCTGCCTAGGCCCCAACGCCATCCACAGGAAGTGGACGATTTTGCAAAGGGCTACAGAGTAAATGGAGGTTCCCGTTTGTGATGGAAAGTCAATGCTGGGCATCCCTGGAAAGAGGAAGGTGGTGGGCGTGCTCAAAGAGAGGCTTCACCCCGCCCTCCTGCCCGCCCCGCCTGCCCCACCCCAACCAGGTTACAGCTCAAATCATTTAAAAGGTTGCTGGAAGGGTTTCCAAACTGAGGCAGCAGCAGGTGGCCCTGTGGCATAGCAGAGGCAGTGTTCACTCTCAGGCAGAGGATGTCCAGGTCAGAACAGGGAAAGAATTCTGAGCCCAGTGGCCCCGAAGTGAGCTTGGAGTTGAGGCCAACAGCCCCGGGCAACCAAGGACGCAGCAACGCAGCCTTCCAGGTGAGCAGGGCTGAAGGGGGACCAGGGAACCTGCTGTCTTCATGTCTGGCAAGTTCAGTAACAGGAGCCGTGGACTCCCTGAGCCACAGCGAGAATGTTAGTTCTGTAATGGGCACGCTTTAAGCCCATTGTTTCCCCCCACCCCCGACTTGGACTCCTCTAGTTGGTAAACCTGAAGTGTCTCTCCAGGTCTCCTGCTGATCTGGACTGCTCCCGTCACTCGGGAAACAAGTTCTACCCTCCTCCCTTTTTGCCCCTGGACTCACACCAAGCTTCAGGATTTACCCTTAGGGTCCTCCCCCAAGATCTGGACAGGGGAAGAGCAGGGGCCTCAGACCCCAGGGAGGTAGCAGAAACTTGAATGGGTCCTGAGCCCGGGTGGAATGTGGCCCAGGAGCCTGCCCAGGACAGCCTACTTACGCAAATCTGTGTCCTCAGCCAAGAACTGAGTGATTAATACTCTTAGTCTCAGGGCTGGGTGCCACAGGTGGCCAGGGAGCCAGGCCAGTCCCTGAGCTTGCTTCAATGCTCTGCCTCCTGGGAACCTGGGCTTGAGTCCTCCTTAATTGGCACGGGGCACCGAGAGCTTTGAAAGACAGGAAGCCTACCTGAGCAGGACTCAGTAATCCTTGGGCTCCACGGTCACCTCACGAGCAGAACACACCTTTGGAGCTAGCACAATATGGGGGAGGCAAGCGAGCTTGTTAGCGTGAGCCTGCTCTCTCCCACCACCAAGTTACAGTAAGTTCCGGAAGCCCTGGTCTGATTGTCAACAGTCACGCTGACGTCCATCCCATGGTTTATAGGTAGGAGGAGGCCTGCAAACTAAACTGATAAAAGACAGGTTGGTTGGAAGAGGGGAAAGAATATAGCTTGTATTAGTATTTTAACTTTGACATGCACGGTGTCCCAGAAGAAAAGAGGAGTGGTGTGCGAACTCCGGACCCGTGTATCGTTTTATCCCGCGGCTGTGTACCATAGAGAAGCGACCAGAAAAGACAAGGGGCGGGGCTTTAGGGACCGTAGATCTTCGCAGCGACTAGAACTAGATGGCCAGTTAATGGAAGATAAGCGTTGTGTTTTGATGTTTCTTTATGTGGACTTCTCCGCTGGCGGACTGGCTCGGGTCTCATCCCTGAGTGTGTGTGGGAGGGAAATCCGTGGGCCGCATGTAGAGTCTGTCTGCTCTTCCCTCAGAACCCTCAGTAGGACACATTCATAGGCGTCACTGGCATAAGCACAAAGGGAAGGGGCCTTAAACAAGGGAGCTGCCATTCAGAAGAAAACAAGGTTGGTGCAGGATACAGTCAGAGTGAATGTAGCAGTGATTTAGGCAGAAGGGCTGCAGAAGGTCTGTGTCACCAGCGGCTGGTGACAGAATGTGCAGTGGGGGCTCCATTTTTGTTTTAACCCTTCCTGTTCTCTCACAGCACAGACACCATCCCTAGCAAACAGAGTTCAAATTACTCCTTCCCAGTTTGTTTTACCAGGGTTTGGGGGCTTTTTGTAGGCCTGTATTTACTAGGCTGCCCCCCTAAATATGGCCAGCACTAAGGAAAGGCTAGCTCAAGCAGACGGCCACAGCTTTTGCCCTCAAGAAGCAGAGCAGGGCAACGCCTCACAGAAAGATGCAACAGAAAAGAATGACTTGAAAATGAGGGCGAAGTTGGAGCTGAACCTCCTTGGAGCCACGAGGGCAACGTAGAGGACATGAGGACTTCAGGTGGGGCCATCTGAGGAGCAGGAAGGGGGTCAGTGGAGCATCAGGGACAAAGAGCTGTCTGGGGCATATGAGGAATGCAAGTCTGCTGTGGAGGTGGGCAGGAGCGCAGGGCGTTGAGGAGGCCAGCGACACCAGATGATGAGGTCTCCATGAGCTAAAGTGCTCAAGAGAAAATCTCCATTGATTTAAAGATACATCTTGTGGCCACACCGAAGGACGGACATGTGAGTGGGACTCCAGGGAGGAGGCCAGGCCACACACAGAGGGCGCAGGTACTGCAGTCTCTGGACTGACAAGGAATGAACTGCTCCAGGGTGAAGACTCAAGGTGGGGACAGGGTGTGAAGAGTTCTCCTGCTGAACTTCCAGTTTTCCTGTTAGACAGGATCAGAATGCTACGTACGCTGGGATTGTTGAGAAAGTCCAATGCGCAAATAGAAAGAAGTACGCGTAACACACACGTATTTGTGAAAACCCGTGTCTGGCTCACAGCAGGAACGTAACAGCAGCAAGGGCATTTGGTATTGTGGCAGTGGAAAGTGAAGCTGTCTGGCCCAGGATGTCAGAGATTCCTTTCATTTAACAAGGACATCCAGAGTAAGGTTGGTTCAAGGAAGGAATGAATTCCATCCGAGGCCTGTTGGTTAAGATTCCAAGTGTCTCCACCGAGATCCACTGAGGCTCAAAGAATGGAGAAGCTGGAGGATTCAGAGAAGGAAGCAGGGAGAGCCTCTAGGGCAGCTGAGCGGACCCAGGCAGGGTTGAGGGCAGTTGAGAAAGAGCTGCAGGGTCAGTAGAAAGAATGCTGAAAAGCAGAGAAGCTGGGAGGACCAGGACCTGGGATCCCTAGTGCCCAGTCCCACATAGAGCTGATCCAGGCCAAGCCCTTCTCCATTGACACCCTTAACCTCTAGCTATGGATCCCATACAGCATCCATGCTGCTTTTAAACCTTACAGCCAGAAATGCAAAAAACACATCTTTCGCTCTCATCACACGTCTGTGAAATCAAGCAGAGTGAAGGTTTTGTTCTGATCTTTGGGGGGCTTCCTAAGAGTCACTGTGGTGTTTGAACTGCTCTTCAGTCCCCACGGATGCACTGACATAAGTTCTCTGTCCCATAAATATCACCATGAATGGCCATGTGCACTATCGTGCTGGGGATTTTCTTGGCGCTTCTACAATCAGTGTAGGACTGGGCACACTTGTACACCCTCCTGGAACACCCGGGGCATGCTCACGACATTGAAATGCATCTGTACTGTTTGTTGTTGTTGTCTTGGTGCTTTGGGTTTTGGTTTTGTCTTGAGGCAGGGTCTCATGTAGCCCAGGCCAGCTTCCTCCTACCTCTACTTCCTGAGGCTAGAATGGAGGATGTAGGTGCAGCATGCCTGGATTAGGTGGGCCTGGGAACCAGAGGGAGGATGTTTGTGCATGCTGAGCAAGCCGTCTTCTAACTGAGCCTGGATACTTTCAACTTCACTAATAAGGCCAAACTGGCTTCCTACGTGATTACACCAATTTAGAGCCGTCAGAAGGGTGTGCGTTCTTGTTTCTCCTCCATGGCTTCACCGGTTTTCAGTTGGCTGTGTAAGTTTGGCCACTCTGGTGGGTGTGTAGTAATACAATTATCAATTAACACAGCACACCGAGAAATGCATCATCAGGCAATTTTGTTGAACAAATACCCTCTTTACACAGAGCTAGACAGTATAGGCCAGCCTCTGGGCTCACCCAGGTGAGATGAGGTGAGCAGGAAGTGATGAGTCCTTGCCGGGGTAAACAGCCTCCCTCTGTAGATTTAACCACAATCTAGCAGCGCGGTGTGCCCTGGAGGGGCCAGAGAGATGGCTCAGCAGTAAAAGGGGGCTGCTGCCATCCCTGGTGACTAAGTTCCATCAATAGTAGGAGAAAAGTGACACAAGCAAGTTGTCCTCTGACCTACACACACACACACAAGTAAATAAATAGAAAGTTGTTTTTTATGTATGTGGTGACCCAAGGCTATAATTGTCATACTCGGGAGACCAGGATAGAGAATCATCACATGTGTAAAGACTATCCTGAGTTAACAGCAAGTTCCAGACCAGCTAGGGTCACACAGGGGGACCTTTCGAGTGAATGAGTCTCAAAAGTAGACATGTAGTATAAATGGTCGTGGTGCCACAGGCAAATCCCGGTATTTGGGAGCAGGAGGATCATGATGAATTTGAGATCAACCTAGACAATGTGGTATAATCCTATCTAAAAATTGTTTCAGAAAGAAAGGAGGGAAGGAGGGAGGGAAGAGAGGCAGACCGTGGGCTCTTCTATAGCTCAGTGGTTTAATGCTTACTTAGCCTGCATAGGGTCCTGGGTTCCATCTCACTGAGGTCTCTAGTTTCCCAGGAACTGAGTTTAATGTACACTGCAAACAGGAAGTTGTTTCCGACCCTCTGTTTCTTTAAAGACCATCTTTCCCCCGCTCCATAAACATGTTTGTCAAGTGTCCATACTTGGTACAGTTTCTGGAATAGGAAAACAGAAAGATTTCTCCAAATTCAGAGGAAATGGGAGACAATTCGGGAGAAGACAAGCGAGGTTGACACAGGGAAGCCACACAGTGCTCAATTTCCAAAGGTGACAATCTAGGCAAAGTTTTGACAGATCACGTTTTTTAAAAGGAATCCCTTAGAACCCTAATTCAGCTTCCTTCCTCCTGTGCGGGAGCATCAGCCTTGCCACAGCCGACTTCAGACCCTACGCACCCAACACTTGCTCTGAAGTCATCTGAGCCAGGTGTGGTTGTGCGAGTCCTCAGTCCCCACACTCAGACGCTGGGGTCAGCCTGAGCTACGTGGATGGACCTGTGGTTCGTGGTTGAAGGCTTGCCTGACACACACAAGGCCTGAGTTCCGTGCCCAGCCTCACAAACAACAACAATACACAAGCAAAAGTCCGCTGGGTGGGACCCGCTTAGGCAAGGCTTGGGGCTGGACCAGAGTCGGGAAATCCAAACACCGAGCAGGGCCTGAATGACTCAGTGAATGGGCCGTGGACCCAGCCAGGCAGGTTTGGGAAGCCTGCTCAGCAGAGTCCCAAAGGCAGAGATGGCTGGAGAGTGAGTTCTGCCGGGAGGAGAGCAGCTGGGGAGCAGGTGCAGATGAGTTCACGGCTGGGTGGAATCACACAGAGAGGAGGGGTGCACCCTATCCTAACGGGTCGTGTGCAGGTACTCAGGGCTTTGTCCTGGGGCTCAGGACAAGCTTGGCTCCACACTTGAATTAAAATGCATAAAATGTGGAGGAATGACTTGCTTTTCTTGTTTCTATCTTCGTTTGTTTGTTTTGGAGACAGGGTTTCTCTGTGTAGCCCTGGCTGTCCTGGAACTCACTCTGTAGACCAGGCTGGCCTTAAACTTAAATCCTCTGGCTCCTGACCAGTGGCTTCTGGTAAAGGGAGTTTTCTTAATACTTTTCACTTATCTTTGGCAGTTTCACTCACACACTCTTGACCTCCCTTCTCTGCCTCCTCCCCTCTGCCATAACATGTCAACGTGTCCCCGCTCATCTTCATGTTCATTTTATCTATTTATTTATTTATTTATATTAGTAAAGAAAGTTTTTAAAATATCTACTCTACTGTTTCCTAAAATAGGCATGAGTGTGTCTATGCTAACTTTCATCTAGGGAGAAAGCCCAAGAGACTGAAACCAAAATCCCTTCCATGAGGGCCTCAGGAAAAGCACTTGGGGTCAGACCTAGTAGGCTCAAACACTTCCAAACAGTTCCTTAAGAGAGGCGCTCTTGCTCCCAGTGACGAAGGCCTGGGCAGAGAGCACAGGGCAAGCTGTTCTATCCGACACAATTGCTCAGGGTTTCCTTTTGCTCTGTATTTCTGTCATATGGTGACCTCACTTGCATCCCCGACTCTAGATGTTTCTGTTTTTGTCAGCCTACTGAACAGTTGTCAATTTTGTTCTTTTTAAAATACCAACTTTGGATTTTATTACTTACTCTATTTTTCTAGTTTCTATCTCACTATCTTTATTCTGATCCTATTTTCTTTGGTTTGCTTTAGCTTCTTGTGCCCAGGTCCTTCTGTATGTCAGGCAAGCATTCCATCACAGTCAGACCCCAGTCCTTATTTTCCTTCTTCCTTCCAATTCAGTGTGCTGTTCTTTTTCTAGTTCCTTTCTGTGAACGGTTAGATTATTGGTTAAAGATCTTTTTTATGATTGACTTTTATTTTGTGTGTGTTTGCATGTCTGTCCGTGCGCCATGTGCATGCTTGCTGTCCTCACAGGCCAGAAAGGAGTGCCATTTCCCCTCAGTTGGAGCTACAGACAGTTGTGAGCTGCCATGTGGTTGCTGGGAGTCAAACCTGGGTCCTCTGGAAGAGCAGACAGTGCTCTTAACTGCTGAGCCATCTCTCCAGCTCATGATTTAAGATCTTCTTTGTAATGCAAGCCATTACAAGTTCCGAATTTCCCTCTAGCCCCTACTTTATCTCAAAAGTTTTGCATCTTTGTCTTTGGTTATTTTGAGACAGTCTCTTAGTTAGGGTCACCATTACTATGATGAAACCTCGTGACCAGGGAGGAAAGGGTTCCCTTGGCTTACACGTCCACCTCACTGTTCATAATCGAAGGAAGTCAGGGTAGGAACTCGAACAGGAGGAGCTGGAGGCAGGAGCTGATGCAGAGACCATGGAGGGTGCTGCTTACTGGCTTGCTCAGCTTGCTTTCTTATAGAACCCAGGACCACAATGGTCTGGGCCCTCCTACATCAATCACTAAGAAAATGTCCCACAGGCTTGTCTGCAGCCTGATTTTATGAAGGCATCTTCTTAATTGAGGATCTAATTGTGACTTAACTGTGACTCTAGCTTATGTCAAGTCAACATAAATCCAGCCAGCACAGACGGGGTGTCACTATGGAGCCCTGGCTGGACTGGAACTCGTTATGTAAACCAGGCTGGCTTTAAACTCATAGAAATCCACCTGCCTACACCTCCAAATGCTGCCATTAAAGGCATGTGTCATCATGGCCAGTCACAGATTTTTAGACAGTCCCTTTTTTGAGACAAGGTAGCCCAAGCTGGCTTTGAGCTTGCTACGCAGTTGAAGATGACCTTGAACTTCTGACCCTGTTACCTTCCCTGGAGTTCCTAGCTGGAACACAGGACTTCCAGGTGTGCTGAGAAAGCACTCCGCTGGTGGAGCTGCGTCCCCAGCCCTCTGAGTCTCTTTGCTGATATTCTCTGGTTGGGATATTCTTCTAGCACATACTCGAGGCTTATTTTCAGCCTAATTTCCTTTAGCTTTCAAACACACTGAGAACAGACACCAAAGCCTGTTCGTGAGTCCAGCATCCTCAGTATGACCCATCTCATGTATTTGTGTGGCTCATCACTTTTTTTTATTTAAAATTGAACTTTAAAAGTCTAGAGTGGCAGTTTTAGGAAACAGATTACCCACTCATCACTAGAGTTTGTTTGTTTGTTTGTTTGTTTGTTTGTTTGTTGTTTTGGTTTGTGTTTTTGAGACAGGGTTTCTCCGGGTCACTTTGTGGAACTCAGGCTGTAAACCAGGCTGGCCTTGAACTCATAGAGATCCTCAGATTAAAGGCGTGAGCCACCACTGCCCAGCTTGTTTGTGTTTCTGACACAGGGGCTTCCTTTGCAGCCCTAACTGACCCGGCTGGCCTTGAACTTGGATTGAACTGGCTTCTGCCTCCTGAGCAGTTCATTGGTTTTGCCATTTGGCTGTTGTTCTCGGTTGTCTGGTGACTTGAGTAACTTTTTTGTAATTAGTCTTCTTGGTCACGTGCTCTATGTGACAGTTCCAGGATTTCTGCAGCTTCTCTAAGCCTGTGGGCTGGGAAGAGCACTTGCCTAGCTCTGGAAAGGCCCTGGTTTCAATTTACAATAGGGAGGGAAGTGGGTTTCAGCCACACACACACACACACACACACACCTTCCAACGCCCTTTTTGGACAACTCTGGATCTATTAAGAAACTTAGAGACAGATTAAATACTGGCAGTCTTCTGGGGGAGATTTAATGTGATTCAGCCCTCCGTGGCTGCTCGGTTGCCAGCTTTCTCGGTGGCTGCAGATGTGTTTTCACAAGACTGCCCTGTGTCTTGAAGTGAGACTAGAAGGAGGGGTGGGGAGGGATATAACGTCCCTCAGAGCTGGTTGCACTGACATCTTACTTGATAAATGCCCTTTAGGCCTCAAAAACTTATATATTTTTTCTGAAAGAGTAATATTTATAGTTTGCCCGGAGTGCAGAGGGGTACTGAACATGTTTATAGGTGGGAACACATGGGTACTGGTCAGGAGGGTGGGGGCGGGGCTGAGGTTCAGAGTCATCTCTGCCACTTCTTACTGAAGAGAGACAGACTTTAGCCATCTAGTGGTCACAGGCAAAGGAAAAGGAAAGGCTGGGTGAGAGAGGTGCCCTCCTGAGCCCAGGGAACTTCTTGGGGTGGCAGTATCTACATTTGGATTACATGGCACAGGCCCCAGTTTGTCACCCATCCCTGAATTTAGCTGGACTGACATACAAGTGTCAAGACAATCCCTAGTCAGCCTCAGGGCCAGCAGCTGTGACTGACTCAGACGGCCACGCGTCCACAACCATCAGGGTGTGCTGTAGAACGCTAGAGAAGACAGGCAGGACCCAGAGGAGTTCTGGTTTTAGCTTTCCCTCACAGCTCACAGAAACTCCACTCCAGGGTCTCTGCCAACCAGTCTCATCCAGACACCCTTGGTGAAGGAGGAGTCTGGGATCTGAACACTAACGGAAGAGTTACTTGTTAGATTGGGTTGAGGGAGGATTGGTGTGCATATCTGGAATTTTCTATATAAAAGTTCTTTGTGAGCAGGGACTTCCAGTCCCCACACCTGAAACTCAGATCAGAGATGGCAGATAGCAGTAGCTGTCACTCAAAGCCAGGATCTCAGTCTTTGATGACTTCACTTCCACCCCTTTCCTGGATGAGGTGGTTGACACACAGAAGCAGCTCAGGGCCTCGCTATGACTGATGCTCGTACTCTGGGAAGGGACCGAGAATGATCATATGCAGCCCTGCGTCCTTTGGCAGTAACTGAAATAGAGCCTTTGTGACCTTGTCCCAGAACAGCATCCGTGACTCCCGGGAATGACCGAGGCAGGACCTGCAGACTTCACAGTCTGCTCTCCAGTCTTCGGCTTCTGTGATGCGGGCCTTTGTCTTTGAAGTATGTACATGTCTGTGTGTGGGTATGAACATGTAAGTGTCCACAGAGGCCAGCAGTGTCAGATCCCCCTGGGCTGGACTTCCAGGCAGTTGTGAGCCATGCTGCATGTGCTGATCCCACTGAGCGAGAATGAAAACCACCACCCAGTTTAAAGTCAGCCAAGCCAGCTTTCCTCCCGACGGCCAGGACTGCTTCTCAAAGCGGGACTGGAGAGAGTGGTGTGCGGTAACTTTTCAGGCCTCTTTTGTGGGGAAAAAAAAGTACACACTGGGGATTTTCAGAGGAATTTGGTGACATAGGACTTGGCAAGCAAATTTTACAGAAGCAGACAGCAGACTTATTTGGCAGATCATCCTGGCAGAACATCTCAAGATATCTTAAGACTCCTTGGCAGAAAGCCTTATCAGGATAGGGTAGGTGGAGGTACGAGTCAAACTCCATAGGGTAGGGAGCATGTCAGATTCCAGAAACAGCTTAAAGCACTGTCAACTTGAAATTTGCAGCAAATAAAAATGACGTTACTCAGACCTTATAACAAAATGGCTTTTAACTCGAGATGGAGTCAGGTTAGTCCATCACATAGACACTAGGAGCCGAACTCCAGCAAGCTACAAAAACTGTGCGTCCTCTTAGCTGAGCCATCTCTCCAGCCCTCAAACCTTTGTTTTTGTTTTGCTTTGCTACTGAGAGCCAAAACTGTTTGACTTAAAGTGTGACCTACAAATTCAACAGGAGTTTATTGAGCCCTGACCCTGTGCTAGGCGTTATACTAGGAACCTCAAACAGAAAGCCACTGTTTGGTTATCACCAGTGACAAACTAGTACTACTGTGTGTGTGTGTGCGTGTGTGTGCACATGCGCGCACACACACGCACACACACACACACGATTCTGTTCCCAGCATAGGTGGGACCTTCACCTTGTCTGGGAATCAGGGAGTCACTGTTTCTACTTGTGCCAAATGAACATTTTATCTAGGATTTCCTTCTTTCATTTAATCAAAGTATCCTAAGAGGCTGCCCAGTGCTAGCCAGAAGGAGAACCCTGGCTAGGATGCTATTGCCTGAGCTGTTTTCTATGTTTTATTTTACAAGGAAGAATCAGCTTTGGAATG
This sequence comes from Chionomys nivalis, assembly GCF_950005125.1. Lineage (NCBI taxonomy): Eukaryota > Metazoa > Chordata > Mammalia > Rodentia > Cricetidae > Chionomys > Chionomys nivalis. The sequence continues at coordinate 72,299,485 of NC_080098.1, read as the reverse complement.
GGAAGGTGGGAAAAGTTTGGTCCTGGAAATGGACATGGTGGAAAAGGGAGGCAGAGAGCAATGCAACCCACATCCTTCAACTTCCCTCAAAGCGCCTTGCTGACTGAGTACAAACTCCTGGCCGGAAGGATCTAAAATCATTAACCGCGTTAAAACTGAATTTATGTCCGCTACATACTCGAGAGCATTTTAGGATAAACTAGCAAGTGAATGATAAAGAGTTAGAACTAAAGTCACCGTGTGACTTCTCATGAAAAGGGTCAGAGAGCAGTTAGTCCGCTAATGCGAGGTGAGGCTCTGTCTGCCATGGTGAAGGGTCAGCCACAGTGGGAAAGGGACCAAGATGCGCAAATCCGTCGCACGTTCGCCTCACCCCCTGTCTTTGGGAGGGTACCAAAGCAGCAGGAGCTATGAAGTTGTGCGGTTGTCACCTAAGAGTCCCCCGCTTTCCTTCGGGGTACCTCCCTCCAGTATCACAGCTTTAAGGTTAGGTTAGCTTTACAACATTTACAAGGTTTCTCTGTGTGGTCCTGGTGGTCCAAGAACTAGCTTAGTAGACCAGGCTGGCCTCAAACTCAGAGATCTGCCTGCCTCTGCCTCTCGAGTGGCCCCCCCACCCCGTCTCCTTGCTGCACCCCCCATGCCTTCCCATGCTGGGATTAAAGATGGCACCGCCACACCCATCTTAAAAATTTCTAATTGAAGGAACTAAACTCAGAGTTTCCAATGGATCATATTGTGTCAGGAATACTCACACAGAGGAAATTAGAGGACCTTGGCCTCGTGTGTAGGGCCAGGAAGCTTTGAAAGGGGAATGTGTTTCCCTGAGACCCCAGCATGCACAGGTAAAGCCAAGGGATAAAGCAGCGGACGCTTGGTGAATGGTAACAGATCCAGCATGGGACACCGAGAGACAAGCAACACCCACATCTCAGGAACCACCAAACGCCAGGCTTCCTCTTGGTCCACATGCTACTTCCTCATCCTCTTTCAGGTTGGAGAAAAGGAAGAGTAGTCTGGGAAGGTGAGCCAAGGCAGCCCAGGAGCAGGAAAGGCCGCTTTCAGTGCTCCCGGTGCTGACTGTACTCAGTGTGGCAGAGATCTTGGCTGGATATGACAAGTGGCCTCTTGCCAACAGGAAGACAGTGATAAGCTTCTGAAACAGGAGGCACCACAGGTGGGAAAGAGAAAAGTCACACACTTGTGAGGCAGGAAAAGCAAAGGTCGTGCAGGCAGAGTTGAGTCAGGCTGTCTGGATCTGCAGCTTACATATACACACATACACTCACATGCACGCACCCACATATACACACATATACATATGCACACATGCACACACAAGCATGAACATGTATACACAAGTATGAGCATACATACACATATGTGTACACACATACTCGTGCACACACATACACGTGCACACACATACACGCACGCACACACACACACACACCACTCAGGCAAGTTTTCTCACTTTTCTACTTCTTTCTCATCCTCAAGCTGTCTCAGCCTTAGGTACAGGAACTACTTCAGAGGAAGAGGACCAGGGTCGCCCTGTAACTCCAGCTCCAGGGTAGCTAATGCCCTGGCCTCTATGGGCACCTATACGGATGTGCATATCCCCACAGGCAGACCCACACACATACACATAATTAAAAACAAATTCTTAACACTTTAGGTAAAGGGCTGGAAGGGCGGCTCAGTGCGTAAGCATGCTTGCTTCTCTTGCCGAGGATACGTGTTCAGTTTCTAGCACCCACGCGGTGGTTCACAGCCATCGTTACCCCATTTCCAGGGTATGTGGCGCCCTCTTCTGACCCCAAAGACACCAGGTGCGCATACACATATGCAGGCAAAGTACTCATACACAAAATAAAATTAATTAATAAAATAATTTTAAAAGTTAAAAAAAAAAAGGTGAATGGGTGCCCTCATCACAATCCTGTAGAGAAATAAAAGCCCCAAACCACAAGTCCCGGGGGAAATGGAGGTCCTGCCCTCACCACAGGACTCTTGTGCAATGAGTGCAAAGTCGTAGCCTCAGCAAACGCTCAAACATCAGCAATGATTTCACACCACTGGGGGGGGGCAGATGTTCGGGTACAGAACAAAGCAAGCCAGAAATGTATGAAGTCAGTCTCTTCCTGTAACAAACACTGGGGTCTGTTGATGTGGCCCTGTGAAGATGCCACACGATGCTTCCCCGACCAGGCTCCCTACAGCACGGAGGTTTGGTCACGGTTCTTCCACGCGCTCTACCATGAGTTTTGTCCTGCCTCCTCCCTACCCCCATCGCTTTTTATCTGAACCCACGAGTTAGCAATGCAGGCCTTGAATTTACCACCCTCCTTTCCCAGTCTCCTGAGTAGCTGGGATTATAGGTCTGTGCCACCTCCCTGTGTCCGTACCCAGCACTGAATTAATTCATCTGTACAATGTGAAGCTTCTGCGCCTTTAGGTCTGGGCCAAACTGGGAGAGCTTGGCTCCCAGATGTGTCTCGGATAACTTTATGAAGTCTCTCTTCAGAGATCTGGAGTACGTTAGTTAGCTTCAGCGGCTGACTTGACACATTTAAGGAGAAGGAGCTTCAGCGGCTGACTTGACGCATTTGGGGAGAAGGAGCTTCAGCGGCTGACTTGAGGCATTTAAGGAGAAGGAACTTCAGTGCAAAGTTTGCCTCCCTCGTTACTTTGTGGCCATTCGTGTGAAGCACTTCCCAAGTGGAGGCTCGCTCTTCTCAGGTGTGCCAAGTTGACAGCTGAAGCCAACTGTGCCCTGCTCATTTCTGCCTTCCTCCTATCTAGGCAAATGTTTTTCCTAAAATCTTTATGGTATATGAATGCACGCTGTGTGTTTCTGTTTAGTCTACATCTGTTTAATCAGCAACCCTCTGATGTAAGTACTTGGTGGCCAAGTTAACTTAGAAATCTCCACCAAAGAACTGTGTTCCAGATGTAACTTGGTCAAGCACAATGCTGATCTGCTATCAGAACTGCGTGTAATCTCTCCTGTTCTCCTGGGCTGTGGTATAAGACTGTTTTGGAAAAGAGACAGAGAGAGAGGAGGGAGAGAGAAACTGAAGCCATATTTTCTGCTCAGTTTTTGAAAAGAATCTGACCAAACTGTGTTTTAGCCAAGCGTTGTCGGTGTCTGTGGTTCATTTGGTTGTAGATATCAGACAACACAGAAGCATCCGTAGTCTCAAACTTCATCAGGAGACTTAAAGGGAAAAGGCCTTCTTGCCGCTGTCCCGGTGTGGGTACATCAAAAAGACGCTTGCAAACGAGAAAACCAGAATGCATTTTAGAAGTTCTCACGGGGCCGGGCGGTGGTGGCGCACGCCTTTAATCCCAGCACTTGGGAGGCAGAGGCAGGTGAATCTCTGTGAGTTCGAGACCAGCCTGGTCTACAGAGCTAGTTCCAGGACAGGCTCCAAAACCACAGAGAAACCCTGTCTCGAAAAACCAAAAAAAAAAAAAAAAAAAAAAAAAAAAAAGAAGTTCTCACGGGAATATCTTCCTTACATCAGATAGGCAAAGCTACATCCGAGAAAGGCAAGAAACAGTGTCGGAAATTAGAACCAGGCAGAAATCATCATACGTACAACCCGATACAAATGATAAGCACAATAGTCAACCAGCCTTTAAAAATAATAGGAGAGCCAGGCACGGCAATGCATACTGTACTTATGAGGTAGAGGCAGGGGAATTGCTGTCACGAGCATACTATGGCAGAAACAGACTAACATATTTGTGTCTCTCTGTGACATCAGACTTTACAGAATAACAATGAATTTACAAAGTAAGATATAATGGCATCTCTTTGCTACATAAGATCATTTTTCTTAGCCGGGCGGTGGTGACGCACACTTTTAATCCCCGCACTCAGGAGGCAGAGGCAGGCGGATCTTTGTGAGTTAGAGGCCAGCCGGGTCTACAGAGCTAGTTCCAGCACAGGTTCGAAAGCTACAGAGAAACCCTGTCTTGAAAAACAAACAAACAGAAAAAGATATTTTTCTTGGTGACCCTGCTGTCCTGGCTAGTTTTATGTCAACTTGACACAAGCTGGAGTCATCTGAGAGGAGGGAGCCTCAATTGAGGAAATGCCTCCATAAGATCTGGCTTTAGGGCATTTTCTTAATTGGTGATTGATGGGAGAGGACCCAACGTTGTGGGTGGTGCCCCTACTGGGCTGGTGGTTCTGGGTTCCACGAGAAAGCAGGCTGAGCAAGCCTCCTCCACAGCCTCTGTGTCAGCTCCTGCTCCAGGTTCCTGCCCTGTTTGAGTTCCTGACTTCCTTGAAATACGGACTATGACGTGGAAGCATGAGCTGGGTCATGCCTTTCTCCCCAAGTCGTTGTCAGCCACGGCATTTCATCACAGCCGTAGTGACCCTCACGAGGGCACCTGCTAGGGTAAATAAAGATTCTTTTGTTCTTATTTTTGTATTTTTCAAATCTCATCATGTAGCCCTGACTGGCCTGGAGCTCATTATGTAAACCTAGACGGCCTAAAAGTCACCTGTCTCTGCCTCCTGGATGCTGGGTTTAAAAACATGTGCTGCCACAACTTGCTATTTTTTAAACGTTTATTCATGTGTGTTAATGTGTGCTTGTGTGAGTATATGCTACATGAGTGCAGGTTCCCACGAAGGCCAGAAGAGGGCACCAGGTCCCCTAGAGGCTGAATTACAGGTGGTTGTGGACCACTGTGAATACTTGGATTAGAAGAGTTGGGACCTTTGGAAGAGCAGCAAGTGATCTAACCACTGACCCTCTCTGCAGCCCCTTGTATCTAAGTTTTGGTTTTGTTTTTCTTTGGTTGGTTTTTGTTTGGGATTTTTTTTGTTTATTTAGTCTTTTTGAGACAAGGTCTCTCTTGTCTGAGTTCTGTGTGTTGAAGATTTATTTGGGTTTCAGATTTTAGTCATGTATTGGATGCTACAGGCAACAGCACAGCCAGTGGTGGGACTTGTACAGATCTTTTATTTCTGAAAATTAAAACTGTTTTTGCTCCCAAATCATATGAGTAATACACATTTGCCTCCGTCAGTTCTAAAGCAGCATTAGAGATCAGCTTCCTGTGCCTGGCTTTTTCCTTTCTGAAGTGGAGTGAGCTCTTAATTTCCACCTGCCGTACTGTCTGAATCTCAGCTGTCGACCTATGGGTGGGGATGTTAGACAAGTCAGTGGTGTGGGCAGTAAGTGGACGGGAGATTCTGCCTCCAGCTGCATCTGAGCGACATCTAAGAACAGTCAGATGGAAAGGCTGAATTCGGAGCTTTGGGTATTTTGCCCCCAAAGAACAAAGCAAGACACTGGTATCAGTAAAAATCAGTGAGGACTGACTTCACTCTGTGAGCTGGCTTGAGCTTTCTGTTTCTGTCAGGTGAGTTGGCCTTCTGAGGAAGAATGAGGAAACAGGGAGAGAGAGGTTCAGGCCCAGTCAGAGGTGTGGAAGTTGCAAAAAGCAGGAAAGGGTGGGAGGATTTGCTAACTGGCACTTACTCAAGTCAGACTCCTCCTCTGGCCGACTAGAAGGCTGCCTTCCTGAACCTTCACAGAGCGTTTAAGTCAGTTCTTGGCTGAGAAGTAGTCTCTCCACCTTTAGGGGCCTTGGAGGCCTTACTACAGAACGTAAGCTCTTCCCACTCTCAAGAGCTCGGGAATCCACCTGCCTCTTCAGTACCATGCTAGTGGTTGCTCAGGTCTCTTACTGTGAGAGAAGGGGCAAAACAGTTTGTCACAGGCCAAGAGAAAGGTCTGAGGTTTAAGGGCATGGACCTTTTTTTATCATTAGCCACTTCCACATGACTGAAACCACACTGCTGCCCACACACATGCATGCCCACAGCCACGACTTTGCCGTCGCTGGTAACTCTGGAGTTCCTTTTGGGTTCACAGGAAGGTTGAGCCAGGAGCAACAGCCAGTTCAATGACATCCCACGGGCTGTCTGTGGCACTGTTTCTCGGGTATCCCCAATAGCTTTTACACTGATTCCTTTTCCTGGTACTCTGGTAAAATAGCCTGACACAAGCAGGCCCATTGCTGGAACACGCCTTTAATCCCAGTGTGAAGCAGAGGCTGCATACAAGGTCAGATTGGTCTACACAGTGGGTTCTAGGACAGCCAGAGATACACAGAGACCCTGTCTCAAAAACAACTATTACAGAAAGCAGCTTAGGGAAGGAAAGGGCTACCCTGGCTCACAGTTTACTATCCATGTGGCAGGACCATAAAGACAGCAGGTGCTTGAAGCCGACAGTCACATGACACCCACCATCAGGAGCTCCAACGCTGGCGCTTGGCTCACAATGTCTCCTGCAGTCCAGGAGCCAAGCCCAGGGCGTGGTGCTGCCCTCTGTCAGCGTGGGTCGTCCCCCCTCAGTTAACCTGTTCCACACCATCCCTCACAGGGGTCCCTGGAAACTCATCTCCTAGGTGACGCCGGGTCCCATCAAGTTGACATCACTAGTGGCTCGGTTGTGTTTCTTTAGTTTCCTGCAGTTAGCACATTCTCCAGTACTTGCTTGGGTTTGTTCTTCATGGCAGTGGTATTTGGACTTGAGGAAAGGGGGGAAAAGAGGTTGTTTATTCTGTAGAAAAACAGCCTGGGAACATGGGTTGAGGTTACCCCCAAACTCCGTGCTGCTATATAACTTCACTGACGTTTTTACAGTCACAAAGCAAACACTGTCACACACTTTTCAAATCCTTCAGTGAGGTGACCTAACAAAGTGATTGATTTGCAGATCCAGTGCGGTGATCTAACAAGGTGATTGATTGGCAGATCCAGTGGGGTGATCTAACAAGGCGATTGGCAGATCCAGATGAATTAGCTCTGAGGGAGAGGGCCACAGTGCAGAATGCTCATTTGGGGACAACAGAATGTTGCTTCCTGATTTGGTTTGGTTTGATTTTATTTGTATGGATTTTTACCTTAGTGTATGTCTGTGCACACACGCCTGCCTGGTGCCAATGAAGGCCAGAGGAGGGTGTCCGAGTCCTTGGAACTGGAGCTGTAGACGGTTGTGAGGCATGGTGTGGATGCTGGGAGCTGAACCCAGGTCCTCTGAAAAGCAGCCAGTGTTCTTAAGTACTGAGTTATCTATCTCTCTGGTCCCGGAGTTCTTTTGACCAGAAACCAGGAGCTTCCCCTGAAAACTCCATCTTCTTGTATTGTGTCTGGGAGGCGGAGCCCAAAGCTGCTGATGAGGACAGAGTCGGTGCCTGCCTGTCTGTCCAGCACTTCAGCGTGTTGATTCCTAAGCCGGTCCTACGAGCCAAGCCTGCTGAAGTGGAGCTTAGGAGCCACTGACCCCACAGTTCTGGGAGTGGAGCCCCCAAGTGGACACGGCACAGCAACATGCTGGTGCCGGAAGCCATGCCGTTCATACAAACATAACTAGGACTTATAAATGCCAGTGGGTAAAAGCAATCCTGCCAGAGGAATTATGCAATAGGATTTTAAAAACTCAGAAGAATGTTCAATCTGGTCCCTTGCTGTTTCAGAATCTAAGTGATCACAGTGCAAATGACCCCAGGGCTGAAAGCTCTGCTCTCAGACGCATTTACACACTTCCAATGTACTTTCCAGACTGTGGTGTGGATAGAGATAAAACCAAGATGCCCTGCTATGTAAAAATAAAATAAAAGGGCTCCTTTGTGCACAGCTGTGTCCACTTACGATTGTTTCTTAGGGTCTGTGGACATGACTCAGAGGTTAAGAGCCCCGGCTCCTCTTGCAGAGGGACCATTGGGTTCCGGGCACCTCCAATTCCGTGGATCTGAGGCCCTCTTCTGGCTGCCGTGAGCACTGCATACTCACACGATGCACACACACACACACACACACACACACACACACACATGAAGCAAAGCACTCATAAGGATAATCAATAAGTTTTTGAACTAGGATCTAACTATGTAGCCCTGGCTTTCCTGGAACTCACTATGTAGAGCAGGCTGTCTCTGTCTCCCTGCTGGGATTAAAGGTGTGTGCCACATGCCCAGAAAACTTTTTTTTTTTTTTGGTTTTTCTAGACAGGGTTTCTCTGTGGTTTTGGAGCCCCAGAAAACATTTTAAGTAAATGTTTCTTCATGTAAAGACACAATAAGCGGGGGATAGGAGAGGAAGATGTCAACATGGACCAGAGGGAATCACAACATGTTCCCTAGGACCAGGGGAGAGCGTTCCCTCAATGCCCTAACTTTCCCTTGGACCTTGGGGTTTTGTTGTCATTGTTCCTTTTTTATTTCTCACTCTTCTCTTAGGGTTTTTATTACTGAAATGAAACACCATGACCAAAAGGCAACTTGGAGAGAAAAGAGTTTATTACACTTCCACAGCACTGTTCATCACTGAAAGAAGTCAGGTTAGGGTCAGGGCAGAATCCTGGAGGCAGGAGCTGATGCAGAAGCCACAGACGGTGCTGCTTACTGACTTGCTCCTCATGGCTTGCTCATCCTGCTTTCATATAGAACCCAGGACCACCTGCCCATGAATGGCATCACCCATCATGAGCTGGACCCTCCCCATTGATCACTTGTTGAGAAAATGCCTTACAGCTGGATCTCATGGAGGCATTTCCTCAATGAGGCTTCTTCGTCTAGTGATTCTAGCTTGTGCCAAGTTGATACACAAAACCAGACAGTACAACTGTTAATAGAGATGTATCTATGCTCTATCAGAAATATGTTTTAATATATCATTAAATATGTTTAGTGATAGTAAATCATCAATATCCAATACATTTTAAAATTTTATTTATACGTATGAGTGTTTTTCAGCCCCCACTTCATTTCTCTGAGACATGCATGTGATTCCACAACAGTCAGTGTTCTGGAAGACATTTGTGTTCCCTGAGAACAGGCGTGCTCACAGGTATGGAGAACAAAGGTGTCAATAGTCCCACTTATTAAATAGACAGAAAGAAACGGTAGCTAAGGATGACTAGAAGCCTGCACTACAGACCCACAGTTCCAACTTGAAGAGGAAGAGAAAAGCTGGTCATTTTCCATTCACCTACCTACACCCACAGTGACCCCTTATTTCTGTTTTAAACCCTCGAGTGGGAGGAGATTTTCTTCCTGGAAATTTGAAGAGTGAGGCGTGAGTCCATTGGACAGAACAATCCCAGCACACGAGGGAAAACTCAGTCAGTGTTCTCTCTGTGATCGTGCAAAGCATCAGGCACAGCACCCCCAGATACGAGGACCCAGCAAAGATTCCAGATGCCGCCAGTAGGTGGCAGGAGCTGCCAGCAGCTCGCCCAGTCAGCAAAGATTCCGGATGCGGCCAGCAGGTGGCAGGAGCGGCCAGCATCCAAAGGCTAAAGCTTTAAAAGGAAAGAAAGCTCCTCAAGGGAGAAAATCTCTGGGTTCTGGAAAGAACCAGAAATTGGCATTTAGAACAATACGATCCACGGAGTGTCACACAAAGTTGAAAATAAAAAGGAACAATGGCAACAAAACTCCAAGCAGACAAAACCCCAAGGTCCAGAGAAAGTTACTGTTTTGAGGGGATGCTCTCCCCGGGTCTTAGGGTTAGGGGTCAGGCCCATGTTGAAGTCTTCCCCTCCATTCCCTACTTATTGTACCTCTAAATTAGGGACCCTGATTTTATGCACACATGTAATTCGGGATCCTGGAACTTGCTGTTTTCACCTCAGTGTTAAGGGAAATGTGAGAATCCGTGACTGCAGAACCCAGAGGACTCTCCGTGCAACGGCCCCCTTCCCATGCTTTGTACACACACGTCTCATTTCCTTCTATACCATGCCAGGAATTCCTGAGAGCCACTAGAGGTGCCACAGGGGTCTTAGTCTCATAAGAATTTAAAGATGGGAGCGGCGGTAGCGCACGCCTTTGATCCCAGCACTCAAGAGACAGAGGCAGGAGGATCTCTGTGAGTTCAAGGTCAACTTGGTCTATGTAGCAAGTTCCAGGTTAGCTGGGGCCACACAGTGAGAACAGATGACAAAAACAGAAAGGAGGAGGAGGAAGAAGAAAGGAAGGGAGGGGGGAGGAAGGGACGGAGGGAGGGAGGGAGGGAGAGAGAGATTACTTAAGAACAGACCCACAAAAACAGTTTTATTAGAGTTTAAAATTGAAGACCCAGGGCATTGAGCTGTAAATCTCCGCTTCTACCCAGGAGAGAGAGAGAGAGAGAGAGAGAGAGAGAGAGAGAGAGAGAGAGAGAGAGAGAGAAAGCCATACCAATTGAGTTCAACGGGCATGAAGGTGAACAACGCGTGGGCAAACAGCCATGCTGCGAGAAGGGAGCTTTAGAGAGAAGCCGGATGAGTTAGAGACATGGAAAGGAGAGGACAGGATTCGCTAATCAGAATTACTCCGTCATCGGAAGCCGTGAGCTGGGGCTCATGTGTGGGAACTCAGGGAAGGAAAAGTACCTTATCTTATTCAAGGGATAATTATTTCTCCTATCTCCTGAGCATGGTTTAAAGGTGGGTCTGCCTTCCTGAGGGGTGGTCCCTCAGCTAGGTGATGACCTGCCCTGCTGAAGCTTTAGGTCCCCACCCAGGTCCCCTGGTACTGGCTCTGCAGTCGGGGCCAACGGTGGGAAGCTGCTGTAACTTCCTCAATACACGTGGATCTTTCCCATCAGAATAAAATTAAAAATTTCATCCATTTCCTTATGAGCTCATGGTTCCTTGAATCAGGTACCTCACAAGAACACCAAAGCCTGCCTCCTGCCGCTTTTCACAACCCTTCCTGGAATGGTCACGGAAGGACAATTGTGTTTGGGCTCTGACTCTGTGGGTTTTGTTTTGCTTTTTTTTTTTTTCACTCTGCGTTTTTCTTAGGATGAAGACTTTGAAGAGCAGAACACACCAGGAAACAGTGCAGTCAGGAGCAGATCCGTACAGAGCGGGGAACAAGGAAATGCCAAGGAGGTAAGGCAGGTGTGGAAGATGGTTGAGGAACTGTTGCCATGGTGATACTCCGCCACCTGTGAATGAAGTGTGGTTAGTGTGTCTAAGGCAGTCATCCAGAAAGCACATGTACTCTAAAGCAAGGCTTCACTTTTACGGCCTCAGAGTTCCCTGAAAGGAAAACCAGCCCGAGACACAAAGCCCAATCTCAGGCCAGCATGTGAGGTCATCCTTGTAGCCCCAGCTACTCAGGGGGCAGAGGCAGGAGCAGGGCCAGCCTGGCATGAGACCTCCTGGCAGAAAAAGCAGGCACCTAAACATTAAGGTGAAGGAGGCCCGTGAGATGCCCTCCCTTGGTTCCATGGAGCCCAAGAGATTCTTAAGGACTTTAGTTCGTATGTGTCTCTGTTTTAGATTGAGATCTATTGTTTTTATTTTATTGTTGTTTGTTTGGGGTGGGACGGGTCTCATGTTCATGTGACCAACGCCGCCTTCAAACTCAATAAGCAGCAGAGGATAACCTTGAACCCCTGACCCTCTTACTTCAGCATCCCAGGTAGGGGGTGGCAGGCATGGGTACCACATCTGGCAAGGACCTCTATCAGCAGCTTTAGGTAGAATGTCTTCCGTTGCTGAAACAAAACCAATTGCTCATATAGAACACCTGTTGAAAAGCAGGTCCTGAGTCCCTGAAACCGGGGGAGAGATCACAGAAAACTGGATGGTGAAAGTTGTTTTTCCCATCCACAGGAAAGGAATTGGAGCATAGCCTGTGTTTATGCAAGCGCGCTTCTGTGCACATCGCTGTGGGGGTCACACTGCCCATCTTAGTTACTGTTTATCTCAGTTGTGCCATGTTTGTGCCTCTGTGTCCTCCAGCAAACAAACAAGTTCACGTGAGAACCTCCACACAGATGCTTGCAGCAGCTTTTGTTCATAATGGGCAAACCGTGGGAGCAGCCCAGATGCCCATCAGTAAAATGGATGATGCGATGTTTTTCAGTACTGAAACAAATGATGGGGTGATGGGGAGAACTAGTGGAGCTGTCAGTGCTTACTACGGAGTGACAGAAGTCAGTTTAAGATGGGGACACCACACCACCCCCAGCAGCAGCATCCTGGACGAGGCAAAGCCATGGAGGAGTGAAGAGATACTGGTTTCCAGGGCTTAGGGAGAAAGTCGGGTGAGCAACAGAAGTTTTAGGGCACCGAAACCGTTCTATACAATACTACAGCAGTGAAGATCTTATCGAAACATAGGTTGAGCACTTCAGAAAACGACCCATGTATTAGCCTGGGTTCTCTATAGAAATAAAACTCACAAAATGAGAGTGTGAATAGATAGATAGATAGATAGATAGATAGATAGATAGATAGATAGATAGATAGATGAATAGATGATTGATAGATAGATCATAGATAGATAGATGAATGATAGATAGATAGATGATTGATAGATAGATAGATAGATAGATAGATAGATAGATAGATGATAGATAGATGAATAGATGATTGATAGATAGATCATAGATAGATAGATAGATCATAGATAGATAGATGATTGATAGATAGATAGATAGATAGATAGATGATAGATAGATAGATAGATAGATAGATAGATAGATGATAGATAGATAGATAGATTGATAGATGATAGATAGATAGATAGATAGATAGATAGATAGATAGATAGATAGATGATTTATTAGAGTGGCTTACAGGCTGTAATAGAGCTAGTCCACCTGAATGTTCCCCAGCTACGTACAGCAATCAGCTTCACCAGCTGAAGAATTATTGTGGGATGGAGAGAAGGAGCTACTCTGGGAACAGAATAGGCCATGGGTATTTGGGAGAAAGTTTATACTGTTCCTGGAAAAGTTGCCCATGAAAAGTGGCTTGAGTGCATGTTACCCTAAAATAGGGCAAAGGCAACACTCCTGTGAGTCCCAAGGGGAGTCTGTCAGCTCTGGAAGGATGAGGCAGGTGCTCGTAGCTGCAAGCAAAGCCTTGGTTTGGTTTCAGGACTCTGGAAATGAGTCGGTTCAACGTAAAGGGAGAATTGCACAGCCTTTGTGGTTAACTTCATTTAACCCTTCCTAAAACCAGAGCTGGTGTCTGGGGTTGAATGATTACAGCAGAAACAGGAACAAAATCAGAACTACAAACATGTTCCCTTTTCAAAAAAATAAAAGGTGGTGATAGGGGTGGGGTACCAGAGGCTCCTCTGGGAGGGAAGAACATAAGTATGATACCGAATTTCTTATGATTATAAAGGGGAAAAGGTGCCCATGAAGTAGATGAGGGGAGCCATTTCTTGCATAATAATTTTAAAAGGACTGTTGAGCATTCTTTGCCTGAATGCTGAGCTAAGGAGTCCAGGGTCCATGGTGCCGAGATTCTCATTATCCTCTCTGCTCTATGTTTGATCTCCAGGGTGACAGGCAGATCACGATTGAGCAGGAGTCTCTAGGAAACAAAGAAGACATGCAGGAGGATGACCAAGATGAACGTCAAAAAGGGTACAGTTCTTAAGCCAGGGACAGAGCCGCATCTACTCCCTGTGTGTTTTATTCCGTGTTTTGTCTCTTTTGCTTTATTCTCTTCTAAATTAAATTTTACTATGCTTCATTAGAAATTGTCAGCACCTCACCCAACACCACTTGGATAAAATTCATGGCTTTTGGGGTGATGGACGTGATCAGTTAAAAAAGAAGTGACTCTAGGAACCCAGTCTTTATTTTTATATTTTCTCAGGACAGTCTTCTCATTAAAGGTATAAATTACTAACTAATGGCTTCCATACATACATAAGGAGTCAGTTCATCTTCACAATAATCAGTAACACTAGATTTCTCAAAGCCCACATTAAACCTCAGGAACTAGCTCAGGGAGATGGCTCAGTGGGTTAGGGCACTTGCTGCCAAGCCTGGTGATCTGGCTGCAGCCCCCGGGACCCATCTGTTGGAAGGAGAGGACCAGCTACTGAAAGATGTCCTCAGTTTCCCCATTTGCTCTGCGGCATACATGTGGCACATATACACACAAAATAAGAAATATAAATAACATTTAAACTATTGCCTTTCTTACCTTGTAGCCTTGAATGAGTTCAAGTTTTTATAATCACCTAAGACGGGAGACAGCAGGTATGGCCTTGAATTTGCCCTTACCTCCCCTTGCCTGCTCTCAAATGCTAGGGTTATGGATGTGAGCCACCATATCTGTTTGCGGCAGGATGATTATCTTGATCTGAGGTTAGAAAGATGAAGTTTGAAGAGATGACCTACCCAAAGTCAGTCCACTTGGTCTGGAACTTCAGTCTGATACTATATCATAATACATGGGTCCATTTTCTAAATGCCCATGTAAAATTTCATTTAAATTTCTATATTTAAATAAAGAACTTTTTCTATATTTCTATGCCTATATATCTCTAAGGAACTTTTCAAAGATTTCTCTATTTTTTAGTGTATGTGTGTTTTACCCGTGTACATGTCTGTGCCCCATGTATGTACCTGGTGCCGGTGGAGGCCAGAAGAGGCCATCAGATCCCCTGGAGCTGGAACTATAGATGATCATGAGCCATGATGTGGGTGCCAGGAACCACCCCCAGGTCCTCTTCAGGAGTACTGTGTGCTCCTCCCACCGAGTCTCTCAAGCTCCTGTAGAGCTTTTATTCTTATGTCTCAGAACAATGTCTCTCACACCAGTCCATGGACACCATCGAGAACACTTACCAGGTTTCGTCCTTTGTTTACTCCACGAGGCTCTGATCCAGGGGCTGCAAAAGTCTCCCGAGGAGTCACATGTCCTCAGGGTCACTGATATTCGTGGCACTGAAGCAATCACCGGTGGGTTGAGAATGGTTCAGTCTAGACAACCAAATTAAGCAAGTGTCTGTGCCGGCGACTTTGCATTATAGGGTCAGATGTCTCTGCCGCTAAAAGACCTGGTAAAGTTGGTGCACAGCGGGTGGAGGGTCTCCTAAAAGTGGCTCTTTACTATTGCTACTTCAGAAACAAAACACAGTCTCCTCCACCGAGGACAACTGGCTTATCCTGAATAGACCCGGAGAAACTTAGTCTATACCACACTTTGATTCACAAAGTATCTTCTAGAGTGGTATTTCAGATTCTCAGCACACGTTTTCACACGTACTCCTAAGCGTGAACATTCCCCACAGTAATGCATCGTTGTGTATCTTCTGATCAGAAGCCCCGCTTTTGCCCTTTCTGAAGCTTATTGATGATATCCCTGGTGGTTTATAATGGTGACCTATCACCATTTGGTTCCCTCCCTCAGAGTGTGGCACACTCTTCAGTAGTTAATCCACATTATGACCAGTGTCCATCTAAGATGACTGTTCTGTTTCTGCTTTGAGACACAACTTCAAAAACCCAGGCTCTGCACGCCAATATCTCACGTTTGGGTGCTTACTCTGTGGGTCTTTGGCTTTTGTGTTGCAGGTGTTTGGAAAGGAAGTATGATCTGATTTGTGAGTTTTATAGAAAGCACAGAATCATTATTCGGCGTACCATTGGGGGCATTCTATTGACAGGTAAGTACCAAGGGGCTGTGGGAATGCTGCTGTCATTTCTTGGGATCTTTTAAGTGTTAGCTTTCTGTGTAAAGAAAGAAATCTCCCCTTCCCCTGGACCTCACAGACTCACCTAGAGAAGTGGTGAAGTCAATCAAAAAACCCCAGAAGGGAAAGTCTACACAGATTGCTTGCCTGCCTTTCTCATGAAGCCAATCAGAAATTTTTGTTTTTGATTCACCTACTATCTTAGTCCATTTTCTGTTGCTATGACCAAATACTGTGGCCTCAATCATAGATATTTTTTGGGTCCTGGAACAGAGTCCAGGATCAAGTATTGGTGACGGCCTTCTACCCCATCATAACGCGGAGGGGCTTTGCAGCGTGAGATAACACGCGCTGACCCATGTCTCTTTTTATGAGGCCACTAGTAACACCATGGTGGCTCCAGCCCCAGGACCTCATCTAATTCCAATTACTTCCCCGAAGGCCCCGCCTCTACTACTATCACTATTTGAATGTGGAATTAAGTTTCTAACATACAAACTACAGGGGGGTACAGTCAAACCATGGCACTACCTTACTCTTGGGGCTCATAGAGCCCTGTTATTGTGACGTGTTTTCAAGGAAGCACGTTGGCTAATGCAAATGCTGACGAATACTTGGACAACTGGCAGACTTTGCAGTGGACACAGGGTAAACAAGAACAAACATGGATGTAGGCGTGAAGGCAGAGTAAGACCCAGGACCTTCGGGCCCACACTTCAGCTTCCAAAGCAAAAACGTGGTCTAAAAAATGTGAACCTGCCCACTAAGCCCATAGGTATCTGTAGAAGAATACTACACTGTCAAAGCCAAGAGTGTGCTGATTTCCAAACAGCTGGCGCAGCTACAGCAAGGGCGGGCCAGGGCCCCCAGCAGGTCAGAGAGTCTTTTAGGTCTGGCCATACTGGACCTTCAACCTTGCCGTTATAACAAAAATATAACCGCAGATACTGTGTAAGTGGAAAGGCATGGCTGCATTGCGGTAATACTTGATTGAAGGGTGCAAGTACGCACAGCAAATGCCACCTCCCTCGCAGCAAGTCAAACTGAACCTGTGGGTCATTGTTTGCTGACTTTTTAGAAAAAGAAACTTTATTTTTTTGAGGCAGGCTCTCACTGTTTAATCCTTGGAGTCCTGGAACTCATTATGTAGACCATGCTGGTCTTGAACTCATAGAGATCCAACTATCTCTGTCTCCCAAGTATTGGGATTAAAGATGTACACTACCCATCTGGTATTTTTGTCCTGGAATCTGTTCTTTAAATGCGGCAATAGTGACCAAATGTCAGATTCAAGAACTGAGAAGGTAATGTAAGAGGAAAACAGACAAAGACAGCATCCGTCATGGTGAAGTCTTAGGGACTTGCTTGAAAGAAAAGCAAAAGGCTCAGTTCAAGAAGTCTGTGTCCCCACCAAAGCAGCCCTGCATGCCATGGGTACTTAATTAAGCCACCCCTTGCCTAAGTCATACCCAGGCTGGACGCCCAGGATCCCTGGTGTGGTGATATTAACCATCTGAATTTGCCTCCTGGACAGTTTTCCTGGCTCTGGTGATTGCAGCCTGTGTACTAAACTTCCACAGAGCCCTGCCTCTTTTTGTGATCACCGTGGTTACCATCTTCTTTGTTATCTGGGATCACTTGATGGCCAAATATGAGCAGCGAATTGATGAGTTCCTGTCTCCAGGCAGAAGGCTTCTCGACAGGCATTGGTTCTGGCTGAAATGGTAAATACATCTTTCTCTCTTACTGCAGTGGAGGCATGCTGGCTCTCTCCAACACCGTTCCAAAAATGTGTTCTAAAATTCCATCCTCATTTATGGGATGTTGATGCTAGAAATAACCTTGAGAGCAATCTGCTATCATGCCTCCATTTGGCAAACAAAAAATGCGGGGTGAGATAAGGGGTCAGGTGTGCCAGCAAGCCCCTTGGTTCAATGGTAAATGTCCAAAGACAAACTGCTTATCTTCATGTTTGTATTAGAGAAATGCCTAGATTTCACATTAAGAATGAGCCAAGAATATAGGACAAAGCAACATTTTGGACATACAGGGATGCGTTAGTTCTTTCAACCTTGTCCGTAGAATGAGATCATGATCATTCAGTAGTGTCTGTCTTTACCCAGGTCAGAGAAAAGCTGCATGATGCTGTCTGGTTTCAGTGCTGGCTTAAAAATTGGCTTATAAGTCCAACACAGTAAAGACACGATGACTATGTGAGCTCGCACTTTTGTATATAGTTATGTATGATCTCATTAAATTCTTTTAATAAATGGAAATCATGGATTACATTCAACCTTGAATGTTTTGTTTCACTTAATACTTATTATTATATTATATATTATTTATTATTATTTATTTATCTATAGTTTTCAAACAGGAAAGGAAGGCCAAGATGACATGATAACTCAACATTTTGTTTGGGGCTTTGTGTGTGTATGTGTGTGTGTGTGTGTGCATGTGTTTGTGTGTGTTTCCAGTGCACAATGAACATAAACATTATGTATATCTGTCTATCTATATACATATATATTTAAAAGTTGGACCAACTGATACCCATTATTTGCACTTATTTATTGGCTATTGGATTAATAATTTTTAGATTAGGTTCTCAATTCTTCTCATTTCTTTCTATGCCTTTCGCTCCTTAAAAACTAAATCTTACTGGGCAGTGCTGGCTCTCACCATTAATCCCAGCACTTGGGAGACAGAGGCAAGCAGTTCTCTGAGTTCAAGACCAGCCTGATCTACAAAGTGAATTCCAGGACAGTCAGGTCTACATAGAAAAACCCTGTCTCAAAAAAAAAAAAAAAAAAAAGCCTAGCTCTCTAAAAATCTCCTTGATGCTGAAGATTTAGCACACAAGGTTTTGTGTAAGCCTTGGACTAAAATTATGACTTTTTTTTCCCTTGGCACATTTTATTTAGTGGGAAATATCTATCTCCATTTGTACAAAATGTAAAAGCCTTATGACCCCTTTGCTTACACTTAGCTAATGACCCAATGACTACAGGTCTAGTTGCAGTTTGAGGTGTTCCTTCCATCTCTGACTGAAGAAGACTCAGCCTAACACCCCGTCTTTTCTTTCTCCCAATGTCCTTATTCTAGGCTTGCCTCAAAGCCAGTACCAAGATAAGGGCATTGATAGCTCTGACTTGGGGAGGGGCTTCCCGCTCTAGGAATGGGGCTGGCTCCTGGGGACCTGACTCCCCCTTAAAAGAACCCACAACGACTCCCAGGGCTTTTCTTTGGATTGTCACCGCAGGATCTCCTCTCCTTGGAGATGACCCTGTTGGGTGTTCACAGGACTGGTTCTCTCCATTGAGAACCATGTGGGCTACCCTGGACACTTCTCCCATCTTCAGTCTAGGTCATCAGTTCATCATCCCCACACAATGGCCCCTTCATCCAGGAGCCATGAGTCTATCACGTCTACCAGACTCTCGTGAGGGAAGATAGGACCCAAAGTCTGACTCAGCTCTGCTGAGATCCCCTAAATACAGAAAACATGTTCTCTCGTGAAGGGAAGAAGTCAACACCCATCCCAAAACTGACAGAAAAAGATGAATGTGTCTCTCAAAGACCCTATAAACAGAGACCAGACACTTCTGTACAAACTCCACTCTCCTCTGGGATGCTCATGGAGGAACGGATGTTGCTGTAGCCAACCGGCTGAAGCAGAGCTTCCGGTTCTGGGACGTGCTATCTCACTACAGTTTTCACTTGTTAGCGTTGGCCTCATCCTGTTACTCTCGTTCTCACAGGGTGATATGGAGCTCATTGATCCTGGCCGTCATTTTCTGGTTGATCCTTGACACTGCCAAATTGGGCAATCAGCAGCTGGTGTCCTTTGGCGGTCTCGTGATGTACATTATCCTGTTATTTCTCTTTTCCAAACATCCAACCAGAGTAAGTACAGACTGGTCCCGGGACCAGGGGAGCATAAGACTCCAAAACAGTGGCTGAGAAAGAATCTAACTAGGCAAATTTTTCTCCCCACTGCCCCACCCCCTGCAAGTCCTTAAGGTGACGAGCAAACAAAGGTGCTTACCTGAACTGCTTTATTTCTAGCAATTTCCAGTTACACAAGTAAAACATCCCTCGTGCCCACTCAGGGAAAGTCATTCCCTTTGACCCACATTCTACTCAACCCTGTACTTCTGAGTTTTGAGATGGGAACTAATATATCACAGGCTAGCCTTAAATTCTTTCAAGGATGACCTTGAACTTCTGATCCTCCTGCTGGAAATCAAAACAGGTGCAGCAAAACCCAATTTATAAGAGAACTGGGGACCTGAATGCTAGGCTTCGCACATGCTAAGTTGTCTACCAGTCTTCAATCCTGCGTTTTATGGAAATGCTGTTTATGATTTGGGCTTTTTTATTCTCAAAATTTGTCCTTATACACTCCTCCCTTGTTGCATCCAATTTTCAACCCCCCCTTTTTTTTCCCTTTTTGTATTCAGTCTACAGCCCATGAGATGGGTTTGAATTCTAAGACTAAAAGCTTTTACCTACAAATCACAATGGCAGGCTGTAGAAGTCCTAAGTTCTTTCTGGCTGAAAGGATGACCCACAGAAGAAACAGTAATCAGAGACCGAGTTGACCTAATAAAATGAATAGTATTTGCCCTGCTCAGAGGAACATCTCCATTCTCTGTGCCATCAATCCCAAGATCTTAGGTCACTCAGTTCTGCTCTGAGAGAAGTGTAGACGGCAGTCCGTTCTTCTGTCATCCTAGATCTGCAATAGAGGTCTTCACTCCCTTTATTGGGGAACAAGAGTCTCTCAACTGAGCCGAATTTCATCTAATTCAGTTATAAATTGTCAGTTAAACAACCTTTGAACACAGAAAAATCAATTTCTACCTTTCCATTTTCCAAGTGAAGAAATAATTGTACATGTAACTTTTACAATTTGACCAGGTGTCTCAGAGACAATTCTTTGTGTCCAAGGCATTTCTCAGGACTTCACAGTTACATAAGTTCTCAGATTCTGCACCAAGGTTTATACAGAGTGGATGCAGCCCTGATATATGCATGTGTTACAGAACGGTTCTCTGAAGTCTCTTTGTAGTGAGCGCTGGGTGAACACAGACTTGCTGCTCCCTGTGCTGCTGAGAATGGGTGACAGCTGAGGGCCCAGCTCTAGTAGGACATTTCTAACATCCCCTCTGAGGCTCAGAACACTGTGGAAGAGGGTGCAAAACAAACAGAGGATCCAGAGACAGGGAGAAGGGCTTCGAAATGCCATCCAAGGCACGACACAACCATTGCATTGAGCTTAATTGTATGGGGTCTGTCTTAGTTTCGCTTCTTGTTGCTTTGACAAAATCAACTTAGAAAGAAAGGGTTTATTTTGTTCACAATTCCAGGTTATAGCCCATCATTGTTGGATAATTAAAGTGGCAAGAACATGAAGCCGCTAGTCATATTATACACAGTCAAGAGCGGAAAGCAATAAATCAGTGCATTCATGCTTGAGCTCAGCTCCCTTCTCCACCCTTACACAGTTCAGGAGAGCCTGTGTAGGGAATGGAGCCACCCACAGTAGGCAAATCTTCCCACTTCAATTAATGTAATAGAGATAATTCCTAACAAATACGGCCACAGGTCAACCTGATCCTTTATTGAGCTCTTTCCAGATAGTTGTATGTCCATCAAATTCGTGAGTCCCTGAATTGTTACAGGCTATTGATTAATTCTGGGAAAGGCATGGTCATTGTCTTCAGTTATGTGCCCATTGCTGAACCCATCAGACTCAGTGGATAGCTCCAATCCACGGTCACACAGACAGCCCTATTTAAACTCAGTGAGTTATGAAACCAAGCAAACAGACAGGAACGTGAGAAAGATTTGTAGGATAAGCAGGATAGATAGGGTGGGAGGGAGATAGGCAAAGCTGGAGAGTGAGGGTGATCAGCGTGATTATGTACATGTATGAAGTTGTCAAAGAACACATTTAATCAATTGGGAAAACATTCTCTGCTCCTGGCTGCTTGGGCTCCCCCAGCCAGTGAGAATGCTCCTAAGGGGACAGTGGCCCCTTGGACATCTATGTTGAGGTCACCCTTAACTTCCTAATAAGGTAACTACAACCAAAAGGGGTCTGTCGCCACTTCTGAAAGCTGTCTCTGCATGACCAATGTTTTGTTGTTTCTTTAAGTCTCGTTACAATAGTGAATGAAGTTAGCGCAAATTTAACGGTCTCCATCTTTCTCTGCAGGTTTACTGGAGGCCTGTCTTTTGGGGAATTGGATTACAGTTTCTTCTTGGGCTCTTAATTCTTAGAACTAAGCCTGGATTTATTGCTTTTGATTGGCTGGGAAAACAAGTTCAGGTGAGCAGTTCAAAAGAAAACAGGTGGTCAGGAGTACAAAGCCAGCCTTGGCTACAAAGCAAGTGAGAAGCCAACCTGAGCTTCACGAGAGCTTATCCAAAAAGGAATTCTTTGTGTTCTTGTACTTTTAACATTTGGATGTAACCCTCAGGACATTTTTTTAAGTAGGTAATTTATCTGTAATATTGTAGCCTAATTTTAATTCCATAGCATAAATTAGACTTGCTGCTTGTCTCGAATACATTCATCTATGTAGCTGATTAAGCCAGCTGCTGCCCCTACCTGTGTCACCCATTGACCACGCCCATTTCCCTGTCGTCCCATCACCCTGCCCAAGGGGTGGCACACTTCTGAGATAGTTCCCCCAAACAGAGAACGGGCCTTCCTCTGTGTCTGGTGGTAACTAGGGTCATCCTCATGTAGCACCTATGACTTATGGAAGCCGATGAGCACAGTCGGAGCAAGGCAGACTAAGTGTCAGAAACGGCAGGAAGTCTAGATGTTGGGATGTTTTAAAAGGAGGCTCCATAGCGTTCGCTGGAGGAGCAATGCTGAGAATATGAACTTCCCAAATCTGCCTGATGGCTTTGCTGGCCCTCATCCATCCCCTGCTGGGCCTCAGGCTCATCTGTGGCTTGTGGCTCATGGTTTGTAATGACCTCTCTCTCTCTCGAACTCAGACTTTTCTGGGGTACACTGATGCTGGAGCTATGTTTGTCTTTGGGGAGAAGTATACAGATCACTTCTTCGCATTTAAGGTAACTCCAGGTATCTTTTCTCTGCCTGCCTATTAAAATTAAAGGAACGCTAAAAGCTGTAGACACAATGTGTTTTTAGGGATATTTTAATAGATTTTTTACAAATCAGATCCTGCACAAATTTCCCTGGTTGGTGTCTTGCTGTGGGAAGCGGGGAAGGGTGAGGTAGGGCAGGAGCAGACTCCAAGGAGAGCCGTTACTTCTATTATGGCCATTCCATTTTAATGACTTCATCTAATCTTTTTTCTTGGTTCATTTTATTTAATGGGTATGAGTGTTTTGTTTGGGTATATATATATATACATCACATGCACACAGTGCTCACAGAGGCCAAAAGAGGACATTAAACCTTATGGGATTGGAGTCACAGGCAGTTGTGAGTTGTCATGTGGGTGCTGGGAGCTGAAATTGTGTCTTCTGCAAGAGCAGCAAGTGCTCTTAACCACTGAGCCATCCCTCCAGCCCCTGACTTCCTCTAATCTTAATTACTTCCTAAAGAGTCCATCCCAGACGCTTATTTAAATATCTACCATGTGAACCTTAGGAGACACACTCAAACCAACCCCATAAAGAACTTAAAGAGTTGGATGCTGTCCAGAGGACAACTGCTGGATGGAGACAGTCTGTAGCTCAGAGGGACTTTGCTCTGTTATGGCGTGTCTAGGGTCAAAAGGGAGGCAGAGGGGAAGCCTAGTAGGAAATGCATGGTACTTTTTGAATCCACCAGTGACCATGTTTTCACCCCCACCCCACCCACAGGTTCTGCCCATCGTGGTCTTCTTCAGCACTGTGATGTCCGTGCTCTACTACGTGGGATTGATGCAGTGGGTCGTCAGAAAGGTACTGGGATGAGAGGCGCTTTAGAATGGCCTCTCTCCTCTCTCTCTTGAAATCAGACTCTACTTCTCTGGGATGTACTGATGGAGAGTTAGTTCAGATTCAAAGTCCATTACTCAGGCACTGAGAATACATCAGATCTTTCTACGAAGACTCTCCTCTGCCACCATCTAAGTTCTTAAAATCCTACCCATAATCCTTCATGCATCCATATCAAGAATGTTACCGTCCTCGCTTCGACGGCTCATATACTAAAATTGGAACGATACAGAGAGTATTAGCATGGCCTGTGCAAGGATGGCACACAAATCCGTGAAGAGTTCCATTTAAAAAAAAAAAAGAATTTTGCCTCAGTGCCCTTCAAAGGGACTGTGACTTGCAACCCACTAGACACCTCCATGAAAGAAACCATAGACGTTATTTCTGCAGTGAGGGGACAGAGGTCAGATGCCTGCCCTGGGAAGCAGCATTGCTGTTTCCTTGTGGTTTCGACATAGGTCCATAGCCGTGGCTTCTCACAAGGTCCTCCAGGCCTTGCAGGTAGTGCAGAAACAGAAACAAAAAGCTGTTGCTTTTGCTCAGGAGAGAGTTTTATAAGCATAGAATTTTTTTAAGCAAATAAGTCATATTCTTGCCCCCCCAACAATTGACTTCTCATCTTTGCCAGGACACAGGGGGGCTAGAGAGATGGCTCAGTTGTTAAGAACATTTTCTGCTCGAACTGAGTTCAGTTCCCATCACTCAAAACCAGGGGCTCACGGTCAGCTCCACTGACATCTTCTTCTGGTCTCTGTCCGCACTTGTACACACGTGGCCTACAGCCACGTGTACAAAACATACACATGCATAAATAAAAAGTAAAAAATGAGTGTCAGGCAGAACAAAATACTGGCTTCATGCCTAGAAATCAGAACAGAGGGAGACCAACTGAGCCCCGGATCTCTTCAAGGATGCCTTCCAACAATTTCCAGCCTCCCCTTAGGCTCCACCCCTTAAATGCCACCTCTTCCTAGTAACACTGTGGCTGAGGACCAGACCTTTAATATGTAGATATTTGGGGGTCTCTCTATATCTAACTATGCCACAAAGCCATACAAAAGTGACGCCCCCCAAAACATGCTCATTTGAATTAAATAGGGAAAACACTTTCAATTACGTCCGCCTTAGTACTTCCTGTGGGCTGGCCTTGAATAACCATTCTGTGCCTTAGTCTCCTCTTCTGCAATATGGAGAAAATTAGCATCTGCTCCAAAGAGTCACGAATAGATGGACTACTCAGGTCTGTTGCTTACAGTCCTTCTCAGACCACAGAAAAGTTTTCTGTCAGTGGTAGTAATGATTTATTCATTACTTTTATTTAATCTGCAGAAACCCATTTCTATAGTGCTCAAAATGATACAATGGTGCAGACTTAGACTCCAGTAGGAAGACTTGGGTTGACTGACTCTGTAGTTGGAGGAGTCTCACACATGTTCAGCCAATCGCCAATCTGCCATCAACCGTTAATGACCTCAGTGTCTTAACACAGTGAGATGCTCACTCGACTGTTAAGTCTTTGCTATATAAACAGTTCTTTGCTGATTTGGTCCTTTTCTTCCTTTTAGGTTGGATGGTTGATGCTTGTCACTATGGGGTCATCCCCCATTGAGTCTGTTGTTGCTGCCGGCAACATATTTGTTGGACAAGTAAGTCGTGATCACAGAAACCAAGCAAAGCAAAAAGGTTACTGATGGGGATGTTCTCTTTCCAAAACAGATGAAGATGAGTTCATGGATGTATCGTCTCTTCAGGGTGGAGCAAAGAGCATGAAATAGGAAATCCCTTGCACCATGCATACATGTGTGCGCATGCGTGTGCGTGCATGAGTATATGTATAGAAAGGGGAAGGAGGGAGGTTGTGTTAGTATGGAATTGGGCTACTGAAAGCTCAGAGAGAGAACACCATTATTTTTATCAAATCATAGGGCTTCTTGTGTACACATTCTCCACAAACCTTTATCCATTCCTGGAGCCTTTGGCCAGCTCTGCAGAGGCTCGTGACTGTTCACCTCAGACGTCTGAGCTACAGATAGTGAGTAGGGACCCTCTCGCTCTCCACTGCATGCCTGTGACGATGAAGAAGACAAGGCTACCCACCAACAATCATACAGGCACGCACTCAAACCTCATCCCTGACGTGTTTAGCCATTCACCTTCACTGAGCCTGCAGAAAATGCCTCAGATTTGTTTCTTCTCCTCAAAGATAAGCTTTTCGTCTACCATCCTCACTTCTTCAACCCATCAGGTGAATAAACACCCCTTTGCCTGAGGGCCGTTTAAACAAAGAACTGAATCCGCCAACATTGAAGCAAACCTAAGCCACGGACTAGTTAGGAATGGCAACTAGCCGCACCACTCGGGATACATAGCCTCGGGGGAAAATGGAATCCCCCAATGAGGGCGTGGGAATGCTGCCAGCAACTGCCCAAAGAAAGTGGACTTGAAGCAAAAATCATACCACAGAAAAATGCATGGCCCCAAATCCCAGGTTTACAGTGTTCAAGGCAGGCTGAGCCTTCTTGGGAAGGCTGGCTCACTAGCCTGAAGCGGTCTTTAGTGTGTGTGGTGGTAATGCTTCCTTCCCTAGGAGCTGAAATTATAATAATTACAGTCATAAACTCTCTCAGGACTGATTAAGGCACCATCTTGAGATGATTGCTGGTACCTGTGGGGTAAAAGGTCTCGCATACTGGGCTCCTATTTAGTCTATAAATTGAGACTCAACACATTCAATCTCACAGAACAATTAGACATAATGAGCAGAAAATTGTAAGATTGCACGCATGCGTCTGTGGCGCTCAATTTGACAGTTAATATGCCCAAAGTGCTGCTGTTATTGATGGAGAGCCCCACATTGCGGGCTGCCTGCCCTCTGTAATGAGATTCAAGCCTATTCCACTGTACCCCGGCCTGTCAGAGTCTCAATATGAAAGGGCCCGTAGATACCTGCTCCTATTCTCTTATCCATAATGGTCTCTATTTCCCCAAAACATGCATGAGTCTGTCAAGATCAACCTGAAAACAGAAAGTTATAGTGATTTGAAAATCTCCATTCTATAAGGCCAGAATACCAGGTGGAGATACTTGGCCAATCCTCAGGAAAAATATCCCAAGTCCTCATAGCATCCAGCCCAAAGTAGGGTGGAGGACTCTGTTTAAATAACTCCAAATATTACAAGATTTACCCAGGACTACACATGCACACTGATCTAGAGTTTAAATGACCAGGACAGCAATGGTTCAGGACGTGCTGCAAAAGCTGAAGCACCTTGGGCGCATGGATTCTCTGCGGTGAGAATCTTTGGAGTCTAATTAACTTACACAACATTCCGTCTCTTCTGTTGTTACCGCTCTTATTTCTCATCACTGTTGGAGAGACCAGGAAACTGCCCCTTGTGAAAATATGAACAAAAGTTGCCCCCAGTTACTTTGGTATTTGAAGGCAGAAACCCCAAGGAGTTGGGTACCAGAATCACCTGGAAAACTGTCAAAGCACAGACTGTGGGAGGCAGGGGGCGCCCTTAGAGTTTCTGGTTCCAGATGGAGAATTTGCATTTCCAGAGTTCCTGGTGACCCCTGGAGAAGGTCTCAGAGTCTCTCTAAGACTGCAATAGGGAATATAGTGTCAAGCATCTGAAAGATAACATTTAACTTCTGTTTCCAGACGGAGTCTCCACTGCTGGTCCAACCATATTTACCACACGTCACCAGGTCAGAACTCCACGCCATTATGACAGCTGGCTTCGCTACGATCGCCGGAAGCGTATTGGGTGCCTACATCTCTTTTGGGGTAAGAATGTTTGGGATATAATTAACTTAAGTAAATCCGATCTCCTACTTCTTTATTGTTTCTTTTCCTTTCCTGTTGCTTATGGAAAATGACACCAAGAAAGTTTCCCCCTT
The DNA here is from genome assembly GCF_950005125.1 of Chionomys nivalis. Classification (NCBI taxonomy): domain Eukaryota; kingdom Metazoa; phylum Chordata; class Mammalia; order Rodentia; family Cricetidae; genus Chionomys; species Chionomys nivalis. The sequence continues at coordinate 72,272,134 of NC_080098.1, read as the reverse complement.
GTTAGCGTGACAAAAGTAGCTGCTGTGGCTTTAGTATTTGAACATAGCAACCCTAAGGAGACTGATGACTTCGCTTCCATATTCCTGTCACCTTCCTGTAACTATGTCAACTACCACAAAGTGAAATTACATGGCAAGGTTATTTTGCCTAAAAATTTTAATTTGGGAGAAACCCAAAACCCATTTACTGACATCAGCCAAGACAGTCTAAACCAGTGGTTCTCAACATGTGGTTGTGATCCCTTGGGGTTGGATGATCTTTTCAAAGGATCACCTAAGACCATTGGAAAACACAGATATTTACATTACAATTCATAACAGTACCAAAATTACAGTTATGAAGTAGCAATGAAAATAATTTTATGGTTGGGGTCACAACATGAGGAACTGTATTAAAGGGTCATGGAATTAGGAAGGTTGTGAGACCCCTGGTCTAAATCAAGGGTAAGCAAACTATGTCCCATGAGCCAAATCTAGATCCTGCTAGATTTTTCTAGAAGACTTTGTCAAAAACCAGATCCTCCTCATTTTTTTGTTTTGTTTTGTGTGGGTTGAATAGTTTGACCAACAATGTCAAATACGCTTACTTACTTGATCCAGAGCAGTGTTCTTAAACCTTGGTTCATTAGGGTCCCCTGGAAATTTATTTAAAATCCTAATTTTCTGTAATACACCTATGAGTAAATAAACAAGAATTTCTTGGAATAAGACCTAGTCATCAAACCCAAATTCAAATGCAGAGCCCATTCTGAGCTGGTGGCCGCTTTTTAAGGCTGGGGAATGCTGTGGTCCCACATTGATACAGAACCCAGCAGGGTAACGAGCAATGCAATGTGTGTCAGGACTTCTTACATGTGAACTCCATCCAAGATGACCACAAAGGCCCAGGAGAACCCAAGAAAGACTTGCTATGTGAATAAGCAATCCATGAAGTTCACAAATGGTCCACCCTTCCCCTACTGTAGGCAGGAATGCTGCCTTCATCAATGAGCTTGGTGTAATGGTGATGGGGGTGGGGGAGACTCTGAAAAAATAGTCAGGATTCTCTAAAGGAACAGACCTGACAGAATGGTGTGTGTGTGTGTGTGTGTGTGTGTGTGTGTGTGTGTGTGTGTGTGTACATATGTATATATGATTTATTAGACTGACTTATAGGATATGGTCCAGGTAGTTCAATAATGACTGTCTTACACTAAAGAGGCCATGAATGTGGTAGTTTTTCCATCCATGAGGCTGGCTGTCTCAGCAGTCCCAATCTGGTATTGAAGACCTGGAGGATTCTGGCAAGCCGCTGGTCTTCAGTCAGCACTGGAAGCCAGATGAAGTAGGAGGAGTGCCACAGCGATGGATAGATGGACTTGTCATTGAGAGAGAGAGCAAACAGGCAAAAAAGCAAAGTCTACTTCTATGTCCTTCTATCTGGGCTGCCATCATAAAGTGAGGTCCATGATTAGTGTGAATCATTTTGCTTCAAATAAGCTGATCAAGAAAATCGCTCACAGGAGTGCCTGAGGCTAGATGCAGTGTCTTAGTCAGGGTTTCCATTGCTGTGAAGAGACACCATGACCATGGTAGCTCTTATAAAGGAACAACATTTAATTGGGGTGGCTCACATTTTCAGAGGTTTGGTCCACTATCATCATGGTGGGATACAGGCAGACAGGATGCTAGAGAAGTAACTGAGAGTCCTACATCTTGTAGGCAACAGGAAGTGGACTGAGACACTAGGCAGTATCCTGAGCACATATGAGACCTCAAACCCACCTCCACAGTGACACACTTCCTCCAACAAGGCCACACCTCCTAATAGTGCCACTCCCTTTGGGGGCCATTTACTTTCAAACCACCATATGCAGTCAAGTTGACAAGATTAAACCTCCCAGTGGGGAAGAATAATCCAGAATAGTTCCAGGGTTGGACAGGCTAGAAGGGTGTAGACCAGCAATGGGGAAGAAGAAAAAGTTTACACCACGAAGGAGAGAGGTGAGTTAGTGACGTGTGAAGACAGAAAGGGTTTCGAGAGAGAAGAGGCAGTGGGAGGGACCATCCATCTCTGCACATGACCCAAAGGCCCTTTCTCCATCTTCCTTCCACCTCAGACTCCAGCATCTGAACTGAGGATGTGACAAGATGCAGGCTACAGGGGACAGCGGTGAAGCAGGATTAATAAAAACTCAGAGAGGGAAACTGGGGTTCAACCTGGAGATCAGAAAAGCAAAGCAGTCAGCCACTGGCTCTTACCTGAACCTCAGTCTGAAATGGCGATCCTGCCTCCAGGATTCTCAGAATGAGACTGTGTGTGAGAGCTGTCTCCTCCCATCTCATAATCCTCTCTAGGGTTGGGTTTAAATGTGTGCACCACTGAGATTAAAGGCATGTACCACCCGGTTTCTATTGCAACTACTTTAGCTACTGGGATTAAAGGTGTGTGTTATTGTGGTCTGGTCTGTAAGGCTGGCCAGCATGACTGTTTTACTCTCTGATCTTCAGGCAGGCTTTATTTATTGAAATACAAATAAAATGTCACTACACAACAGAATGTTCAGAGAGACAACAGAGGGGCTAAGAAATCTTTGAAAATTCTTACAATGCAGGATTAATTCTCAACCCAAATGACCAGATTTGGGTGTTGTGCTTTTTCCAAGGAGGTGTCAATTGACATGAATTCCTGTCCTGGCCTCTGACTCCCGAGGCGGCAGGACTGGGCACACTGGGAGCGGCTATTCTACCAGACCTCCCGGGAGACCCTTTCTCTGGCACGGGATGGAATGGGCCTCTTCTTTTCCGCAGGTGTCTTCCACACACCTGCTAACCGCCTCAGTCATGTCGGCACCTGCGTCCCTGGCCGTAGCCAAACTCTTCTGGCCAGAAACAGAGAAACCCAAAGTGACCCTCAAGAACGCCATGAAAATTGAAAATGGGTAAGTTGACAGATTACTGAATTTATAATCGTACAGGCTGGAGAAGGAAGCACAGCCGATCTTGGCTTTAGAATGATACGACATTCAATTTCCCAGTGACTCCTTAGAGTTTAAGAAACAAAACAACCTCTCTTTCAATACTCAGGAAAGTCTCCCTACACACCTGCTTCTGAAGCGCCCGTTATGAAGGTGCTTCTGTGTAAATACACCAGTGTTCGCTGAGCCCTGCTTTAACACTGTTGGGAAGTCACAAAATGGGAACCAAAAAACTGCTTCATTCTCCTCTGTTCTATGAAAAAGAAATAAACTGGCAAAGGGACTCCAAGAACTAAGATGTTGATAAGTATCCCGTTATGTCACACAATGCCACAAGTGGAAAATTCATGCCACTCGGCTTTGTTTTATGCACGGGTTATTTAAAATATTGTATAGGGCTTGCGGGAGGGTTCAGTAGGTAAAGCCACTCACCATCCAGGCTTGAAGACCTGTGATCCCCGAGGGCACTGAAAGGCAGAAGGACAAAAGTAACTCCATGACCTATGTGTCCTATGTATGTGTCCTATGACCTTGGCACATTCATCATGCTCATATGAAAAGTAATAGAAAATAAGAAATATCTAATTACTCTCAAGTCATGTGTATTAGGTACATATAAAATAACAGTTTAAAAAGTTACATTTTAAGCCTTACCCTTGTCCCACAAGAGCCCTTGTTATGGATAATGCAACTATCCCAAACACCAAAATAGGAAATACTTTTGGCCTAAATAATGGGGATAAGAGATAGCACCCTGAAGGCTCCATTTTAGAGTCAGAACCATGAAGATTTGCATGGCATATTACATAAGGCATGCTGTGTAAGGATACAGCCATGTAGGTGAACAGTATAGTGGGGGAGGTGGGTAAATTTAAGGGTAGACTTCTGAGATTACAAGAGTTAACGGGAGATCAGAGAAGAGCCCACAGTAGGATTCAATCTGTTCGGGGGAGGGTTTCAAGACAGGGTTTCTTTCCTTGTCTGTCCTGGAACTCACTCTGTAGACCATGCTGACCTCAAACTCACAGAGATCTGCCTGCCTCTGCCTCCTGAGTGCTGGGATTAAAGCGACTCAGTCTTAAAGGAAGTGGAGTGATACAGGCTTTGTTTCAACTGCTAGTTTTTAGAGCCAGGAGATTCTATAAATACTCCCTGGTAACAACTTTTGATAAATAGTTTTTAAATTTATACAATTTCACCACCTCTGGGTTTTTTATTATAAATGTCCCCAAATTAAAAAAGCACTATTGGGGGATGGAAAGATGGCTCAGAGGTTAAAGAGCACTGGCTGCTCTTCCAAAGGTCCTGAGTCCAATTCCCAGCAACTACATGGTGGTTCACAACCATCTATAATGAGATGTGGTGCCCTCTTCTGACCTGTAGGGATATATGCAGGCAGAATACTGTATACATGATAAATAAATCTTTAAAAATAAAATAAAAGCACTATTGGATTAGTGGTGGTAATGGGTATGATACTTAGCACGCATGGAGCCCAGGATCCAATCTCCAAGGGTGATGCAGCAGTGGTGTCCACATCCCCACTGGGGGTAACAATCCTGAGCCCCATGGTGATTTTGAGGCTGTAAGAGCCTGAGGACTTTGACCAAGGCCTACGTCGAAGGGTTCACCTCATGCCCGGCAACTGTGATTGGGCCATGGCTGAGCTGGAGCATCCATTCAGAGATACTGCGTGGTAATTCTGGAATTCCCCTTTTTCAACAAAGTGATTCAAGAAATTTCCTGGAGGCAGCAACACAGGGCGCATCCTCGTCCATCCCCCTGGTGGCAAATATCGCCGTGAATCTGATCGCCTTCCTGGCCTTGCTGTCTTTTGTGAACTCAGCCCTGTCCTGGTTTGGAAACATGTTCGACTACCCACAGTTGAGTTTTGAGGTATGACTCCATCATGTTTTGTTTCTGAATATCTTGGAGTTTAGAAGCCAGGTGTGGTGGCTCGTCTTTCATTCCATCACTTAGGAGGCCATGAGTTCAAGGCCGGTGTGGGCTACAGAGGGAGCCCTGGTTCCAGAAAACAAGTCATGAAAGCGCAGTTGCCTTTCCTAACCAACTACGTCATGCTCTCTCATACACTCTGGACACACCCCCATCACACACACATACATGCGCGCGTGCACACACACACACACACACACACACACACACGTCATCTCGCCCTGTGCTGTCTTCTGTCACCCTCTTTCCCCAGAGCAGTTATTCTCTGCTGACCTCCCCAGAATACGTGCTGTTCCCAATGACCCAGTTCTTGCTTCAGTCTGCTTTCTATGCTGTAACACAACACTTGATTAAGAAGCTTATCAGGAAAAAAGGATTGTTTATCTTGCCATTCTGAAGGCGGAAAATCCACCATCAGGGTCATATCTAGTAAGGGTCACATGCAGACCCACACATGACAGAGAAAATAAAAAGGGGGACCAAGAAGCTGACCCTCTTCAAACAAATGTTCTCTCAGATTAATGCATTTCACAGAGAGCTAATGCAATATCTAAGAAAGATACTCATTGATTTTAAGGGCTGTGTATCCATTAACACCACTATATGGGAATCAAGCCTTGACACCGGTTTTTCGAGGATCAAGCATATGTTCCTGATACATAAAGAAGGGCAGCTCAATGTAAGAGGTTCCTTGTGCCCAGAAGAGGCAGGAACAGTCTAGTCACTGCAGGGGATGGGGTGGCAGAGTTAGAGGCAAACCACTTAGTGCCAACACCTGTCTCTTGCAGCTCCTCTGTTCCTACATCTTCATGCCCTTTTCCTTCATGATGGGAGTTGACTGGCAAGACAGCTTTATGGTTGCCAAACTCATAGGCTACAAGACATTCTTCAATGAATTTGTGGCTTACGACCACCTCTCAAAATTGATCAGTTTGAGAAAAGCAGCCGGACCCAAATTTGTGAATGGTGTACAGCAATATATGTCGGTATGTCTGAATTTTATCATATTAGTACGTGGTGACTGTTGTTCTGCCTGTCGGGAGCTTGATTGACAGCAGAGTGGAACAACCCAAGAACTTGGTCTCATAGCACTCGTAATGAGCACAGCATAATTTTCAGTCGGGTTTTTTTGACCGTGTGATATGTGTGTGGCAAAAGAAAGAAAGGGAAGAGGGGAAGGAGAGGGGGAGGGAATTTAAAGACTATAAGCACATCTGTAATGAGGTCTGGTGCCCTCTAGAGCAAGAATCCTGGCCAGTCATCCTCACCAACTTAGACCATGAAACCCAACATGAACATGGACAAGTTCAACAGAATCGCCATATAAGGGCTGCCCATGCATGCTACAGCTTATGCCAGGGCATAAATTTTACTTTTTTCAAAAGCAGTCCAAGGGTCATATGAGTAATACTGCACAGATTGGTCAAGTGCCCTCTGTATTCAGAGTGGAAGGTACTAAGGCAACAGCACTGAGGACACCACAGGCCTCTGCTAGCCACCCTTGTGTTCAGGTAACTTAACATCCAAGGTTGGCAGCTTACGAGAAGGTAGGCTCCTCTGGGCTCACAGTTTCCGAGGTTTCAGCTCGTGATCCTCTGACCTTGTTGCTCTTCTGTACAAAGTAGCTCATCAGCGTGGGAGCATAGAGCAGGGGGACTGCTCACCACAAAGCAACTGGGAGGTAAAGAGAGAGGAAGGGACAGAGTCCCAATATCCCCTTCAAGGGTGTGGTTCGGCGACCTAACTCCCTTTCCTGGGCCTGGCTTCCTGTCCTCGTCTGCTCTTCTCTTGCTGTGATAAACATAATGAAAGCAACTTGGGAAAGGAGAAGGTTGCACTTCCGGAAAGTTCATCACTGAGAGAAGCCAAAGACAGGAACCTGGAGGCAGAGCCCATGGAGGAGCACTGATTCCTGGCTGCTCCCAGGCTCGCCTTCAGCACCTTTTTACACCGCCCAGGCCCACTTGCCTAAGGATGGTACTGCCCACAGGGGGCCAAGCCTTCCTACCTCAAATAAGCGTGTATCAAGTAGGTCGGCTGTCACACCTGAAGATTCTAACCTCCCGCCTTCAGCACCGAGGTCTTTGGGAGCGGGACTGACTTCTTGGAGCTGATGGCTGACTGTGAAGGCCTCTTCAACACTCTGGTTTTGGAGAAACTGACTACACACCCTGTACCTCATCAACCTCAAAATATAATGAGGTGCAATTGCTGGTATGAAAGGGAGGAAGGGAGATAAAATACTTCTGTCTGTGAGTGGAAACCGTGGGTCAGTCACCCCATAATCATGCAAAGAGGCTCTCACCTTCTTGGGCTTTGATGGCGTGTGGAATTTAACTTGGATGAAGATGTCTTTGCAACTGAGTGTCCAATTTATTTCCTTCCAAAGATCAGAGTCATCACCTCAAAAAAAAAAAAAAAACCCGGAGAAATGAACATTTCTAACTATGAAGTCTGTCTCTGGAACAGAACACATGGAGTGAACACTCCCTGCATTAAAGCCTATCGCCCAGTATTGAGATGCTCACCCAGAGACCTCCACTTCCTCCCTGGACTCCCAGAAACCAAACATAAGAATTATATAAGCGGAGTCACCTCCCCAGGGCATCCTCATGAGAATGACTTTGTGGTCAAGGGCTCTGTGCCCCCAAATGTGATAGGAGTGGGTTCCTGGGTCTTCTGTCCTCACAGTTCATTTTTCTGGTAAGCCAAGAGCGGGATGTGGACAGCCATCTTCATTGTCTGGCTGCCGTCTGAAGCAGTTTGTTTCCCTGCCCAGAGTAAACAATGGGCTAAATTAACCGACATGTTTGCTACTTCCCTGTTGTCAGGAGAAAGCACTTTTGTTAATGAGCAAAGCAAGCTGCCAGTTCTGGCAGCACTAATGGCTTCTCTGAAAAGCTTGTTGGAAAGGCAGAGCCCCAACTGTAGAAATGATTCCATTTGAGAGAGCCCAGCCAAAGGCAGGCACATGGGGTACATGTGAAAACAGCTCGGCAGCCTCTGCTATTGTCGGGTCGCAGTGGGAAAAGCAGTTACCCCAAATTTCTGAGCGTCTTGGCTCACACACAGGAGACCATTATCTTCTTAGTATGGCCCATCTCATTCCATTGTATAATCATTTATGTTTGGGGGCAAAAGAAAGTGGCATTGGCCCAGCCTCCGTTTCTACTGGTAAAACCCTACACAGCCTCGTCTGCACACACCTCTGCCAGGTTCCTGCTAGAAAGAGGCTGGTGGGCTCCGGCTGCTGAAGTGTGAAATGTCTCCTATGGGGTCTGGGTCAGGGTGCTGCACCTTTTCTCAATCTGCTGTCCAGGGGCCTCTCAGGCCTGGATCCTGGTGTGAAGTTGATGTGTCCATTTTCCATACTTGCTCTGACAAGTGTATAGGTGACACCGTTTTTACTTTTAGGGTAAGTGACTTATCAGTCTGGTCTCATTGATGGTGCCAGGTAGACAGTGCTGTTTTGAGTGTGATCCTGTGTTCACACTCGCATTCCTAAGCAGTCTTCTTGTGGCCTGCGTTTTTATGTCTCCCATGGCTGTAGAAACAGACGGTGACGGTTGAGGGTGACACTGTCTCGTTGATGGGCTCTTCCTTGTAACCACTGGCGTGGCTGTGTTCTTCTCCAGGGCTATTCAGGCAGCATGTGTCCCCTCGATGAGACGCCACTGGTTCACCAGGAGAGCAAACACATTGTGTGACTCCTAATGCAATGCATAAGCAGCCCAGACGCTTTACATCCTGACAAACTTAGGATAGGCAGTCGCTGCTTTTTAAATTTAGTTCTTTCAGTAACTGACAAAATACCTAAAATAAATCCACTTAAAGAGGATTTATTTTGGCTCTGCGTGCAGTGGTTGGCACCTCCCCATTGCTCCATATGCTTATTGCCAATTTGCATATCCTGTAGCAACGCTTCCAAAACTTGGACAGTAGTCTTCTTATTGAACTATAGCAGCTCTTTATATATTCCAAGTAAGTCCTTTGTCAGCACATATATAGTGTAAATATTTCCTGAGACCAGCTTCTTATCTCCACCAGCTAGTACTGTGCCTTCTACAATGGGGCAGGTAGCCAAGTCATATGGAACATTAGAAGTTATTAATGAAGGAAGTAGCTTTTCTAGACGTCAAGGCCTCTACTCCCCCAGCCTGTTGTCAGTGTTCCTTGAACCTACACCCTTCTTTCTGCTCTCCTTCAAAGGTAAGGAGCACAAGGAAACCATCAATGGTTATCTGACAGTCTGCAGGGTGTAGTTAGCAGCATTAATCCTGTAGCCAATGAGGCCCAGCTGGGGTGTCAGATTTCTGAAGGGTTGGTCAGATCATGTACACATCAGTGTTTATGCTTGCTTACAGATTCGTTCCGAGACCATTGCGACTTACGCCCTCTGTGGTTTTGCCAATTTTGGTTCCCTGGGAATAGTGATCGGCGGACTTAGTAAGTGAAAAGAATATTCTTCCACCACAGCTGTGGACTTCACAAGTCCATCCTGCTCTCTAGTGTTCTGTCAGAAAAATGGCTCTTCAGCTGTGAAGTCCCCTGGGGCCTGTGTTTATCTCTGCTCTGGACTAGTTTTCCTATGTACACTCTAGCATTCAAGATAATTATGTTCAGGCATACAGATGCTTCTCTCAAGCCAATACCATCAGTCACTTGTTTACCAGGGCTCATAGAGTTATAACAGCCATCTGAAGGGTTCTTGGGGGCCCATGGCATTTGTTACTGATGTCTGCCATGGGCACGGACATAGATGGTGACAGCAACTAGACATCATCTTGTTGACTGTTTCTTCCCGGTAACATTGACATAGCCTTGTTCTCAGTGTTCTGCGGGCCCTCTGGATAATTTCATGATTTGTTTCTTTTTGGTTGACCTGAGTCCAGTCTCTAAAGAATGATCAGAAGCTAAAAATTTGGGTTTCTAAATTGACTTAATCTCCAATTAAGTCTCTTTCCCTTCCAGCATCCATAGCTCCGAGCAGAAAGCGCGACATTGCCTCTGGAGCAGTGAGAGCCCTGATCGCAGGGACCACTGCCTGCTTTATGACAGCCTGCATTGCAGGTATGACACCCATCCTTCGTGTCCTGGGTGCCCATTGGATGGCAGGTTCTGGGAGGCAGGCTTCCAGGCTGCACACACAGCATATGCTGCCCCAGGAAGCTGAGAATTGGAGCTGGGCTACACACACTGTAAAGTGAAATGCGTGGGATGGAGTGGAGAAGCCGAGAACAGAAGGAGGGTTCTGGGATTTTGCTAAATTGCGACAATAAATGGCACTCTGTTCCTTTCCAGGCATACTCTCTAGCACCCCCTCAGATATCAACTGCCATCACATTCTGGGGAACACCAACTTACTCAGCAACACAACCCAAGTGCTGTCTTGTTGCCAAAGTCTGTTGAGCAGGTACTTTTTTATTATTCCTACAATCTCTAAGTAATAATCAAATCCATCTTTTGTGTGCCCTTTCCTAAGGGAGGTGTGGACAAATATCTGTTCACCCCAGATAGGGCTCAACAACAGACAAAAGTGGACAGTTCCTCGAGGCCCTGCTTGGTGAACCAGTGAGTCTATTAGGTTTCCTTATAGAAGTGTGGGTGGCCCCAAAATGGTAGTATCAATGCGAACTGTCATGCCAGTATGGGTGATGACTTACTGAAGCCTTTGTGGAGTCCCTGGAGTCCCCGCCTTCAGTTGACCTTCCATGAGCTGCAGAGTCCAGCACCCCCCAAGGTCGCTTGCAGTTGAGAGGTGGGAAGTCGTAGATGAATTCCAGGTGGCCTCTTGACCTTCCTCACCCATCTTCTTAGAGGGAATGCTAACCGCTCTCTTACTAGTACCATAGACCTAGCTATGGTGGTATTACTGCACTTATTTGGTTGCCATGACTACTGGGCCACGCTCCATGACGATGGGCAGAGAGGCAGATAGTGTGATCATGTTATTTTTGGAGAGAACAGCCCTCCTGTAGTCCCAGCATAGAGACTGGAGCGAACAGCCCTCCTGTAGTCCCAGCATAGAGGCCACATTCCTGTGTTTTCCTAGCTGCCTTTCATTTCAATTGTCACATGAGAAAACTCACAGTATTTCGGACAACCTTGGATCTTGCTTTTTCCGAGAAGACTAGAAAACCAGAAAGTAAAACACTTCTAGGCTGCTCACAAGTGTGTAGTGTGTACCCCTGTGCATGGTGCTCTTTGTGTGAACAAACTCACTTGAACCTTGCAATCACCATGTAAGTTCAGCACGACCACACTTTTCCTTTGCATTTGAAGCTTTAGAGAGGCTGTGTCTAGTCAAGCAGTATTAGTCCCAGCATTATCAAGACAGGAACTTCCGGTCTGTCCCCAAAGCCAATGTCCTTGATTCCTGCTGCTAGGATCTCACTCTGGCCTCCCCTCAGGTCCCCAGTGCTAGTGATCTCAGTTGAACTTGGATGAGATACCCAGAGTGTAATATTTATTCCAGAGTGGCGTGGAGCAGCCTCAAGGGGTGAGAGTGGACAGTGGCCAACCCACATTTTTTTGATAAGTTTTGTATTTATGTTATTGTTTAAAGTCCTTTCCTGAGGAGTGTTTTTTGTCTGGGTGATTTGCAGCCCTGTCTAGGTTAGTTCTTAAAGGGGAGGGCCATAATTTCTTCTCTACAGAAACCTTCTAACTAGATAGAGCTGTCAGGATCTTCTAGGAAGTTTATAAAGGTCCTGTCTCCACCCGGGGGCAGAGATAGGACCAGACCTCACTCTCAGAACCACAGAGAATGTGTGGCAGAGCCGATGAGAAGAACTAGAGAAAGAAATCTGTAAACTCAGCCATGCTTCACCAGGAATTGCCTTTCTTGGGCAGATAGCAACAGAGTCAGCTGCCTCAACCTGCGCCACAGAGCCTGCTCCCTCAGCCTATGCAACAGAGCCCGCTGCCTCAGCCTGCAGACCTTCTATCTGTGTCTCTCCTCTCATACAGCATTTTAAAGTTCAAGGCAGTGCAATTGTGATACGTCACCATTTCTGTCACTAATTCTCACTAACAAAATGAGCAGGGGCACAGGACTTGGGGCAGAGCCTGATTCTGCAGGATGGAATCAGGCCTAGGTGACCTCAAGATTGCTATTTTCTAACTATCTACCCACCGGGTTTTTTGTTTTTTTGTTTTTTGTTTTTCCTTTTACTGCCTCGTTTTCAAAAGCATCCAGGTGATCCTGATAGCTTGCTAAGGCGCACTGGTGAATGAGAGGCTAGGCTCCCAGAGACCCACGCCATCCACCTCCACCCTCTGCAGTTTTGATTTGCAAAACTGGTATCTGCACATGTTCTTATTAATGTACAAGCAGTCTTAAATTTTTTTGAGGTTTTGGTTTGATGTGTATGAGCAGCTGCATGTGTATCTTTTCACTGTGCGTATGCAGTACCCACGGAGGCCAGAAGAGGGCATCAGGTTCCCCAGGGCTGGAGTTAGTTGTGAGCTGATGTGTGGGAGCTGAACCGGAGTCTTCCCGAGGAACAGCCAGTGCTCTTAACTTCTTACTCATCTCTCCAGGCCTCTGCAAGTGTGTTTGTTTGTTTGTAGAAGAATTGATGCTATCCTGTTATTGTTATTCTGAGATAAATAGGGGCCACCCAGAGTTTGAGAACCAAAAGTAACCCTCAGGAATCTCTGCCTTAACCCGTCCTATCCAGCCTGGGAACGAGGAAATCAGCTTCCTGTCCTTACCATTTTCAATGCGTCACTGTCTACTCCCCTCCTGTGTCCTGAGACCCAGCTAACGGTTTCACTCTGCTTCCCCAGCACGGTCATCAAGGGACCAGATGAGGTCGTCCCAGGAGGAAACTTCAGCCTCTATGCTGTGAAGAGCTGCTGTGAGCTGCTGAAGCCAGCGACTCTGAACTGCAGTTGGGTCCCTCCAGCTACACCATGAGCTCAGCCATGCATCTGGCGAGATTCTGAATGCAGATACTGGGTTTGCTGCTCTGGAAGGGATAGCAAGCATTGCTCCCAGTTGATGACTCCAGCATGGACTCAGCTTTAATGGCAAAGAAGGAAGAAAGTCTGGAGTGCGTCCTTCCTGCGACAGTGTGTCCTGCTTCCTCCCTTCTCAGCCCACCTCTTCCCATGGAGAGCTCCTATGATGACATCCCAAACCATGGTGTGTGATCTCCAGTCCAAATAGTGTTCTATTTTCAAGGATTTCATGAGAAAATATGTGTGTGTGAGCATCTATGTGGTAGCTATCAACAACTGAACTATGACTCGGCCATACCCTCTTACAGTGCTCTAAGTATTTCAGAGTGATGGGATTTAAACACATCTCAAGGAAGGCCATCCTGCCTTCACTCAAGGCAATCTAAAATACCTTCAGATTAGCCCTTTGGGAAGAAGGGCTAATCTGCAATGACCTACTCATTGGTTACCCTCTCCTTAAATCAAGAGTCCTTCAGCGAATCACGGAGACCATGTGGAACCCAATCTAAGTTCGTAAACTTCAGAGAGTTCTAAGCAATCAGCTTACAGAAACTTTTGCTGCAGTTCCTCCCCCAAACTTTAACGTCTCGCACATGTTTTTCTCCTATATGTAAAATGCTCGGTTTCAGGACTGAAGTTTCGTGAACTTCAGGAATTTGTAAGCATTCAGGCCACATCTTCTTTAAGTTAATATATTTTCTTAAGAATACCTTTTACTTGTTCTTTGGCAGTTTTACACGTGCATATAATGTGTCTTGATCATGCCTAGCCCCAGCTCCCAGTCTCCCTTCACTCTCCTCTCAGACACGGCTACCATGCCCCATCTCACCTGCGTGTCCTCTCTTTGCTTTGTAACTCACTGAGTCTCTCACTACCTGCTGGGATTGACTTGATCTTCTGCAAGTAACCATATCTATATTAAGCTCGGGAAGGCAGGCCCGAGGCGTGTCCGGAAGACAGTATTTCCCTGTGATCTTCCCATTGCCTGGCTCTCACAGACTCTCCACCCTTGTGTGTTACTTCTGTGTCTTGAGGGAGTTTGTAGAAATGCCTGGTTTTTGGATGAATCAGTAGTCACTAATTCTCAGCACATTTATCAATTAGGAGTCTCTGCATTGCTGAATTTGGACTTAATCTATGTGTCCATTTCTAGTATCCAGGCCAAAGAAGCAGCCCCTATAGGGGGCTCGCGGACCTTAGGGAAACATGCAGAAACAACATGACACCTCCTAAAACTTCTGCTGGGAGCCAGATTTGGCCCACTCCTGTAATCCCAGCACCTGGGATCGGAGACAGGAAGATTATGAGTTCCAAACCAGCATAGGGTACCTGGCAGGACCATGTCTCCAAGCAACAACAACAAACTTCTGCAAGGTCACAACACCCTTCCTTTCCACAGTATGCTATGAGCCAAGTAAGACCTGTGGCAGTCGTGGTATCCGTGGCCACAAATGAATTCTCCCGTCACAGGAAGAGAACAGTGACCACTTTAAAGAAATAATACAGTGGACCTCCAAGGTGCCTGATAGCCATCTCTGTCCTTGGGTAGACTGTATTTACAGGCCTGTGAATTATTTAATGCGCAATTTTGTTATGTTCTTGGTGACAAGATTGTAAAACATTACTCCTCAGTCAGAAAGGCCTGTAAGGACCAACCACGAAGGGAAATCAATGCTGACCGAGATGGGAATGACTTTCATCGATTCTCCCATCAACCAGCAAGACATCACACATGCTTACTGAACTCTGTGTTCGGAAGAAGTCAGCAGAGCAGTCAGACACCAGGCCGAGGGAAACCTCAACACCTCTGAGTCTCACAGGGACTCCAAAGGGAGAGCCTCGCCGGGGAAAGGGTGATGCAGCACCTTGAACGGTTTATTCTGTCTCCCTTCTGAGCATACACAGGAGCAAATAATCTACATGTAAAATAGAATTATTTGTGGGTTTTGCTTTATGTTTGGTGGAATGGAAGGAGGAGTTGCTTATCCATAGGATGTTTTATTCCTGAAGTAAAAAGGTCAAGATAATTCTAGTTTTTTATTATTTACATCAGTCCCAATCTTTAGACTTTAGGAAAATCCGTTCGCATGTCTTTGTAAACCTTAAGGTTTCATTGCAGCCTACAGTACATCACGAGTGGCAATTACTCCTGCGTTGTCTGTTTTTTGTCTGCTGTAGCTATTGTCTTCTTTCTGATGCTTGCTAACGCACTGATTTTTTTTTCTCTAGTATGTTTTTCTTCCTGAGAACCACTAAGAGAACCTCTTGGCTGCTTTTAGTGTGCCTGTCTGTCAAGCTGGTTTTTTTGTTTATTTGTTTGTTTTTAGTCATTATGGTTCCTTGAATGTTTAACTCTTCTCTGAACCTACTGGCTTGCTTCAGGGAAATCAATTACCACTGTGTTTGTCAACAGGTTTTCCTCCTGAGTTTGTAAAAATGGACATTTGTGATGAAAGCAATGATTGTGTTAAAAACTGGAAGAGAAAAACCTAACATATGTAATAGTTTTATATAAATATAACTAAGCATCTTTCCACTCTGCTCAGCAGAGTCAGAGAGATAATTGACAGGTATCCGCACCTTGCTTCTCGTTGATACAACATACAGAAGCATGAGGGAGTGGTGACAATGAAGACCAAGCATTTGCAGGCTACATCCCACTTCCTCTTTACAGCTGGTGAAATTCCTAGAATACTCCTCCACTTTTCCGTGTAGAGTTCTGACTTTAGCTCTTCCTTCTCTTTTTTTAACATGTGGTACTCTGTAAGTGAGATAACAATGCCAAGGAGGGGATGGAGTTAGACATTCCCCAGAGTTCAGATCTTGAGTATTTCCCAAAGGTCTGTGGGTTGAAGGCTTGGTTTGCAGCCTGTGACCACTGCCGGAAGGTGGTGGACGCTCTATCCGCCGTCCCCAGACCGTGTAAATAGAACCAAGTTCGATCACCTGGTAAAGCGGCCACTGTCACTATGCAGCCCTCCCTGGCCTGGAAGTCACTATGTAGATCAGTAAGATGTTCCCTAAAAGGGAGTGGGATACAATCAAATAATGTGTAATTTAAGATTCCCAAATAGCCATCATGTTTAAAAAAAAAAAACAGTAAAGCATAAGATAAATTTTAAAGTATCATTTCAAGGAGATGTTTTATATTCCCTTATCAAATGAAGTCTTTAGGATCCAGTGTGCCTACCTCAAACGAGGTACTGAAATTTTACCAGAAGTGTTTTATCTGTATTTAGATTGCATAAAATTTAAAACTAAAACGTAAATTCACATACCCAGGTTCTAAGCATGCTGAGTCTCCAAATAATAGAAATTAATAGTTTTTAAATATCGGCTCACTGCTGCCTCCTCCTCAGGAAACTGCTAAGGGAGGTGTTCGGGGCCATTTGGTTTTCTCTGGCTTCTGCGGGCACAGAAGCAGTGCCATCCTCTCCCCACCTGCTCACCGTTCTGTGCCCCCAGGGGTCCCAGGCCTCAGCTGGCCCACATCGGGACATTCACTTTGGAGAATTCTACAAGATAAAGGTTGCCAAAAGCCACAGGATATCAAATAAAAATTGTAACATCGGGTGTGGAATACCCGCCTGTAGTCGGACCACTGGCACCCCAATAATGACACGGAGACTTATTAATTACGAGAGCTCAGCCAATAGCTTAAGCTTGTTTCTAACTAGCTCTTATAATTTAATGTCTATTAATTTGCTTTTGCCGTGTGGCTTTATTACCTTTATTGTACACTGCCCATGTCTAGCTGTGACTCCACCTTCTTCTCCCCAGTGTTTTCTCTGCCCCCAAAATCCCACCTAGCTATTGGGCGTTAATCTTTCTATTAAACCACTCCAAGCGACACATCTTCACAATGTACAAAAAGATTATTGCACAACACCTGCCTTAGGGTTTGTTGGCCAGGGGTGTTCTGAAGAACCCCCACTGTCTTTGATTGCTCACCGGAACTTAATTACTTTGCCCACAGGATGTAGAAAGTCAACTTGGTTCTGACTGAGAAGCTTCCTCCCTGCTGGCTAGCTTTTGTGATTCTAGAAGGCGCCATGCAAACCGCTGGGGAAGAAACATCACCAACAGTTTTGTTGACTGAACCCTAGAAGCTACAACAATGACTGAGGCAAAGGTCGCCCTTGCACACAATAGTGACACAAGGTTATGGGGGCAATCAGCTGCTCTCTTAATTGAGTTAAGGCCTGCTCCATGTTTAGAAATACGTTCTTGATGCTGTCCATGATTCCTAGACCCCAAGAGCGAATCTGCTCCTACTATTTTCTAAGTACATATTTCTCTGCCCACAGATTAGTGTAGCCCTCAGACCTCATCAGAGAACTTCCTCTGTTATTGGACAGTGACTAATGCAGAAACTCACAGCCAACTAAGGTGCAGAAAATCAATGTCTGTGGAGTACTCAGCCTTAGATGAGGAATTTATATCTACCCTTTCCCAATGCTCAGAGAGCACCACAGAGAGAGGCCAGTGGCGAAGGTGCAGTCTCAATAGCAAAGAACCCAGAATAGAGGGGATCATAAAAAGGAGGTATATTGAAAATACGTTGGGCACATGCATGATATTTTCTAAAAATATTTATTTATTTATACAATATTCTGTCTTTGTGTATGTCTGCAGGCCAGAAGAGGGCACCAGACCTCATTACAGATGGTTGTGAGCCACCATGTGGTTGCCGGGAATTGAACTCAGGACCTTTGGAAGAGCAGGCAATGCTCTTAACCACTGAGTCAATTCTCTAGCCCATGATATTTTCAGAAAATTAACAAAAATGTGTTTTTTTTAAATCCCCAACTTTCTCTTTACATTGTATGAAAGTGTCTTTTCATATGTGGCATTATGGTCCCAAATGTGAGAGATTCCCAATTTTGTAAATGAGCCCTCCATCTCTGGGGAGACCTTAGCATCTGAGTCAAGAGTAGACTAGAGTCATGAGATACACATCATTTTCTTTGTTCTCCCCTTCCCCGTTGGTAAAATCAGCATATCCGCACACCTGAGTGACAGGTCCCTGGAGCTAGGCAGAGCACTAATCTGCATTCATTTTGCAAATATCCCCACCTAATTGCTCTCAGATTTCTGTAGTTTAATTAGGCTGCCAAGGAACTCTAAACAGCAGTGATGTGCCCTGCCCAGGGGGCTAAGCCCCAATTCCCAAATGATTCCATCAGGCATGAGTATGAAGAAAGGATTGAAAGCCAACAAAGACCCAGGCCACCAGGAAAAACTACTGCCTACTAGGCAGGGCCTGGGAACTAAGGAGGGATAATCTGGTTCTCCTCAGCCTTGTGTTCTAATGAACCAGTGATCCTGAGAGAGGTCATTTCCTGTGTTTCTTGAAGATTTATTTGGATTATTTTTTCGTGTTGTATGAGCATCTGCCTACATGTATGTATGGGTACCACAAGCATACTCGATGCCCACAGAAGGCAGAGGAGAGCACTGAGTCTCCTGGAACTGTATTAGAGGAAGCTGTGAGTCACTGTGTGGGTGCCAGGAACTGAACCCAGGTCTCGTGAAGAACAGCAAGCACTTTTAATCATTGAGTCATCTGCCTCTCGACCTCCGAGAGGCTACTTTTTATAGGCTGCTACAAATTTTGTTTTAACCCCAAGCAAATGAATACATTTATTCATTCTATTTCCTGCTCTAAAGACCATACAAGCCTCTAATGAAAGGCTATTACCCTTAACATCCCACTGGCCAAATCACTACATGCCGTCTGCCGTGAGCCCTTCCGACCCTGGTCGTAGCCAGTGCTGAGTTTCAGGAAGCGCTGAGAAGTAAATCAATTCCCACCAAGTAGGCCCTTCCAAACTACTTTGCATTTTGCAAAAATGGAAGGGCAGCTCTTGTGCTGGCTGGTTTATGTCAACCTGACACAAACTACAATCATCTGAGAGGAAGGGCCTCAACTGAGAAAATGCTTCCACACGAGAAAGCTGTGAGCCATGCATGGTGGCGCATACTTTTAATCCCAGCACTCAGGAGGCAGAGGCAGGCAGATCTCTTTGAGTTTGAGGCCAGCCTGGTTTACAGAGTGAGTTCCAGGATAGCCAGGGCTACACAGTGAACCCTGTCTCAAAAAAGCAGCAATAATATTAGCTCAAGCTGTGGCCAAGTCTATGTGGCACTTTTGTAATTAGTGATGGATATAGAAGGGCCCAGTCCACTGTGGGAGGGGCCACCCCTAGGCTGGTGGTCCTGGGTTCTATAAGAAAGCAGACTGAGCTAGTCAGGGGAAAAGCCAGTAAGCAGCACCCTCTCCATGATCTCTGCACCAGCTCCTGCCTCCAGGGGATGGGGAGGGGAGGGGGAGTCCTTGACCTTCACAGTCAGCAGAATGACAGCAAGAAGGCAGAAACCGGTGTGAGAGACTTGGAGACCCTCTGAACTTACTGGTTTCTTTGAGAGATTTCAAAGTTTCCTGGATTCAGGAGGCAATCAGGAAGGCCAGTGTGATGATTCATTTTCATCCACTTGGCACAAACCAGAACGACCTGGAAGGAGGGAACCTCTATTGAGAAAATGCTCCCACAGCTTGATCAATCTTGCAGGCATTTTCTTGACTAATGATTGGTGTGAGTGTGACTGTCCCCTGAGGGCAGTGCCACCCTTACGTTGGTGGCTCTGGGCTGCAGAAGAAAGCAAACTCAACAAGCCATGGAGAATGAGCCAGCAAGCAGCGTTCCTCCATGGTCTCCACATCAGCTCCTGCAGCAGCGTGCCTCCATGGCCTCTGCAGCAGCTCCTGCTTCCATGCTCCTGCCTTGGGTTCCTGGCCCTTGCTTCCTTCTGTGATGGATTGTGGTCTCTCTGTAAGGTGAAATTAAACCCTTCCTCCTCGGGCTGCTTTCGGGCTGTGTTTTATCACAGCAACAGAAACCAAACTGAGACAACCAGCGATGCCTAGCTTCCCAAAGGAGCAAGACCACAGAGTCCCTTCATGCTGAAGGGGATGTGGGAACTGTCTCCCACAAGTTTGAGAAAAATCATTTGGCTTTTGACTTTATGTGGATATAGTGTAAGAACAGTAGTGGAGGTGGAGAAGAAATGTGAAAAGGGGGTGTTCAGAAGTGCTAGAGAAAAGCCGCTGTGCACGCATCCTGAACCCTGCACAACAGAGCACACCCCCAGCAGCCTGTGAGACACAGAGCACCACCAGCTGAAAATCATGATATTCGGTTGTTACCTCGCCAGGCGGTGGTGGCACACGCCTTTAATCCCAGCACACGGGAGGCAGAGGCAGGCGGATCTCTGTGAGTTCGAGGCCAGCCTGGTCTAGAAGAGCTAGTTCCGGGACAGGAACCAAAAAGCTACACAGAAAGCCTGTCTCGAAAAAAAAAAAAATACCCCTGCCTATCTGGAAGATGGGCCAGTTCTATCACACGCGTGTCGGTCTCGCTCGAATTATCCGGCCAAACACAACCTACAATCCTCGGACCCCATCACCGAGAGGCTGCGGCAGGAGGATCACAAGGTGGAAGCCAGCCTGGGCTACACAGTGAGACTCCACGAGAAGAGAGACAGAAAGAATGAGAAAGGGGGGGGAGGGGGAGATAAGAGCCTGTGGCCCACCTGGTAGGAGCCGCTGAGAGCACAGAACCACTTGATCTCCTTCCATCCTTCATCAGAGTCAGCCTTGGAGAGCAAATTGTCCAGAAGGTGCGCGTTTCCATGGCTACCTAACCAAACAGAAGAAAACAATATGCTGGGACCCAGGAGAGGTCCTTTGTCGCAGAGTGACTTGACTACTGTTTCCATAGTAACAGACCAAGGAGTCCTCCTCCCGCTAGAGAGAAGTGCAGAATGCGCTGTGCTCAGGGAGGCTGCAGCTGGATACTCAGGGTTTTTGTTTGCTCAGATGCTGCTCAAGTATTCGGAAAGAATCCAATCAGAATTCTATTTAAAGCGGGCAGTGAATGGAGGATACTTGGCTCTTTTCTGAGTCTCTAGATAACGTGAAAATGAAATTTATTTTTTTCTTATGTTCCTAAATTGTTATGTGTTCTTCCTGAATCTGTGTGTCTGGACACCATGTGCATATGGTACCCACAGAGGTAGAAGAAAACGTCAGATCCCCTGGGACTAGAGTTACAAAGGGTTGCTAGGAAGTGAATCCTATTTCTTTGGAAGAGGAGCCAATACTCTTACCTACTGAGTCGTCTCCCCAGCCCCTAAATTCGTTTTTATAAAGTCTCTCTCTCTCTCTCTCTCTCTCTCTCTCTCTCTCTCTCTCTCTTCTCTCTCTCTCCACATAGCCCTGGCTGACCTGGAACTCACAGTGATCCACTTGCTTCTGCCTCCCGAATGCATGTGTCTCCAAGGCATGTGCCCCCATAACCAGCTGGAAATAGTTGTGAGCTTCCTTCCTTCTTCCTTCCTTCTTTTCTTTCTTCTTCTTTTTTTTTTTTTTTTCTTTTTCAAGACAGGGTCTCATTATGGAGTTCTAGCTGTCCTGGAACTTTCTATCAGACCAGTCTGGCCTTGAATTCATAGAGATCCACCTGCCTCTGCCTCCCAAGTACTGAGACTAAAGGTATGTGCCACCACCACCCAGCTGTAAAAGAATTTCTTAAATACCTTCTTACCGATAACACAAGGGATATACCAGAAGGCCATTTTCATTAGGTTTCAGGTTTATGCAAATGCTTCTGCTCAGTGTGTAGGGCAGACACCACCCAGACATCAGCAGTAAGGGCTACTTCACAGAAACCTGGGAGTGGGTCTGTGAGTGGCAGGCAGAACTTCTCTGAGGGGACGTCCCAGTCTGTGTTCTGCCACTACAGCCACACTGGCAGAGACGCTTCACTGTGTTCATAACATCTCCGTAAGATGCTCCTATGAAGTATTCAGCTTTGTTACTGGAAAATATTAATAACCCTGGGGCTGGAGAGATGGCGGCTCAGCAGTCAAGAGCATTAGCTGCTCTTGCAAAGAACCCCGGTTCGATTTCCAGCATCCACATCGAGGCTCACAACCAAGGGGTCCAACATCCTCTTCTGGCCTCCTCAGGCACTGACTGGTACACATGCATAAATGCGGGCAAACATTCATACACATAAAAATCAATATTTAAAAAAAAACATTAACAAGTCAGGCAGAATTGGTGCATGCCTTTAATCTGAGCTCGGGAGGGAGAGGCAGGAGGATCTCAGTGAGTTCAAAGGCCAGCCTGGTCTACAAAGTGAGTTCCAGACAGCAAGGGCTATGTAGAGAGACCCTGTCTCCACCCGCTCCTCCAATCAGCTTTATCTAATGTGTGTGTGTGTGTGCGTGTGTGTGCGTGCGTGCGCATCTGTGTTGGGGGAGAGGGTATGTGGATGTGTATGACATGTATGGATTGGTGTGTGGCTACTGCCTGTATGCAGAGAGGGGACTGCAACTTTGCTGAATTCTCCACTATGGGTTCCAGAAACCGAACTTAGATCACTGGTCTCTCGGAACAAGCTCTGCGACCAACTGAGCCATCTCACCAGCCCATCATGAGGGATTTCCTCCACTCACTCACTTGTAAGAACCCACTGGGGAGATGACAAAAAAAGGGCCATTTTTCATTATTGATAGATATTGAAAATTATCTTTCATTTGGAAAAAGACCAGGATGCATTGTTAGAGTATCAAGCATCTGAATGAAGCGTTTTCTAGAACTGGAACCCAACAGGGTTTCTTTGCGCCTTCAGTCAGCGCATATAATGCCAACATGAATGCAATGATAAAGCAAAGACCTTCGAGGGCTATAGTCTTTAGAGTCGGTGCAGCATGAAGGAGCCCTAGTTCACAGAGATCCCGCCAGTTGGCAGTGTGCAGCTAAGTCCTTGATTATCCAGTGTCTATTTATCCAGTCCAAGGAAGGCTAGCAATTTCACCAGCAAATGGCAAAGGAAGAACTTTATGTCCTGCCCCCATGGCTTACCGTGTGCGCAGGGTGACCAGCTGGTCCCCTGTGGCAGTCAACTGTGTGGACTGCTCTCAACCCTGCTTGATCCTCTAACAATGCATCCTGGGCTCTTTCCGAATGAAAGATAATTTTCATTATCTCTCAATAATGAAAAATGGCCTTTTTTGTTATTTTGAACATACCATATGTCTTTGTTATGATTTATTTAGTAGCCTTTGTTTATATTACATTCATTTTTTATTTCTACAAAATCAACACGAAATGCTGCAGCGAGTAGCCTCTGCACACGTCGCTCTGTAAGGGGATCATCAGAACTTGTGCTACCTCCCACTATAAAAGTCAAGAGGGAACTGTATCTCTAAACTGTGCTTTGCAGAAGGCCCGTCACCTGAGGTGACCAGCTGATACTCCAGGGCAAAGGCCTTACCATCTCCTCACCAACTGGCAGTTCTGACAGGGAGGATAACAGAGGTAATTAATCACCCAGGAGCCCCAGCTTGCTCCCTGGTCAGCTGACCTCAGGTGGCTACGTGCCCCCTGGAATCTATGACATCCACAGCCTCACTATTTCCTGTCTTTTTGGGCATCTGGGCTCAGGCTCTTCTCAGACCGCGGGGTCTGTGTTGTCTAAGGGTATAAAGTCCCCGCAGTTCCCCCTTGGATACACACACAGATTCCTCTCTACTGATGTCTAGAGGACCGTAAGCATCCTCCCGTCTCTAGAGTACACCTCTTGGAGATGCTGTGGCAAATGGAGCTATTGAAACGTAGAGCACAATAGCTCATGGTTTCCAAAGATGCTGCCCTCCATGGAGATGTAATCAAGGAACATCCCCGCCAGCCATCAACAGTGCTGTCTTGCAGTGAGCGTTAAAGATTTTTACCAAATGTCAAAGAACGTTATTGCGGCTTTAATTTACTTTCCTCTAGTTAAGTGAGGTTACGCGCCTCTTTGTGTGTGTGTACGAGCCATCGGTAGCTCACCTTCTAGAACATTCCATCTATCCCTCACCCACACCTCTATTAGATAGGCATGCCATTTAGCATTGGTAAAGCTTCGCATGTTGAAGTTTTGGGGGCTCTTGTGTTCTATTCCACTGATCTCCATTCTAACTAGAATTGGATGCATTTTATCCATCATCAATCTATCTACTTGTCTGACATTTATCTACCATATAACTATCTGTCTGTCATCTCTCTATCTACTCTCTGTCTGTCATCTATCTACCATCTGTCTGTCTGTCTTTCATCTCTCTTACAGAATTGATCTTAGGGACTAAATGAATTCAGAATGTTGGGCTCCCAGATGCATTCAGTGAACTTCAGGGGATCAGCTCCATGGTACAGAGTTGCAACACCAACTCTTCTATATTCAAAGACAAAGCATGCTTAATTTCCTTACATCTTGTTACTCTATAGAGTAAAGAACTTGTAATTCACCCCTGACCTATTTCCCAAGCTGCCTCTGTGAATAGGATTCGCTCCCTTCCCTAAGATTCACGCTTCACACTTCCTGCTGGCCCAACTTGCACACACCTATCCCCAACATTCCTAACATCCTGTGTTCTCTCTTCCCACCTTGTTTCTTTCAGACCCCAACTTCAACAACTTTGCACCTGAGAAACATCAGAAAGAAAGGAGTTTGCGGGGGTGGGTGGGAGGGAAAGGCGTTCCGGGGCATTTGAAAAACCAAAGTCAACTGTAGCATCCTCCCGTTGCTAGGATACAGGTAGGTTCTGTACAGAGTTCCTAGCCTGGAAACATATAGATAGGGACTAGTTTTCACCAGTTGCCATGGTGAGAAGGGATGTTTTCTCCATGCCCATTGTTCTTGGGATGTCAGGAGGCCAGATCTGCTGCAATGCTCAAAGCACCTCATCAAATCACTACATCAGGGCTTGGTGAGGAAGAAAAGAGGGTGCTGAACTCCACTGCAACCTAGGAAATAAAGTATTTAGAGAAAACTCTCTCTTTTTAAATGCCTGCTTCTGCACCATCCCCAAGCTTACTCCGTTTTGAAATATGACACTTTGGGCAATTAGCACCTGCTAGTTCAGTGATTGTCAAAATGTCCCCAAGCTATCCCCGAGTCAGGAGCTTTGCAGGGAGGGGAGAGACATGGTCTCTAGAATTTTTGGAAGACTGATTTTTTTAATTGTTGCTTTTATGTCATCATCCTGAGTCTGCTGCTGCCTCCTGTGAGCTGGGAGTAAGTGTCCTTGCATCATCTCACTCACGAGAAGGTTACTAGGAGTAACTTGCCAAGGTTCACTCCCCAAGTCCACTGTCTGTCCCCGAAGTGGCCTTGTACAAACTACTTAATGCACCAAGTCTTAATCATCTGCCACAAGCAGATGCCAAGAACCATGGTAAGACATGATTTGTGACTGACAGAAGTTTGGTGGTCTTCCCAAAGGTCAAGTTAAGCTGAAGAGCCAGGAAAGAGCAAGTGTCTCCAGCTCCGGAGCTACCTAAAACAAGACTCAGCCGAGGAGCACAAACACTTCCCATATTTAGCTTCAGCTCCTGCCATCCCCGAACCCAGTGAGCTCCTTGGATCAGGCGCAGTGCCAGCCCTGGACAGTCAGTATGATACTCTGATCAAAGCAGAGTCCGTCACAAATGCTGCCGTCCTCAAACCTGGAAATGCCCAGCACACACTGCTTGTGAGTAGTGGGCTCAGCCATGGGCAGCCTGTATAGTGACAACAGCGTCAATGCTGAGGCCCGCAGCTGGCCACAAGGTGGCAGACTGTCCCCAGTAAGGGCGGTCTTATCTAACGTCACTGCAGAGCATCCCTTTATTTCTGTCTTGATCCTGATTGACATCTGATACACAAATGACAAACTAATACTTCAACCGACATCAGTCCAAAACAAAGTTAATGCCAAAATCCTGTAAATGTTATTCCTTTGTCTAATTGATGGCTTGTATTCAAGATAGTGGAACACACACTATCGACCGTCACATACAGCTATGGTCTCATTCCAACACCAGAGACTAACTGCATGATCTCCAGTTTCCAAATGTGCAAAGGGATCAAGAAACTCCAAAAGGTGAAAGCTGCCCTCTGGTATCCTTAGGAAGAAGGAAATGTCTTAAATACATCCCACTTCTTCCAGCCCCTCGTTTCGGAGCTGCCTCCTCCTGTTCCTTCTCTGTAACAGTAATATTTAAATACAAAAAGATTTAAACAACGCCCTAGCTTTTTCTACAAGGTCTTATAGAGGCATGTGCATACTGTACAGCCACATTGCAACCTTGTCTATTTCAATGCCCTCTTTTTTAAGAATAAACTGTCCCAAGAGGGCTGAGAAACTTGCCTAAAATGACACAGCAAATTAGTTCGGGACTGAATCTCGGACTTTGTCATCTCGTTGGAAGTGTTACTAATTTCAGTCTTTTGCTTAACTGTGTCCAGAAAGTCACAATTCTCTACCAGAGCCACCAGAAAACGAGGAGCAGGGAGAGAAAAAGTCGGGGTCAGCTTGTGCTATGTGGCAAGCAGTTGCCTCCGCAAAACTCGGTGTGGGGGATACCACTGTGCAAGGAGCATCATGGTCAGAGCAGAAGGAAAAGTGGAACCGTAGAATAAAGCCCCAGTGATCCAGCTGTGAGCCGTACCTGGAAAACGAGAGACCCTGGGCACCCTGAGATCCTCCCTCCAGAGGGTGATTCTAAGAAACAAGTGAGGCCGCTGGTTCGGAAGAAACACACCAGCCCTAACACGTCTGAGTGAGCCCATGGCCTCCTAGGTAAGAGCCTTGGGAAGCTGTCAATTGTACAGAGACACTGCAGCCGCCAGAGAGGCGTGGTTCTTCGGGGATTGTCTTCACCGCCTCAGTTTGTGCCCTGCCACAGGCATAAATTTCGCTGTACGAGGGTAGAATGATTTCTGGAAAACCCGGAGCCAAGCTTTGGTGAGATTCGCGTGCTGTCATGGCGGGTGGCTGTGGACCCTTAGACGAGAACGCAGCAGCAAAGCTCCCCTCGCCCGGATACTGTGGCCATCCTGACATCACCCCACACTTGAGGCACTGCCAAAGTCACATAGAATATAGCAACATAACGATGCCCAATGGACAGTACTTCATAGTGACGGCAAACAACGGCGGGGTTGGAGTGCCCTCTCTCTGCTATCGAAAGAGAATAATCCTCATTGTAAAAAAGGGGGGCAATAAGGACTGGAGAGACGGCTCAGCAGTTAAGAGCACATGTTGCTCTTCCAGAGAACCTGAGTTCAAGCCCCAGTACCCACATTGGGAGGCTCACAACTGTGACTATCTATACTTATGACACGTACACACGATTAAAAATCAAATCAATATAAAGGGTGTCATGCCATAGTTGACAGCAACCAGACCCTTTGTGTCGGGTTGACTGTATCGGACTGTGTCAAGAGGAAACACTGAGATCTGCGTGAGTTCTCTGTGCAGTGTGTTTCCTGAACGTGTCCCTGTTATTATGACTGTTATTTTATCGGGCATAAAAGTGAATTGATTCCCATGTGGCTTAAACACCCAACCCCACCATCTGGTGGAAAAGATCCACTCTTCTCGAGTCAGCCGGAAGAAATGTTTTCTTTAAACAATGTTTTCATTGTTGACAGAAACAATGTTTCATTGTTGACGGACTTCAAGCCTCTCTAGCTGCTGTTTTTAATCACTTTACATATCCAGACAAAAGACTCTTTGGTTTCCCAGATCTTGTCTAAGTTTATCTAAAGAAAAGCACTTCTCAGACCAAATCCTATGAAATTGATACCATTCGACCTTATTAGAGAAACAAAAACACTATGGTTTTGCCTCACACATTTAACATCTTGGTGGATGGTGACGTCACCAACCAAGACGAGCAATCTCAAATACCAGAGCACGTGATGCCAGCCAGCCTTACAAGAGACAAACCTAAGTGTCTCTCTTCAGAGTTGTGTATGAGTGCGTGTGCATGCGTGTGTGTCTGTGTGTGCACACGTGTGCCTGTGTGTGTGCGCGCATGTGTGCTTGTGTGCACGTACGCACATGAGTATGTGTGTACAGGTGTACACGTTCCATACTTGAGTTATTACAGCACAAAACTTTCCAGCAATTATTTCAAGGTACAAAGACCATTTAATGTTTAGGTGTGTCCAGGAAAAGGTGTGCTGTTTACCCTTATTCCATAATTGTAGCCCAAAGAACTTAATAGATAACAGCAGCACTACCAAAACCCTGTATTGAAGAGGTGGCTCACTCCGTTCAATTCTTTCCCAGAGAACTCAGCTTGTCCAGAACAGAAAATTCAGGCCTCCCTCCAGCAGGCCCCACCCCCTTCCTCATTCCTTTTCAGCCTCTGTGTCACCAGTAGGAAGTCACTGTGCTCATTCATTTCTGCTGAAAAAATACGAAAATACTCCTCTGGACTCAGACTGGAAAAGTGAGGCTACCCGGCCGAAGAACTACAGTCTCCGCTGGGGTCCTCCTAAGATGCGTGCTAAGTCTTCACAAATCCTGTGTGAGGAAGCACAGGGCTGATCTGGCTTCAAGGTTTCTTTTGTTACCAGTGCCCTGTGATGGTCTTAGTGCTTTCTGAAAAACTGACCTTTTGTAATGAAAAAACCAGGACCTTTTCAATATTAAAAAGTTAGAAGCCTAGCAGTAATGGCGCGCCATCTTTAATCCCTGCACTCGGGAGGCAGAGGCAGGCGGATCTCTGTGAGTTCAAGGCCAGCCTGGTCTACAGAGTAAGTTCCAGGACAGCCAGAGCTACACAGAGAAACCCTGTCTTGGAAAAAAAATAAAATAAAGAAGACAGAAAAATTAGGATGCTTTGACCCCTATTATGCCTGTGCAGAGAATGTTCCACAGCTTTCCTCGTACAGTCTATACATATAGATTGATTACACACAGTCACATAACTGTATGGAGGAGAAATTATATTTCCATGTCAGCTCACTTTCTTCAAATATCTTTTATCAAACATCCCTCATTGCCCCTATTTCAAATTTAGCTAATCCAGCATTAAATCCAGGACAATGCATTAAATAAAATTGTTACGTTCCTTAATTACCCTTCACCTAGAACATTACTCTATTATTATTACATTATTGTTATGCATATTAATTAACATATTATACCGCTTCCATTCCTTCCCTGCAGCCCCTTCCAAGCCTCCTCTCTCCAGCTCATTCCATGTCCCCCACTCTCAAATCGATTGTGTATCCTTCCCCTGATTGTTATTGCTGTGTATGTACATTTATATGTATTTATGATATTTGTGCTCTATCACACATCAGCAGACCTTAGAAGAATATGTCAGTAGTTTAGCTCAAGGTCTACCCTTGGCATTTCTTCGCTTCTTTGCTTCCCTGGGCTCTGTCATCAAGCTTATTCTCCCAATACCATATTACCTGCAAACTGGAAGCTGCACCAAAGTATTAAATTATCATATTGATCTGCTAGAATACACCAGAAAATATATTAAGCTTTATATCATACCACATCAGGAGACGCCGACAGTTAGGTGCTCCCATTAGTGAGGCTAAATTCGCCTGCTGCATCAGGAGGAGTGGTAGCCTGCTCTATACAGATAGGAAATAACTTCGAATTGACAAATTATTTCCCAGGCTCTGAGTCTTTGTGCTAATATCCTGATTTTAAACCTACAACAAAGGTAAATAATGAGTAGCAGACTGGGTAAGTACATGGGGAAGAAGGAAGGCAGACGGAGGAGCACAGCATCCAAAAGCCCGTGCCATCTCAAAGTGATGGGCAGAGTGATGAAGCCTGGTGTAAACTCACAAGCCAGGGACGTTGGGAGTCTGAGCTACTGAAGTTGGGCATCTTGTAGTCCTTTGTTGTCTTGAAGCTGCAGAGCTCTTCACAGGGGATGATCCAGGATTCCAACTTCTCATTTTAGTACTCGGTAGCCACAGTGGTAACGCCAGGCTTACATATGCAAATCCTTCAGAAACAGAAACTGATCTGGTCCTCCACAGAGGATCCTGGTGGTGGAAACTGTCACCCCAGTCAAGCAGCAACCAAGTGCTTTGGTCCCCTCTTCCCATCCATCTGTTCAGTATGTCCACCCTGGGATGTGAGACTGACAAGGACTCCATGCCGGTGACACCTAGATATCAGATGGGGCCCTTTTGGGTATTCACACCACCAGACCACCAGCGTGTGGTCCAGTCACCTTGTCAAGGGTGTTCATTTTGTCAGAATGAGAAAGATACAGGAAAACATGATGCTGCTGGTCCTCTGAAAGTTCCCATCATCCCTACCAGGTAAAGCAGAAATTCAAAAAGCCTCCGGGACCAATGTGGGAAACAGAGTGGCAGCATTCTTCTGCGTGCTGAAAGAAAAGACTTCATCGCACAGCTCGCAGCCATCAGTCACACGCTATTCCATGACTTCTGTGTAGAAGACCCAGCCGGGGCTGGGGGGTTGGTAACTCAGTGGTACAGCATTTGCCTAAAGTGTGCAATACCCCCCTGGGGTCCATCACCATCACCATAAAGAAATTAAAAATAATAAATTATCAACCAGGTAAACTTTCTACTAATGAACACTAAGTTGAAAATTAAATGGAACAAAGAGAGAGTGTGTGTGTGTCACGAGGGAATGGGCCAGCTGCTGCCCCACCTGCCAGAGCAACTGAGAAGCCATATCTGCTCTGCCTTTAGAACCGGAGCCAGAGAGGTGTGTGTGCCATACTGGCAGCACTAGTTAGCGAGCTCTGACCTGGGGGAGAGCTGGACGTGACTGGCATCACTTTCTCGTGGTTCCCTTCCTTTTATTCGTGGTCTTCCTGTGCAGCAGCCAGCTGCCGTTTCTGCAGTATCCTTCCCTTTTCGCCCGGCACCCCAGCCTTGGTGCTTTAGGAAAAGACTTCTTCCATAAAGATTTCTCTTCTCTGCAGGAAGCTAAAGATGCCTCTTTTAAATTTTTCTTGATAGCTTTACACCTGGGTAAAATGACCTGAAAAGTCAGTACAGAGGAATAGCTTCCTTTGGTACCCTCTGGCAATGGTAATTAAAGTTCACAGGGGCCCATCTTCATTCCCTATTAACACTTCCTTCCATAAGCGTTAAATATTCGTGGCAGGCACTGTACGTTTCTTTCACATCCCCCAGAACTTCTCTCTCACTCTGAGGGCTAAAGCCTAGCTCCTTCCCCTAATTGCTCTACTCAGAATTAGCTCGCGATTAATGAGTGAGTGATTGATTCTGTTCAGCAGAGCAGTTATATTTGAACTTTCCACCCAGGGGTCCAGTGCTGGACTCAACACAGACTGGTAGACGCACACAAACTGTCTTGCTACAGGGTTCATTTTTGGCTCTGACAAGCTTCCTACAAACCACGACCAATATTCCTCTCAATTTGCCTTTTCTAACCTTAACAGTAGTACAGACACCAAATTCTGTATCAAGAGAACAGAAATTCCCGTAGCGCCCTGACGATGCCCTAAAAGAGCCCCCACAGATCAAGTCTGAAAAGGGGGCTTAAACAGCAATCACTAAACTGACCAGCATACAAAGAAAAGGGAACCCTTAGATCCTGTTCATGGATGTAAATTAGCCCTTCCACTGTGGAAATCAATGTAGAGGACCCCCCTGAAAAAAATCTACCATGTGACCCAGCTGTACTACTCCTAGGTGTTGACTTGAAGGGCTCAGGACCAGGAAATCAAAGACACTTGCACATCCGTGTTCACAGCAGCCCTGTTAACAACAGCTAAGTCACAGAACCAAGCCAGGAGTCCAGGAACAGGAATCAATGAAGCAAACGCCACACATACATGCTCATGCACACACACATACATGAATTTTATTCAGACACAAAGAAGGCAATTAAAATGGGTGCAACTGCAGATAATCATATTAGTTAAGCTAGATACACAAAGACCGAGATCACGTGTTTTCTAATTTATGGTTACTATATTTTATATAGGCACATAAAGTTATGTATACATGTATATAAAATAGAAAAGTAAACTTGAAATTGTCTAGGGCAATGATAGAGTCAAATAGGACAGGGTGGGAAAGGGCAGGAGAGGATGATATGGGAGAACAGGTTAAAGTAAAGTATGTACTTATGTGAAAATATTGTCACAAAACCCAGCAGTATGCACACTGAGTATATACCAGTTTTTAAAAAGAAGAATAAAAAGATTAAGGATGTTTATTTAGCTCACAGTTTAGGGTCCCAAAGAAGCAGGCTCTAATGTCAGTGAAGAAATGGACTTGCCAAGGAGTGAGAACAAGCAGACAAACAGCCCAAGCTTCCTTCTTCCCTGTCCTGACGTCTGCTGTCAGCAGAAGGTGTGGCCCAGATCAAAGGTGGATCTTTCCACCCCAGAGATCCGGGGTAGAAGTGGGTCTTCCCACCCCAGAGATCCGGGGTAGAAGTGGGTCTTCCCACCTCAAAAGATTTAATTAAGAAAAATTTGCTCACAGCTGTGCCCGCCACTTGCATGTTAGTTGATTCCAGATGTAGTCAAATTGACAGCCGAGAACAGCCATCACCGCAGCTTAAGGAAGAAAAGAGCTGTCTAGGCTCAGAGTTAAGGATCCATCCATCATGGAAGGAGAGTGTGAGACAGGAGCATGGGCTGGTCATTCTGTATCCGTAGTCTAAAAACAGAGAGAGAGATGATGTGCTCAGCTAATATTATTTCCCTTTTTATTTAGTTTGGAACCCCAGCTCGTGAAACAGTGTTTCCCATGTAATTTAGGGTGACTATTCACCTCTGTTGCCCTAATCCAGTAGCTTTCTCTCACACACACCCAGAAGTTTGTCTTCCAAGCAATCCTGGCAAGTTGATGATCAACATTAATTATCACAGAGATGACGAGAAAAAGCCTGCAGGGTGAAGATGGTCCACACTTGTAAATGTCAGTGCTTTTGAGAACTCCCCTACTTCTCCAGCTGTACAACACACACATGGACGAGCACACACACACACACACACGTGCGCATGCACAGGCACGGGCATGCGCACACGGTCACACACACACTCGCATACTCTAATATTAGACTATTCCCTGGTGAAATTCCCCAGAACACCTAACAAGTGAGATTTATCTATGTGCATGCCTTCCATGTGATTATCTGCAGGAACCCTAGCAATCTGTCCAATGAAAACCACCAAAAATGCTTGCAGTGATAATAGTCCCATCTCCAGCATTCTGCCTCACCCCACACCCACCCTGATAGAGTTTGTCCATCCCCACATCAGAGGACCCCGTGCAAACGCGGAATCAGAGGATAACACCTTGAGATGTATTTCAGAATCATTCACAGCATCCAGGACAGATAAAAAAAAAATGCATCAATCAATGTAATCTGTCTCCACATTTTTACTAGTCAGGAATGAAACAACACACACCAGAGACAAAGATCCTGAAGAAGCAGGTGGATAGCAAGATCATTTCCCAGGCAGTGGGTATTTCCCCAGGAAATCTGATCAGATGTGAATTACGCGTAGCTTTCAGAGAAGAGGAAGGGAAGGGGGCTTTCCTGCATGCTCTGGTAGTGACACAGCCTTTAGCAAGCACTGTAAGCATCTTGTGATCTTTGTGCAAGTCTAATGTTATCAACAGCCTTTCTGTGGAGAGCAGAAACAGGTACCCACTGCTCTCTGCTGCTTCCACTGAAGAAGACATGTCAACAAACTTAACTGGCGTGTTCTTGCTATGAGTCCTGCATCCAGGCTCCCTGGGCATCCTTCATGACCTGGTCAAAGAGTCTTGCTTTGATGGAAAGCCGAATAGTGAGCTATATGTTTCTGTCTACCTTTTAGACATGGTGGTGCCCAATGACACAGACATACATTTAATCCATGCTCCCTCGTGACTCGGTAGGTGACTTAGCTGCCAGAGTGACACCCCCACCTCACTGTGGTATTTCCCAGCAGTCTCAGAATGAGAGGAAAATGCAACCCCTCCACAAAAATCTGGCCCAAGGAGGATTCAGCCAAACATGTTTCCTGCTCTCCCAGAGGAGCTTAGCAATACTGTCGTTCCTCCTCAGTCTTGCTTCAGTGTCCAGAGCGGTGCTGCCCATCCCAGGGAAGCTCCAAGCTGCTCTAAGGGAAGGTGGGCCAAAGGGGAGTGAATGACAGTCCTCCGGGTGTCACAGGGTGACAGGGGTGATGGAGAATCTGCAGCAGGTCAGTTGTGAGACTATCTGGGGGACAGTCAACAACCCATCCCCTCCTCCACCTGCCACAGAATCTGCCTCAGGTTCTTCTGGGTACCAGGTGGGTGAGTGGAAGAGGAGACTCCACTAGCACCTGCAGCCCCCACAGAAGTAGGGGCTTCATTTTATGAGGCAGCAGGATGCAGAAAGCATCAGGCCCTTGTCCTCTTTCCAGAGCGTAATAACTGAGTAAATGGGCCAACTTTACTGCGTATTGAAGTGTCCAGATATCTCAGTATTTTTCTAGATGTTTCCATGAGGATGTTCGATGTGAGGATGGCATTAGCTTGGTAGACTGCGTAAAGCAATTAAGCCTTCTGATGTGTGTGGGCCACATCCAGTCAGCAGAACCTCTTTCCAGACCAGAGAGCATTCTTCCCTTGACAGACTTTCAGCTTCCCCAGCTGCCAGACTCAATGTAAAACACAGGTTTCTGGAAGCTTGAATCTGCTGGCCACCAGACTGGAGCCAACTTTCAGTTCCGTGGAATCCAGTTTGTTCTCCCAGACTGCAGATCTTGAGACCCACCAGGCTCCATAACCACATGAACTAACTCCTTTTAATAGCATCCCTCCCGCACCGTGTGTGTGTGTGTGTGTGTGTGTGTGTGTGGCATGTACACAACCTATTAGTTCTGTGTCTCTGTAAACTCGGAGACTCCTGAAACGCCTTTTGCCACCATGAGGGATATCATCATGTCAAACACTCCTTGCCCCTGAAGAAACTGAGATATAAAATTCAGCGCTCCGGAACTCTGTAGCCTGCTATCCACCTTGATCAGCCCTCTTTGTAGATACGAAGGCTGTTGATATGAGTTATAGAAGGCCCCTCAGAAGCCTGGGGAGCCAACCCTGCAACCGGGCTCCCTCATTTGCCAACTGGGACCGAGTCTTCAGCTATGAGGTAAACCTGTGCGTTCGCAGCCTCCTATATAGATTATAATTTATTATGCTTCTACAGACTGCCTACATCAGCATTTGTATTAATTTTATGTAATTAATTCAATTGGTGTTTCAATTGTCAAATAAAACACATATATGATTCTTTTGTTCGCTTGTTTTTAGAATTTTTGACTAGTTGGCTGGTTTGGGGGGTTTTGTTTGTTTTTTGTTTTGTTTTATGTTTTCAGATAAGGTCAATCCTTGTAATCCTGACTGGCCTACCCAGACATAAATCAGGCTGCATTTTCCCAGTGAAAAAGTTGGGCCTTGAACTCACAGAGATCCTCTTACGTCTGCCTCTTGAGTGCTGGGATTAAAGATGTACACTGCATGCCCATGTGATTCTTAATACTGACATAATTGCAACTTAAAAGTAAAATCCTTTTCTCAAGACTTGTAAGAGATGAAACAGCTGTTTGCTTAGGCAAATCATTCACAGACTTTTGATGTTGTAAACAAACAGCCCAGGATGCGCCAGGCCACTCAGAGGCTGCTGCTCTTTGCAGCTTCTAGTAGCCAATGTGACTAAAGTATAAAATAAGCCAATCAGAAATATTAAAATAGCGAGTCATGAGGACGTCAGACAGCACCGAAAGGAAAGAAAGGCAGAAAAAGGAGAGAGAGATTCTTCCAGAGAAACAAGCTATGAAGTCAAACGCCCAACAGAGAGAAGCTTGGGAAATAAGAACGAGCCGGAAAGACAGCTCAGTTGTTGCAAGCACCTGTCGGTCTTCAACAGGACCTCGGTTTGGTTCCAGCACGCTCATCAGACAGCTGCTCACAATCACCTAACTCCAGCTCCAGGAATCCCACGCCTCCAGCCTCCTCGGACACCTGCACTCATGCGCACACACCCATGTGCAGACACACTCACCTAAGCATCATTTGAACTAATAAAAGGAAATCTTTTAAGGTAGCGAAATGGAAGCAGCAATGATAGTGAAGATGCCTACCAGAGTAACAATGCTCAGCATAGTGAATGAGCATGAAACACCAAACGGAAATCAAAAACTAAAGCTTACGATGATGCCAGCAGCTCCCAGGAGAAACAAGGACCCCTGTGCAGAAAGGGCATCGCCAGAATAGCACCAGCTTGAGCCTAGAGAGAAAGCGTTGCTGGCACAAGCTAACTGGAAAACGCCGTCCCCCTAGAAGCCTCTAAGTAAAAGACTCAATGAGGACAGGGTGAGAAAACCGCTTTTAGATCAGTTCTCTGAAATCCACTTCCCATCGACCTCTTTCAGGGAGACTAACGCATCTGTGTCCTGACAAAATATAATAATAGCTCATATGTGCATAGCACTTCCTGGACCAGATACTGTTCACAGTGCTTTACAAATTCAGATCAACTGAGGCCTTGGAAACAAACCACTTTCCCAGTGAAGCTGGGCCCAGAAATGTCAGGTGCTTTGCTTGTGTCTTGCGGTTAGCAAGGGGAGGTGGAAGCCAGAATGAAACAAAGAATAATTAAGGGGCTGGCAGTAAGGGCACTGGCTGCCTTTACAGAGGGTCTCTTTACAGAGGGCTCGCAGTGGTCGGTAACTCCAGTTGAGGGGAATTTGATCTTGGGCCTCTTCAGACGTCGGACACACAGTGCACAGACAGGCATGCAGGCAAAATTCCCATGTTTATAAAAAATAAACAAATCAACAAATATTTTTTTCAAAGAATAAAGATTGGGGAAGGGGCCAGGAAGGTGGTGGCGAGCGTGATCCAGGGTTGTTGTTCAGCACAGCTGTCTAATCTGGAGGTGAGGGACGGAGGAACCTGACCGTTGAACTGTCATATGCGTCTGCCTCTTGGGAAAGCAGCGTTGATCCGTGTGTGGCCAACAGGTCGGAGGGTAGTCCTAATACGTTATGTCCTTCTACAACTAAAGCACAATTGTGTAAATGCTGATCACTGGTTCTGTGAATGAAGGCAACTGTATGTATGAGGGGCAGAAGGAAGACAGCATGACAGAGGGTATCTCCTCGTCAGGGTTTAAAGGGAAACAGGAAGACAACTGAATGTACGGAAGCCAATCAGGAATGTTAGAGAGGCATTCTTTAGCTAAGGGGCAGTCAACAGTGGGGTACGTTACAGGTGGTTTAATATTTGTCTTTAGAAAATGGATTTGGGTGGGGAACAAAGGGAAAATTTAGTAGTACCTAACTCTTTAAGTTGTAGTAATATAGATAAAAAGTTTATTTTTTTATGATTGTTTTTTCAATTAGGTACAAAAAAAAAATGACTACCAAGACATGCCTGCTTTAGGTTTCAAAAATCCAGAAATGCTACTGACTTTTGAAGTTGCTCAAAGGAATGGAGATGGCTCAGTGGTTAAGCACTCTTGCTCTTCCAGAGGACTTGAGTTTGGTTGCCAGCTCCCGGGGATTTGAATCCTCTGGCCTCCAGGGGCACATGCACTCACAGGTATATATCCCTGTGCAGATAAACACAGAAACACAGCTGAAAATGAAAAAAAAAATCTTTTTAAAAGCTACTTAAGCCGGGCGGTGGTGGCGCACGCCTTTAATCCCAGAACTTGGGAGGCAGAGGCAGGAGGATCTCTGTGAGTTCGAGACCAGCCTGGCCTACAGAGCTAGTTCCAGGACAGGCTCCAAAACCACAGAGAAACCCTGTCTTGAAAAACCAAAAAAATAATATAATAAAAAAAATAAATAAATAAAATAAAATAAAAGCTACTTAAATACAGAGGCAGGTGGTGGTGGCAGCACACGTCTTTAGTCCCAGCACACAGGAGACAGAGTCAGGTAGATCTTTGCGTTCTAGGCCAGACTAACCTACAAAGTGAGTTCTGGAACAGCCAGGGCTACTACACAAAGAAACCCTGTCTTGAGCAACAAAAAGCAAACAAAAAAAGGTGGGGAGAATTGAAAAGGTAATTAATTTTACAAACTGTGGCCACCTGTAATTCCAGCTCCAGGAGATCTGACCCCCTTCAGCCTCCACAGACACTGCAATCATGATTAAAAATACAAATAAATATTTTAAAAACCTAGAACGGAATGTGAATATTTGCTTTTAATAAGTGACTAAAATCAAATATAATACAACGCTTTTGAAAAGAATTGATTTCACTAGTTTTGCTGTGCTGGGATTCTTCCCAAAGTCAACAGGCTAAAGACTGGAAATCGGTTGCCTAGAAACTACCCAGTGTGGTGGGAAGAGATTACATGCTAACATAAAATGGGAAAAAGCAGAACTGCCTGCCCCCTCCAGTGTTTAAGTCCAAGAAGACAAAGGGAAATCGGGGGGAGGCGTTGGCGGGCCGGTCCTTGGTGCATGAAGAACCTGAGAAAGTCTGCTGTAGGCCCCCACACTCTCATTCCACCCAGCTCAGCTGCCCCAGAGAACTCTGGGAATTTCACATCATGGGGTGACTTGATTGAACCCTTTCTCCGTACTCATAATTTACTTAAATACCAAAACTGCTGTAAACTGTCGACAGTTAACACGGGTGACCCCATTTGTGTCTCTACACTCTCTCTGAGTGCTTCCCAATGCATTATTACCTCACCTCATCTCATTACGACCGGTTCTTAAGAAAATGACATTTCTCAAAATGAAATGTTACGTGGATCACAGCTGCAAAGTGCCGAGAGAAAGCAGCCTGCAGCCCAACACCCACAGCACACAGGTAGGAAAAAAAAAAAATCTGTTCTCAGAACACAGAGAGGACATATCTGTGTGTTACAGACTCCCAGCACCAGTGAGGGCCCTGGAAGGGATTTCAGGTCAGGTCCCATTTTAAAGGGACTGCAGATTTCTGAGCATCCCATTGCCAGATCCTCCCCAAACCACCACACATCAGTATGTATAGACTTTTAAAACAACCGCTGGAATCTGTGGGATCTTTAAGACCCTGAAGCTGTCTGCAATGGAGAAGAGGGGCTCTAAGGAGACTTTGTAACCCCTTTTCAAAGGAACGTTACCAAAGTCTGTGCCAAAACTCAAGAGTGTTCCTGGAGCTTTGGGAAGATGGTTGAACAGTCCTGCAATAAATCTTCTAGAACAGTGGTTCCCAACCTTCCTAACTTTGCGACACTTTAATATAGTTCCTCATGTTGTGGTGACCCTCAACCATAAAATTATTTAGTTGCTGGTTCATAACTGTAATTCTGCTACTGTTATGAATTGTTATATAAATATCTGATATGCAGGGTATGTGATATGCGATCCCCTTAGGAACCCACGGGTTGAGAGCCAATGCTTCAGTCTCTGTGTGCAGTAGGGGTCATCAGTGATAACCCATGTTCACAGCAGTGGTCTTAGGGTGTCAGCTGTAAGAGACGGCAGGACAACCTAATGCTCCAGCCTGGTGACCTGAGTCTCTGTCAGTCGGTCCCCTCTACTGTCTCTGAGAGTGCTGATTTATGCTACAGCTAGCCTGGCCCTAGACAGCTTCCAGGTGGCCTCTCTTGCCAAAGTAGGGAGCACCCATACCCTACACCTGGGCCCTAAGTGAGCGGCATTTGGGTGTGAATGTCACCCCAGTCTCTAGTGCCTCACTTGAATACAATCTCTTTTTCTGGATTCAGGAAGCCACTTTCCTGACTTGGTGGGAAGCCAATGTCTATTTGTTTCCCAATATTGCTCCCCCTGCCTCTGTTCATTGGGGACTCACAGCAGCTGGGGGTGGACGGAGAATCTCTTAGCATTGATTTGGCTTCCCTGTTATTCTGCTCTATACATGACCAGCAGGCCTGTGAGGTTACCCAGCTCCGCAGGCCCAGCCCACATCCAGCCCCCAGGGTCCTGCCACCCCTATAAAATGAAATTCTATTGTCCCGTGAATGTTTATTCATTGAACATTTATGAAGCCTGCTGTTACCCAAACAAGATGCTACGGAAAAGAACACAGATGAAACCCAGAGAGACTCCTCTCAGCCACATGATGACAACCCACCAGTCACCATTTAAAGCCACCTGATACTTCCCTGTATGCACAATGCATATTTTTCTATATCTTAAATTATCTGTTGGCTACTCTCTTTTTCAAGAGGATTGTAGGCAGGGTTTCCTGAGGGTAGAGCCCTTTCATACCCAACACCAATAATCACATGAGTCTTCATAGCCTTGTGGTTGTAGAACTTAAAAGTCAGTCAGTAGAACATGAGACCCCTAATTTCAGGGCTGTGGGTTTGTGCCCCATGTTGGGCACCAAATGAAGCACAATTAATAAAAACTCAGAGAGTGATATTGGGGTTCAACCTGAAGACCTGAAAAGCAAAGCGGCCATTGGTCTGGTTGAGGGCCTCTGGTTTCCACTTCACTATTGATGCTGGGGCCTCACTGGAGTGCCTCTTGCTTATCCTGCTGTTACCTTGTGCTGTGGAGATTCCGCGGGTTTGGGTCTGCAGGACCAGTCTCTTCACATGTTCAGCCGATCGCAGATGGGGGTGACCAACCCTTGTCCTCACCACCATAGTGCCCTCTGCTGCATTGCCCTGGCTGGTTCACCCCTTACAGTGATGGGCAAGGAGCTGGGCCAGCTCCCCTGCTTTCACACCCTCAGGGTCAGTCTCCCACACTTACACCTTCAGGGCCAGCTCGACTGTGTTGCCCAGGTGTGGCAGAAGGGGGTCACTCTTCCAAGTGCTGCAGCTGATGAGGGGCAGGGACAGCTCTCCCACTCTTATGGTCTTGGGGCCAGTTCTCTCACCTACTTCAGATGTTGATGCGGCTACATGACAGGTGAGTGATAGGCACAGCTCTCCCATGTTCACAACTCTGGGGCTGGCTCACCCACACCTCCAGCAATGGGGGCTCTATTGTGCCATCCTCATGCGGTGCAGGGCCTGCTCTCCTGAGTGCAGCACCTGTTGGTAAGCAGAAACACCTCACCTGCTCTTGTGACCTCAAGATAAAGGATTTCTTTTGGCTCCTATTTTTAGAGATTTTGGCCCACGATCAGTTGGCCTTGTTGCTCTGGGACCTACGACAAACCAGAGCATCAGAGCTAAGGCATATGGTGAAGCTAAAAGCTCTTCCATGGCTGAAGAGAGAGGCCAGTTTCCCATAATCCCCTTCAAGGGCATATCTGATGACCTAATGGCCTAGG
The DNA here is from genome assembly GCF_950005125.1 of Chionomys nivalis. NCBI lineage: Eukaryota > Metazoa > Chordata > Mammalia > Rodentia > Cricetidae > Chionomys > Chionomys nivalis. The sequence continues at coordinate 72,231,152 of NC_080098.1, read as the reverse complement.
CGTTAGCCATAGCAGCTTCTACCATCTCCCAGTAGTATGCAGCTAGGAACAAAGCTCACACATGAGCCCCTGGGGGACGAACCCAAACAATGGCTGACATAAAGCCCCACTTTGTCTTCTCTGGATGTTGCTGTGCAGGTCTCGAATGCCCCTCTGAGGCTGTTCCTTCAATACACAGCGCTCTTCCCTTCTCTTCCCCCCAGTAACACACAGCTGCTTCTCCTGGCTGGTGAGATGTCTGTGCTGTCTCCTCTAAGGGGCGTGCCAGCCCTGCCAGTCTCTTTAAGGATCTTCGACCTTGGTGACTGCTTCAATCACAGCGCAGGTTCTCATTTCATACATATTCAAGGTAAGGAAGCCAATTTCCAAAAGGCAATTCTTTCCCAAGGTGACACAGCCAATTAGAGTCTGACCATGGGCCAAAAGCCACATCTCCCTCCTCCTGGTTCAGTCCTCACACTCAGCGATTAGACCAAACATCAGGTGCCATGTTGTGCTTCGTGGATCCTAGGTCTGATGGTCCCACTTTCCGTCCTTCCTGTCGGAAGCCAGCACTGCATCTGGGGAGCCTGGCCCTGACCAGCCTGCCTCATTTCCATTTCCTTAAGAAACAAGGGTGAGAGAGGCCCCCATTCTGGTTTGACTTCTGATGCTATGATGAAACCCGGGCCCAAAGCAACGTGGGAGGAAAGGGTTGATTTCAGCTCACACTTTCTGGTCATGGTTCGTCACTGAGGGAAACCAGGGCAGGAACTGAATCAGAGGCCATGGAGGAGTGATGCTTCCCGACTGACTGCCTCTGACCTACTGGGCTTGCTTTCTCGGCTCGCCTACCTAGGGCTGGCACCGCTCACAGTAGCCTGGGCCCCTCCACCAGTTAGCAGTGAAGAAAGAAAGCCCCACAGACCCATACACAGGCCAGGGGCTGGAGACAGTGCTTCAGCTGAGGGGCTGGCTCACCTCAGGTGACTCTACCTCACGCCAAGTTGACAAAGCACAACAACTCAGACCAGAGCACCTGCTGTCAGAGTGCATGGCTGTCACCCACTCTGTGCTGTCTGAACAGAGACGGAACATTCCCAGGTCTTCAGACACTGAGCACTAGATTGGTGATATGAGACCAGGAAAGACTGCTCAGACTCTCTCTTCCCTGACACACCACTGAGAAATTAAGCCGCCATACACACCCCTCCCTGTCATGCAGGATAGACACTGTGTGGCTTCCGAGACTGGGAATGCTGTCTCTCACCCCTCACTAATGTGTCGGGAGACAGTAAAACAAGTTTATCACAGTGTGCTCAATTAGCCTCATTAACACGTGCATAGAGGGAAGAATTGAGGGAAGACTGGGATAGGCCAAACGGCCATATGCTGTAGGGATAAGTCCCGCCCCTTAGGGGGGCGTGTTTGCCTCGCAGCGCTTGCTTCTGCTTTCCTGGTCTCCCTGGGAACAGTGGTTCTGTAAGTCTATTTCCCCATTAAAGCTGTATATATTTTTACAATCTGTCTGCATTCATTTACGCCATTACAATATGCTCCCAGTAAAACCCAACTGTGTGTGCGGGCTCAGAAACACTGTGAGCTTCAACACAAACACACACAGTAATGGAGCGTCTCAAGTTCCTGAAACTCAGATTCATCAGAGTCCCCACTCCACGGGGGGAGGGTAGCTGGATCAGGGCCTAACCCACAGAATTATATCTCCTCTGACCTAAATCTCTCTTCTCTTTCCTCCCTCCTCTCTTTTTCTCTCTCTGAAACATTGTCTCGTGGAGCCCAGGTTTGCCCTGAACTCCCTGTGTAACATAGGCCAGCCTCAAACTCCTGGTCTTCACAACTTCACCTCTCAAGTGGGGGCGAGGACAGTAAGGCAGCACCAAGCCCTGCCTTGTTTTAAACAATATCTTTCACATCACTCCGTCTCTTTGCGCTGAAGACTCCTGCCCATAGAGTCCCTCCATTTCCCCAGGTCCCCGATAAGTAAGATGGTATCTGGGGTGTATGACCACACGGCAATAGAGAATGGAGTCGTCCTTGTGTCTTGGTAATAGGAAAGTGAGCCCGTCTGGTCACAGAGCGCATAGAATCTGCCAGGGAGTTTAGGACTTCTCACAGCTAGATGAAGAGAGCAGGCCTTCCCATGAGTGCCGTTGGCCTGCTACGAGGGGACCTCTTGGTCACCTCTGCCCTACCTCATCCCCACCAGCTTCTATCTCCCACCACCAGGTGGGTACCCCCTTATGGTGCTTCTACACCACACTGGAGAGGTCTGGACTTGCCGCCTCTGGCCCTCTACCTCCCTAGTACCTCCAGCCCACCTTCTCCATACCACATCCAGGTGTGGCATCAATTCTCCGAGAACATTGAAATATTGTTTCTGGTTACATTTGAGAAACAAGGCTGCTGTGGGAGCACATTCTGCTACTTCAACCAATAGCCTTTAAGATACCAGCCCACTTGGGCGTGGTCTCTTTCACTTTAAAAAGCAATGGTAGCCATGTGCCCACTCTCTTGCTTCCAGCTCCCCCTTCCAGCTGCTAGGCTCTGTTCCTGGTCACACTGAGGGCTGTTGTCTAGGATGGTGATCTGTAAGTTTTTCTCCTTAAGCAAATAACCCTTTTATTAATCATAATTCCAAACTGGTGTGGGATTGTTTTGTGACTTCCACCTTCACAAGGTATATCAGGAGCCTCTGTGTTCTCACAGCCTCTGTCCTTGTGTTTTACTGCCTTCCCAGCATTGACACAGCCCTGACCCTTCCAGCTCGGGCCCTCTGTTCCTCCTTTTTCCAATGTTTTCTCTTCAACTGAGAGCTCCTAACCCCTCCATGTCTGAGCTCTTCACCCTTCGCCCCTCACTCTCCTGTGACCTGCTGACCTCTTGCCTGACTTTAATGGTAGGAAGCAGGGGGTTGCTGGTAAGAGAAGTTACCAAGATGCCAGGGAAAAGTATGTGCCAGGTGCCTTGGCCACCACCACAGCTGTCCCTTTCATTGTGGATCAGTTGGCCACATGTTGGTGGGTCTTAGGTATTTGGCAGAGGACTTTCTTCTCCTATACAGCTTTCCTTAAGTAAGATTATTTGTAGGATCTATAAATGGGGCTTTGCTTCCCCAGGCTGGGGAGAAAGCTCAGAGACTAAAAGCACTGACTGCTTTTGTAGAGAACCCAAACTCAGTTCCCAGCAACCACACGAAGACTCACAATTGTCTGTAACTCCAATTGCAGGAGATCAAATGCCCTCTTCTGGCCTCTGAGGGCACTGTGCTCACACATGGTACACGTACATACATGTAGGCAAAACCCCCATACATACAAGACTAAAATGATCTTTAGGGACAGAGAAGCTCCCAGACACCTTCCCGGAGCGTTAAAGGACTGTTCACACAACGCTCACACCTCCCTATCGCTTCCCTCTCACACCTTCCTCCTCGCCCCCCTCACCACCCCAGGCTTCTCACCCCTCCCTCTCCCTTCACCAGGCAGAAGCTGCCCCCGGGTCTGCAGCTCTCACGTCATCCTTGTGCATCCTGCCTGGATCCCCTGCTTACCTGGCTTTCTGAGTAAGTCTCCTTCGTGGCCATCTCGGTAGCAGCTCCCTAATGATATTTCCTCCAGTTCCAATGGAGAGGCCCAGCTGACACCTCGGGGTCCACAGTCACCTGCGTTTGCACTGCTGCCTTTCCGTGTTGGTCACTCGGGGGCTGGGATCAGCCCAACAGCCGCTGCGCACACCGCCCACTTGCCGCACCTACCCTGGGCTCGCTTCCACCCCTGGTGACTGCAAGCACTTAGAAGCTGCCTGAGGAACCCACCACACCCGTTTAGTCCTAAATACCTTAGTTTGTAGCAACTCTCAGGATGTGTGTGTCAGAGCAGCCACGCAGCAGCAGACCAGAGAATGCCCTTTGCGTTTTTGGTTCTAACCTGGGAGGTTTTATGGTATCACTGAGATAGACAGACCATCTTAGGGATTGTACACTACACTCAGAGACAATACTGTTTCTGGCACACCTCCCCAAACTCAAAACTGGTCCCCCCAATGCTAAGTAGCTTGTCACAGGAACAGAAGCTCTGCTTAGCAGCAACCTCTGCTAACACACCTCTGGGCTTAACCAAGGAGGGAAAACCCAGCCTACATGTGGGTAGAACTGCTCCTTGGGCTCAGAGCCTAGAGTAATAAAAAGCAGAAAGTGAACCGAGTACTGACATCCATCTCTCTCTGCTTCCTGACTGCAGATGAGAGGTGACCACCCGCCTCACGTACCAACCACCATGCCTTCCCCTCTATGATGGACTGTGTCCTTCAAACTGGGAGACAAATAGTATCTTCTTTAAGTTGCTCATGGTCAGATGTTTCTCACAGTCACATTAACACTAACTAATGCAGACGGCCAATGAGTAACTCAGAAGGTTCAGTCTAGCTGCCATGTCTGCCTCCTAGATGGTTTAATGGGCCATGGGATCCAGATTCCTGGGGTCACATGGAAATGGAATATTTATGCCTTGTGCACCCAATGTTATCAGTGAAGTTGCCTACAGTGTCTCCTATTTTCCCCATACCCAAAAAGACAGGCATAGGTGAAAGATGGTCCAGCAGGTAAGAGCACTGACTGCTCTACCAGAGGACATGGGTTCAATTCCCAGTATCTTTGTGGCAGTTCACAACTGTCTACAATGCCAGTTCCAGGGGATCTAATACCATCACACAGACATATATGCAACCAATGCATATAAAATAAAAATAAATAAATTATAAGATAATTTCTGGCAGGTTTGGGGACCAAGATCCAAGAGGAAACATGGAGACACCATATCCTTCAAAGTTCATCTCTGTGTGTGGAAGCTTTTCATCACTGCAGTCTACACACCGAAGACTCTCCTGTGGAATAACCATCCCTGCACTCTGTGTGCCGAAGACTCGCTGTGGAATAACCATCCCTGCACTCTGTGTGCCATACTCTCCTGTGAAATAACCATCCCGGCACTCTGTGTGCCGAATACTCTCCTGTGGAATAACCATCCCTGCACTCTGCACACTGAAGACTCACTGTGGATAAGCAGTAACTGACTTCCTCCGCCAGTGAACACCTACACTGCTCATTGGCGTCTTCAGAGATCTCACATAGTGACATCACAAGGTTTTTTCCTAGAGAAAGCACTAATTCTTGAGCAATTTCAAAGGTAGCCCCCTGCTACACACACTTGTTATTAGCAGTACAGTTACTAAAAAGACAAAGCATTCACTACCCACCAAAGAAACCCAAACGATGTTATTAAATCCCATCCAGAAGTTGCCCGCTGTCAGGTGAAGTCACAAGTGTCAATTTAAAGAGACACAGAGAGAGATTGCACTGTTTTATTGATCAGAAGGTCTGAAGCAGATCTGGTGTGTGTGAATATGTTCCTTAGTCTCTGTGGCACTATCAGCAAATGTGCCTCTGACTTAAGTCTGGGAGACATCGGCCTCCTAACATTCTAGAATTCTCTGGATCAGCATGTGCTCTGGACATTGCTAGAAGGATCCCAAGTGCCTAGAACATTTGCCACGGCAGGAGACCTTCATCCTTGCTGGAGCCCTACCTATGCCCCTGGAGGTGGCATGGTGTCAACAAGGAGACAGGATCCCCATTTGCCTTTCTCAGTGAGGAAAGCCGGAGAGCCACCAAAGGGGAGGAAATGGAAGAGGAAGAGAAGAGGAACAGAGTGAGCAGGAGAGGGGGATGGAAGAAGCAGCATGAGGTGCCTGCCTCCTTCCCTGCTCCCAGGAGAAGCTGCAGTAAGTACCACTCACTAAGGCGCCCTCTCATTAAAGCAAAGGAACTTTGAGCCTCGCTGAACACGGAGCCATCCCGCCTGCTAATGACTGGCTGCTGCTGGATCCGTCCAACACAGCCACTTGGAGTCACAATGCAGCCCGCAAAAAAGATTCATTGTTAATTAAAAGTCAACCTGACCTTTGGAAATCGTGCTCTGGAAGAGGGAACCAACTTGCTGTGATTAATAACTCCTAATAAGCTCTCCGGCCACAGCGCCAGCAGGCGCAGGCACAAGCATGTGTAGCAGTGTCTCTGATGAAGATGCCGTAAAACCCTGCCGCATCCTCCTGAGCCAGAGAACAAGCCTGAGCGGGCACCACAGCTGACTTCAGAAATGGGCCCCCAAGGCGTAGGGACAATGAGTAACGGCTTTTGTCCAGAGAGTCTATGGGAAAAATTGCATAAGGCAAGGTGTTGAGTTAGGTAGAGGGTGGGCTCACAGGTAATTGATAGTAAGTGTGGGGTAGGCAGCTTTCAGTGGTTCCTAGAATCTATTTCCACTTTAACATATACATACATACATACATACATACATACACACACATACATACATACACACACATACATACATACACACACACACATACATACATACATACATACATACATGTGGACATATGAACTGCATCTTTACCTGAGAAAAGAAAGAGACGGGCAAAAATAGAGAGCAAAGTCTTCAACACTCCTTTTAAAATTGTGTGTGTATGTGTGTATATGTGTACAGTGTGGATATTGGGAACTAAATCCAGGTTTGTAGCAAACTTTCTCAAATGTAGTCTGGCTTTCCTTTGTGGTACTGCCAGCTCCCCAATAACAACATGGAGACTTAATATTAATTATGAAAGCTCAGCCTTAGTTTAAGCTTGTTACCGACTAGCTCTTAAAACTTAAATTAACTCATAATCTTTTTTAATCTACCTTCTGCCACATGGCTCATTACCTCATCTCCACCCTGCATATCCGCTTCCCCTGTGTCTCACTGGTGACGCCTCTTTCTTCTTCCCAGAAGTCTCTCTCTGCCCAGAAGTCCCACCTATTCTCTCCTGCCCAGCTATTGGCTGGTCAGATTTTATTACACCAATCACAGCAACACATCTTCCCAGAGTGTGCAAACATCCTCCACAAGAGCAGTGCAAGCTCATGGGGTTGGGGAACATGACTGAAACAGAAAAGAAAGGCGGAAGAGAATGGAGACCAACCCCTGGAATTGCTCAGGAAGAGCTGGCAGGCTGGAGAGGAGAGAGTGAGGGTCAGCAGAGACTCAAGGTCTGTAAGGTGGGCGCTACGAACTTCTCTGTGGTGAGAGAGAGAGAGCACAGAATCACAGTGGCCAGGCTCTGTGGCCCTGGAAATGACAAATAACTGAATGTAAAGTGAGCAATGATTTAAGCAGATGATTCTGCAAAGAACACGCACAAACAGCCCAGAGTCACAGGCTCTTGAGAAACACTGCATCATTGGCCGTCAGGGAAACGCAAAGCAAACCCCCATGAGCTATGCTACTTCTCCCTAGGACGGTGACAGCTGGAAAGCAGGACAATGACAGCCACGCCAAAAACATGGAGAAGCTGAAGTCTGCACAGTGCTGGCAGGAATGGGAGACAATGGGATCACTGCAGAAGACAAGAGCTCGGGTCAGCAGCTTCTCCTCGGGTATAAACCCAAGAGAAGCGCAAGCACATCGCCACGGGGACTTGCACGGCACTGTTCATAGCTGGAGCTGAAAAGCACACATGCTCCCATCAGCTTTAACATGGATGAGCAAAATGCAGCTTGCTCGTACCATAGTGTGATCATTCCATAGCATGTTCATATCATACCATGTTCATACCATAGCATGCTAATACCATAGTATGCTAATACCATAGCATGTTCATACCATAGCATGCTAATACCATAGCATGTTCATACCATAGCATGCTCATACCATAGCATGCTCATACCATAGCATGCTCATACCATAGCATGCTCATACCATAGCATGTTCATACCATACCATGTTCATACCATACCATGTTCATACCATAGCATGCTAATACCATAGCATGCTCATACCTTAGCATGTTCATATCACAGCAGGTTATTGGACAACTTGAAAAGCACAAAATACTAACAGTTACACTGGTGAACTGAAAACGTTATTCTTAATTTCTAAAGTCAGTTACAAAGTCTGCTGTGCCATTCTGTTTTCGGAACCATGTCTCTAACCGTGATTTACACATGCGAAACCGCTTCAGCGTTCTCGGGCTCGCAGCTGGTGAAACTCCAGCCGGCTGTGCAGCAGCATGGCAGCTCGTTCTGAAACGGAAAAATGTGTTCTAACAACTGATGGTCACACAACCCTGAAAACACTAAAGCATGGGATTTCGTGTTTTAAGCGGATCCATTTTATGGAATGTATCTAGGTGAAACTCTTAGCCTTGGAGGGAAAAGGAAAGAAAAGGTCACCCATACCTGAGGTCTGTCTGACCCGCCTCCAGCCCTGGCCGTGGACACACAGCTCAGGATACTATGGCCAGTGGTGTGTAGAATTTCAAGTGTGTGTTCCACATGAGTTCCATGAAGAGAATCTGTAGAAAATGCTTTGACTAATTTCCACTCGGGACTGTATTCACACATGTTTTCTCTGATGGATGTGATCCCACACAAGAACAGGCAAGAAAGATAGTTAATAACACATATGCTCGTACGCACACTCTCTCTCTCTCACACACACACACACACGCACAAGCGCACGCACAGCAGCAACGGCGGCTGCTCAGAAGGACTCCTGGAATTCATCTCGTCTAACACCAGGGATTTTCCAGTCACAGACTTGAACACACAGCCTACAGAGTGAGTTCCGAGACAACCAGTGTTACATGGAGAAACTCTGCCTGGAGAGAGAGATAACTGAGTATCTGGGAGACAGGAACCCTGGGGAGGTGAGGACTAGAATGCTAGCTTGGTCCTTGAAATGTTTAACAAATGTGTAACAAACGTATAACAAATGAGAGACTGAGGGAGCCTGCAGGCTGGCAAGAGCTTGATGTCCAAGCACAGTAGCCATGTGTCCCTTCTCCCAGAGGTGAAGGGCATGGCTCCTGGCACACAGGAACCACTTTCGCAGTCTCCTGAAGCATACTGGCGTTTATCTAACCACCAAATAATCCAGCTTGAGCTCATTTCTGGATATATGGGCTCTCTTTTGGAGTTTGGGGAATTGGAGTTTTCTTTGGACCTGGTACTCACCCCAAAGGAAAAGTGTGTCAAAAAGGAAGGCAAAGCTGGGCACGTGGCACATGCTTTATAGCCGTGTGGTAATGGGACTAAGAGGCAGAAGAACGGCAGAGATAGAGGGTCTAGAGAGAAGGCACAGCAGCCAGAGCACCCACTCTCTTCCAACCCCCACACGGCAGCCCACAACTCTCAGTCTCTCCAGTTCTGGGAGACCCCACGCCCTCTTTCAGTCTCCATGGGCACCAGGCACATAGATGGAAAATACCCATACACATAAAATAAAAAATAAAAAGCAAAACAACAACCACAATAATAAAACAGGTCAGATAACACTTTGCCTCAACTCTCATATAAATTTCATAGTCTCTTTGTCTAATCATCAGAGACAAAATTCATTATCTCTTCAGTACCCATGTTGTGTTTTTCCTAAATGAGGAAAGGACTCACCTGCCACTTTGGACAACTCTGTGTCACTTTTGTTATGAGGAGTTCACCAGAGATGACCACTCAGACACAATTTATAACCAACTGAAAGTATTTATTCCAGCCAGCTGGGGCTACACTCAGGTATTTGGAGACCCAATGGTAGCCCTGAGCATTTATATCAAGGGGCTTTTAAAGGCAAAAACCACATCCTGGCATCTCACTCTGCAGCTGAATGAGGGGGTTTGCACAAGCAGGCAGTCTAACAGAAGCCGAGATGAGGTAGCTGGGGCATCTTGACCTCAGATTCCTAGAATAGAGCTGGGTAATTTTCCACAGGGCTTCCCATCAAGGAGAACAAATTATTTTTTAAACCTGAAATGGCCTCAGCCAGAACACAAGATGGAGGAACCTCTGCATGTCTTGCCCTCTCATGGCTTCTTATAGAGTAAAATATATACCTACCATACAAACTAGTGATTACACATTTTGACATTTATCTAAGAGAAAGGAAAGCAAATACCTACCTACACAAAACCATACATATGTATGGTATATATGTATATTATATAGAGATACATCCATCGCAAGCAGAGTTAGAATAACCAAAGTTGGAAATTAAATAACAAGCCCAGGAACAGAACAGCTCAGTTGCAGTGGGGTCACAGGACACGGGAGCCGGCCACTGATCTGTGCTCCCGTGTGGATAGACCTTGAGAGTGGCATGCTGATGGAAGAGGCCAGACCCTAGAGAACACACTCTGGCAGACTCTGCTTATGTAAAGCACAACATCTGGCTAAAGCCACTGATGGTGACCACAGTCCAAACCACAGTTCTCTTCTGGAGGAGGTGGGTACTTTCTGAGTAATGGAAACGTCTTATACCTGGATGGAGATGTTGGCAATGTGGGTAACACACCCATCCAAACCCTGCAAATTATGTTCTTAAAATCTGCACATCCAATTGTATATAAAAATTATGCCTTGGTTTAAACACTAGTGTGGGGAGATGGAGGAAGAGGAAGCTCTGGGAAGGTGAGAACAGGAGCGGTGACCCTTGGTTTCCGTGGCAACGCTAATTCCATTTTTTGTCCTTGTGCTTCTGTGCATTTTTATTACCATGGAATTAGTGAACGTCATCTTCTAGACAGATGATAGCCAAGAGAACAGAGACAGCCCTACAGAAAGAACGCGCACTCCACGGGAGTGGTTTAATACATGTTTTTCAGCCATCATCTTGAAAAAAAAAAAAAACAAGCAGCTGGCTTTTTTCACAAAGAGGTTTAATAGGATACAGAGAAGTGGGGGAGAAATTGAGGTAAACACTCAGGGAAAGAGGAGGGAGATCGAGGTAAACAACGCCTGTGTCAGAGCCGGCTGCACAAAAGCCAAGCCTTACAAGGTGAAGCGATGTATCCTCCTCTGGTATCAGCGTAAGATACACGACACTGGATAATGAAGGGGTCCTTAATAATTGATGTGGTTTAAAACATAATGTTCCAAACATTCTGAAACTCAAAATTGTGCCAATAAATGCGAAGGTGGCATTACCCTACTCCATTTGGAAACGACGTGACTGTTAAAGGGCAGATCGCAGCCTTTGCGGTGCCTGCGTGCACCGCCAATGCTCCGACGTGCTTCTTCCTGCCTATTTTTCCAACTCAAATGCATTCTGGTTTGAGCTGACCGTTTTGAAGTTTCCGTGATATCTCCAGCCTGTTTTGTTCGTCTCTTACTGGCTTTGACATTTCACACAAAATTAGCAAAGTACAAGTCATAGATGATTTGTAAGGACATCACAGAATGTTCTAGAAAGCCAAATAAGGGACTCTGGCTTGTTCAGCAGATCCGTCTCCTTGCATGAGGCTGTGCACACTGTACGCTATTTAATCGTCACATTTAGATGGAGTCTGGTGGAGGGGGACATCTGGTCACGAAACACAAAGACGCCTTCTAAGTTCCACTTAGGTTAAATTAACCACATTACCAGCGGAAAGGTGCTGCTTTCCCCATAAATATAGATGTTAGCAGAGATGCCAGCTAAATAAATTCTGCTTAGTCGGAAATGAATTATGTAAATGCAATTTATACCATTAATTCAGCTTGTAAATTTTATCCACTCAGACACAGAAAGGATTCCGTGCAATGAATATCTCTGAGGCTGTTTAATATGTTAAAATAAATATTGAACAGCTGACAGAAAAACATGTTCCCCACATCACAAAAGCTGCTTTGAAACAACACTTTAAGTGCGTGCTGAGTATTGACAATCGTGAGTTTTTAAATCTTATCTAAACTTCCTCCCTAAAACACACTCCACGTGCCAGCCATCCAAGCCACACAAAGCAAGAGCTCTTAAGGATGATAAGGGTCATAATATGGGCAGAGGGGAATGCTGGGTGAAAAATAAGCCTATTTAATGCCACCCAGAATGCTGAAAGAAGCGCATGTATCTGGGGGATCTGTATCCTCCCCTAAGGCATCTGCCACTCACCATCAACCCAGATGATGGGTTTACAATATTAAATATCTAAATATCAATCAGAAATACAGTCATTTAGAAACTTTATTTAAATGTAAATAAGACTTAAAATAATGCATTAAAAATATATATGAGCAAAGAATATGAAACTAAAGTTGCTTACTTTGATCTTTGGAAGAAAAAGGGAAATGAACAGTTTAGATTTAAAAGCTTCCTAGCCAGGAGGAATGCATGGAGGGTGTTAGGCTCAAGCATGGGGACCCCAAAGCTTTCCTCACTCACTCTGGCTCCTCTCTAGAGAGGGGGTGCTAGGGCAGCCTCAGTGAGCAGTTTGAACATAAGCTCTCATCTTTCCCACACTGAGATATTCTCACAGCTTCATTCTCAAGTGCTTTTAACCTCATTCTATGATAGAACCAGTCTGCTAGGAACGCAGCAGTGACTCTTATCTAGGTGTTCAGTGTTTCGATGTCCCCTCTCAAAGGCACAGAAGCCAGCTAGGGCTACTGGCTGCCCTGGAAGCCAAGCAGAAAAGGAGAATGTGTGGTCCTATCAGTCAGCACTGGCTTTCGTCAAACACAAAGGACATCCCTCTCCATCCAGGGGAAGGTTCAGCAGTGCCAAAGACCTCAGAACCCAGAGTAGGACTTAAGTCTGGGCATTTGAATCCCCAGACTCCATTGTGCTGCGTCTGGTAGCTGAGTCTCTAGCTTTACAATCACATACACGCACACACAGGTGCGTGCACACACACGCACGCACACACACTACATACATTACACATGCTTACAGCTCTCAGCCTTGCCTAGTACTTTGACAACTGTACCAACTTTAGCCAGTGCTCCACCTCAGACCCTCGTGGGAACCACTGCTGGGCACGACGGCCTGGTCCTAGAACACATCATCTCTGTCCACTTACCTGGCCATTCCTCTGACTCTGAGAACCAGCTAAGCTGCCTAAGAGCAGGCCCACATACCAGTGAGCAGTTCTCTAATAGTCTCTTGGTAACTATACCTGAGTTCCAGCTGCCCACAGAGATGACTGACTTGAGAACACTCTATTTGATGTCTGCCTTCCCATCCCCAGAGTCACTTCCCCAAACCTTGCCTGCATCTCCTTTACTAACTTACAGCAGAAGCAGCTTGGAGTGGGGGAGCTATATTAAAATAATGGCCCAGCAAAGACACCTCTTCTGGTATCTACCTGCCCCTGACTCTGTCCTGCAGAGGCAGAGACTAACTGGCTGGCCTCTGGACTGCAGCTGTGCCCAGCCTCCTACCAGGCTGGACAAGCCAGCTCTCTCCCCTAGAGGGGATCTTCTTCCATTGCAGCCTGAACATTCCAAGCACAGAATGTGAGATGCTCAACTCAGAGGATCCTCCCAACCTTCCAACTGAGCGAGCAAAGTCACAACCCCTCTTGTGTGATGACAGTTGAAGGATATTAACACAGGATCAAAGGTGACCATCAAAATATCTTCTATGAGGTCCGGCCAGTCAGGACAGATACCAACACTGAAAATCAGTGTGGCAGTACAGATGTGAAACAGCTGTGCATGAGACTTGTAAGGGACCTCTCCAGTCCGGGGATAGACGAGGCAGAGGCAGGCCCTTTGGAATAATGATCAGAATCATCTGAGAATTGGCAGACGGGCCACCCCCAGGCTCTGTTATCAGACCTTAAATAAGAGTCCCTGGGCCAAGCAGTGTGTGTGTAAGTGTGTGTACGTGTGTACAAGTGATGACTGTCTCCTCTCAAGCTGAGATGCCAAGTAAATGCTAAACCAAATCCATCTTTGGTCTTTCAGAGACCTGTGGCATGAGGGTATCCTGCTCCATCTTCTACGGAGTGCCTGGGCCTGACCACCCCAGGTGTCAATCTTTCAAGTGCCTCTAAGTGCTTCTGATAGCAAAGTTCAAAATGTGGGAGGCAGAGACGCCACGGTGGGCACGCAGCAGGCCTAGCCACATCGCTCGCATCTTCTAGGCTGTTAGTCCAGTCAGTGTTCATGCAGAAACTGTCTCTCCAGCAGAGAAAGGATGCATCTAAACTCCTGCCAGAGGCAGTCGGTGGGCAAAACAGTGGGAAGGACAGCAGCGGCATCTCTTCTCCCAGATGGAGATGTCATTATCTTCTCCCCAGGCTACTGCTGCAATTACAGTCAGCAGAGAAAAGGGCCCTGCCCAGCACCTGGCCCTGGGGACTATTTCTAGGGCAGATAACCCAACGGCTTAGTTATTATTTCAGTCTCTCCTCGTTCAGTCCTCCGCAAACACCATGAAGAGGAAGACACCCAGACGTTCTTTTTCCTTTCCTTTGAATAACGAGAAAATGGCCAAACTACAATGATCAGAAAAGGGGACAGAGTCTGCGTGATTGTTACAAGGGCTGAATTCTGCCCTTCACACAGGAAGGCAACGGAAAAATGTGCTTTGTCTATGGGCTTCAGCAAAGGTTCAATTAGGAGTAATCTCAGGGCCAAGCAAGGTCATTAGTACATTAAGTAGGACTGACGGTTTAATAGCAGGCCAAATTTAACCACTTGGAACTACAAGTAAGTGAGACGGCTGGGTGGCTACGATGCTGGTGCTACCTAGTCCCTGCCCTCTTCCTAGTACACTTCGACAGGATACTTCACTGAGCCTGTGCACTCCCAAAATAAAGACTGGTCTTCCTTGCAAAGTTTTAGCTGAGATGTGTAAGAGGAAGTGGTATACAGTGTCACCTAAGAAGCGACTTCTCTCTCCTGCAGCTGGAATGTGGACCTGGCGGCTTGAGCTGCAGCAGCCTGGGCAACAGCTAAATCTGAGAATGGAGAGCAACATGGAGACAGAACACAGGATCCCCGTGCTGTGATTATCACGTAAACCTGAGACCTTTTACCCAAGGTTTCACATGGAAAAAAACAACGGTTTTCAGGCAGTTATTGGTTTGGATTCTCTGTCCTTTGCATCTCGTTCTAATCCAGACGTAATCATTTTGGGTGGCCCAGCACACAATTTCCTGTGAAATGCTCAGGTTCTTACATTTTTTGTTTACATCAAAATCAGGCACTAAGATAGTTGGGTTCCCTGTGTCTTCTGGCTCTACTATCAGCAGAGCCAGATAAAACAATTCCATCGTGGTTATCACCTAACGGAAAATTTTAAAAATTAAAATAGTAAATATAGTTTTAATTTTTAAAGAAAAAAACCTGCTTTGTGTGTGTAAAAACCTCATTTTTCTTACTTGATTCTTGGGGCCATCTGTATGTTTAACAGTTCTTTCATCCTCTTCTCCCCTCCCTCTCTCCCTCCCTCCCTCTGTTCTCTTCCCTTCTCCTCCCTCCCCCTCCCTCCCCTTCTCTCCCTCTGCTCTCTGCCCTCTCTCCCTCCCTCCCTCTCTCTTCCCCTTCCCTCACTCCTTCCCTCCTTCCTCCATTTTTCTTCTCTAGTTCCTTTTCTCCTTACTTTGTTTTTTTTCTTCAAAGACTTTTAATGCTCTCCGCCCTTGAGAGACTAAGGGAAGACAACTGAGGGGAGGAAGAGGATTTGACCATGTGAAACTGCGAACTTCGTCAAGGGTTGTGGCTCCAGGGAACCCATGAAGCACCTGAGGATCCTCACTTTGGCAGGTGATTCTGTGCCCCTTGATTCTGTGACAAGGTCAGCGGTAGCTGCCAACAGTCACCTGTCACTCATAGTCCTTGTGACTGGTCTTCACCAACACGGTCCTCTCCATCCTCCTGCTTCAGCCTCCTGAGTGCTGGGATTACAGGCCTGTGCCCTAACTCTCAGCTTAACACTATACATTTTCAGTAATATCCGTGAAATCACAGATGAAATTATCAATCCAAATTTTTTCACTACATACTAAAATACAAGCTTTTAAAATGGGTGTGTGCTATTGTTTTTAGATTAGGTTCAAATTAGGATTAACACCTTTTGTTTGGCCAAGGGGTGGTTCCCAGGAAGGACCACCAGGGAACTAGGGAACATGAAGGCCATTATATGGGGAGACTCTGTGAATGCAATACTGCCATGCCCCAGACTGGGCCTCAGAGGTCCACCCAGTAACTTCCGTTCTTCATGGGTAAAGAATTCTCTTGCTGGCACTGCAAGCCTGCAGTACACAGTGAGCCAAGCCATCTCCTGCCATCTGAGTCCCGCGCCCCACCCCCCCACCCCAGCATTCATAGACCTGTATGGTTAGAAGCCATCAACAGAAAGGAAGGAGTGCCATGTTGGTACCCTCAGGCTGCCAACCACATCAGCTACATCTGTCACACCGCACGTCTCGCCATTAGAGTACACACTGCAGGACATGCCACTGAAATGACCTAAAGAGAGTGTCCGTCTGCATAAAAGGGAATCCGGTCAGGTGGGATGGACACCTAACTACATACCATACTTTCTGAAATGCCAGGAAAGGTCCCCGTCCTCTCTCCCCCTCCTTTCTGACTGCCAAAAGTAAAGAGTCCCACCACTAGCACCAGGTTCTTTATTAAACATCAGCTCAGCAGAAGAGGCCAGCCTGGTCTACAAAGTGAGTTGTAGGGCACCCTGGTATACACAGTTCCAGACCAGCCTGGTCTACATAGTGAGTTCTAGGCTAACCAACCAAGAAACAGTGAGACCCTGTCTCAAACAAAGTGGACAAAAAAAAATAAAAGAAAGAAGAGAGAAAAAGGAAAGAAGTGAGGGAGGAAGGGAGAGACAGAGAAAGAAAGAAAGAAAGAAAGAAAGAAAGAAAGAAAGAAAGAAAGAAAGAAAGAAAGAAAGAAAGAAGAAATGAAAGCAGCTTGTTTTGACAGCAAAAAGACACTGAGAGGCTCTGAGAATCCCCGTGCACTCCTTTGTGGGTGCAAGGAGACCACGACTGCCTTCCCACAGTTGAGTTATGTGAGTACATACATGAAGACACACTTCTATATGCTCCCCTCACAAGGTTCCCACCATCCACCACCTCCCTTTCCCCTGTCTGCCTGACTCCAGCCATGGGGTATATGTTTCTGTCACTCCAAGGGCCTGCTTGGCTCTTACCCTCAAGAATGCACCGCTATATGGGACCAGGTATCAGGAACAGCCTCCCAGGAGCCAAGCAGGTCACAGGGCCAGCTGGCAGGCTCCACAGCTCTCAGCAAGGCCTGTTCCACTCTAGCCTGTCATTCACTGAATCTCCAGATACAACACAGTTGAAGATGAGAACACATGTGTGTGCACACCCGTGCACGCATGCATGCACACACACACGATGAACAAGTGACTTCACAGACACTTTGGGATAGTGGAGTGGAGTCACATACCAGAAATTTTTGCCAGATTCTTCACATATTTGGGCCATGTGACAGACTGTGCATGATTGCTCCCGTCCACCAGCAAGAACCTCATGGCCACCTCATTAGACCCACCAGTAAAAAGTACGCCTGGCTAACATGGCTATTGTTGGAGCTGAGCAGCCTGGTGCAGTTTGGTGCTAACTTAAACGCTGCTCAGTCGAGGCAGCCGCATCTCTGCAAGTCGCAACGCCTCAGCGACATCCATAAAGTCAAACCCATATGGAAACAGCAGACTTTCTAGCCAGACGTAGTGGCATATGCTAGAAAGTCAACACTCTGGGGGCCGAGGGGGGAGGATTGGAAGCTCAGGCCTGCCTGGGATTCACAGGAACCCTGGCTCAGAAAAAGAAGAGGAAGAGGAGAAAGCAGAGGAGAAGAAGGGGAGAAGGAGGAGGAGGAGGAGGAAGAGGAGGAGGAGGAGAGAATAGCAAACAAAACCCACTCACTATAAATACACAACGCAGCCAGCAGCACAGGCCAGCCACAGCCCTAGCCTACTTCAAGCACTGTTCATAGCTTTGGCAATCAAGTCACCTAAGAGAAGGGGGTGAAATGTGGCCTCCATGCTTGGTCATTCAAAATACACAGATGCCTAACAAGAAATTTCCTGCAAAATTCTTTGCAAATTATAGAAATAAAAGCATAGAGAGCCTACTTAATAACAGGACCTATTTGGAGCCAAACTGGGGGAACAAATTGTCTCAGAGATCCCTTGCTAAGGGGCCTCAAATTTAGCCCTCTGACACCGTCTCTCAGTGACACTGAGGGACACACAGACCAGCACAGAGAGCTGGGGGGAGAAAGGGCCAGCATACAATTTTAAAGACGTTCCATTTCTGGATCCTGTCACCTACCTGCATTAATATTGTAAAGCAAGCTTACCAACTCCCAAATTAAAAACTAAAGAACCTCACAGTATTTTTGTGCGAAATCATTACATCATGAAAGGCAAGCTACCTAGCCCTACACATACACTTCAATGTACACTGTTTTTCAGTGGCCATTTGCTGGCTTTCTCTATTTTTAATAGACCTAAGTCTCAAATGTTTGGAGGCTGGGGAGAAGGCTCAATGGATGAGTGCTACATAGGCGTAAGGACCTGAGACCTAGTCCCCAGACATACCCGCATTCACGCACCCAAGATTGAAAAATAAAGAAATATGTCTCTAAATAGTAGAAGTGTCCCTGAACTCATTTTTTTTTTAAGTCAAAGCCTTCGTAGTGACAGCCCTAGAAGCAGAGTCCGCCAGTCCTGTGTGCAGCTGAGAAAATCCTAGAGCCTAGAGAGGCAGGTGGCTGGGGAGCAGCGCCAGTGAGAGTTACTCTAAAGCGCTTGACTTTCCTGACCGCTAACAGGTTCCCACGGCACGTAAAAGGCGCCCACTCTCTTGTCAGACTTCCTTAACTCCTTCAGCTGACCTGCTGGTCTCACAGCTGAAAAGACAGCCTATTCTGTGCCCTTTTCCTATGAGGACGAACCCGCCTCTAGAAAGGTACATCCCAGGCAGGTGGGGCCTGGGATGTCTGCTAGGCATGCGCATTGCGGTCTGCCTGGCTAGGTTCCTCTGAAGCCAGCACTCCGGGAAGACCACAATTTCTCTCTCAAGGCATTTGCTTTTGAGGAATTACTGAGATTCATGCCTTATAAAGACATGCACTTCCATACTTTAGCCCATGCTCTGTACCCATAACACAACACCTGAGGCTTGATAATGCACACGGATGTCTTTGACTCGCCATTCTGTAGGCTGGGAACCCCGAGAAGACTGCCTCGGTGGCAGCTGCCTCGTTTTCCTTCAGAAAGAAAGAAAAGCAGGTTAGCATAGAAAATAAGGATTTCATTGTGACATCCTGCTGCGTATCTGCCATACACTTTGTTCTAATTCATTTCCTCCTCCTTTATCCTCCCCCGCCGTTCCATTCTCAGACGCCCCTTCTGCTGTCTTACTATATGTCCCGTTAGACTGTGACTCCACCTCGTTCCCCTCACTGAACATCTCTTCTTACTGACAACAGAGGATTAAACATAGTTTTTCTCTCCAGCCAGTTAGTCTCTGCCTCTTTATCGGCGAGTGTTCACATTTAAAGTTATTCCTGAAGGAAGTTTTTACTAATTCTTGTCGTTCTATTTGTTACCCATTCTCTGGTTGGTTCTATTTTTATTTTCTCCCTCTTAGTAAGAGAGGCTACTGCATAAGACATGATGGATTCCTTCTAGTGTTTCTGTTAATCTAGTCCTTCATACTCTCAAACCTTCGCACACATTTACACAGTACTTGGATTATATTCAACCCGTTCCTTTCCATTCCTCCCAAACCCTCTCCCCAGGTCCCATTCCACTTTGTGTCTCTTGTGTGTGTGACTCACTGCGCTTCATTAGAGTTGCTTGCGTGAGTGGAAGGGAGAAACTTATTTACTTGAACAAGGGTGACTTCCTCCAGGGTTGTTGGGGTCTGAGCCCCTCCCCCACCCAGGATACAAATGAATGCTTGTAAGTCTGGTGACAGTTGATGTCCACACGCATAGAAACTGTCTAGACCCCTCTGGGAATGTACCACGATACTACAGGGAAATATTTTGACAATAATCTGATGAAATTATTTTCCTAGGCCTGTGTGCACTTCCTGGCTATTGTCAATAGAACAGCAATAAATGTGGATATCCAAAAATCTCTGCAGTAGAATGCAGAGGCCGTGGGGTATGAGCCCAGGATGGTATCACTGGATCACATGGTAGTTCTAATTTAAGTTACTTGAGAAGTCTCAGCTGGGTGGTGGTGGCACAGACCTTTAATATGAGCACTTTGGAGGCAGAGGCAGAGGCAGGTGGATCTCTGTGTTCAAGGCCAGCTGGTCTACAGAGTGAGTTCCAGGACACCCAGAGCTACACAGAGAAGCCTCTGGGCAGATTTCCAGAGTGGCTACCCCAGTGTCTACTCCCATTACAGTTCCCGGTCCTTGCCAGCATTGTTTGTTTTCCTGATGGTAGCCATCCTGACAGAGGTGCAATGGCTTCTTAGAGTGGTTTTAATCTGCATTCCCCTTATAGCTAATAGTGTCTAACACCTTCAAAATAGCTGCTGGATATTTGTATTTTTTCTTTTGAGAATGCTCTGCTCAGTTCATGCCCCTTTCTTTTTAACTGGGCTTTGTTTTCTTGCTCGGCTTTTCAAGCTCTTCGCACAGTCTGGACATTAGTCCTCTCTTGTATGTCCACACGGCAGGGATTTTCTAGCTGGAAGGGGGGATCTCAAATGCTTTCTACACAAAGATGTATTCCAGGCACTGGGAAAGCATGTTAGCCTGATTTGAGCATTGCACATTATATGTGTATACTGACTGTCACATTGTATCCCGTAAATACGTGCAATTCCGGGGCTGGAGAGATGGCTCAGAGGTTAAGAGCATTGCCTGCTCTTCCAAAGGTCCTGAGTTCAATTCCCAGCAACCACATGGTGGCTCATAACCATCTGTAATGGGGTCTGGTGCTCTCTTCTGGCCAGCAGGCATATACACAGACAGAATATTGTATATATAATAAATAAATAAATAAATATTTAAAAAAAAAGATACGTGCAATTCCTATTTTTCAGTGGCTCAGCGAGGGTGTCTGCTCATACGGTGAGCAACTTGGGGAAGAAAGGGTTTGTTTCACTCACGCTTCCCCAACCCAGGCTGTGGCTGAGGAAGTCAGGGCAGAAACTCAAGGCAGGGACCTGGAGGCAGGAGCTGATGCAGATGCCATGGAGGATGCTGCTTCCTGGCTTGCTCCCCGTGGCTTGCTCATCCTGCTTTCTTATTACGAGGCAGGCTCACCCATCCAGGCTTGGCCCCACTCACAGCGTCCTGAGTCCTCTTACATCAATAATCAATCAAGAAAATTCACCTCAGGTTTGCAGACAGGACAATCTGTGGGGCATTCCTCGGACGAGGTTCCTTTTTCAGAATGACTCCAGTTTGTGTCTAGCTGACATAAAACTGGCAGAACATCAGTTAAAAACAATTTCGGAAGCAAGGGAGAGGGGTGTGAATAGGAACCAAGTATAATGACGTATAGGGTTTGGATGCCAAGATTAATTTACATACTAAGTTAAAAGTTAATGGAAAAGCAAAGGTTAATGCTATAACAGTAATAATTTTGGATACCAAAACAAAACCCCGGCTTGCTGGACTACACTCTCATACTCTCCAAGTCAGGAGGTCTTGAGTGGGGCCCAGAAACCTCGTTTCTCTGAGCTCAAGGTGATGCTGTGCTCACCCACGGCTCCCAGGACCTCCCAGCTCAGTGACCCGGGCCTGAGTTTTCCAGTTTCCTTATTTCTTCCACAAGATGGAAAGATGCGAGGTTAAAAACAAATGCTGGAAAAACTTCTTGCTTGGCTTTGTGTACCAAACGTCTGAAGAACCTCGGGTTTACAGCCAACGATGGGTGCTGTGAACTGAGCACTCTGGGTCTCTTTGTTTCTGGTTTTTGTTTGTTTGGGAATTGGTTTGTCTTGGTTTTGGTTTTCCAAGATAGAGACTCTCTGTATAGCTCTAGCTGTCCTGGTACTCGTTTTGTAGACCAGGCTGCCTCGAACTCACAGAGATCCACCTGTCTCTGCCTTCCGAGTGCTGGGATTAAAGGTGTGAGCCACCACGCCTGCTTGAGCACTTGTATTTTGACCTTTTAACGTGAAGCATTTTTTCAAAAGACCATGTTAGGAATAATTTTTCCCCAGTTTGTTACCTAAAATCGCACATACACACACACAGCCTGCACGCACACATGTGTGCACTCACGCACAGACACACACAGTAGGAAGAACGTTATATAATGTATATTTCTTTTGCCTTTTCGGCCTTTCCAGTCTTCCACTGTGGCATCAAATGCAGCTGGCCTTTACCATACAAAAACTCAGGTGGTAAAAAACAGATGGGGAAATAGTTTTGCCTGGTGTTTTAATAATAATTTCAGAAACTCTCAAATTCTCAGCCAGGTGTGGTAATACAGGCCTTTAATCCTAGCACCCTGGAGAGAGGGGCAGTGAGATCTCTGAGTTCAAGGCCAGCCTGATCTACGTGGTGAGTTCCTGGACAGCCAGGGCTACACAGAGAAACCCTGTCGCAGAAAAACAAACAAAAAGAAGTAACCAAAATTTCTTCTTGTTTCTCTGTAACCTAAATATTGAAGAATTTCTTCTTGAGGCATGCTTAAAATTGGCCCGCTTCTGCCCACTTCTCAGCACCACAGCTGACCTTGGAGATGAAGACTCACAGGTGTGAACCCCACAGTTCCCTCTGGCCTGTGCCCTGGCAGATGCGGTCCTCCAGGCTCTTAGCTCTCCAGGCACCTCGCCTGCTCCCTGCTCCCTTCTTCCCAGATCCTTCCCTCCCAGACAGAGCAAGAAGAGCTGGACAGCAACATCCTGTGGAATGCCTTGTCTGCTCTCATTCACTATGGTAGAAGAGTGAGCACGGTCATACACTCCATAACCCCAGCACGGAGAAGGCTGGCGCAGGAGAATCATGGGTTCAAAGCCAACCTGGAGAATATACCTACCGAATACAAGGCCAGCTCAGGCCACACCTCAGAGGACAAAAGAAAAAAATGTGTCCTATCATTCCAGACAACTCCTAAACTTATGTAAGAACGGTCAAAATCAATAATAATAATAATAATAACAACAACAACCTTGGTTTAAGCTGAAAAACAATCCTACCCACTAACGTTTTGACAAACATATGGGTGAGATTTTATATATAAGAAGAGCCAACACACATCGATCTCTGCCATGTTCTATTTCCCTGTTTATACAAAGCCATATGGGCTTTTCTTTATCACATTCATTAGTTTTAAGTGTTCTTATTTTTTCTTCATGGATTTTTCTTCTTAATGTGAAAAAGCAAAACCGAGTCGGACATAAAGGAAGAGTGTCACATGGCAGCACTTGTCCTCCAAGCAGCAAGGCTGCGCCTCGTCTGTCTTGAGTAAACACATAGTTATGGAGGAGCAAAACACTGGGGGAGCTCTCAATTATTGTTAATTCATCACCAATTTCAAATGCACGCAGCCACTTTCTCCACTGTGTGAATTGGGAATGAAATGAAGTAATAATTCTGCTTTGTTGAACAAAAACATCAGCCAAAGCAAGACAAGATTTTCTTAATGACCTAAAAATATGTGGGTTTTCTTTTTCTTTCCTAGAAGAGGGAGGCATTTAAAAGGCGGTGACAACACAGTGTTTTCCCCAGAGATGGTAATTAGAAATGAATTAGCGCTTCCGACAGGGAAAACAAGCGAGTTGCTGTTCACGTCTCACACCAGCTACAGCCAGGTTTCTGAGCCTTCATTACGGAGAGTCGGAGAGTCCTCTCCGTACCCTACCCATGGGTGCGGTTTGCAGCCTTCGTTCAGCTGGGACTTGAGACGCGGTGGTAATTGTTTCCAGTCTGAGGAGACCCGGTCGCATTCTAACTAAACTAGCTTCAGCATCGAAATAGCTTTCCACCATGCTTTCTCTAGCTCCTTTTAAAGTATTCCAGCATTCCTGGAAGGTCGTCTACAACCTCAGATTCCACTCTCAACCCGTGTCGTTTTGAGGAGTCTCATGTCTGGCGGTGTTTTACTCTGGGCATCGCACTAAAGACTTTATCTGGGGCCAGCCGGTGATCTGCCTCCAAGCTTGTTCATCCATCGAGAACCCACCCGGCGGAAGGGAAGAACTAACTCTCACTAGTTACCCTTACCACAATGTAGAATTTAAAAAAGGGAATTCGTCCAAACGGGAGTTTACAGGGACAAACATGTACGTGGAAATCTGAGGCCATCGGGACAACCTTCTTAGCAGGCCTGCCTTCTCCCCGCCATGTGGCTCACAGTACAAAAGAGATTGGAAACCTTAGAGGAGGCCACTGTCCAGCATGCCCACCTTGGTTAAAGGGCTCTTGCAGGTTCAAACACGGAAAGCTTCACTAATGTCAGCGAAAAGTTAGGCACTAGGAAGAAAAAGTAAAGATAGAGCAGCTAAAGGAATGCTGAAAGCATGTAACTGAAAAAAAAGGCGTAGAAGTGGCGACTTGAAACAGGAGAGAGTGACAGAGGTGATCCTTAGAAAGGTCCTGGGGCGCACAGGAAGGGGAGAGGGGCAAGGAGGGCACGGGTGTGCAATTCAAAGCTCCAAATTTACAACAAAGGGCCTTGATCTGCGTTCAAAGAAACAGAAGCTTGCCATTCATGTGGACTTTTTTAAGTGGTGCCTTTTAATTAACACACAACAAACAAGCCGAACGAAAACGCTATGCTTGGAAAAGGCTATGCTTGGCATACACAAGCAACTTCTTTTTTTTTTTTTTTTAAGATTTGATTATTTTTATTCTTTTTTAATTAAAATTTCCACCTGCTCCCCGTTTCCCATTTCCCTCCCCTCTTCCCAAATATTGCCCCCTCCCCCAGTCCCCTCCCCCTATCCCCACTCTTCTTCTCCTCCCCCCACACCATTCCCCCTCCCTCTCGATACTGAAGAGCAGTCCAAATTCTCTGCCCTGCGGGAAGACGAAGGTCTTCTATCTATGTCCAGGAAGATGAGCGTCTAAACAGGCTAAGCACCCACAAAGCCAGTTCATGTATTAGGATCGAAACCTAGTGCCATTGTCCTTGGCTTCTCATCAGCCTTCATTGTCCGCCATGCTCAGAGAGTCCAGTTTCAACCCATGCTTATTTAGTCCCAGACCAGCTGGCCTTGGTGGGCTCACAATAAATCAGTTCCACTGTCACAGTGGGTGGGTGCATCCCTCATGGTCCTGATTTCCTTGCTCATGTTCTCCCTCCTTCTGCTCCTCATTTGGACCTTAAGGGCTCAGACCGTTGCTCCAAATTGAGACTCTGTCTCTACCTCGATTCATCGCCAGATGAAGGTTCTAAGGTGATATGCAAGATATTCATCAGTACAGGATAGGGCAGCAATGGGGCTGTGTCCCCAGGGAGCCAGCAGGACAATCTGCTTGGCCACCATTTGGGTGTTCTTATGCTTCCCACAGAGGAGTTCTTACGTTAGAGCTGGTTTCTAACATTTCAAAAACAACCAAAATGGCTCCTCAGAGTCAGAAAGTGAGACACGATGTCTATAGTGAGAGGGTTATGAAAATCCAGGAAAGGGGGCTGGAGACACGGTTCAGCATTGATGACTCTTTCAGAGGACCCAGATTCGGTTCCCAGAACCCACCTGTAGCTCCAGCTCCAAGAAAGCTGATGCCGCTGGCTTCTGGGTTCCTGCACACACGCGCGCACACCCTCCCATCCACACAGATTTTAAAATAAAGCAAACATTTGGAAAGAGTGAGAGACGCCAGAGCACGAGCGTAGGTAGGAGTGCCTAGGACGCCATCTGCATTGGTCTTCAGGCAGCTGCTGAGGAAACCGCTTTCATCTAAGTTACGAGATTCGGTGCTGCCGACCGCATTCCCCATGAACAGCTTAAGTCAATGTGTTTAACACACGTACATGCCAAATGTCACTCTGTGAAACCCAAAGTGACCATTAATGGTCCCATGGCCCAAGAAAGTACAATTATCTTCTCTCTCTCTCTCTCTCTCTCTCTCTCTCTCTCTCTCTCTCTCTCTCTCTGTTTTCAAGACAGAGTTTCTCCATGTAGCCCTGAGTGTCCTAGAAGTACCTCTGTAGACCAGGCTGGAACTCACTTGCCTCTGCCTCCTTAGGGCTGGGATTACAGGCGTGTGCCACCGCCACCATGCCCCAGGCTTCAGTTATCTTAAGACATTGGTGGGACGTGGTGCCTCGTGCCTATAATCCCAGCCCTCAGGTGGGGCAGGCAGGTCACTGCAGATTCAAGCAAGCCCAGTTTGGATTACATCATAAGACCTTTCCTCAACAAAATAAATAATGAACAAGCAAAGCAGCAACTTGGAAATGTATTTAGGGAGTGTTGTGATGCCGCTGACCACAGTGCTTCATGCACAGAAATGAGCTCCACCCCCACCCCCATCCACAGTCATCTGTGAAGAAATCTTTCCCCCTTGTGATCATGTGCTCTTTGCTGCCCATACTGAACACACTGCTGCTTTTCTAGGATTTGCCCTTTAGTGACAGCTGTATTCCCCATCACTTAAGTTTGCTCACATCTAAGCTGCTTCGGGAAGGAAGCAGGGCTTTCTCTTGAGATGGATGGGAAGGGAGGGATGCCCCTCTCTCTCCTCCTATCCAGCTGACCTCTTCCCCCAGCATCTCAGCCTCACCCTGAGGTAAGATAGCAGTCAGATAGCCCAAGACAGGAAGACAGAGAGAGGGGGCATAAACAAACACGACAGCATCCTCCCAGCTTTGTCTTCCCGCAGGCAGAACAGAGTCCTGGATGGATTCCATTCACCCGCAGTAGGCTCCTTTCAACTGCCCTGCCTAAGCTGGCCCTGGACATGAACTGGGAGCCAATTAGCCCACTTTTCTTTGTCGAGGCTGACCAAAGTAAAAAGGGAGGGGAGAGGATCATCCCAGGCCACCAAAAACACTTAAATCCCGCCCAGCCTCTGGGGGAAATTGGATTTTAGTTTCCAAATCCCTTTTCCATGTTAGGGGAGTTCTTTGCTCTGTGTGCTTGTTCACTTCTGGTTAAATCCGCAACCTGTTGCTGCCTGCTGTATCTGAGGCTTTGCCTGCCTTTTAATTCTTTTGATCAGCAGAGAAAACAAACTCCATCAAGACCCCAGACAGTAACAATTTTGCATTTGTCTTGATTTCTAAGCTGGATTTGTAGGTTCCGCACAGAACCTCTTAGTTCAGTTCTGGTTTTAGCTCAGTCCTCTCCAGGCACAGAAAGATCTTCAAGGGTCCTTCTCAGGCCCGGGTATATTCTCTTTTAAGTCCACCCATAACTGAGTGAAAATAGACTCGGGAAAGATTGCAGTGTCTGCGGTGGGCACTCTACAGCTGTTCTCATTCACTCTAGGTGGGATTAAGCAAAGGTCTTGAAAAAGAACGTGTTTCTGCCTGGGCAGTGGTGCCCCTCACCTTTAATCCCAGCACTCGGGAGGCAGAGGTGGGTCTCTGTAAGTCTGAGGCCAGCCTGGTCTACAGAGATAGTTCCAGGACAGTCTCCAAAGCTACAGAGAAACCCTGTCTTGAAAAACCAAGAAAGAAAAAAAAAAAAGAATGTGTTTCTTTTTATCCTGAGACATGTACAAAACTATCTCAGACAGAAAGAACAGGAAGTCAGGTTGATGAGTCAGAATTGATCATCTCAGCCGAGCATCTTGCGAACAGGACACAAATTGGATCATTTGTAATAGTCCCACCTGGATATAAAGTTATTTTCTATAACAACCTCTATTTTCTTGACTTACTTTTTGTGATGGCTAGTTTTGTGTCTATTTGATACAGGCTAGAGTCACTTTGGAAGACAGACCCTGAATTGAGAAAATATCACCACTAGATTGTATTATGCACAAGGCTGAAGTATTTTTTTTTTTTTTGAGACAAGGTTGTTGTTTTGCTTTGTTCTCATGAGACTGGGAAATGGAGCAGCCCCAGATCTGCTCCAGGCATAGAGAGACCCCGAAGGTTTCTATGACCCAGACAACGATTGCCTTCTGCCGTGCATTCGTGCTTACCCTAGCACACTCCCTCCTAAGAAGCCGTGATGAAATTAATAGGGCCAAAATAATCGTCTCTTGTTTTCCTTCCTCTCTCCACTCCTCCTCGTCTCCCTTTCTAAGCCTGAAGAGTCATAGAAAAGGGGTTGCTTTGGTTACCGCTAAATCATCCTAACCGCCTATACTTTCACAAGTAGAAAATGAATTCAGCGTGATTCTGATTACACACCAGCCTGATCAGACCTAATTACAACTCGATGTGGGGTCCCTATCGTGGCTGCATCTAGGTAATGGAGCCTGCATTCTAGCCGACTGTGTTTTGCTAATGACTAGGAGCTGAGAGGCCTACACGGCGTCTCCAATGACCTCTCCTGCATCACAGGAGCAAACTGCCTTGGTCAACACACTAAGAGTTATTAGCCATTATTCTGTTTCATAATTAGCAAACACCTGGCACACTGGCAGTCGGGAATCCTTTGCTGTCCACTTGTACCAGAGCAAGCTCTCAACTCCAGTGTTCTGCCTTGTCTATTTCCCCTCATCAAAGGAAGAAGATCCTGAGCAAGGGGCTGTGGGAGGCTCAGAGAGACGCTGCTGCTATCGCTGCTGTTTTACATCTCATGTTGTTTTCAAGGAGCAGATGACGACAGAGCCCTCGCAAATATTAGACACAGGTTGGCTAGGACTGGCCTTTTAAATTATGTCTTTTTACTTTCTAGAAAAAAAATACTGGGTTTGATATGTTGTCAGATGGGCAAGACCATGAGGACCCACAAAGGCCAAAACACGGCCACACTGCCACTTTCCCGGCAGCAGAAAAGCAGAAAAGCTAGTTACATCTCTCTCACCTGCCTGTGAGTTCAGCTGGCTCTCTTTTGACTCATCTACGGTGCGCACCCCACTATTGCGTGGGGTAGTGCAATTTGCCTTGGCATGCTTATTTTGTTTGTTGGTTGGTTAGTTGCTTTTTTTTTTTAATCTTGCATGACTTGATTCACTCACGATCATCCTTTTGTAGGAACAAGAAGTTTATTAAAGGCCAGTGTGTACCCTCCAGGACAAAGGGTCTGCTTTCTGAGTGGCACTGGGCTTATCTTCTACATGACTCAGAGATTTGATGCGTTTTTCCAGCCTGACACCTCTCTGGGGTTCTTAGCAGTCCCCCCAAAAATCAGTTTTCTCCCTGAGTCATCAAAGGACAGACAGGAACAAGAGACAATTTGGAATAACTTCAGAAAGCAGCATACAGAATTCACAGGTTCCCAGCTCGAGACAAGCACAGCAGAGGGCCATACCGGCCCCAGTTCACACTGATCAGCCTGTGAACCCAGGTGCTGGTGTGAATGTGACTCCAGCCTTTGTCCTCCATCAGAATCAGATCCTTGAGCACCATAACAATGTGAGGAAAGCCAAGTCCTTCCAAAAAAAAAAAGCTGCACTTCACTAGGCAAATTGTGAACTCGAGGCAAGCCTGGTCTACAAAGCAAGTTCCAGGACAGCCAGGGTTACACAGAGAAACCCTGTCTTGGGGAGGGGGACAGAAAAAAAGGACATGAAATTGGTAGAGAGTGGGGAGGTGGGGCTGGATCTAGGAGGAGCTAGGGATAGGAACAGGGGTGACTGTCATCATATGGAATTCTCATCGTCCCCATCAACACATCATATGGAATTCTCAAAGAAGCAGCACGGATCTATTTCTAAAAATCACAGGATCGCCGAGTGTTCTGCATGCAGATGTGAGTGGAATGGCGGTAAAGTTTCACGAGAATTTATAGCTGCCATCCACCACAGCTGAGCCCAGGGCAGAATTCAAGCTGCAGGGATCCTGCAGCTTTTCAGTTTTTCGCTTGGTTGCTGTTGGCCATTTTCAAATATCAGTTAGTGAATGTGACTTAAAGTTTTTCTGAAATAAGATCTGCTTTGGGATACAGACAAGCCCTGCATAGAGAGAAAAAGTACACAGAGTAAAAGTCATGTCTTAAGATGACAGTGCAATACATTTTGCTAAATACATACACCTGCATGGTCATTCCCCCAGAAAATTCTTTTTCTTCCAGTTTTACTGAGATTTACTTGATAAGTCAGCAGCCTTGTGCAGTCCTAACATTGTAGCTCTGCTGCTTGTGGCACGCTTGGCCCCTCCATGGAGCTGGCTCCCCTCCATGCCTGTAGCTTTCCTAATGGACATCCCATGTCTGTGGCATCTCCATTATCGTGGAGTCTCACTATACCTTCACCCATAGCCCACACAGGAGCCCTACATGGGGAAGTCAATCTTGCTGCATTCCATCTTCAAGAAACTTCCATGTCTGTCATCTCCCCTTCTGCTGCTCTGCAAAGGCATAGGCGGCCTTAAGGCACACTCTGATAACATCCCCAGGTCAAGATCCTCACTGATCCCATACAGTGAGTCCCTCCCTCCGCACAGTAGACATGCTACTCAAAGGGAGGAGGTTCGGTCCTTAGTCTTCCATGCTGTGTGCAAATTAAATCTCAAATAGGTAAACAATAGTTATGAATAAATAAAAATACACATAAAGACATTATCCTGGTGCTACAGGTTCAAGATGTACAAGAGACCACGCGAGATGGTGGATGATCGAGCTATAAGATTTGCTGTCTTGATTCAGACAGACAAGCAATGAGGGGCGGTTTTTTTTTTTTTTTTTTGGATTTTTCGAGACAGGGTTTCTCCGTAGCTTTTGGTTCCTGTCCTGGAACTAGCTCTTGTAGACCAGGCTGGCCTCGAACTAAAGGCGTGTGCCACCACCGCCCGGCTGAGGGACGGTTTTTTAGGTGAAGGAAGAGTGCGAGCTGGGATTAGCTGACAACAGGAAATTATTCAGAGGTAGTGGAAATTATTGTGGGTGGTGGGTATGGATTCTCTCTGCTAGAATGTACGTGGTGTCTCCAGATCACATGACATGATGTCCAACAGGCGCGTTTCGGGGTTCTGGAAAATAAGGACAAATCGGAGCAAATGGGATCTGTACACAAGCAGGCTGGTAAGTGAGCTCGTGGCTGGCCAGGCAGGAAGAAGACTCAGCTCTCCATTCTTCCAGATTTTAACATTTTTTTAAAATTTTTTTAAGCAAATGCATTCGTGGAAACAGGTTCAATTTTCTTATATAAACTCTGAACAAATTTTATGTGGGAGTTTTTCACAAAGTACAAGATCCCCCGATCCTTTCAGACATATTTTCTTAATTCTAACATTTAAAACGCTGTATTTAAAAAAAAAAAGAAAGAAAGAAAGACTGTTAGAGATGCATTCAATGTTCTGGTCTTACCCCGAATCTCCTCGATCACCATCATTTTCTGGGCACGATGACACAGCGAGGTTGTGGGGCCTCTCCCTAAAGGAATTGATTTTTATTTTTTCAAAGAGCAGATAAATAAAGGCTTTCAAAATGTCTCATTTCCAAAGTGCTCTGGGCGTTCTCTCCTCTCCCTCCCTCTCTCTCTCTCTCTCTCTCTCTCTCTCTCTCTCTCTCTCTCTCCAGCATTTTTAAAGTGCTTTCAGAAAAAAAGAAAAAAGCAAATGCAATCTTGAGATTGAAACAGCCCCTGCAGCTGCAGCCCCGGCTTCAAGTGGCCCACTGTTTTGGAAGAAGCGCTGTACACAAGGGCTTCTTTTCCCAAGGGAAAAGTCAAATCTACCCCGGTCTTCGTCTAAACAGAAAATGAAAACCTTGAGGCTGCCACAGAGCAGGGTAGGGCGGAAGGAGACCTTTGGCAGAGCAGATACCAGTGGGTAGCATCCAGGGCTGCAGCCAACAAGGAAAATTTGGCTCTGGATGCCTGGAGAGCTGCAGATCAGAGCCCAGAGCTGAGGGGGCTGAGATGTGCAACTCCTTCTTAGCCAGGGATGCAGCAGGCAGGTGTGCATCCTTCCCAGCCCCCAGAAGTATCCCACGATGGGGAACGCATCACCCCACCCCATGCCCGCCTTAAGTAGTTGCTTATCTTTGGATTTGGTTTGGTGTTTTGTTTTGTATTGGATGTTTATTGAAGCTCTTATACGCAAAGTAACCATTTTCAAAGACCATGAAAAGTTAGCCGTGGAAATACGGTTTCTCTGAATCTCAAACTCCCACAGAAGCAGCCACCTCGGGGCTTCTTTTACATCTTTCAGTTTTGTCTTCTTTGTTTTCATTATTTTAAATTGTGCATGTACCTGAGTGTGGACATGTCAGGTGCCCTGTGGCACTCACGTGTGAAGGTCAGAGCATAACTTGTAGCAATCAGCTGACTGAGTATCAGTATAGGTATATATGTATCTTACCATTTTGTTTATTCAACTTTTAAGTCCATGTATTTCCCAATCTCGAGGTAGATCACTTATCGAAGTGATTCATACAGGTGAGCATTTGGACTGTCTCCAGGGTTGACAATTCCCAGCAAAGCTACAGAAAATTTTGAATACCCTCAAGCTTTCCCTGAAAAGACCCATGCACCATGCTGACATACAAAGAAAATGGAGCAACTAAAACCACTCAGAGTCCTCAGAAAAGGCAACGGAAAATCACAAGCATCAGACAGAAGTCCCTGCTGGTCCCTCCACCAGCCGAATCAAAGCCACAGGAAGATTCCAGCAGCAGCAGTCCTCAGCACCCCACAGAAGGCTTTGTTTAAAAACCACCCAGGCTGCAGAGTAAAGCCTTTTATCTGGAATCTTTCCCCTTCACCTCTGACCTCAAGCCTGAAAGCCCAACCCAGCTGGTTCTGCAAACCCCGCCCCATTCCCCAAGTTTAGAAAGGTCCCTCCCTCTTTTCTTCTTGTTGGGAAAAGACTTGTATGACAGAGCGCGGAGACCTCAGTGGAAGCCAAACCTCCTCCAGGGACAGAAGTCAGGAAAGACAGGGCTCTAAGGAAAATGAAAACTTCATGCGGCCCCAGGGCCCTGCCCTGCAGCCTAAGCACCTTTGGTCAATGTCTGAGCAAGTGGAAAGGGGGCCAAAAGTTGTCTCTCAGTGACAGCTAAAAGAGATTCACCAACAATTGAACCATCACAGGAGCAAGTAAGCTCACCTCACAGCCGTAGGGATGTTTAGTTCGTTAGGGCAGATCTGAGGTAAGCAGTTCAAACTAGTTACGTGTCAGGGTGATGGGCTCTGCTGAGACTATGAAATGGGATCCTGGGAGGATCCGTCCAGCTCTCCTGCGGAAATCTCCACAGCTTTGATTCTGGGCTGGTAGTAAGCGCAGGCAGGGACTTCCTTGAGTCTGAAGCCAGCCTGGGCTACACAGTAAGAGTCTGTTTTAAAGAAACAAAAATGAAAGTAAAAAGAAGGAAGGAGGGAGGGAGGGAGGAAAGAGGGAAGGAGGGAGGGAGGGAGGGAGGGAGGGAGGGAGGGAGGGAGGGAGGGAGGGAGGGAGGGAGGGAGGGAGGAAGGAAGGATCTTTATCATGAAAACCAGTGCTTTGAAGCCCTTCAAACCGCTCTACACTATCGAGTGGATTAAATGCTCATTCCCAGAGGAAGCACTTCCTATTCATTTGGCCCACCAGACACCTTTCCTGCTCATCTAATATTAATCAACTCACGTTTTAAGTCTGAAATGCTTCCATATGGCATACAGCTTCACAGTTCCCAGAAGACAGGGCTTCACCAGTTTGGAGGATGATTCTGTGTGAGAACCTAAACTAATGAGTGGCCTGAATCCATGATTCCACGCCCTCGGATCTGACTAACCACAAATAGAACATGGAGTCGGTGACACCCCCTTAATCCCAGCACTGAGAGGCAGAGGCAGGTGGGTCTCTGTGAGTTGGAGGTCAACCTGGTCTACAGAGCCAACTGAAGTGCATAATGAGATCCATCAGAAAGAAAGGAAGAAAGAAAGGAAGAAAACTGTCAGGTATTTCTCCTAAGCTGAAACTTTCTATCAATGCAAGTAATTCCAATCAGACTAAATAAAAGATGCCCATGTTTAATAAAATGCTCCCATGTGGCCCCCGGGAAAGCATGGAGAAGGAAAGAGAGAAAAGGGAAACCACATGTTCACTCTCTGGGGGGCAGTTTAAATAGCCTGTGGGAGTGATCTCGACCTTCCCTGGGGAGGGGTCTTATGCCAGAGGCTGGAGTGAAGCCCCCAGGCAAACCATCCTGACTTTTTATATAAAAGAGTGTTAGGGAGCTGGGGTGATGCTTACTACCAAACAAAAAAGGGAGGAAATGAGTCTATATTGACATACACAGACTTTTTCTTGGCCTATTTTTTCCTAAACAAACAGAACAGTGATGTGCATAGCATGTTCCGTTGGTGTAAGACACCGGGCAATCTAGAGATCATTCAAGTGTGTAGGGAAATGAGCACAGGTTCTATGCAAGCACCACCCTTTTCATACATGTAACTTGAGTGTCTATGGCAGTGGTTCCCAACCTTCCTAACTCTGTACCCCTTTAATACAGTTCCTTGTGTTGTGGTGGCCACTGTCATGAAATTATTTCATTGCTGCTTCATAACTGTGATCTTGCTACTGTTATGAATTGCAATGAAATATCTGTTTTCCTCTGATCTTAGAAGGCCTCTGTGAATGGATCATTTGATTCCCACCTCCATAAATGAGTCACAACACACAGGTTGAGAAGCACTGATCTACGGGGTTTGGTGCTCTAAAGGTTACTGGAACCAAAGACCCCTGGACACTAGAATACTATTGTAAAGGAGGAGAGTCCAAGCCAGCCTAGCTGCCTTCTAGGGGCTCCTCAGCAAGGTCTTTGTTACTCCCAACACTGTTGGACTGGAGGAGCCTATGTCTCCAGAGCATCTGCTATTGAACTCAGAAGATTCTATGTGAGGCGTGCAGGATTTTAGGAGCTGGAGCAATGGTGTGCAGGATGTGTGGGGTTTCGGGTGCTGGAGCAACGGTGTGCAGGGTTTCGGGTGCTGGAGCAACGGTGTGCAGGGTTTTGTGTGCTGGAGCAACGGTGTGCAGGGTTTCGTGTGCTGGAGCAACGGTGTGCAGGGTTTCGGGTGCTGGAGCAACGGTGTGCAGGGTTTCGGGTGCTGGAGCAACGGTGTGCAGGGTTTCGGGTGCTGGAGCAATGGTGTGCAGGGTTTCGGGTGCTGGAGCAGTGGTGTGCAGGGTTTCGGGTGCTGGAGCAATGGCGTGCACTCAGCTTCTGTAAAGCAAAGAACACGCTCAACAAGACAAAACAGCAGCCTACAGAATGGGAAAAGATCTTCACCAACCCCACATCAGACAGAGGACTGATCTCCAAAATATACGAAGAACTCCAGAAATCGGTCATCAAAAGAACAAAAAAATATAATAAAACCATGGGGTACAGACCTAAACATAGAACTCTCAACAGAGGAATCTAAAATGGCTGAAAGACACTTAAGGAAATGCTCAACACCCTTAGCCATCAGAGAAATGCAAACAAATCAAAAAAAAATCTGAGATTCCATCTTACACCTGTAAAAATGGCCAATATCAAAAACACTGATCACAACTTATGCTGGAGAGGTTGTGGGTAAAGGGAACACTTGTCCATTGCTAGTGGGAGTGCAAACTGGTACAGCTGCTTACGATATCAGTATGGCAATTTCTCAGAAAATTAGGAAACACGTTCCTCAAGACGCAACAATACCACTTTTGGGTATATACCCAAAGAAAGGATGCTCAATTGTACCACAGGGACATGTGCTCAACATAGCATTATTTCATTATTCACAGCAGGATTGTTTGTCATAGCCAGAACCTGGAAACAACCTAAATGTCCCTCCACCGAAGAGTGGATAAAGAAGATGTGATACATTTACACAATGGAGTGCTACACAGCAGAAAAAAATATTGACATTTTGAAATTTCAGGCAAACGGATGGATCTAGAAAACAACATATTGAGTCAGGTAACCCAGACCCAGAAAGACAATTATCACAAGTACTCACTCATAAGTGGCTTTTAGACATAAAGCAAAGAAAAATCAGCCTACAATTTACAATCCCAGAGAATCTAGACAATAATGAGGACCCTAAGAGAGACTTACATAGATCTAATCTACCTGGGAAGTAGAGAAAGACAAGATCTCCTGAGTAAATTTGGAGCATGGGGATCATGGGAGAGGCTAAAAAGGGGAGGGAGAAGGAGGGAAGGGAGTGAAGAGAAATATATAGCTCAATAAAAACCATTAAAAAAAAGAGTCAGCAATGGCAAAGGCCAAGTCTAGCGCACCCCACACACAGTCCAGACAGTCAGCAGATGGTATATTCACTCACAGCATCTACAGGAAGCACTCACTGTGTAGACCCGGAATGACACAAACAAGACATGGTCACGTGGTCTAACAGCATCTCCCTCGTGAACCCCAAAGGGGAGATTCTGAGAAAATCAACAAGACTCCCAGAGCATCCTGTCCTCCAGGAAGTTTCTGCAGAGTGTCCCTGAAGTCACAAACATAGACAGTGTGCACTGCCTTACACTCTGTAATGAAAGACTGACCTGGCTCAACCATGCTGAATGAGTGCATGTGCCTATGTGTATGCATGCATGTGTGTATGCATGTGTCTGTGTGTTTATGTGTGCATATGCATGTATGTGTGAGTGCATGTTTGTGTGTGCATATGCACATGTGTGAGTGTATGTATTTACTTACTCTGGAACACAGCCC
The DNA here is from genome assembly GCF_950005125.1 of Chionomys nivalis. Classification (NCBI taxonomy): domain Eukaryota; kingdom Metazoa; phylum Chordata; class Mammalia; order Rodentia; family Cricetidae; genus Chionomys; species Chionomys nivalis. The sequence goes on along the minus strand of NC_080098.1, from coordinate 72,194,688 downwards.
ATCTGAAATCCCCTCCACCTGTATTCTGTAAATAGGTTGGGGCCCCACAGAGTGAGGCTATAACAGCAGCTTTGTGCCTGCTGCAGTAATAGCACAGAAATAAATAAAATCACATTGTTTACCCCTCTATATACTCCCCTTGTTTTTCTTCATGAAAAATAATAAGGAAGCCTCATTAAAATGTTTGCTGTTCTTGTTAAGCTTATAACAGCCCCGATAGAGCACTTGCTTCCCTGCCTCACGTGGAGTTGTGATCCCTCTGTATGCATCCCTCACTGTTGTTGCACCGTTGCCATGACAGCACTTTTCCTTTCAAATACCAAGGAAATCATGCAACAGCACATACAGTGTGCTCCTGTAGGTGAATGCTTCATTGCCATCTACACAAGCACATCGTTTGTTGAACTCGCTTCGTCCTATCTTGACAAATCCAGCTCCATTAAAATCCAATTTTTTAATTCCTTTCAAGGAAATTCAAAAGGCTAGTTCCACCAAAAAAAAAAAAAATTGAAGAGGTTGGGGCATTACACATTTTTACATGTTTCCCTGTTCCGCGATTCTTCAGGAGGGCTACTGGTACAGTAAAAGTTTTAAAACTTAAGCCAAGAGGTTAGCAACTGAAGTCTTCTCCATCACAGACACCAGAAACCCTGGCCTCACATCTTAGTGTGACTCCAAACTGAGAGACACACTGGGCTCTAAGAGCAAATGCCACAGGAGTTTGGAGACATTCATATCTGTGGCCAATACTCATGCCTCCTGAGCTCCCGTGCATGTGACGAGCTACACAATCGTGCAATGTTGTCATCCTCCTCCGTCAACCGCAGCAATGGCTCCCAAATGCCCTGGCACAGACACAGCCATTGCAGTCACCCAGCACTCTTTTTTTTTTTTTTTTTTTTTTTTTCGGTTTTTCGAGACAGGGTTTCTGTGTGGCTTTGGAGCCTGTCCTGGAACTAGCTCTGTAGACCAGGCTGGTCTCGAACTCACAGAGATCCGCCTGCCTCTGCCTCCCAAGTGCTGGGATTAAAGGCGTGCGCCACCACCGCCCGGCCACCCAGCACTCTTTAGCAATGTATTCTGTGTGTAGCGCTCGGAGTTAAAGTCAGAGTCGATCTGTAAGGTAGCCCAGAGGGTTGTGAAAACCTGAGATCAAAAACGCACATAAGCTCAGCAGCTCGGGCGTGGCAAGGAGACAGTTAATAAATGAGAGCTCTGTCTGTTGATAATAAAGCATTAAAGGCAATATTCTACAGCAGGAGGGGGTGGGGTCGTAATGGGGTCTGGTGAATAGTGAGGAACTCCTCGGAATGCGTGCCAGCTCCAGGGAGAAAGTTGGGGTCCTTAGTGGCTGAATCAGGACGAGCATAAACCTGAAGATCCCTGGCAGATTCCCCCCCCCCCCGCCCTTTTCCTCTCCTTTCTTCTCTCCTCACCTCTCCTTTCCTCACTCTCTTCTCCTCTCTTTTCTCTCCCTGTTTTTTTCTATTACACAGTATCTCAGTATGTAGCCCAGGCTCGACCTGAAGTAGAGATCTCTTTGTCTCAGCTACTTCCTCCTCCCCATTGTCCCCCACCCTCACCCCAACGCCGGTGCTAAGATTGGGAAACTGCAGGAGTCTGTCACCCCACCCTGCCTCCATAATCCCTCCTTATACTGAGAACAAGCCCAATAAGGTTTCCAGGATGGGGTTGGCTGCTGGACCAGGCCAGTGTCCTTCATATGCTGTGTCATTTATGTCCTTTGACACAACAGCCCAGAGTTGGTGGAAACAGCAGGAAGGGGACTTTCGAGGAATCCGCAGGCTCTTGAGGTCTTTTCCGTTGAAGAGTCTTTGTAGAAGTTCCTGTGAGTCTGGAGGCAGCGAGGCCACACTGAGAAAGAGTGGAGCCTGAACATTCCATGTAGTCCGCAGCAAGTGTAGGGGGTCAGTGCTGTCAGACTGCAGGGAAGAGACCGAGTCCTGGCTCTCAGCCTCTCCTGACATCGTCTGTAGTCTTAAATCAGCGTCACTTTTCACATCACAGTTCTTAAGAACTTGGAAAACAGCTCAGAACCCGTGTAGACATGTCAGAAAGCAGCTCAGAACCCATGTAGACATGTCAGAAAACAGCTCAGAACCCATGTAGACATGTCAGAAAACAGCTCAGAACCCGTGTAGACATGTCAGAAAACAGCTCAGACCCATGTAGACATGTCAGAAAACAGCTTAGAACCCGTGTAAACATGTCAGAAAACAGCTCAGAACCCCTGTAGACATGTCAGAAAACAGCTCAGAACCCGTGTAGACATGTCAGAAAACAGCTCAGAACCCGTGTAGACGTGTTAGAAAACAGCTCAGAACATGTGCAGGCACATTAGAAAATGGCTCAGAACATATGTAGACATGTTAGAAAACAACCCAGAACATATGAAGAAATATTAGAAAAAAACTCAGAACGCATGTGAACATGTTAGAAAACAGCTCAGAACACACATAGACATGTTAGAAAACAGCTCAGAACCCATGTAGACGTGTTAGAAAACAGCTCAGAATATGCAGACATGTGTGTCCTTCTGTTCTCATGGGTCCCAGGAATCCCAAACTGAAATGATTCAAACATTGAACGACAGCTAGATAAGTCACAGCATATGAAGCTGTAATTTCATGGAACCGTTCAATTTTGCAGAAACTAAACAAAGGACTGCGCCTGCGCTCTGTGTGCGTCAGAGGCTCTACAGTTTCGGTATTCTGCTATTAACTCTTTAATGTTTTACGTTTATAATTATTGTGTGTGCTTGTGTGCGCTCATGTTGCATTGTATGCACTCTGGAGGGCACACGTGCCACAGCACGACGACTTTGCGGCATCAGTTCCCTTCCTGTGGGTCCTGGGGAGCAAACTGATGTCGTCAGACTGTGCCGCAAGCGCCTTTACCCACTGGGCCATTGTGCTGGCCCCGGCTGCACACTTTTTAGACATGTTTACTATCAGAGATTTATATTTTAAGATGTCATTTTAATAATCAGAACTCTTGTGTACAATAATATGACAGAGGAAGTGAGAAAACAATAAAAAGGGATTGTAAATAAAAACCTTATGTAAAAAACAAAGAATTCTGTAACTTTACTTCCCTGAGGTAAAAAAACAAAGAATTCTGTAACTTTACTTCCCTGAGGTAATTGTACTCAACCTTTGGATTCTTCTACACTTGTTTGTGTTCCAGAAAATGAAGTACCACTTTGATACTGAGTTACTATGATAAAGGGAAAAGAATTTCTGTGGCTTCCAATAGAAACAGAAATGAAGTTTTGCCCTCTTTAGCTACAGTCCCTAAAATAATGAAATCTTAATTTTTTTTGTATACTGAGGTCTAAGAATAACTTTCTCTCTCTAGCTTGCAATGCTGATAAATAGTAACATAAATAGCAATATATCTCCTTGAAGAAATATTAGCCATTAGAATGTAAAAGAAGTTTGAAAAGCAAACAGGACTAGAAGAACCCAGCATGCTGTGTTTAAAATGGGGCTAGATGGTTTAAGCTACAGGCTTCTGCTCTCATGATACTTTGGTAGCATTTTATCAAAGATATCTGACTTTTTTAAAAATGGTTTTTACTTTGTTTTTTATTTTTTGAGAGATTTTTAATTTTTAGAAATATCTTTATTTTTTTATTTTTTCTAAATTTATTTATTATGTATACACATACCAGAAGAGAGCACCAGATCTCAGTATAGATGGTTTTGAGCCACCATGTGGTTGCTGGGACTTGAACTCAGGACCTTGATGTTTGACATTTTTACTTAAACAATTTAACAACCCAATTGCCATTAAATAAAAGAAGTAAAGGAAAACTTCAGGATAGGCCTAGGAGAAACTGTGGCTTCAAATAGGAGAATATTCCCCTACCCACCCACCCACCCACTCCCACGCAGTCCTTCAGCCAACGGGTTAGAGTCACTGTGTTGTAGCTTTAAAAACGAAAACCTAACAGGGAAGACAGGGAGGGAGGAAGGGAGGGAGGGAGGGAGGGAGGGAGGGAGGGAGGGAGGGAGGGAGGGAGGGAGGGAGGGAGGGAGGGAGGGAGGATGAGCGAGCCCACTAGGTAGGAAGTCCCAGGAATCATGGAAGACAGAGAAAAAATCTCAAAAACCGTTCACACAGAGAAAACTCAGGGAGAGCAGAGAGCCGCAGAAGATGACGAGGCATGCTAGGAAGAAAACTAGGCCAGACACATAGAGAAAAATGATGACAAGTATGACCAGCCTTGGAAACATCAGGACATCATAGGTAAAGGGGTTGGCACACCGATTTAAGGCTCGCATCTGCGGTAACTGTCTAGAGATCCCTGTGATGGACTTTGAGGTTCCTTTCAACTTCTCTATAAATCTGCCCTGAGCAGTAAGTTGCTTTTACTTAAATTATGATTTACTATATATTCCAAAATCACTGACAGTACGCTTCAGGGGTCTCACTAGAAAAAAAAATGGTAGATAAGTTGATGAATATATTAACTAAATTATTTTAATCATGCTAGATATTCTAGCTTTATAAAAATATTACATTGTGTCCCATAAAGGTATGCAGTTACACTTTCCAATAAAAAAGAACAATATTAAATTTTAAATGATTTTTAAAAAAACAACTCAATAACTTCCTTTCACGTGGAGGTCTTTGTGACCCTAAAGGGTGCTGTGTTATCTATTTTTTAAAGTAAAATGACTTCCCATTTGCCGTAACTCTACTGTGAGCTGTGTGTAAAAGCCGGCAACTGTCTAAGTGGCATTTGGTCCACATGGATCAAAAACACCACTGTAAGTGGAGGTCACGGCTGTGTGGTGTGGACAGGAGCAATTATTTGAAAGACGCTAACAAATCATGAGTCCCAGACTGTACCCGGGGAAATAATAAGTTTCTGGGAAGAGGAAATGCTGCTCCTGCCTTAAACTGGCTAATGAATTTGCCAGAACGGCAGGCACATGACTCAGCCAGGAGTCCACCTCTGTGCGTGCCTGCCTCTACCTTCTTAGCAGGTGACAAATGACCACAAGGCCGGTTGACACCAGGGACGCTCAGAAAAACAAGTTCTACCCATCATCTCTGGTCACCAAAGCTCACGTCTGGCACACACAACACAACCCAAAGCTGTATTATGGCTCTGGAGAAGGCCCTGAAGTTGAATATTTGGGGGAGGACACTGACAAGCCTGCGGGGACAAACAAGGGGACAATAGAACTCAGGTGTCCCTTTTAGAAAGAAAAATATTTTTTTTGTTGTTTGTTTTTCAAGACAAGGTTTCTCTGTGTAGCCCTGACTGTCCTAGAGGTCCGCCTACCTCTGCCTCCCAAGTGCTAGGATTAAAGATGTGTATCACCATCACCCAGCAAGAAGAAATAATTATTTTATCAGCTCTTCCAAAAGCAGTGAATTTCTTTTGTTTGTATTTTTGGTTGGTTGGTTGGTTGGTTGGTTTAGGTGAGTTTTCACAGTTTTGCACACAGTAAAAAATATAAAATGGGAGGAGACAAAGGAACAGAATGTGGAAGAGTCTTGCCCTTCCTTCAGCTCCTACTTCTTACCCCACTCCACTGAGACCCCCAGCAATGTCCCAGGGAACTGTGCCCACCCAGTGGAGTCAGGCTGTCAATGCCACATGCATTTATGTGATGCATCAGGACATGGTGGTGTGAGCAGAGGAAAAGAACTCTGAGCCTGTGGGAAAGCTCCCCAAGAAGAGGGCTGCTCAGAAGCTCAGAGTCTAAGAGGTGTAGGGGGGAGCTTCCTGAGCTCGGAAGGGCGGAGCTTCCTCAAGGGTAGTCTTTGGAAAGCCAGCCTGTTGAACCAGAGTAAACCGAGGACTGGGAATCACGGCCGGAGTCAGTGAGGAGCTAAGGAAATGAACTAAGGACAACCAGGGACAGTGCCCTCGCTTGATTTCTTCTGCTAACGCACGGCAGTAATGATGTAATTTGCTAAAGCTGGGGAGAGGACACCAGGGGCTCTGCCAACCCTGCAACTTTTCTGTATCTCTAAGATTATCTCAGATTTAAAAGGCATTGCTTTTTAAATTCATACACTATGTTTTTAATATCCCAGAATTATCTGATAAACATGCCAAGGGAATTTCTTCATTGCCTCATAAGCTTACTTTTATTTAGCTTTATAAAGGTCTTGGAATATTTGTGGTGGACACACAATCCCTAGAAACCTCACGGCAGACTTCCCATCAAAACCTAACATCCTGCGGCACACTGCAAACACAACCACAGCACCTTGCCCTTCTCTGGAACCCACACCTCCGTGCATGCCACTTAGAGGTCCTGCATGGCTGTGAGGGTAGGAAGTCCCCTGTTGTCGTGCCCCCACACCCCTGTACCTCCCACCTCTCACCCCCCCCACTTCCCCACCCACCCACCCCCACCCCTCAACTGCATGGCCCTGAAGGTGAAGTCCCTCTCAGCAGCCCAGCAGGGAGCACTTGCCTCAGACTAAGATGAGCAGGCAGAAGTGGTGAGATGCTTAGAGAAGTGTGTTTACTACAACTTTAAAGGAATCCAGGCTCCAGATATAGCTCATACCTAACCTGTATGAGGCTTGGGGTTAAATTTCACACACACATGCACACATACACACACGCACACACACATGCACACAGACACACGTGCACGCACATACACACTTACTGATACAAGTCTCCTTACCTTCTTACCGCCTATAACCCACATTTGAACTAATAACATGAAGTTTTTTTCCCTTTCTTAAAAAAAAAAAAATGTACTCTCAAAATCTAAAATCTGACCAAATACAGCAATAGCACTCCAGCAACTCAGGGCCTCTTGGAGCCCTCAGATTCTCAGAAACACTGTCCTTTAAAACCCAGCCAACACAAGCAAGCACTTACAAAAGATCTCTTTTAAACGTAGCTATAGTCTCCGTGGGGTGTGTAGCAAAAGCTAAAGAATCGGAGGAAGGAAGTTAGTGTGAGGGATATGGTGTTAAATCTGCCCCGCCGCCCTCTTGTCTCTCCTCCCCAGACAGAAGCTCCCGAGTGTCAGCAGAGCCTTTGTCTCTCACTCAGCCGTCTCCAGGTCTGTTTATTTCTGCCCCCTTGTGCGTGGTTTGCTTTTTCGTGATTTTGGACTAAGCTATTAAACTGGGTCCGGATGATCAAACTGAGAGTCAGAATGAAGTCACAGTTCTAATGTCCCCATCTCCAGACCTGGGGCGCAGCCTTGCCTGACCCCCTGCGAAAGGGGAGTCAGAGTGGGCCGGTTTTCCTGAAAAGACCAAGGGCCATGGCAGTGGAATTGTCTGCTTTAATCCCTAGATAGTTTCATTTCTTTTTAAATACTTATTTTATGTGTGTGTGTTCCTGAGCATATGGATGTGCCCCTAGTGCAGGCAGCGCCCAGAGAGGCCAGAAGACACCAGAGGATCTCTTGGAACTGGAGTTATAGGGGGGTTGAGCCGCTATGTGGGTGCTGGCAACCAAACCCGGGTCCTCTGAAGGAGCAGTGAGTTCTCTGAATCCTATCTCTAGACTACATGTAATCCTCTTATCCTCACAGAAGTAGCCTGGAATAGCCAAATAACAGCTGACCAGTTACAGATGATGTTTCTTGTTTCTGCTCGGCGACTTTCTCTAAGACTGATCTCTTCAGCTCAGCTCTCGGGACAGCTACTCTTTATATTATTATTTAAGTTAGCATAGAAAATCATGGGTTTCCTTTTGCATTTTCCTGCTTGCAGTGTACATTTTTATTCTCATCCACCTCCACTACCTTCTCCCATCTCTCTCTCCTTCTCTTAAAGGTGTCCTTCCCCCTGCAGATAGCTCTTCCTTCTATTTTCATGGAATACTTATGCTTCCTTATAAAATGAAGCATTGCCTGACTCCACAGTCACAGTGAAGGCAACTTTAAACTTTAATCTTTAAACTCAATTATTATATTTTCCTTTGACCGTTTTTTTGCTTTTATTTTTTGTTTTGTTTGCTTGTTTGTTTTTAACCTTTCCTAACATCATTCTTGTAGCCTCTCCTGCTACTTACTGTCCCCTCACTCATATTTGGGAGGAGAAGACAAGCAGAAGAAGCTGCCCAGTGGCCAAGACTGCGGTTTTCTTCTCAGAGAAGATGGAAGATGAGCATCCATTGTCCTGGGTATATTACCCATGTGACCTGCTAAATGCCCTGATGATAAGAGTCGTGTAGGGACGTGGATAAACATACTTAACCTCCATATTTCTTATGAAATAACTTTTGGATGAGATTTGCATTTAAACCAATTCTATTTCCAGGAAAGTGCAGTTCTTCAAATTGAATCTCAGATGAGTTTGATTAAAGGTGGTTTGGGTGGTGAAGGCTGCGCATTTCCCATCTCACAGAAGAAAGGGATAGTGCAGCCACCGGCGGGCAAGAGACGACTTCTGTTGTGTACCCAGATCCCTTACAGCATTAGTCCTAGCCAAGATGGAGGGTCGGCCTAGCCAGGTGCCCGCCGATGATTACTCTATAAAGAAAACAAGGCACCTGTGAACAGCAAACTTCGATTCAGCAGAGAAAACAAATGATGTCATGGTCAGGAGAATGGGCCGAACTAGAGACCGGAAAGTTAAGCAAAATAAACCAGACTCAGAAAGACATTTTTCTTTCACATGTAGAATTTATATTTTAAACAGATATACATAAAAGAGAGATCTTAGGAAACAGAAAGTGGGTCAAGGAGAGAGAGAGGGAGGATAAGTCTGAGTCACAGGATGAGTAGTGGTTTTTGTTGTTGTTATTGTTGTTGTTGTTGTTTTGTTTTGTTTTGGTTTGGTTTTTGGTTTTTCGAGACAGGGTTTCTCTGTGGTTTTGGAGCCTGTCCTGGAACTAGCTCTTGTAGACCAGGCTGGCCTCGAACTCACAGAGATCCGCCTGCCTCTGCCTCCCGAGTGCTGGGATTAAAGCCGTGCACCACCACCGCCCGGCTAGGATGAGTAGTATTGAAGTACAATATGCACACATAAAAATAGCAAGATGAAACCGCTGTTTTCAATAATTAGTATATACGAGTGTCTAAGAAGTTGCCTTGCTGATTCTGACCATCCTGACTGCAAGTTGGAGTAGCTGTGCAAAGTGACCACAGGACCACAGGCCAGCTGTTCAAAGTGTACCATGGACCACAGGCCAGATGTGCAAAGTGACCACAGGCCAGCTGTTCAAAGTGTACCATGGACCACAGGCCAGATGTGCAAAGTGACCACAGGCCAGCTGTTCAAAGTGTACCATGGACCACAGGCCAGATGTGCAAAGTGACCACAGGACCACAGGCCAGCTGTGCAAAGTGTACCATGGACCACAGGCCAGATGTGCAAAGTGACCACAGGCCAGCTGTTCAAAGTGTACCATGGACCACAGGCCAGCTGTGCAAAGTGACCACAGGACCACAGGCCAGCTGTGCAAAGTGACCACAGGACCACGGGCCAGCTGTGCAAAGTGACCACAGGACCATGGGCCAGCTGTCCAAAGTGACCACAGGACCACAGGCCAACCCAGGCAGGTGGCTGCTGTCTTATCAAACACCTATCTCTGCTACCTGATTGAATAACTTATCTCAAGAAGGAATTTAGCATTTCATGGATCCTTATTCTGAGAAAGAAATCTTACTGCCTTCTACCCAGTGTTATCAGTTTTTCCTAATATTATTCTTTTTTATTGTTTATTATTTTATGTATAGGTACCAAAATGTATATGCCCCTTGTGTGTGCAGGTACCTGTTAAAACCAGAAGAGGGCGAGAGAGCCCTGTACATGGAGTTCTAGGGATTTGTGAGCCTCCCAGTGTGGGTGCTGGGCACCAAATCCTGGCATTCCTAACCTATGGACCACTCCAGCCACCTGCTGTTTTTCTGTAGCAGCCGTTGCCCACTATGCAAGTCAGCCAGATGCTGTGGTGAGTGCAACATTGAGTCAGACTCCCTGACAAATCCTGGCTCAACTTCTTTTCTGTGCTCCAGCCTGCTCTCTGTAAATCTAAGGGGAGAGTAACCTTCCTTTGCAAATGGTCAACAAGTTTGCACACACAATGTTTACACAGTGTCAGTGTGGCCAGCAGTGAGTGTTCAGGTGACTTCAGCCTTCAGCATCACTGGTACTTTTGTAAGTTTTATTTCTTTTTAATTTATTATTATTATTATTATTATTATTATTGTGTGTCTGTATGTGACACACATGAGGCACATGTGTATCAAAGCACACACACGGAGACTGGAGAACAGCTGCTGGGTCGGTCCTCCCCGTCCACCATGCATTCTGGGGGTCGAACTCAAGCTGTCAAGCTTCAGGCTCAAGTCCTTTCACCTACTGAGCCATCTCTCTAGCCCCTCACTGGCACTTTGAAAATGAATTTTTGACATAAACTATTGATAGTTTAGACTTCGTTACAGCCTTCTGAACAGCTTGCCCGGAGTCATGAAATTAAAAAGAGCTAAAATCTGATAAAAAAAAAAATAAGGTTTATAAAAAATAAAATAAGGTTTTATTCCGGAATTTCTATTTGTCTTTCTAGCTCATTCATAAGCTTGATTTCTTCCAGACCTTATTAACAGGCGGCGGTTTCTCCAAGCATGCAAGACTACATTAAAGTCCAGGTGTGACGCGTTGCGCATCCGTCACCCTCTAGCCACAGATTTGCTTCCCCTGGTTTCAGTTAGCAGCTGTCAGCTGCTGTCTAAAAGTAGTAAATGGAGAATTCCAGAAACAAAACATTCATAAATGTAAAAATAATAACAACTAATAAAAGATCTATGTCTCGGTATTTTCCCTTGAACTGTGATGTCCATGTTGGGCTCAGATATACATACACACTTTATCATATTAGGTAAGAATGCTCGGAATTCTATTTAATTGGAAGTCTTTGTTAAAATTCAGATGATATTTTCCAATACACACTCTCAATGTTTCCAATAATCATCCTCAATGATTACAGATTTTTCCATAGAGCCATGAGCTGTACAATTTTACACTAGTAGACTATTGGCCATTGATCTTTTTGTTTCTAGAATATACTTTTTAAATTTTAAAGGCACATTCTCAGGTTCCAAATTTTAATCCTTATCCTCCTGGGGATCAAGATTCATGTAAAGCCACTAAACTGACAAAAAACATCATGAGTGTTTGTATATGTATATTGTGTTTGTGTATGTATACATGTGTATGTGTGTATATGTGTGTATTGTGTTTGTATATATATATGTGTGTATATATATATATATGTTTGTGTGTATATGTGTGCGTGTATGTATCTCACATACTGAGATGATTTGGGTTTAGCTGATAAGAATAATTAGAACTTGAAAATTTTTATTTCCATAGACTTTTCTCATCTGTTTAGATTATGTTATTATGTTAAGATTATGTGTTTAGAAGTTTGCGTTCTTGCCGCAGTGGTAATCTCCAGTCTTTGAGAAAACGGAGGCTATTTATTTCATCAGGAGCCGTGTGAAGGAGGCCTCTTTCCCTGAAGGCGAAGTTTCTCACACACACAGTACCAGTGCGGCCCCAGATCCGGGCCGGACCGCTTGCCACAAACCTCCTTCTGCTCCCGCTTTCCCAGCAACCCTAGCGCTCGGCCTGAGCCGTTTCCTTCCTTCACGAAGGTAGCTGTCTTAAAGCCCATTTTAACGTGTCTACTCTTGTAACTCACACGTAGTTTTGTTTTCTCAGATTTTTGTCAATTTTTAATTTGCACTGTCTCAAATTCATTAGACCCTTGACGGGTGACTCACTCAGCTCAGGAAGGTCAGAGCCTGAACTGATAGGCAAAGCGGAAATTAGTGAAAACTCCCTGATAATCTATGCTTCTGGAGAAAAAAAGTTCTCATCTAAGCACACAAAATGCTACATCCTACGTCAGTTGCAAAGCGGGAATATTGATGAAACGCAGAAGATTTAGAGTTCAAAGTTACCAATGTTCTGCTTGGGAGAAGCCTATCTTTCTGTGTTCCAGCGACCACATCGTATGTCGCTACTTCAATCAATAAGAGTCCAATTATACTTGAAACGAGGATTAATTACTCTAAAAGCACCAATCAGTCGGGCAAGGACACCAGGAATAATGCGTCTCTTTCTTGTCTGGTCCATGAGACAGCATCACCGCCATCTCAGCGGCTGATTGACACGAACCTCTCTCCCCCTCGGTTAATTCAAACAGAACCTTTCTTCAGTGCTTCAGCTGATGGGATGCTAAATAATTTGCCGACTAAAAGTTGAAGTGGATTGATTAGAAGCAATTTTTTCTGTTTTGCACAATAAAAAGATGAACCACATGGTTGAGCAAACCCATTTCCAGAGCAGTCTCGTCCCTCTAATTGCAGTAGAAGCGAGTCCCAGGAAGCAGAGAAATCCATTTACCCGACCATGACATTTAAGTAGCAAACACAAGCAGTGGATTTTTCCATTACCCTCCCTCCCAGCCCCAGTCCATTCCACCTGTGGCCCTTCCGTCATGAGCGCAGGGCACTTACACACAATTTGGTAGCTATAATCAAGATCCACTTCAAAATGTTTGAGAGCGGACTAAAAACATTTTTTTAGAAAAGCATAATTAAGTCCATAACCAGTTTCACTAATTCATGATAATGTATTGGAAAATCAAATTGCTTCATAAGGCTCTCAGAAATGCATGTCTTTCTTACCAAAGGGAGGGAAGCACCATCATTTATGTCACAGCGCACACCGAGAGTCCCAGCCATGGACTCTTGCTTTGTGAGAGAATTTCTCCTACAAGAACCACACAAGTTCTCTGAAAGTGCCAGGGACCCCACTGTCGTGTGTTTTGTACAAGAAAGGAAACGTTATCTGAATAGAATCCATAACGCACATCAGAGAGCCTCGGGCGAGTTTGCATCAAACTGAGGCAAAGAACTTAAAGAGCCGCGTTCTGCTGTGTGGCCACTGTCCTCCCCAGTACAGCAACAGGGCGGACGGCCCATAAATGTTTGCTGACCAGCGGAGGCAGGACCTTTACCAGGCCCTAGACTTTGAGGGTGTAGAGAAGACCAGAGCAACGCTTTGAAATTAACCAAAGTCAGTTTTGTTTCATCTCGGATCTCCAAGGGGTCCCTAGGCCTCTAAAACAGAAATCGAGAAGAGGAATTTAGACTTATCACTGGTGGAAATTTCTGCAATAATTCGTCAACACCGCTTTGAAGCCAAATCATTCACTTCTGTGCTGAATTCAGAGGCCGGCTGCACAAACCGTCAGCCTTGGGCTGTGAATAGACTATGTAGAGCCGAAGGAGAGCCTGGTCCTAGAGACCGTATTTGCCGAGCCCTAAACATTTTGCCCCTTTTGTTTTTTGTTTACATTACTTCAGCAGAATATTTATGTTAAGGGTTTTTCCTGGTATACACTGAAGGGCCAGAGAAGTCATCAAGTTCAAGGATTAAGGAAAATATCAACCTTGCTTCCTTTTTATTTTTATGTTATTTATTTTATGGTGCATACATGCCAGGGTACATGTGTGGAGGTCAGAGGACAGCAGGAAGGAGTTGGTTCTCTCCCTCCTGCCATGAGTTTTAGGGATCAAACTCAGGTTGCCAGACTTAGCAGTGGGCACCTTTACCTCCTGCGCCATCCTGCCAGCCCTGCCTTGCTCCTTAATAACAGCAGCCTACCTGAGTAAGCACGGCCAGCAGCATTCTTAATACTTTAACAAAGATATTTTTAAAAACAAATAAGTAACTGGGCGGTAGTGGCATACACCTTTAATCCCAGGGCTCCCCAGCACTCAAGAGGGAGAGACAGGAGGATCTCTGTGAGTTCAAAGCCAGCCTGGTCTACAGAGTAAGTTTCAGGATAGTCAGGACTGTTACAGAGAGAAACCCTGTCTTGAAAAACCAAGGGAAAAAAGTCAGTCTCTGACTGAAAAATAATCTAAAATAATAGACAACCCCTAACATTAGCTTTTCTTGGCAGAATGATGGTTTTCTTGGTTCAGCTGCTGTACACTGTTTTTGCAAAATTCTTTTTACAAGGCAGGCAGCCCATGCTTAGGAAGATTTACCTTACTGTGGGCACATTTTTTTTCTACTTTAGTTCCAGCATTCAGGAGGCAAGTGCAGGCAGATCTCTATGAGGCCAGCCTAGTCTATATTGTAAGTTCTAGACCAGCCAGGGCTGTATACTGAGATCCTGACTCAAAATAAGGACTTTTTTTTTTTACTCAAATGGTGTTCCATAACTATCAAAAGCTTCACCAATTTTTTTAAAAAAATGTGAAACTGGACAATGATGGCACACACCTATAATTCCAGCACTTGGGAGGCAGAGGCAGGCAGATCTCTGTGAGTTCGAGGCCAGCCTGGTCTACACATCAAGTTCCAGGACAGCCAGAGCTACACAGAAAAACCCTGTCTCAAAAAAACAAAGGGGGGGGGGGGGAGCGGGACACACACACACACAAAATCAATTCAATTAAAAAATTGAATCCCTGTCATTTGTAACATCCTGGATGGAATCTACATCAGGTACTGAAAAGTAAATTGTTACATGATCTCACTCACACATAGAACCTGGAAAGATTGCTCTCCTGGCAGCTGGGGGAGGGTGGCAGCTCTCTGGGGCTGCGGAGAAGTTCGGTAAGAAACCTGGCTCTGTGGTGCGGGAAGATGACCAGCGCAGATAATGCGCTGTGCCTGTCAAATGCCTGGGAAACAGACTGTGAAGGTCCTCCTGGCAGAGATTACACATGTGTGAGGGCATGGACATGTGTACCCGGTGCAAGCATCGTGCAGGGCAGGCGTGTATCAACACCACCTTATCTCGTGACTGTGTACACGTTTATGGTTTATGTATGAGTTAGAAAATAAATTTCATTTAGCATTTGAAAGGAGCCAAGGAGATGATTCAGATGGGAAATGCTTGCCTGCCAAGTACACGAGCCTGAGTTCAGAGCTCCAGTTTACATAAAGACCAGATGCAGCCCGGGTCTGGAACATCCGTGGGGTTTGCACAGAGACAGGCGGCTCCCTGGGGCTCTGGGCCAGCTTGTCTAGCCAGCTGGTGAACTCTGGGCTCAGTAAGAGACTGTCAGAAGGGACTGTCTAAAAAAACATAAGTCTATAAATTAGGTGGATACATACTAACCAACGTCAGCCTGGGGTGAGCACAAGTCACAGATGGGATCAAACCAGCCCGAGTTCTTAGCAGTGTACCTGGAGGACCAGAGTGGAGTGCCTGCTGAATGCAGGGCCTTGAATACAACCGCCCCACTGTCTAGAAAGCCAAGCTACAGAGCTTCCTGTCTGAGGACTGAGGTGTGGACAGCTGACTGAAGGTTGCAGTGATTGTTATCAGAGGAATCTCTTAGCAGAGCTGTAGGGCAAGAAACACGTGCGAGGGGCTGAAGAGGTGGCTCAGTGATTAAGAGCGGTCAAGGGCTGTTCTTCCAAATGGCTCTGGTTTGATTCCTAACACCCACAAAACGGCTCACAACCATCTGTAAACCCTAGTTACCTCCTCTAGGCCCTGCATGCCGTGGCACACGACACACACACAGGCAAAACATCCATACAAATTAACTGCAGATAAAATAAGGCTTTTTTTTTTTTTTTTGAGAGAGAGAGAGAGACTATATGGGCAAAGGGGCTGTGCATCCCAGGGTTAAATCATAGCCACACAAAGGTGTCCTGTCTTTTATACTCAGCCTCCTACTTGGGAGGCTGTGGTGGAATTTTCAAGAGCTTAAGGCCAGCCTGGGCTACATAGCAAGGACCAGATCAAATCTACAGTGTGAGGTTCTCGCAAAAGAAAAAACAAGCCGGGCGGTGGTGGCGCACGCCTTTAATCCCAGCACTCGGGAGGCAGAGGCAAGAGGATCTCTGTGAGTTCGAGACCAGCCTGGTCTACAAGAGCTAGTTCCAGGACAGGCTCCAAAACCACAGAGAAACCCTGTCTCAAAAAACCAAAAAAAAAAAAAAAAAAAAAAAAACAAACAAAAAAAAAAAACAAGAACTGTGTTTACACTTGTCCAGAACCGATAGCGTTTGCACATGTGCCTGTCCCTCAGGACCATCCCAGTGAAACAAACCAGTTCACTCCTCAGATGGATCCAACCATAACAACACCTGCTTTCTCCACGTCTCCACGTTAGAAAAAAACAAAAAGCAAAAGACAAGGCAATTAGTAAACAAGTGCTTTAAATTTATTTATCTATGTATTTTTATGTGCATTGGTGTTTGGCCTGTATGGGTGCCTGTGTGAGGGTTTCAGATTCCCTGGAACTGGAGTTACAGGCAGTTGTGAGCTGTCATGTGGGTGCTGAGAATTGAACCTGGGTCCTCTGAAAGAACAGCCAGTGCTCTTAACCACTGAGCCATCTCTCCAGCCCTAAGGGCCACTTTTAAAATGCCCAGATGTTTTCAGTTTATTTTTCTACAAAGAAGTTGTTGCTCCACAGTTTACCTTTATCAAAGAAGTCAGAGCAACTAGGGGAAGGATTTGAGAACACTAACAGTGTCAGGCAGTGGTGGCACACGCCTTTAATCCCAGCAGAGGCAGGTAGATCTCTGTGAGTTTGAGGCCAGCCTGGTCTACAGAGTAAGTTCCAAGACAGTCAGGACTGGCTGGGCGACGCCTTTAATCCCAGCACTCGGGAGGCAGAGGCAGGTGGATCTCTGCGAGTTCGAGGCCAGCCTGGTCTACAGAGGGAGTTCCAGGATAGGCTCCAAAGCTACAGAGAAACCCTGTCTCGAAAAACCAAAAAAAAAAAGACAGTCAGGTCTATAGCAGGAGGCCTGCTTGTTTGTTCCCGGCTGCTCAGCCCCAAAATAACCACACAGAAACTGTATTAATTAAATCACTGCTTGGCCCATTAGCTCTAGCTTCTTATTGGCCAACTCTTACAAATTAATTTAACCCATTTCTATTAATCTGTGTATCACCATGTGGTTGTGGCCGGCTAAAGTTTTAGCATCTGTCTTTGGCAGGGCTACATGGCTTCTCCCTCACCCTGCTCTTCTTTTTCCCAGCATTCAGCTTAGTTTTCCCCTCCTAGCTCTGCTCCCTTATAGCTCTGCTATAGGCCCAAAGCAATTCCTTTATTAGCCAATGATATTCACAGCATAGAGAGGGGAATTCTACATCATAGAACTACATAGAGAAAGCCCGTCTTGAAAAACTTAAAACAAAACAAAACAAAAACTCTTAACAGCAAACAGCTGGGCATGGTAGGGCACGTCTTTAATCCCAGCACCTGGGAAGGAGGCAGAGGCAGGCAGATCCCTGAGAGTTTGAGGCCAGCCTGGTCTAGAGGTAAGACCCTCAGAAAACCAAAAGGGAGCAAGAAGAAGAAGAAGAAGAAGAAGAAGAAGAAGAAGAAGAAGAAGAAGAAGAAGAAGAAGAAGAAGAAGAAGAAGAAGAAGAAGAAGAAGAAGAAGAAGAAGAAGAAGAGAAAGAAGAAGATGACAATGAGCAACAGATCTTGAAAGCCTAGGTCAAGAGAGGGTGCGTGACTTTGGGTGGGATAATTAACCTATCTGAACCTCATCTGAAAATGCAGACAGCAAGTAACAAGGGAGTCACATGAGGCAAATCTTGCAGTCTTAAGTATTGTTCTTGGCACACAGTGAGCCATCCATACCAATGACTGTGCTGATACCATGCTGGTCAAAGAGCCCTTGGTCATCAAAAGGCAGAGTATCCTGTGCCCTGTCCCTCCCTAGCTCTTGCTGTTGTTTCCTGTTTGTTTGTTTTTTATTTTTCTTTTTTCTTTTCTCTCTCTTTCTGGTTTTTGTTTTGTTTTGTTTTTTGAGATAGGGTTTCTCAGCAGCTTTGAAACTTACTCTGTAGCCCAGGCTGGTCTCAAACTTATAGAGATCCTCCTGTCTCAGCCATCACCGCCCGGCTCATCTGTTTTTTCTGAGTTGAAGTCATGCTGTGCAGCCCTTGCTCAGGCTCAGACGGTTAACACGACTGAGTTTGAACTCAAAGCAATCTTGTGCCCCGGCTCCTGAGTACAGGGTTACAAACTCACACCTCTACGCCCAGACCCTTGAAATTCTCTTTGGGCTACAGGAAGGCAGGAGTGTGTCTTGACAGTCTGCACGTTGAATTTCTTCTTTGGGAAAGTTCTTCATCTAGCACTGACTTCACTTCAAGTCCCAACCGCTTCTAAATGGACTTAGGAGAATTGGTTGTGCACTCTAGGGAAATACTATAAATGCACACTAAGAGTAATTAATAAAATAAGTTGTAGTGTGAATCTAATGTCAAATCATTTGCAGTTATTCAATTGCTGTGTACCGCTTCCGTAGAAAGAGAGAGATGGCTGCATGCAAAGACCGTGCAGGCCTTTGAAGACTATAGTGAGTACATTTTCCCTTCAAACAAGATCAACTCACGCCCTCTGAAGAAACGTCATGCCATCTGAAACACTCATAGCTTCATTAGGACGGGCTGTTCCCACAGGAACGCTGTTAAATGGGATAGTTCTAGTTCTATTAAATGCCATTTTTCCAAAATAAGATGCTAACACAGCTGGAGCCTCAGAGGGAAAGTAAATGTTACAAAGGAAAAGAAAGAGCCCAGGAAAGGCCAAGTAAGAAAGGGAGAGCAACAGGAGATAAAGGAGGAGGGGCAAGCTGGATGGCACACAGGTCGGTGGTACCTGTAAGCCACAGAAGCCCAGCTGGAAAAGCACAAAAGCTGTTCACTATTTTTCCCCTGACAGCCAGCTGTGCCTGGCTCCGGAATGTGGAGCCACAGCTGTGATCACACACCCATGGGTCCAGATCTCCAAAGGCCCCCTGACCTCCAGCTGCAGGAGACAGCTCTGTGATGGTTGCCAGTGAAACTCGAATGTGTGTTTTTGCTCCTCAATGCTCTGTCCACTCAGACTTCACCTCAGGTCTTTGTTTTGTCTGTGCCCCAATGCCCAGTGGTTTAGCCAAAAGAGACCAGGAAGCGGTTTGATGGGTGGAGGGCAGCAGGGTTGGGAAGAAGGTAGTTTGGAGGCTCTTTAGGTCTTAGCGCTCAGGGACAAAGCCCCAGCTCTGTACCCTCTGTAGCATGCCATGTTAACACGTCTAGGAAAGGGTTGTATTTCACAGACAACATGGAGGCAGCCTGCCCTGTTCTTCCTCAGCAAAGTCACCTGCAGGTACAGAAGGCATCTGTTGTTAAATGTTCAGTCGCACTAGTTAACTAGAGCCGCAGCATTTAATTTAGAAGGAAATTAGATTGGATCTGAATAATTGAAGATAAGTGGAGAAACATTTTAGTAGAACTTAGTCATTTGCCTCATTGTTCCCGGGGCCATTAGTGCTCGGTCTCATTTGATGTACCATAAGTGCGTGGTTGGCGAGTACTGGCTAATAACACTCACGAAGCCCTGTGAGTGTGTGGTCGGCGAGTACTGGCTAATAACACTCATGGAGCCCTTTCCGTAGCGGAAAGCTGTTGTGCTGGTTAAACGGGCTTTCATCCATCTTCCTTAATCTGAGCTTTTGTCGTTCTGCATGTCACTTTCAAAAGCAGCGCTAAAACAAGGTCGCTGTTCACCTCCACCACCGCGGGCACGACACAAATGTCTGCTACTGTTAGTTCCATATCGAGGTCCCTCCGTTTTTGGCAGTGACTCCATTCCCCCACCCCCACCCCATGAACGACAGACACCCAGGCCAATCCTAAAGCATTGCCTTTCTCTTCTCGCCACACCCGGTGGGACAGAACCCTGTCAACAGCACTGTGCTCAATCACAAGGCAAGCCGGGTTTCAGTCTGGCTGGGTGCTGAAGAGGAAGGGCTCCTTGGACCCTGACTGTTTCTACTTTGTTCACACATATTTACGCAGAAGAAAAGGAAGAGACTGTATTGCGAGCTTATAGTGAGGAAGATTTGTCTTAGACTGAAGACGAAAAGACGAAAGGTTGGCAGATGCATCACGAAGTAAAAGTAACCAAAGACACCACCTCAAAAGGTTCAGATAGAACAAGAAGCCGGGAAATAATTCAGAGTGTATGAATATTAATAGTCAAGTAAATACTACTACAGAATACAAAAGATCCAAATGACACACAAATAGATAAAAAGGTGTCAACAGACCCAGCAGACGTTCATGTCTTGCTCACAAAACAGTATAGAACACGTGGACAAGCTGGCAGAACAGCCAGTTGGGGAAGGGAAGTGATATAGGCCTGCCCGGGTACAACACGGGGTTTCTGTGGTTACCCCGGGAGTCATCTCATCCCAGCTGGCCTGGAAGAAAAGAGAAGGAGGCAGACGGCAGAGGTTTTATAGGCCATACTAGAAGCAGTGTTGTATCAGGTTTGAAAAAACCTCAAGCAAAGCCAGGCACAATGCTGCACACGTTAATCCCAGTAACCAGGAGGCAGAGGCAGGCGGATCTCAATGAATTTGAGGCCATTCCCAGTCTACACAGAAAATCCCAAGCCACCCAAGGCTGTATAGTGAGCCCCTGTCTCAAAGACTCAAAACAACCCTCATGTGTGTGCCCAAACCAAGTGAAAAGGAGGGCAGGAGACCATGGACTCTGGTGAGCCTCTAGTATTTCTTTTTTTTTTTTTTTTTTTTTTTTTTTTTTTGGTTTTTCGAGACAGGGTTTTTCTGTGGCTTTGGAGCCTGTCCTGGAACTAGCTCTTGTAGACCAGGCTGGCCTCGAACTCACAGAGATCCGCCTGCCTCTGCCTCCCGAGTGCTGGGATTAAAGGCGTGCGCCACCACCACCCGGCTCCTCTAGTATTTCTTGACATGGACCATTTTCAGGCCTGAAGAGAGGGTTGAAGAAAGACTTCCGGTCAGTTCCAAGACCCGTACTGTGTTTGCCTTCTCAGATGGCTAACTTCATACAAAAACAACCCGTTTCTAAACCTGCTTCTGCAGCACAGACAGTAAAACTGGAACAAAACAAAGATTTGTGTGGTGGATGTGCAAGGGTGACTTTTCTGGAGGGTTCCATGTTTCTTCACACGGAAGTAGAAGCGGATAAAACTAGGGAAGAAACGGGCTAAATTAGCAATATGTGAAAATAAAAAACACAGAAACCCACTCCCTTATAAGCCTTATAAGCTAACTTTCAAAAAAAAAATTAATGAGATATTTAGATAGAAATACTCTACATGGATGGTCAGCACTGCTTCCAGAAGTCACCGGTATTCAAAACCCTCCTGTCAAGTGAGGGATAGCTCCCTATGAGCTGTTGGTGAGGGAGCCTGCAGAGAATCCCTAATGCAACCCAGCCCCTTGCCATCGCTCCTGGATGCCCAGCAGAACCAGACAGTAAGACCTTATTGCTGAAGATGCCCATGCTCTGAATACAGGACACAGAAACCAAACTGGCTGAGCTTCTTGCCGGCGGTCTATCAGTCACAGAGCCAGACGATGCCATGCCGACCGCTAGGGGAGTAAAGTCACTAACAACCATACCCAGCATTCTGCAGTACTGAACTTCCTGTCAAGAGATGCACAGTGGTCCAACAGCGGCATGAGTGTCCTAGGGGGGAACCAACCATCTCCAGCTCGGATTTAAGGCCTACTTCATACTTGGAGCTGAAGAGCTGATCAAAAGCCTATAACTGTACTGGAGAGATGGCTCAGCCGTTAAAGGCTATGCTCACAACCGAAATATAAAAAGCCTATAGCTAAGGAAGTCATGGGCCCCTTAGGAGAACCTACGACTGACGTTACCCCAAGTAGACACATGAAGTTTTACTGTCTTCTCATCGTTTGTGCTTACACCCAAAGACTAGTGAGGCTCTCAGGCTTGGTCCAAGAAGCCTCTTTCAGAAGTGGCTATAGGAGGGATTCATAAAGGGCCAAGTGCTGCGAGTAAGTGATTGCGGAGCGCTCAGTCCCAAACAGGACATCTATGTCACCCTTTCCGAGGCCCAGGGAGCATTGCAGAAGAGGGACGGAAAGGCTGTGTGACTCAAAGGCTGTAGAAGAGCGCCACTGGACTCTGTCACCTGGATATGACTTGACCACTCCGACCATGGACAAGGCTGGGGCAGGGGAGGGGATGAGAAAGTGGTAGGAAGTAAATGTGATTATGGTGTACTGTAAACAAGCATGACAGTGTTAAAAATGTCTTTGAAATTCACTTTCTTGGCTGGAGAGATGGCTCAGCAGTTAAGAGCAACTACCGCTCTTACAGAAGACACACATTCAGTTCCCAGCACCTATGTGATAATTCACAACCATCTGTAGCTCCATGACCTCTTCTGACTTCAGAGAGAACCAGGCATGCCCATGGGACACAGACGTACATGAGAACAAAACATTCATACATGTGAAAAAAATATTGCTAAGCCCACTTAGAAAAACTACACTTCTAGATGCCCTTTTAGGAAACTTTCCTCTCCCACTTTTTTAAAAACAAGAAAGGCAAGCTGGGCTTGGTGGTGCACACCTATAACGCCAGCCCTCAGGAGGCATGATTGGTAACACAGTGAATCCTAGGACAGTGGGCGCCACACAGGAAAATCCCGTCTTAACAAAAAGCAAGGCAGCTTCATCTTTCCGGTGTGTCTGGAGGGTCATTCTGTTCCCGGGAGGACACAGGAACAAGGTGGCTGCTTGGAAGTAGGGGGATGTTCTGTGTGGCCCTGCACGTTTCTCCAGAGAATGCCACACTGGTGTAGTCTTTGTTAAGTCACCGATCAATCCTCTGCAGAATGCAGTTCTAGAAAACCTAGTGTTTCTACCGTTCCCATCTGCCCCACTCTGAGCAGGAGATGCCAAAAAAAAAAAAACAGACACACTCTGTCTTTTACCCACAAACCCTAGTAGGCACGCGGATGGATAAAAAGAAAAATTCAATTTTCAGTTTACAGGAGGGAAGGCAATTTAGAAGGAAATATTTTAAATGCCTATTTGAATGGAAATCATAGCACAGCATTTTCACGTGTCAATTGATAGCTCCAAGAATTTTCGTGAAACATTAGCGTTTGCTTATATGAGCTTGATGTTTTCACGAGCTCCACAAATAAAAGTGGTTCTGGATTTCATAGCAATTACCAAAAAACAGATCATTGTTATCTCTGGTAATATTTGACAAGAAATTAATTTATTTTTAGCATGAAAAACAGGATGGCTCTTTACCCCATCCAAGAAAAGCCAGGGTATTAATGCAATTAATACCCAATGATTTTATACAGATGTATACAGGGTATTAATGCAATTATACAGATGTCTACCCCACAATCCCGAAAATATGACCCTTACTGACACCCCAGAACAATCTAAGAGCAAACAAAGAAGCCAGAAAAGCCTTGAAGAAAAAGCCCCCACTGTCCTGTTTTCATTACACCCTTTCCTAGCCCTAGCCTGGCCGGTTGTGATAGCTACAGGCCCAGATTCCAGGCTAGAAAAACGAAAGTGTGCCCAGGGAATCAGAGAGAATCCGGCAGGTCCCTGAGAGGACAGAACTCGGGAAAACAAACACACTCATTTCCTGTGAGTTCCCGGCTCACGCCAGAGCACACACGTGGCACGTGGCATGGACATGAGTGTCCCGTGTTCAGCTGCATCTTCACTGTGTGTATTTAAAGTGAGTGAAAAGTGAAATGTCAGCTCTAAGTCAGACATAAGATGTTATATAAATAGTTCATAATTCCTAATAAAAGGATTATGAAGAAACACGGTGCAAATCTCCTTCATCCCCAAATCCCAAACCCAAAGTACTCCAAAATCCAGAATTTTCTGCTCCCTATGTGATGCCACAAATGGAAAACTCGACTTCTCACTTTAGCGTGACAGGGCACAACAAAAACACAAGCACACTAAAAATTCTGTGTAAGATTATAACCATCTAGAATCACAAGGTATAGTTGAACCATAGAAGAATTTTGCCTTTATTCTTGTACAAATATCCTAAATGAAAGAAAAAAATCTGAGATCTGGAGCATTTATGATCCCAAGCTCCTTGAATATGAATACTGGATGCTAACCACCAAAAAAGTGAATAGATATCTGGGGGTCAGACTATCCCAGGAAACCCATTGCTTTATATGCTAACTAACAATAATAATAGCCAAAGAAAATGTGGCCGGGGCCTGTGGGATGGCCCAGCAGGGACAAGCCCTTCTTGTCTGAGGACCTGAGCTCATCCCTGGAGTCCGCACAAATAGAAGCAGAGACCCCATTCCCATAAGTTATTCCATGACCTCCACACCTGTGTATATGAGTGCACACACATAAAATAAATAAATGTCATAAAAATTTAAGTAATCGCCGGGCGTTGGTGGCGCACGCCTTTAATCCCAGCACTCGGGAGGCAGAGGCAGGCGGATCTCTGTGAGTTTGAGACCAGCCTGGTCTACAAAGGGAGTTCTAGGACAGGCTCCAAAACCACAGAGAAACCCTGTCTCGAAAACAAAACAAAACAAAACAAAACAAAAAAAATTTAAGTAATCAAGTCCACAATGGATAAATTAAATACAATAAAAAACATGTTCAAATAACCCTAAAGAAAAAAAAGAAAAGGAAAATAGAACTAAAAGTTAGAGAGAGAAAAAACAGAAAAGAAATAATAAAATTAGTCCTAAATCCAAATATATCACCTATTAGATATAAGTACTGAATTAAGTGTAAATATTTTAAACATACCAATAAAAAAACAAAAATTGGAAAGGACACAAATAGGTTTAGAAATGAATATAAACATGAGAATTTATGTTGCCTGAAGAAAATTCACATTAAATACCACTTGTCTTCCAGCCTCTAGACACATGCCTAAGTCTTCTGTCTCACACACAGGCACATGCACACAGATACACATACACGTACCACTGATAATAAATTTAAAATTTATATCTGTAAGTTTGAAGCCTGATTTACATAGCAAATTCCAGGCCAGCCAGGACTACACAGTGAGTGAGACCTTGTCTCACTAAATAAATAAATAAAATTTTTAAAAAGTCTCAAATTAGTAATTGAAGACGCCTCCTGAAACAGAAATAAATACAACTATGGTGGTTTGAATGAGAATGGCCTCCATAGACTCTTGCGTTTAGTCTTTAGTTTGTGGAACTGTTTGGGAAGGGTCTTGTTAGAGGAAGTGTGTCCCTGAAGGTGGTCCTTGAGATTCCAAAAGCCCCCACCATTTTCAGTTAGCTCTCTCATGCGCATACATTCTCTCTCTCTCTCTCTCTCTCTCTCTCTCTCTCTCTCTCTCTATCTATCTCTTTCCCCTCTCTCTGTCCTCTGTGTGTCTCTCTGTCTCTCTGCCTCACGCTTGTGACTCAGATGTAAGCTCTCAGTTCATGCACAAGTGCCATGCCTACCGACCTGCCTGCTACTGTGCTCCTGCCGTGATGGCCATAGACTCCCCGTCTAAAACTGAAGCCCCAAACAAACTCTTCTACAAGTTACTTTAGTCATGGTGTCTTGTCACAGCAGTAGAAAAGTAACTAAGACACCAGTGTACAAAGTAGGGGGATAGTAGAGCTAAAAGTAGAAATCGTTGAAATTAAAAACAGGAAAACAATGGAGAGAGATCAATGAAACAGAAAGAGAGCTCTATTAATGGATCAATGTCTCTAGAAGACTGACATTGATCAATAAGATGGATAAGCCTCCAGTAAGACCGAGAAGAAACAGAGTGGTCAAAGGTCGTCAGTGCCAGGAATGAGATGCCTGCGAATCCAATACACCTGCAGCCACAAAAATTCAAGGTGTGGGTGAAATGCAACATTTTGCAAAACACCAGTTACAGCATTCCTTTGAAGTGAAGGTAGCCAACGAACCCATAGAGAAATCTCGTTCATAGCTTCACAACTTCTGAACAGACAGCTCAGAACGTTTCTCTGATGGAGTCTACCAAAACAAAGCAAAGGAACACATACAAATTTGCGCAAGTGTTTTCCAAAGCATAGGAGAGAGAAGAGGTACATGCCATGACACCAGGATGAATCCAGAACTAAAGCCTAAGCCATTATAACAAAAGGAAGCCTTGTACTCTGAGCTAGAAAGGTGCTTCAGCAGGTAGGAGCACTCACTGCCCTGTGGAGGACCTGGGTCCAGTTCCCAGTACACACATGGGGTTCACAGCCAGGTGTAACTCTGCCCCAGAGGATCCAGTAACTTCCTCTGACCTTCATGGGCTCCCGCACACATGTGGTGCATATATGTACACACATAAATTTAAATAAATACTTAAAAAATAAAACAATGTCTTGTAAATGTTTTCCAAAAAACTCAACAAGATATTAACAAACTGAATCTAGCAATAAATTAAAATAATTTGTTGTCTCAAAGTACAAGAAACAATCACTGTGATCCACCATTATCACATTCCAAGGAAGAAAAAATTACATGATGCAATCAAATCACACTGCACTCACTTGACACAGCTCAGCCTTCACGTGCGGTAGGAATTCTCAGCAGTTTACAGATATAATGGTGCTTTGCCGATGGGGTAGACCCAAGCCTAAAACCTTCCTGTCTCAACCTCTTAAGAGCTGGGATTACATCGTATGCTCCTGGCTGTGGACTTCTAGGCTCCAAAGCTAAGGTGTTATTTAGAGTGTGAGGGTGACCGCATACCGTTCTTGCAGACAACCGGAATTTGGATCCCAGTCTCCAGAAGGTGGCTCAAAACCACCTGTAATTCCAGCTCTTCTGAGCTCTGTGTGCTCCGCACACACATAGTAAATCAACTCACACAGACATATGCACACATGCATGCACACATAATTTTAAATGTATTTATTTGTATGCATTTGGGTGCTTTGCATGTATGCATTTGGGTGCTTTGCTTGTATGCATTTGGGTGCTTTGCTTGCGTGGGTGTCTGCTCACCATGTGAGGAAGCCGGAAGAGGACATCAGATCCCCTGAGACCGGAGTTGCAGATGGTTGAGACCTGCCATGTAGGTTCTGGAAAATGAACCCCAGGTCCTCTGCAAGAACAGCCAGGGTTCCTCATTGCTGAGTCCTCTTTCCAGCTCCTACATAACCTTAAAATATGTATTTAAAATTTTGGTGTAGCTCGGTGGTAGAACACGTCCCAGCATATTCAAAACTCAATACCACAGAGAGACAGCGAGATTTAATATTTAAGTGCCCAGTCTGTAGGGTCTGTTACCTGTGTTAGCTGTACTTAGCAGAGGCATCTACAAGCCAGCTTTAGCTGACCTCACACCTTATTGAGGGGCAAATTTCTAAGTTTTCTAAAAACAAAGCAGAAATGACTGTAGTTGTCAAGTTGCTCAAAAAGGTGACTTCAATCTGTTCCACAGACGGTATTCCCTCACCTCAGTACCCTCAAGGTGTGTGCACGCCCGTACCACACACCTGTTATCTAAATGTTAACCACTTTTTAACCACTGAGTGAGTCATCTCTTTTCCCTAAAGGTCTCCATTAAAACACTTTCACCTAAATTATCCAAATTGTCCCTGAGTTCACCAGGCATACACAAAGGCTGTTTGAACATAATGAGGGAAGAGGCAGGGAATTGGGTTCACCCCAAGAATATGAAATCTATGCGAAACAAAATTTAAAAAGCAACAGGATTTCAGTGTGCTCATGTGAGCGTCCCCAGCCGGTTCGAAGGGCCAGGGTTCAGCTAACGGAGCTTTTGAACCCCGTTGTACTCTCTATGTTTATTACCCCAACCCTGAGGAAAGGGGAACAAAATGTGATTAGATGCGGAAAGCTTCTCAGAACCCTCAACCGGGAGTCATTTGGAGATGCAGCCCTCCCCACGTACGTATCGGACAATTTAGGACTGGGGGCTCCACTTCGCACCCACTCTGACCAGGCAGGAGTCTCACGCTAAACATGAAAATTGCAAATATGGTTCTCAGAAGGCTGCTTCACCTGAAGTCGGTGAGGGCCGCGGTGCTGCGTGGCGCGCCAAGTCGGCTCCAGCAAATAAGGCTAGTGTTCTGTGGATCTTCTCTCCCAAAGCTCTTTAAACAATGCCTGGATCTCCCCCCACTCACTAATTACCTTTTAAAAGAACGCAGCAGTAATTTAGCATCACTGTGTACTGTCACTTCTGCATCAGTAAACACCAGAACCTGCTGAGTAATTAGAGAATAACCTCGTAATGAAATGCAGTGAAGACTTCTAATTAAACTTTAATGTCGCTGAGAATGAGTCTGTTTTAAAAATGAGAATTTTCCGACCGCGTGTTCTAATGAGTTATCAGAATGCAGCACCCTCCTCCGCCCCAAACTGCGGAGATGGACCCTGAATATTAGCACCAGCGGGCACATGTGTGGAAACATTTATAGGCAAAATTATTCACCGCGCTTAAGTGGTTGATGTGTAGTCACACATGAGAATGCAGCGCCAGTGGGGAAAGGTAATTATGAAAGCTCGCTTCTCGGTTACTCTTCAGTCGGTCAGCTGCAAACGAGCTCAGAACTGTCTGCTCTGAACCGCAGGTCAGGAGCCGGCAACGCCTATGCTGTCCACCGTCTTCAAACGCTCCCTGGCCCCAGAGGCACACTCAGACCTGCCCACGTTCTCTTGTTTTCGGGTTCCATCCACTCATCCTCTTCTGTGCATTTGCTGGAAATCCCTTTGGTGTCGATTGAGGTCAGACATGGTAAACAGCCTTTACCGGTTCTCTTTTTCTCGTGGCAGGAAGGCCACAGCCATCTCTTTTCCTCTTAGCACAGTGGGGGTTGAAGACCTGCCCCGGCACTGCCTGAAATCAGCGGCGTCCTCGTTACTGACATGAACAGCAGCATCTGCAGAGAGAACTTGCTTGGGTAGCTACTGGGAGACAGGACTTCTTTCCCGATAGGGTTTCCCTGTGTAACCCTTGCTGTCCTGTGCCTTGCTTTGTAGACCAGGTTGGCCTGTAACTCACAGAGTTCCACCTGCCTCTGCCTCCTGAGTACTGGGATTAAAGGCGTTCATCATCATGCCTGGCTAAATAGCTTTTAAAAATAAACATATAATTACATCATTTTTCCCTATACCTTCCTCGCTCCAACTCCTTGCACACATACCCTTCCTCACCTCTCTCTCTCTCCCTCTCTCTCTCTCTCTCTCTCTCTCTCTCTCTCTCTCAAGACCACGGCCTCTTTTTCTTTGTTGTTACATATACGTGTATATTCCTAAATATATAACTACAACCTACTCAGTCCTTATAATGTTACTTCTGTGTATATGATATAATTTCAGGGCTAATCACTTGATTCTTGATAACCAATGGAGGGGGCTCTTCCCTGGAAACACTATTTCTCTTATTCCTTAGTCCTTTGTTTAGGGTTGGAGCCCCATTAGATCTCTCTTTTCCTTGTCAGGATGTCTATTGTAGTTCTTTAGCTGGGGTTGGAGTCCTATGAGATCCCCATTCCATGTTACATGTCTGTGATGTCCTCTTTGTCCAGGTCTTGCTTTGGCAACCACGTAGTAGAGACTTCATTAGTGTGGCTTTCCTTACTTTTCTAGGAGACACGATCTATCTCACAGCCAGCTGCTTGGCCCCTGGCTCTTACCGTCTTTCCACAAGATGTTCCCCAAGCCTTAGGAGCAGGAATTGTGTTGCCCAGGTATCAGGTGGGGTTGGGCATCCAAGATCACTGTTCTCTGCATTCTGAACAATTGTGGTTTTCTATGCTGGTCTGTCACAAAGAAAAGTTTCTCTGAAGAGGGTGAGAGCTAAACTTACCTGTGGGAGAAAGAATAAATCTTTAGAATGCAGTTTGGAATTCTGCTGCTTTAGTGAAGTGACATTTGTAGGTTTTCCCGCAAATCCATGACCTCACTCCCCCAAGGGAGGAGTCAGCTAGGCTTGCAGGACCAGGCATGGTTTTCCTCTGGTTGAGTGGAACTTTGTCACCACCAAGGTATGTGTGCTACAACTGTAGCCTTAGGGTTACCACACCGTGCTGGTCCTTGAACAGTTGGTAGCTTCTCACCTTGGGAAGCTTGTGTGATGTCTTCTGGTATCATGAAAGACAGTCCTCAAGAAGGATTTTATGTCAAGCCAACTCTGACTTTCTAGGTTCTGTGTCCAAAGTATAAGGTATCTTCAGCAATAGGGTCTTACTTTAACATCTGAGAAGCAACCAAAGACAAAACCAATAGTCCAGGTTTTTGGAGTCTCTTAGACTCTCCTGACAACCAACTAGAAAGGGGCCTCTCATGTCTGTCACTGGGGGTTTTTGTTAGATAGTCTGTGGCTCTTGAGGGAAGGAGCATTGTCAGCGCAGGTAGAAATTTTTCATTTAAATTATATATGTATTTATGTATATGTGTGTGCTGACTTGCATGTATTATATATAATTTTAGATAAACAGATAATAACATTAATCCTTAAGTTTTTTATGACAACCTTACTATTATTTTACACTCCTCCTCCCTCTCAAAAAGGTTACTTTTGTCTGTAGGCCAAGTTTCACAGTCTGAGTTGGTAATCATTTATTTCTAATAATAAAGTTAAAACTGACCCCAGGAATACCATCACTTTGTTGACTTTGAATCCTTATTATTTTTACTGCACACACACACACACACACACACACACTGTCCTGTGGTAGCTCTGTAGTGGGAGCTGTGGGCTGTGTTCCTGCCGCCCCAGCTCATGGTCGCCTGACTAGCTTATGCCCCAAAATAATGACACACAAACTGTATTCTTTTAAACACTGCTTGGCCCATTTCTATTCATGTGTGTAGCACCCCAAGGTGTGCTTACCGGGAAGATTCTAGCCTACGTCCATCCTGGGTAGGAGCTTCATTGTGTCTGCTCTGGAGAGGAGAGCATGGCGTCTGTCTCTCAGAGGAGCTGCCCTGCATCTGAGCTCACTTCCTCCCAGCATTCTTTTCTGTTTACTCTGCCTATCTAAATTCTGCCCTATCAGATGGGCCAAGGCAGTTTCTTTATTAGCCAATGACCTTCCTCCATCAGTAGCTCAACATGGGAGGTTTTTCAGTCAGCAGAGTTCCACAGTGAGACTCGGTGAGCCCTCCCACACTCCCACTGATCACTCTGGATTGGTTCCCTTTCCTTTGCTTTCCTCCTTCTCTCCCACTCAGGGATTCCTGAGAGACCATCTCCCACATAAATTGAATCCTCACGTGTATCCGGAAGACCTAATCTAAACCTCTCCCATAGATCATAGATTGGGAGGTCTAGACAATAGAAAGTAAGTTTCCAGAAGCACGTTGGCCATGACCATACTTGACATAATCACAGAGGTGATTTCTTCCAAGGTCTCTTTCCCTGGGCCATAGAAGGTCATCTTTCCTCTAAATACTCACTGTCTTTCAACTGGAATCAGCCTCCAAGAGCCAACAAAAATCAAGCAGTTAATGTAAAAGTATTTGTTTTGAGATAGGGCCTCATGTGACACAGGCTAGGCCTAAAATTTGTTATGTAGGAGAGGATGGTTTTGAACTCCTGATCTCCCTGCCTCTGCTTCCCAACTGCTGGAATTACAGGCATGTGCTACCACACCAATTCTTTGCGGTGCTGGGGATCAGATCAGGGCCTCATACACGCTAAGTGAACACTCTACTAACTGAGCCGCCTTTCTAACCCCACAGTAGTTAAATATACTCTTTCTATTTTCGACTGATGCAATTTTATTTTGAGACTGTGAGAGTTTGAGATAGTGGAAAATTCCAAAGAAGTTATGCCAGATATTTACCCAAAACGTGTTCCTTCTAACTTAGCCCAACCAGTGTGCATATCAGGCCCAGCAGACCGCTGTGAGAAGCCCTGCTCCAGACCTGAGCAGCTTGGCCCCAAGGGCACACTCAGGTCTTGCTGCTCCAGACCTGAGCAGCTTGGCCCCAAGGGCACACTCAGGTCTTGGTGTCACAATGGCGATTCAGCATCGCTGCATTCAGTAAGAATTTAACCTAAATGAATGCAAGCACCTTAATTCTGAGTATTTCTTTATGTCTTCGTGGAGCAAGGCCATGCTCATCTTTCCAGGATGGTCCTGACGTTGCCCTGGAAGCCAGCATCCTAGGACATTCCTCATTCCTAGCCACACTGGCTGATAACCCAGAGTCCCTCAGAGTCAAGGGGTGGTGGGAGAGGTAGGAGAAGAATGGAGAACTGATAAGAAGGGGGACCTGATGAGTACTGGGCTAAATTGAAAATGATGATTTTTCTGAGACTGTTTCCAGTCTAGTTAGTGCAAAGGTATTCTCAATTCCTTGCATGTTTAACTCTGAAATCTAGTAGTTGGTAAGAAAGTGACATTGAACGTGAGAAAAAATAATCCCTCTATCGAGATTCTGAGAGAAGTCGTGTGGGATACAGTAGAAGATGAGAGAGAAGATAACTCCTTTTGTGAGGTTTACTTGTTTGTTTCGTTTTTGTAGTTTTTCAAACAGGGTTTCTCTGTGTAGCCCTCTCTGTCCTGGAACTCACTCTGTAGACCAGGCTGGCCTTGAACTCACAGAGATTCGCCTGCCTCTGCCTCCCAAGTGCTGGGGTTATAGCCCACCACCTGACTGAGAAGACAGCTCCTGAGCAAGGCTGTCCACAGTTCTCCACTGCAGCTCACAACTCATGCTCTCATAGCTGCGCCAGAAACCATTTGTTGAACGTTTTTACATTTCTTTCTCTTTTTATTTTGTTATTTATTTATTTTTTTTTTTTTTTGAGACAGGGTTTCTCTGTGGTTTCGGAGCCTGTCCTGGAACTAGCTCTTGTAGACCAGGCTGGTCTCGAACTCACAGAAATCCGCCGGCCTCTGGCTCCCAAGTGCTGGGATTAAAGGCGTGCGCCACCACCGCCCAGCACGTTTTTACATTTCTTTCCTCATTAGATAGCAGCTTCCTCCAGAAGCCTCCACCTCACTCATCAATGAAGACCTTGACATATTAAAATATTTACCAATTGCTGGTTGATTAAATAAACAACCAGATTATGAAAATTTCCCATTTTAGCATTAACAATGTATTTTTGCTAACAAAATCAGCATTCCATCCAATAGAGATCTAAAGGGCCAGGCATGGGATCATCAGTGAGGTCCTGGAGATTCCACCCTCACAAACATTGTAGATCATTGCTGTTGCTCTTGGTTACCTGTAGAACTTGACTGTAGAAGTATTACCAAAGATTCTATATATTTGAGTCATAGGAAAATGTAACACCCGCACCTGCGTTACTCTCTTGGAACAGTTCACACTCCACTGTACTGTACGCAAGCCGGGCAAGGGCCTGGAGATCAGAGACTGACGATAGTCAGTATAATGAATATGAGCAGAGGCAAACTTTTCTTCAATTAAAGTAATACATTGCCTTGCCTGAGGTGTCAACTTACGGAAGGAGGTTGGGTCTGGACTCCCAGCAGAATGTGCTCTAGGATCTTGCAGCAGCCTCCATTTACCAGACTTCTTAATGACAAAGACAGGAGTATTCCAGGGAGAAGTGGATGGCACTATGCATCCTGCCTCTGGCTGTTCCTGGACCAGGGTGTGAACAGCCTGTACTATTTCCTTACTTAGGGGCCATTGCTTTATCCATACAGGTTTTTCAGTTTTCCATTTTATGGGAATGCTTTCTGACTGCTCTGCAATAGCCCCTAAGAAAAATTTCCTAACCCTGCACGCTGTCCAGGTAACTGTTGTATTATTTTCTTGTCTGCTAAAATCTGCACATCTCCCTGCAGATTTTTGCCCAGCCCCCGACCAGGGATAAAGCCCTGGTTTGTTAACATGTGCCACACAGGTTCAGTGGTCAGAACTGCTCCCATAGCTTGCAAAACATCTCTTCCCCACAAATTGAAAGGCAGGTATTCCGGGACAAATGATTTTAAAATACCCTTATGGCCTTCTTCGTCCTCCCAATCTAAATACTGAGTACTGCACTCTGGAGAACTGGCCATTCCTACCCCCTGTAAGGTCGTGGAGGCTGGCTGTCGAGGCCAGGCTGCGGGCCAGTGTTTTTTAGCAATCACAGAAGAATCAGCCGCTGTATCTGGAAGTCCTTGGAACCTTTTCCCATTAATTGTTAATGTAAGTGTGGGGCGGTTCTCTAAACTAGAAACCCAAAAAGCTCCAGGGAATCCCGTGGAGCCAAATCCCATGTCCCCTCACTCTTGTTTAAAGAAAGGATTAGTAGAGGGAAACACGGGTAAAAGCACCAGTTGAGCTGTTCTCGCTCCTTGAGGGATGGCAAGGACTCCCAGCCCAGCTTCAATCATGATTTTAATTTCTCCAGTATAATCACAGTCTATAATTCCTGGTAAAATTTTAATTCCTTTAAGTGCTGAACTACCTCTACCCAAGACTATACCTACCGACCCCTCTGGAACAGGTCCATATACTCCAGTCCCCAAGGCCTGCACACCCATCTGTGGGGTCAATACTGCCCGGGTGGAGGTACAGAGGTCCAGCCCTGCACTTCCTGGGGTGCCTCGCACAAGGTCATAGATAGTGAGGCACCTCTTTGAGGAATGAATCTGATGGGAATAGCGGTCTACTCATGGCCCATACACTTGTGTTTTGGGAGCCTGGGGCAGGCCCCTCCTCCCTCTGTTTCCCAACAGGGGGATGAGATTTCCTTGGCTATCAGTTTTAGAGTGACAGTCATTAGCCCAATGAGCCACCTTTGACATTTTGGACAAACACCTGGATTTCCCCTGAGCTGATTAACTGCCCCTTTACCTGCAGGGCAGTTCTTTTTGATGTGTCCTGACCTTCGCACTGAAAACAATTCCTTAACCTAGCTCTGCCTTGACTCCCCCTAAGGGCAGAAACAATTACCTGTTCCATCACGTGAGTGCCACCAATGTCCCTGCATTATGGGATATAGACATTTAAACTCCTATTTCTATGGGGGTGTACAGTCTCTTGACAGTATTGTTAGCATTTCATAGGCCAATTGCTTTATGACAGGCATAGCTGAGTCCACGTCCCCAAAAATGCGATATTAATATCTCTATATGATCTGGAAAATGTACCTAGCATATCTACAAATTTGATTGTTATAGATGACTAACTATTGACCTGTGTTTCTTGATTACTCTAAATAGTTCATAATAGCTTTCAAAACTACAATTTTATCTAACATTTTTAAATGAACTGCATAGGTACAACACCTTAAACAAGAGCAAAAACATATATAAAATGTGTTGTAACAAAAATAAACTTAAACTGGTATCAATATATAAAATCCTTTAAGCAAGAATATATATATATATATACACATACAGTGTATTGTAACAAAATTACCTTAAATTTGTATCAATATACAAAAGTTCTTTAAGCAAGAGTAAAAACATATATACAGTGTAACAAAACTGACTTTGAATTTGTGCCGATATACCAAAATCCATGCCAATGCAAAGGATCTGAGATTAATAGTTGTCTTTTTGTCCTAGATCCCCCTCAGCATAACAAACATCCACGACTCACAAAATAACGGAAGATCGCTCACCCACCCTTTTCTCTTGGGATGTAGACGCTGTGTTCTCTGGAAGTATTTTTAGGGTTCCAGAGAGAAATTTTGAGATAATGGCCAAGTCCGGGGAAAACCAGCTATAACCTGTCGTTGTTTATTTGGAACCCATGCCATCTACTTCTTTCCCAGTACTGTGAACATAAAACAGCGCCCATTCCTGCTCTGGAGGACTAGTGGAGGACTAGCTGCTCTGAGGTCGGAGTTAGAGCAGCCACCGGCCCTGGGAACTTCACCCATTCCTGCTCTGGAGGACTAGCTGCTCTGAGGTCCGAGTTAGCGCAGCCACCAGCCCTGAGAACTTCATTTCAGATTCTGTCCAGTTCTGCTGGGTCAGCATAGCCTAGCAGACCGGTAGCTGCTGGGAGATTGAGGTCATGTTCTAATTGCTATGCACAGCCAAAGTCTCCCCTGACAGTACCGAGGAGCTGAGGTCAGCCTGAGCTCTGTTTCGCGGCACTCCTGGTGACGTAAGCCAGAACGCAAAGGCTTGCATTGAGAAGTGTGCTCATTTCTGGATATGTAAAGGCATTTTTATCAATTAAAGATCTTTATTCAGGCCAAGGTAGAGTTGCTACCTGCATGCCTCTGTTCAGTTCACCTTGCAAACAGGAGGATTTTGGATCTTTCAGAAGTCGCAAGCCAACTCTTGTCTCATGCAAATGACACCCTGTTCTGAATATCTGTTTTTGGCATTTCTAACTTCCTGATAGACATTTCCACTTGGAATTTCAACTATGAACACCTGCTCCTGACTTCTATCTGTGTGTTGTCATCCATGTGTATATGCAGCCTCCAAGAGTAAGGGACTTGGGAGCTGATTGCTGGCTTCAAACCGTTTCTATGCTACTCACTAGGTGTGCAGACTTGAAGTTATTTGACTTCTGGAGATCTTAATTATACAATCTGTATAATGGGATAATAATTACATATCCTTCATCAAGTTGCAAGCTTTTGGATCACTGCTTGGCATGTAGTCACTGTTTTAATTAGTTGGGTTATATTGGGCTTTATGTAACAGAATAGCAGTTAAGAGTAGCCTGCAGCCGGGCGGTGGTGGCGCACGCCTTTAATCCCAGCACTCGGGAAGCAGAGGCAGGCGGATCTCTGTGAGTTCGAGACCAGCCTGGTCTACAAGAGCTAGTTCCAGGACAGGCTCCAAGACCACAGAGAAACCCTGTCTCGAAAAACCAAAAAAAAAAAAAAAAAAAAAAAAAGAGTAGCCTGCATTTAAAAAAGGATAATATTTTCCGACATAAATAGAATTCTAGAGGTAGTGAACTTTTACTCTGAAGCAGCTTAGTATTGACAAAGGATCAATTAAATTATGTATTATTTGTTAACATCCAGGCAAATGCAAACCTGGCCCTGCCACTTGGGGACCTGGCAGAGGCAGAGTGATCACCCCTGCACATGTGGTAGGCAAGACCCTGCCCCTGTATTAAGTTGCAAAAGTCTTTAAGAGACAAGCTCCTCCCACTCTTCCTCTCTTTCTGCCATTTCTCTGAGGAGCCAGGTCTCTCTCTCTTTCCCCTCACGCCCTTACCCTCCCCAGTAAACTTCCTTCCCATGTAAACCCTGTCTGATGGCATGTTTGTCCCCTGTCACGGAATACACGGTCCTACCTCATGCCACACAATATGACATTATTAATATTTTTAATTCGATGCACAAAATAGTGGGTTTCGTTACTCCTTCCTTCCTTCCTTCCTTCCTTCCTTCCTTCCTTCCTTCCTTCCTTCCTTCCTTCCAAGACAGGCTTTCACTGCCAGGTGATGGTGGCACACACCTTTAATCCCAATTCTACGCAGGCAGAGGCAGGTGGATCTCTGTGAGTTCAAGGTCATTCTGGTCTACCTAGCGAATTACAGAAAAGTCAGGACTATAGAGAAATGCTGTCTCAAAACAGACAAACAGAAAAGACAGGGCAACACTATGTAGCTTTGACTGGCCTAGAACTCACAGAGGTCTCTTGCCTCTGCCTCTCCAGTGCTGGGATTAAAGCTGTGCACCACCATGCCCAGAATTTTTTTATGTATTTTTAAAGTTAAGCTTCTTTGACAATTTCATACATATGTATATATAATGCATCTGACCACAGTAAATTTTATTTAATCAAACACATCTTTACATCATTAAACAAAAGTTCCAGATCATAAACAAAACACACCTTAAAATAATATTCTACAACACCATTGTTAACCTCCATCTCCTCCTACAAGTTTCCTCCCATCTTCATACCTTTTTAAAAGTTACATGTATGTACGTACGTATGTATGTATGTACATACTCCCCTATGTGGGTGTGCACATGTGGAGGTCAGAGGATAACCTGCTGGAAGAGTCGTTCTCTCCTTCCACCATGTGGTGCCTGAGGCTTGGATTGCTGTCCCCAGGCTCAGTAGCGAGCACCATCCTAGTCAAGGTTCCTATTGTGGTGATGAAACAGCATGACCAGAGCAACCTGGGGAGGAGAGGGTGGACTCATGCAGCTTATGTGTCTACATCATTGAAGAAGTCAGGACAGGAACTCAAACGCAGCTGGAACCTGGAGGCAGGAGCTGATGCAGAGGCCATGGAGGGGAGCCGCTTACTGGCTTGCTTCTCGCGGCTTGCTCAGCCTGCTTGCTTTCTTTTTCTTTTCTTTTCTTTTCTTTTCTTTTCTTTATTTATTTATTTATTTATTTATTTATTTATTTATTTATTTATTTTGATTTTTCGAGACAGGGTTTCTCTGTAGCTTTTGGTTCCTGCCCTGGAACTAGCTCTTGTAGACCAGGCTGGCCTCGAACTCACAGAGATCCACCTGTCTCTGCCTCCCAAGTGCTGTGCTTTCTTTTTCTGTTTCCTTTTTTCGTTTTCTCTTTCTTTCTTTCTTTCTTTCTTTCTTTCTTTCTTTCTTTCTTTCTTGACAGGGTTTCTCTGTATAACTGCTTTAGCTGTCCTGGAACCCACTCTGTAGACCAGGTTGGCCTTAAATTCACAGAGATCCTTCTCAGATCTTTAATGGGGTTGAAGACTAGATAGTTATCACTACAATTTTCCTTGTTATCAAATAAAAAACTCTTAAAGAGATGTAAAGTTTCTAAGGTTGAGAGACATAAAAGCTTAAGTTGTGTAAGAAAATGTTTTAAGGTCAAAAAGATATTTTTAGGTTAGTAGTACAAGTTATTATATAAAATGGTTTAGATACAAAACTTTATATTCACGAAGATAGGATAAATAATAAGAGTATTTTCTCTGAATTTGTCAAATACAAATGGACAGAACAGGGATGAACCAGCTCAGCGGAGCTCTGGGACCGACAGGACAGGGTCTCAGGAATAGGTGGTAATGAGTCGGCAAATGACAGACACAATACTCAAAGGAATTGCATCTGAAAGCGTCTTTACTAGGCATGAGACTCATCCTTTATACAGAAGAGATTGCTTAACAGCATGTATTGTTTGTCATGTGGTACAGATTATTCTTAGAATCATTATATCAGATACATGAGAATAGATTTCCATCAGACAGATGTCCCCGGTGTGAGTCTGTGGTTGGTCATGTTAGACATGGCTTGACATTAGTTTTGATATAAATCTTTATCTAGGCTATGAGTTCATGGCATTTTGAGCTAAGGGCAAACAGTGTGGTTAACAGTCACAGTTTACAGTCTTTTTATTTCTGCAATCTGTGCAGAAAAACTTCTTCTTTCCCTCTCCTTCTCCATATTTCTAACTCCTTTTCAAACCTTCCCCCAAACCAGTGTCAAGAAGTTACAGGCATTTATCTCTCTCTTCTGTCCTTATCCCATTTTTGCTGAATTTGTCTTAATTTTAATAAGCACCAGATTAAACCTGGCAACCTTTTTTCCCTTGAATGTTAACCTCTTCCTCCATTAGCATCATATACTCCTGTATATGGCAATGGCTCATCAAAAACATACTGTCTTCCCTTCCAGGTATTCCTTAGAACATAAGCAGATAATGCCAAAAGTGCAAGGGCTCTGATGCAGGAAGCACAGCACACACACACACACACACACACACACACACCTTCTCTGCGGCACTCTTCCTTGAAGCTTGTGCCACATCTTACGTGAGAGACCACACAGACTCCATAAGAGGTGGTGTGACACTGGATATTGTGAATGTAATTCTTACCTGATAATTGTTCTTATTGTATATAGTTTTTACTATGTTAGCATTAAAACCTTTCCTTTTTATTTAGACAAAAGGGGGAATGTTGTGGGGTTATCTTTTTGTACACTGTGAAAATACATCTTTGCCAAGGTATCTACTGATTGGTTTAATAAAGAGCTGAGTGGCCAACAGCTAGGCAGGAGAGGATAGGCAGGATTTCTAAGGAGAAAGAAGAAGAGAAGGAATCTAGGTATGTGAATTATGCCATCAAGAAGCCAGGGAGGAACTGAGAAGGTTGGACATGTGGTACAGAGTAGAAGTAACTGAACTATGTGGCAGAATGTAGGTTAATAAAAGGTTAATTTAAGCTATAAGGCCAGGCAGTGATGGCACATGCCTTTATTCCTAGCACTCAGGAGACAGAGACAGGCAGGTCTCTGTGAGTTCCAAGCCAGCCTGGTCTATAGTGTGAGTTCCAGGACAGGCTCCAAATAAAAAAAGAAAAGAAAAAAAAAGAAAGAAAGACAATTAAGTTATAATTTATAACTTATAAGAGCTAGTGGGACTCACAAGAGCTAATGGGACAAACCTAAGCCAATGACCAAGCTTTCATAATTAATAATTGGGGGTTTAAGATCCAAAGATAGTCCAACAAGAAAGCTTGCACAGCGCACTGTGTCAGGTTGTAAAGGAGCTTCCAGATAACCCTGGTAGGCTGGGTGTGGTAGAAGCAGAACACAAGGTCAGATTGGTCTACACAGAGAATTCTAAAACAATCAGGACTACATAGAAAGACCCCAATTACAAAAACTAAAAATAAAAGGCTTATACTTCTATGTGTGTTGGTGTTGGGGTGGCTGTGTACACACAAGGGCCGGTGCTCTTGGAAGCCAGAGTTGTCAGATTTCCCTGGAGTTCTCAGCTGCCTGACATGGTGCTGGGAATTAAATCCAGGTACTCTACAGGAGCAGTAAGAGCTCTTAACCACTGAGATGTCTCTCCAGACCCCAATATGTATTTTCTTTTTTTTTAAAAAAAAAATATTTATTTATTTATTATGTATACAATATTCTGTCTGTGTGTATGCCTGCAGGTCAGAAGAGGGCACCAGACCTCATTACAGATGGTTGTGAGCCACCATGTGGTTGCTGGGAATTGAACTCAGGATGTTTGGAAGAGCAGGCAATGCTCTTAACCTCTGAGCCATCTCTCCAGCCCCCCAATAAGTATTTTCTTATCTTGAGTCTTCATATGCTCCTTTACTGAGTGTACATGTCTTGCCATGAAATGTCATTTTGTCCCCTAAGTTATTTTGGTCAGTGTATTTTATCACAGGACCAAGAAAAGCAAATAAGACAGGTATTGAGCCGGGGGTAGACTTTTGGTCTGATGAAACCATCAGTGCATTTACACAGGCCAATTGCTCAGCCCCACAGCTCAAGCAGCTTATGTCCCAGCAAGCACCAGCACTTAAATGGGGATATTTTCCCTAGGACATACTTAGCAATATCACAACTAGAAGGAAGCTGAGGGTCTTCCTACAGCAGGAGGAACATACCTGTACAGATTTGGACAACTACCAACAATCTGGGGCAAACTCACGGCGGGAAGAAAGGGGTAAGTTGATACAAAAAAGGCAGTCAGACTAGATCATAAATTGGGTAAGGAGTTCAGACTTTACCTTGTATTTAAGAGGATAGTGAGAGATTGATATTAAAGGTCAAGGAGGAGAAAACAAGGAGAAAATAGAAAGATCGTTACCAAGTGGCAACCAAGAAACCATCTTCCAGACACAGCAGAGCTGATCATGTATAAACTCACTGAAGACTGTGGCACAGGTTCAAACGGTACAATCTCAGCACAAGGAAGGGAAAGTGAACACAAAGTCCCTTCTCTAGCCAAGGAGCTATTTACAATTGATAACTGCTGGGAAAGGGAACTGTTTTCTCCAACCGAGCATCAAACACACTGCAGGGTAGGCTCTATGCCCAAAAGTTGTTGGTCAACATGAAATGGATACCATGGGTTTTTTTATGTTTGCTTGGTTTTGGTGTGTATGTTTTTTATCTTTTTGGAGAGAGACAACAGATAGGTATGGAGGTGGGTAGAATCTGAGGAATTGGGGGCAGAAAAATATAGTCAAATATATTATAAGAAAAAAATTAATAGATTAGTTGGGTGGTGGTGGCACACACCTTTAATTCTAGCACTTGGGAGGCAGAAGCAGGCAAATCTTTGCAAATTCGAGGCCAGCCTGGTCTATAAAGTGAGTTCCAGGACAGTCAGGGATACACAGAGAGACCCTGTCTCAGGAAGGGAAAAAAAGGGCACTCTTGCAACCCTACAAAGAATGGTTTGACAATAAAATAAAGACCAACTAATAAACCACTAAACACAATCCAAAACAGTTTAGATTACAAACCAAATCACAGGAATCTTGTTTGCCAGGTGACTGGGTCTAGAAGCAAATAAAAGACACCCACCTCTGGGGTGGGTCTGTAATGGTTTTTCCTGGAAGGACTGAGGGAAGCCCCCCCCCCCAGATAGAAAGCCTTCCCGAGGCTGCTGCCACCATCCTTCGCTGACATAGGAACCCATCTTTTGTGACCTTCCAACACAAGACTAGTAGCTCTCCAGGAATTCTTCAGGTTTTTAGCATCAGACAGGGACAGCTGGGGCATCAAGCCTCTTCAAGCCAGACTGACCCTGGTGCCCATTTTCCCTGGTATGCAGATGACCACTGATGGACTACCCTGCCAACATGGTTTAATCCAATTGCATAAATTCTTTGTGTAATATATATTCATTCTATTGGTTCTGATCCTCTAAAGAGCCCCAATTCAAACACCAGAAATGAATACAGAACAATGGACTCGTACTTCTATTCAGGGATGCAATATGAAGATCTATTTTTATGCACCATCCATATATTCATCAGGGTTCTCTAGAGTACAGAACTCACAGAATGAGTTTCTCTCTATATACAGGAGGCTTATTGAATCATTTACAGGCTGTACTCCAGCAAATTCAACAATGGCTTGCTGTGAACATTAAGTCCAAAGCTCCAGTAGTTGATCGGTCCATGAGGCTGAATGTTTTGCCTGGCCTTCAGTATAAGCTGGAATCCCAAAGAAGTAGGCTCCAATGCCAGTGAAGAAATGGATGTTAATAAGGCAAGGGCAAAGGCTTCCTTCTTCCATGTCCTTATATAGACTTGTAGCAGAAGGCGTGGCCCAGATTAAAGGCGTGTTTTCCCATCTCAAAATCTGGATCAAAGGTCTAAGTATTCCCACCAGACCACGAGTAGTTTCACCCACTTCAAAGTAAGCAAAAGCCATCACTCACCATTTCTGGATTGCAGTTCGTTTCAGATGTAGTCAAGTTGACAACCAAGAATAGCCATCACAATCCACAGTTATTTGTTTGTTTTTTTTTTTTTTTTTTTTTTGGTTTTTCGAGACAAGGTTTCTCTGTGGTTTTGGAGCCTGTCCTGGAACTAGCTCTTGTAGACCAGGCTGGTCTCGAACTCACAGAGATCCGCCTGCCTCTGCCTCCCGAGTGCTGGAATTAAAGGCGTGCGCCACCAACGCCCGGCAATCCACAGTTATTTAAAAGAAAATGTCACACACACACACTACTTAGATCTCATAAAGATACTTAAGTATACAGACGAGTACTATGAGAGTATGTATCAACAGTATCTGGTATTCTTGGAACTGGAGAGAAGGCTCAGTGGTTAAGAGTACTTGCTGCTCTTCCAGAGGACCTAAATTCAGTTCCAGGCACCCACATTGGGCAGCTCACAGACACCTACAACTCCAGCTCCAGGTGATTTGATGCCCTTTTCAGGTCTCTGTACGCACACAAACACATGGAAGACACACATGTTAAAAATACTTACTGTAGCATGATTAATAAAAACCCAAAGACAGATATTGGGGTTCAATCTGAAGGTCAGGAAAGCAAAACAGCCAGCCACTGGCTCTTACCTTTACCTCAGTCTGAAATGGCGATCCTGCCTCCAGGAATCTCAGAATGAGACTGTGAGACCTGTCTCCTCCCATTTTATAATCCTCTCTAGGGCTGGGATTAAAGGCATGCACCACTACTGCCTGGTTTGTAAAGTAAACTAGTGTGGCTACTGGGACTAAAGGTGTAT
Organism: Chionomys nivalis; assembly: GCF_950005125.1. Lineage (NCBI taxonomy): Eukaryota > Metazoa > Chordata > Mammalia > Rodentia > Cricetidae > Chionomys > Chionomys nivalis. The sequence continues at coordinate 72,151,044 of NC_080098.1, read as the reverse complement.
GTTATTGTGGCCTGGTCTGTAAGGCTGACTAGGGCAACTGTTTTACTCTCTGATCCTCAGACAAGCTTTATTTATTAAAATACAAATGAAATATCACAACTTATTATTTGTATTCTTGTGCTTTGAACTTTTTTTTCAATGAAAAACATTTTTACATCTTTTTATTCAATTTTTTTTTTTTTAGGTAAGTCTCATGTGGTCCAAGCAGTCCCCTATGTAGCCAAGAATAACCAACATTTGATCCTTGATCCTCTTACCTCGTTTTTCTCAATTATGAAATCAGGCATGGTGGCACACACCTTTAATCCCAGAGGCAGGTGAATCTCTAAATTTGAGGCCAGCCTAGTCTACAGAGCAAGTTCTAGGATAGCCAGGACTACACAGAGAAATCGCCTCAAATTTTTTTAAAATTATGTGTGTGTATCCACTATGCACACAGCCACACCTGGGAAAGCCAGGAGGGTGTCAAATCCACTGGAGATGGGTTTACTAGTGTTATGCCCAAATCTGCCAAGTCCCAGCAAAAGCCAACAAGGAGACCGAGTCCCGTATGTAAAAGCAAAGAGCCTTTATTTTAATCAAGTTTGCAAACTAGTCTCTCCGCATATCCAATGTATTGGAATAAACTGAGAATCCTGAGCTCAGTTAGAATTGGGTTTTTATAGTAGTAAAGGTGGGAGTGAGGGGTTTCTGAGGTTTAGGAAACCTGATTGGCTGACACTTAGTGAGGTGTGCTGGCAGGTGTTCCTATCTACAGCAGTTGGAATGCTAGGCATTTCCTTTGAATGGTCTCTTCTTGGGTGGAGGTCGGGTAATCTCAGCTTGTGGTTCCTCCTGCAACCAGGCATTATCTCCATTTAAATTTATCGACGCCCAGAGTTCTATTCTGGCAGGTGATAATGGTTGGAAGTAAAGAACTTCCTTTGGGTGACCTGCCCATACTTAGCTTATGGCTGGCCCCCACAACTAGTAGGTCAGCAGCCCATCTTGGGACCCAAACTTGGGTTTTTTAGAAGGGCAGCAGTCAGTTCTTAACCACTAAGAAATCTCTCCAGCACCCCATTTATAATTTTTTTTTTTTTTTTTTTTTCGAGACAGGGTTTCTCTGTGGTTTTGGAGCCTGTCCTGGAACTAGCTCTTGTAGACCAGGCTGGTCTCGAACTCACAGAGATCCACCTGCCTCTGCCTCCTAAGTGCTGGGATTAAAGGCGTGCGCCACCACCGCCTGGCCCCATTTATAATTTTAAGAGAGATTAAAATAACTTCACCTCCCAAACATAATCTTGTAATAGCAAAGTGAGTGTGGTCTTTTTCAAACAGCCATAATAAAATGAAGCAACTTATATGCACAGCTAGTTCAGAGGATGAGAAGCCTCATGAATTTGAGACTACCCTGGGGTACACAGTGAGATGCCATCTCAAAAACCATAGGGCAGTCGTATGGTTCAGTAAGAAAGTAGCTGCTGCCAAGCCTGATGACTGTTTCTACAATCTGCGTGGCATGAGAAAAGCAACTCACAGGTTGTCCTCTGAACCATACACAGACAGTAAATATAAAGACTCCTAAATAACAGCACAAACAAACCTTTGAAATATTGAACATTTTAGGGGAAAATTACTTTTACAATTTGCAACTTTCAATAATGTATCTCATTGGGGAACATTTTAATTCCTTGTGCATTGCATGGGGGGGTCGCATGTGGAAATCAGAGGACATCTTGTGGGAGACAGTTCTTTCACCATGTAGGACCAAGAGAAGAATCAGGTCATTAGGCTCAGCAGGAACAGCCTTTACCACCAAGCTATTTTGTCAGCCCATCACAGTTCTTTACCCATTATCTCATATTCAACAAGTAGAAAGCCAGTTTCTCAGCAAGAATGAGTCAGCAAAGTTCTTCAACATGGGTGACTGGGGATTAGCTCAGTCAGTAGAGCATTGGTCTAGCACACACAGTCATGGTTTAAACTAGTGCACCAACTGAAACCGAAGAACCCTAATCCAGGCACTTGGGAGACAGAGACAAAGATCAGAAACTCAAGATCACTCTCAGCTGTACAAGAGAGCTTGAGGCCAGCCTGGGAATGTAGATTTAAGGGTCTAGAGATTAGGCTTCATGATAGAGGCTTGCTTGCATTACAAGGTCCTGACCCATCATTATCAAATCAAACAAAAATACCCTTCACATGCATTTTGATTAGATATCTTTATTTTTAAATGTCATTTAGTGTATATGTGTTTTTATGTGTGCACGAGCTCTATGCTGCATGTGTGAAGGACAGACAACAGATTTTGGGAGTTGTTTCTCTCCTTTAGCCACAAGGGACCAAGGGATCAAACTCAGGTCCTCAGACTTGGCAGAAGCCTGTTTAACCACTCAGCCATCTCACCCATTTTTAAGCTCAAAAGCTTTTCCTTCCTTTACAGAGTTTCAAAAATAATACGAACAAATACTTGCATGTTTTAAAGTGTACTCCAATAGTATTTTGTCAAATTATTTATGCAGCCGCTTCTTTAGGTTCTCAAGGTGCTCCACACCAACATCTTGTAATCCAAGTACCAAGGCTTTGTGTGAAGAAGGGTCAAATGAAATAGTCATCAGGCAACACAAATCTATCAGATCTCGCTGACATTTTTGTAACCCTTTTAGGAAGTTTTGATATTTAAGAGGGTCTTTTTTTAATTGTTTCATTTCTGGTACTGAAAAGCCTATCATACTGGTAAGTATTTCATCTATAAAGTCCACATCTAGATAGGCGGTGCCATCAGAAACCTTTGCAGTTACACACCAGCAGCCACCGGAGCTTGAGAGATTCCCAGTCAAAGTGACAATAAATGCTTTGACTGTCACAGTGGTGACTTCCTTTGGCTTCCTGGCCATTAGAACAGACAAATAGATAAAGGGTGGAGAATGTAAGTCCATGTCAGTAGAGAGATCAGTATTATTCTCAATTGATCTTGAAGACCGAGCCTGTAAAGGGGAGCCATTTTCATTAGAAACCTCTGAACTCTTTTCTGATAGACAGGTTCCTAGTTTTCTGTTTAACATTTTATTACTGGAGCAATGTTCATCTGAACTGTCAATGTTTTGCTCTGTTGTATTACTGACTTCCAAAGTCTTACTGTCATCTGTAAAATCATGGGCTAAGAGTGTCTTATGGTCTCTCGCAGATGGACAGCTAAAAAATTTGTCTTTGTGAACTATTTGTTCAGATAATTTTTTTTCATTGCAATTGCTGTTTCCTTGTTTATTAATCAAAGGAGTGTGGTTCAGAGTATTAGGTTTATGTGAAAATATCTCTTCACATTTATCTGTGTTTTTCTTCAAAGTTAATGGTTGTAATGCTTTTGTTTCCATCTGTTCTTTCTGGACAGTTTCCTCTAAAAGCAAGGCCTCTTCCAGTGAGAAGTCATCAAACTCTCCACTAGTGAAATGCACAGATTGATTTGGCTTCTCTTTGTGCTTTGAAGAAATATTACATCCGGGCTCAAAACTAGACTGAATTGTGGGAGTGGGAGTTGAGGAGCTGCCTGTGCTGAAACAGCTTCCTTCCGTGGGTGATGTATCATTGCTTGCTGCAGGCTCTTCACTTTCATAGAGACTTGCCAAGAGTTCTTCATCTGAAGGTCCTGAAACAGCATCCAACCCCCCTGAAACTCTGGGCAAACTGTGATCAGAATTACTTGGTACAACTGAAACTGTAGGATCAAGTTCACCAATTAATCTTGCAAGTACTTTCTCTTGAGCATATTCTTCTGAAAGACCATCTACCTCACCCCCTAACACATTCACATTTTCTGGTTTCAACAAGAGAACACCAAGACGGAATGAAATGCGTCCATGAACCAAAACTTTTGTACCTGGAGGAAGACCACCATGGAGAGCTGGAATAGACTGATACTCCATCCCTTGAATTTGAGTGACACCATCCGTGAGCTGCAGCATCAGCATCCGGGAAGGCCTTGCTTCCCATGGTTTTGGAGCAATCTGTGTTTCAGCTGAAACTAGATCATTGGTTATATTCTTTCCTCTCAGCTTTTGTATCTGCGAATACGCAGGCTGACTTACATCAACCAAAGAATTGATCTGTAGAGCATAAAATCCATTCAGTTCTCCCTTTGGAATTTCTAAAATGTTATCAGGTAAGAGAGGATATTCTAAGTCTCTCAGGTCAGTAAGAAGCCATTGCTCCAACACCTGTTTGTTTATTTGTGCTTGGCTCAAATTAACATTATTATTTTCTTCTTGGATCCAATTAACACAAGCTTCCAGCCACATTAGAGGCACTTTAACATGCCATGTTGCCAAAAGCCAGGTTTCAACTCTTAATACATCACTAGTTAAACTCATTTTTTTAAAATTGGAGCATACACATCCACCTGAAAACAAATAGAAGAGAGATTCAATAAACTTAAAGTTACATTTGTTTCTTTTAAACAAGAACATCTATGCCCACTTGATTCCCTAGACTTAAATACAGCACCTCTACTTCTCAAATCCACAGGCAGGCCTAATTACTTACCACACCCTTCACACCTTTCTCTCCAGCGCTAAAAACTACTTGACTTTCTACCCAGTCAATACGCAAACCTTACAATTACTAAGAATGAGGAAAAACAAAATGTTTATGAGCTAGTTTTGTCAGGGTAAAGGCTACATGACCTAACTCCAGTACTTTAACTTCTCTGACTCAGTATTTTCATCAGTATCACCAACTGTCTTACAGGGTTGTTCAAAGATATGCAAAAGAAAGGGTAAATGTCAGATCTTTGAAAGACAGTCATTACTATATCTTATTATCTTCTCAAAATTATAATCAGATTCATTTTTTATCACCCCCTCCTCCCCTTTTTTTCCCCCAAGGTCTGATCATTTATTTGTTACCCTTATAGACTTATTTTTGACTGGACTCAGACTTAGAAGTAGAAGCTCTCAGTGAGGACAGCCTTTGCCTCTTGGCAATCTGTTCCTCAATGGCAGCATGGGCCAGGAATTCTTCACGGCCTCAGGTGGCTTCAGAGGCTACTCACTCACATCAGGCTGTTCCTCACCACCCTCACGTCTCCAGATCAGCCTCTCTTTATAGTGCTCAAGCTGTTCCGCTTCTTTCTTTCCCATCTCTCCACCCCATATTTGTACACAGTAGCGGCTTGTGCCACAGGCAAGCCGTGTTGGGTGGGGTCTTTAGGTGTGTTCCTGACTACTCTGCATGGTGGTGGGTGGAACCTATGTGTGTCCTGTCTTCAAGTGTTTGTCCAACCCAAAGCTTCCAAAGAAAATAAATCTTTGGAAAACGTTAGACACAGCCTGGCAAAACTGTAATTCAATATAGAGTTGTCCACTCTCATAGCTGAACCATCACAACCAATGATGAGAAGTCCCAGCAGGACACGTCCAGTCAGTTGTGGGTCTCCATTCTGCAGGCACTTCTCTTCCTCCTAGGCTAGGGCATGGATCTGGGAGTCATGGTAACTCATATGGTGGTCGGTTTTCTCAAGGGAAAACTCGCAGGCTGACTAGTGCTTGTGTCTGTCACTGACTCTCGTGATGAGCTGTGTATTTCACCTTTTCCCAAGGAACAAGAACAGCAACTGCCTTCCACACCTCCTGTGCACCTCACTTGACAGCACACATCTTTTGTGTTCCCACCTTGTCTCGGTGCTTTCCAGCATGCAGGATGATCCTAAGTCATGGTGCCTGCCAGGAGCTAGCACCGCTCTCACACTGCTCCTCAGGGCCAGGTCTCACCTCACCAGGCTGCAAATGCACCAGGGCTCTCATTCTTGGGAGAAATCAAGACCCTGGCCGGAGCTTCAGCTGCCTCACTCACTGCCGAGACCTGGAGCCTGACGCTCAGGTTGCAGTGGTCACTAAGGCCATCACGATTCTCCAAATAATCATACTCTATTAATTTAAATTTTACTTAAATAATGTTCACTAGGTTCTTTTGAAAGCTGTAATTAACTTCGTACTTTAACAATTAAAATTTATATATCTATGGTTGGCCACCTACCTCTCTGGGCAGATATTGAGAAGTCTTACTTGTTTTCCTAAATATTCTCAACTGTGTTGTCAGTAATATTTAAATCTGATTTTCTCAGAGGGGTGGTGGTGGTACATACCCTTAATCCCAGCACTTGGGAGGTAGAGACAGGTGGATCTCTGTGAGTTCAAGGCCAGCCTAGTCTATGGAGTGAGTTCCAGGACAGGCTCCAAAGCCACAAAGAAACCCTGTCCCAAAAAACCAAAACACAACAAACAAAAAATAAACCTCTCAGTATAATACAATAGCAAAGTACTAAAGACAAATTCTCTCTCTCTCTCTCTCTCTCTCTCTCTCTCTCTCTCTCATACACACACACACACACAATCTGTTCCTTCTAGAGATGAAGACACTAAAGAGACAGAATTATTTAAGGTCTAATATGTCCATTAGAAAACTTACTTTGCAGAACAGCATGAACTCTGATGACAGGGTTTCAAGCTAGGTGTCCAGTGGAGTACTCAAAGTCTCTATTACAGAGAAATGACCCTGGGAGGAAAGACAAGAAGCAGTAAGGATTCGAAAACGAATTAAAGACTCACTGTCCTATTTCCATGAATCTAAGAGTATGATTGTATAGTTCTGGGGACTCCTTAACAGTCAAGGTAAAACGGAAACAATATAGGCTAGAAATGAGCAGAGACTCTCTGTGAGTTCAAGGCCAGCCTGGTCCACAAAGTGAGTTCCAGAACATCCAGGACTCCACTGAGAAACACTGTGTTGCAGGGGGAAGGGAAGGGGAGAATAGAGCGAGATAAACAGAAACAAGCTGTTGAGAGAAAGTTATTCTTTTTAGACCTGTTTCCTCATTTCATTTGTAAACTCAATGGGTCGTGAAAGTACAGTAGAAGAGAATTAATAAAGTAAATTAGTGCAGTGTGTGATGGAGCGGTTCAGAGGAAACTGTAACATAATACTATCACTTGTGTGTCTGGAGGGGGCGCACCTATACCACGGTACCCATGGAGAAGTTTGCACAACTTGCAGGAGTTGGTTCTCTCCTACCAGGTGGGTTCTGGGGACAAAACTAGGGTTTCAAGCTGGGTGGCCAGTGGCCTGATCTGCCGAGTCACCTTCAAGAAGGCAAGCATTGCAGATAGTTTAGCCCAGGACCCCACCTGCTTTTGGTAAGACACACCTCCACTCCTATAGAATTCTGTTTCCATAATCACAGCAGGTAACGACTCAGAAGGAAAGGCTATCTAGGATGGCACAATTTCCCATTAGCTGATAGACAACAGCTGCAGAGTCTTAAGAACCCCTCAATACAGGAAGAGAAACAACTTTGGAAAAGATGTCTCTTAAACTGAACGTTAACTTGTAACACACATTCTAACTTTCTAGAACCAATATTAAAAGAACAATCAAAGCCAAACATGGTGGCGCACACCTTTAATCCCAGTACTCAGGAGGCAGAGGCAGGTGGATCTCTGTGTTCCATGACAGCCAGGGCTGTTACACAGAGAAACCCTGTTTCCAAAAACAAACAGGAAGACACACCCAATTAGAAATAAAGATAAAGGCAAGAACAAGGTATAGCTAGCTCTGGAACCCTGGGTTCAATCTCCAGGACTTACTAAAGGGGAAAAGGGAAGACTAGAGGAAAAAGAAAAGATATGAGAACAATTATGTCAATGTTCACGTTTTTATATTAGAGGGATTCTGAATGTTATCTAGAAAAAAATCTGCATCATGTTCATGAAATAGAAAGCTGTGTAATCTTAGATTTTTTAAAATGTTGAGTATGCCTGGGCATATGCACGAGTGCAGGTGCCAAAGAGGCGAGGTGTCAGATCCCTGGAGTTGAGTTAAACTCCAGTCCTCTGGAAGAGCATTAGATGCTCTGAACCTCCGAACCCTGAAAGTTTTTTCTTTCTTTTTTTTCTTTTTTTTAGACAAGGTTCTCTGTATAAGTGCCCTAGCTGTTCTGGAACTCACTTTGTAGACCGGGCTGGCCTCAAACTTGGGAGATCCATCTGTCTCTGCCTTCCAAATGCTGGAATTAAGGTGTGCGCCACCATACCCAGCTCTGAAGGTTTTTAGGGACTACTTAATGACATGAAAATATGTGTTCATGTTTTCTTAGTATAGTAGCCACATATAAAATTACAAAACTTAATCCTCCCTGCTTTTACAGTAGGAAAAAAAAATATTTGCATTAACCTTTGTGCCTGATAGATTTGGATGTCCGTGCAAATCTTCATTCTAAATCCCAGCTAATAGGAATGATCAGAAAAGAATAAAGTAGGAAGGTTCCATTACTTGTCACTAAGGCTTAGGCATAGCTGGCTCAATGATTAATTTTCAACCAGCTTCAAATATTTTTAACAGGAAAGCAGCATCCCAACCAATAGCTGAGATTCTAAAGCACCAACAAAAATCTACATCCTCTTTACGAGTATTATTTAAAAAATAAAAGTTGGGCCAGCAAGATGGCTCAGCAGATAAAGGTGCCCGCCACTAAGTGTAATGAATGAGCCCATTGCTACTGTCTCACACGGTGGAACAGAAGAGCCAACTCCTCCACAGGGCTGCCTTCTGGCTTCCACTTATAGTCTCTCTCTCTCTCTCTCTCTCACACACACACACACAAAACGTAATTAAAGCATTTACTCTTTAAACCCACTTTAACTTGTTAAAGACTTCAAAGAATTTCAGAATTTTGAAAAGGTACTTCAAAAAAAATCAGGGATGAAAAATTGTTTTATTGTCTGGGCAGTGGTAGTGCACGCCTTTAATCCCAGCACTCAGGAGGCAGAGGCAGGTGGATCTCTGTGAGTTTGAGGCCAGCCTGGTCTACAGAGTGAGTTCAAGGACAGCCAGGACTTGTAACACAGAAAAGTCCTGTCTGGGGTGTGTGTGTGTGGGGGGGGGGGGGATGTTATATTATGGTTGACATAAAGCAAGAATAGTAAGAGCTGTCTATGCATCCTCCAAAACCCAATATAAGGAAACATGAAAGAAAATTCCATTTAAGAGTCTACAACCCAGCCGGGCGGTGGTGGCGCACGCCTTTAATCCCAGCACTCGGGAGGCAGAGGCAGGCGGATCTCTGTGAGTTCGAGACCAGCCTGGTCTACAAGAGCTAGTTCCAGGACAGGTTCCAAAACCACAGAGAAACCCTGTCTCGAAAAACCAAAAAAAAAAAAAAAAAAAAAGAGTCTACAACCCAGCTGTTATGTGGCCTTGGATATGGTTCTTATCCTCAGTACTTTTTACATTGTGTGTGTGTGTGTATGTGTGTGTACACTTTCACGTGGAGATTAGAGACAGATTTGAGAGTTGGCTCTCTCCTTCCACCACAAGCCTTCTGGGGACAGAATTTACATCATCAAGCGTGGCCTCAGCAGGAGCCGTGAGCTCACAGCTTCCTCTCATCCCCCACCCCCCCTCCAGGTTTTTTGTTTGTTTTGTTTCTTGAGACAGCCCTTGGCTGACCTTGAACTCACAAATCCACCTGTTTCTGCCTCTCAAATGCTAGGATTAAAGGCAGGAACAACCACACCCATGAAACAAAGATAACCACAACTTACTCAAAGTACTGTAATAGCATTTAACTGCCAGCACAAAGTCTGGCATTCAGTAGAGAACTCGGGATATGGTACCTATAGTATTTTAAATATTATTCCAGCTAGCTCCTGTACAGTTACAATTATATTAAATCCCAGTTAAGTAATACTGGCTCTAAAACATTAGCCTATACAATTTAACCATTAACCCCTCATGTACCCGGGTGTCACTAAATGAAGAGGACTGGCACAGCGCCCAAATCCAGGGCCATGCCATCGAGCTGTATATCCAGTCCTGAGCAGGGGTTTTAATAAGGAACTGGAAACGTCCAACTTCAAAGAGAAAATGAAAGATGGAGGCGAGGCAAACTTTCAGTTACGCAGAGAGGAAACCTAAAAAGACAAAACCAAATGAGTATAGCTGAGTTTAGAGAAATTAACTTCCCACTAGCGTCTGCTCAAGATAGTTCCAGTAATTTCCTTTGGATTCGCACTCATCACTGGTTACAGGTTAGAAAAAAAAGGCACAATAGAAATACTAAGTTTAGCTGTGTGTTGTGAGCATGCCTTTAATCCCAGTCCTTGGGAGGCAGAGACAGGATCTTTATGAGTTACACAGTGAGACCCTGTCTCAAAAAAAAAAAAAATTAAAAATTGTGGGTCAGGTGTGGCGGCACACACCTTTAATCTCTGCATCTGAGAGGCAGGGGCAGGAGTATATCTGTGAGTTCGAAGCCAGGTTCGTCTACGTAAAAAATTCCGTCGCAGACAAGCTGTCTCAAAACCTTTCTTACGTCCACCCGCACTTCAAGCCTCACCAAATTCTCAATTCCCAGTTTTCCTCTGCCAAGTAAGTAAAAGATAACGCAACGACCATAAATAGCGATCCTTAGAAGGATTCAGGCATAGATATCCTGAGATCATTCAAGGGTCAGGACACGGGTGGACCAGCACGGAAGCTTCACTGATTAGCGACGGCTTCCAGAGACCAACATCTTGCCGTCCCGCAAGAGTCTGGAGCAGTGAGTGAGAACGGAGGGAACTACCGAAGCCGGCTCTTCCCCAGGTCGGGCGGCCACACCGCCTGCGAGCTTCCTGCGGGGGAAGGAGTGCTGCCCCGACGCGCGGGGGCCTACGTCGTGTTCTGCGCTCTGCATTTTACGGGGCCAAGGCGAAAGTGACTTGGGTCAGTTACAGCGACGTGAAGGCCTCGCCAGGCCGGCGCCCCTCCCGGGCCGCAGCGTCCGCCCGCCCTCCCGCCCGGACCGGGCCGTTAGCACAGCGGGTCTCCCGGGCCCGGCGGAGGGGCGCGCAGACCCGCGGCGCTGGGAGCGAGCGAGCCGCGACGGGGAGCTGTGGAACCCCGGCCGATCACCGACCTGGCCATCACGCCTCGTGTCGCCACAACCGCGGGCTCCCCGGCCCGGCGAGGCACCGCCGCGCGCTCCCTCTCCTGTTCGCGGGCTCTTTCCTCTCCCCGCTTCCACTTCCTACCGCCCACCTCGCGGCGCGCGGCCGTCCCTCCTCCAGACCCGCTGCCACCCCCTCGGGGCTCGCAAACGCCCAGGCGCCGCCCCCTCCGCGGCACACGTGAGCGCCCGTGGCAAATCTCGCGAGAGCGCCGTTCCCCCCTCCCTCTCCCCCTCGCGACAGAGTGCGCGAACGAGAGAGGAGGAGGGCGCTCTGGGCGACAGCGCTGCAGACGCCATTATCCTCTGTGCCTCCGCTGCACGGACGTCGCCGTCGTGCTCGCCTCCCGCTCGCCTGCGGCCCCTCACGTAGGTGTCGGAGGGGACGGGGCCTTGGGAAAGCGGCGGGTCCGGGGAACGGGCGGGCGCCGCGGGATGGCGGGAGGCTCGGGCGGGAGTCCCAGCCCGGGTGGGTTGTCCCAGGCCCCGCGGCCTGCCAGCCCGAAGGGAGTCGCCGGCGGGAGGCGGGGTTCTGGGCGCCGTCATTGACGCGGCCGGGGGCCAATCGCCTCGCGCTCGCGCCACCGCCGACGCCCGGGAAGCCAATGGGGCGCGGCGCCGAGGAGGGAGGGGGTGGGTCCTCGGCCTCTGTCTGGAGCAGGGACCGACCGTCGGAGGCGGCGCGGTGTGGCGGCCGGGAGGCAACGGCGGACTCGGCGCGGTGAGCCCCGGGGGCCGGGCGAGCGGCGCGCGCGGCGGGGAGCGGGGCCGGAGCTGCGGCGCGGCTGTCTGGAAGGGCTCGGGCCGGCGCTCGGTCGCCCGCCCTCCGGGGAACGTTGCCCGGGGTCCCCTCCCCCACGGCCGCCATTTCCCCGAGCGTGCCTCTGCAGTTGGCGTGCGCGCCGCTGCTGCTGCCGCCGGAGACTCTGGGGAGCTCGTGAGCTGAGGCCCGGGGGTCGGAGCCGAGGGGCGCCTGGGGTGGGAGCGGCGCGGGGATGCGGGAGTCCCTCCTCGGCCGGGACCCCGATGGAACGGGAGCCGCCGCTTTGTCTCGGGCGAGCGGGCGGGCGGTGGGGGGAGGTGCGGGGGCCGAGCTCGCGGGCCCGCGTGCTGGGTGGGTGGGGGAGGGGGTCTCGCGCGCGCGGCGCCGCCTAGTCGCACGTAGTCGCCATTACGCGGGCCGCCATTTCCTGTCGGATCCGGGTGAGGAGAGAGGGAGGGAGGCGGGCGCTGCTCCGCTAGGCCACCGGCCGAGCCCGGGAGGGGAGGGCCGGGGCGGACCGTGGGCAGGGGGACGGCGCGAGCTTCCGCGCGGTCGATCCCGCTCGAGCGAGCGGCTTTCGGGGACGTGGGCTCGACTCTCGGTCGACCCTGCTGTCGTCCGCGCCTGCATCCATTTGCCGTCGTGACTACAGAGCGAGCCGAGCGGCGGGTCCCCGAGGCCGCCCTTAGCGACGCTAGCAGCCAGCGCTCGGGGGTGGAGGAGGCGTAAGTGGGATTCGGCCTCAGCTTTGTTGTGCTGGCCGTTCGCTTGGTACGGCCACGAGAGGACCGGACCAATTGTGTCGCTTTGGCTGAGCTGTATTAGAGGTGAAATTGTGGGGAATTGTAGCCTCTTTAAAGCACCGTTTACAATCGTAGTGAATGGTGGTGGTTGAAGGCTCCGCTGGCTTTGCTGGAGAATGGCGCTGGTTTGAGTCTGGTCAGGGCTTTAGATTGCTCCCTGTGGACGTTAAAAGCAGCTTGTATTTGCCGTTATATTTGTAAACTTGGCAAATGTTATTGAAATGGTGTTGACATTCGCAAACAGCCACAATAATTTCAGTTACTTACTGCTCTTAAAATAACACTAATTTTGTGCTACGGTGCAGTCTTTCCCAGAATTAGTTTTGTGAACAAAATCTTAGGGCAGTTGACTTTCCAGTTGTAATGATGTGAAGTAAGTTGTTGAGGACGCGATTACTGAATTCCTTGGGGGAAATCCTTCATTTCATGGTAGTGAGTTGATCTGTTGTGTTTTATTGAGACAGTCCAAAAGCAATCCACCACACTTGTTCCTCGCCTGAATTTTTTAGAGTAGGAAGGAACAGCTCACTTCCTCAAATCAGACTTGCGACCCAATATTAGTATTGAATAGTAAAAGGAAAAACACAGTTGATTTGTGTTGGTTTTTATAGGCTGCTGCAGCTCTGGGGTGTCAGTACAGCGCTGCAAAGCTGTGTGTGTGTGTTCTGGAAGCATGGTCCCTTTTAAAGATTTTAAGCAAAACAGTGTTTGCTTTTTCCAATAAGCCAAATGTACTAGCTTCTTTATTTTTCTACAGGTTGGTGTATCCATTTAATTCAAGAAAATGGAGACCGAGCAGCCAGAAGAAACCTTCCCCAACACTGAAACCAATGGTGAATTTGGTGAGATATTTTAATTTATAAGCAATTTATGAATATATTGTTAGTTTCATTATGACAATAGCTTTGTGTGTGTGCTGTGGTTACCTGTTAACTATAAAATTCTGTAGTTTTGAGATTCTGTTAAATCTTGGTTTTTATGAACAAGAATTAGCCCTGTCTTGCACAGGTAACAGTACAAATTGTTTTCATACAAATTGTAATCCTTTGAAGTATTTGTTATGATCTTTGTTGCAAAGGGGAAAGACCAAGAAAACAGCAGGGACTTTATAAGTGTATTTTAAAATTCATTTACTTGAGGATATTTCTAATTCAAAATATGAACTTAATTTCTAGGTAAACGCCCTGCAGAAGATATGGAAGAGGAGCAAGCCTTTAAAAGATCTAGAAATACTGATGAGATGGTTGAACTGCGCATTTTGCTTCAGAGCAAGGTACAAATACAATTTTTTGAATTTTGGATATTTAAATTTTGTCCTTAAAATTACAATATTTTATTCTAAGCCCTAATTTGAATCCCAGAAACACTTTTAGAACTTTCCACATTGAATGAAAGTTTGAAAGATTTCATTGGTGAGGCTGGCTTTAGCTCTATCCATCTGTCCTCTGCCCTTGATTGGTGGCAGAACAGATGGACACTAACCATGAGTTAGTTGGTTTGGCTCTTTATAAGCAGACTTGTGAACTCTGGGTAGTGCGAGTTCTGAAGGTGTGTGTGAAAGCCTTATTACAGGGTCGCCACAGATGGCTTTGAAGAGTGAGCAGGACTCTGGGCATTGAAAGTTTTATTTCCCTGGGGAACTAGTTTGATTTTGGTTACCTTATAACTTTCTCAAGTTACACAGTATAAAAGTATTTGCTGAATAGATTTTTCTGGTTTTCACAAGATAGCACTGGTAAAAGTATTCTGTACTTTCTAGGAACTTCACATTCATGTTTGGTGTTATAAATATTCCAGAGATGTATTGTAAAATATCTCATGCTCAGTAAATGGAATCGAATCTTGGTTTCCCTTCACTCTTAAGTAGATTCCCCGTTGTGTGCAGACTTGGTTGTTAAAGTTTAAAAATACAGGTAGGAACACTAATTTTATGGAAATGCACAGTAATTTTTTTGTCTTTCAGAATGCTGGTGCAGTGATTGGGAAAGGAGGCAAGAACATTAAGGCTCTGCGTACAGACGTAAGTATTAAACTACTAAACAAACAAATTCGTTGTCTGTTTCTAGAATTTTAAAGGATCACATCTTAGAAGTCACTGTAGCTACAACCATTTGTAATAATTAATGGTCGTGTAGAGAATTTCTACTCTTTTTAAAAGCTCTGATGGTGGAACATACATAATTAAATCTTTTCATTTTATGGGAAGGCCCTTCAAATTAGTTCTCTTCAAATAAGACAAAACATCTTAATTAGAAATAGAGACGACGTGTGAAAACCCTTAATTGCATCATTCCTCTTGTGTGTGTGTGTGATAGAGGGGATCTGTATTACTCAACGCCATTGTGGATGGCTGATTAAAACAATTTTTATTTTCTTTTAAAAAAGACTATCTGTTCCACAGCTTGCAACATAGAGCTAATGTTACCTGATTTTTTTTAAACATGAATAAAGAATAATCTTGCCAGTCGAGCTATCTGCCTATAATTTGAGTCTTCATAATTTATAGTGGGTTGACTCTTGTGATTAGACACATTAAATGTTGGCAGCACCGGAAGTGTGTGTGTATTTCTAGACCTTGATTACATCAAAATTTCCTTAGTAAAATAGAGGCGAATAGCTGTGTGGAGTACCTAACAGTATTTCATTTCTCTCGGTAACAGATCTTCATGTTTCTCTTTATTGCTATAAACTTTAAATTTTGTTTTAATTTTTATAAACCTGCTTTTGAGATACAGGATTGTGTTTGACACCTCATGAAACCAAAACAGTCTTACTAGTTGGGGGTTTGGTGTGGGAATTTTTGTTTTGTCTTTGAACCTCTTTCTCCTCTTAATCCAGATGTTCTGTATAATTATCTGGGTTATTTCCCCCATTTTCCTCAAGAATTTCAGTAAACTTTTGAGTCATGACAGGTTTTGTGTCTACCCTCACGAGCCAGCCTGCTACTGAAACATTTTTTAAAAAAACAAAAACAAAACTAGAACCATCAATTTAAGGTCCTTAAATGTTAAGCCACAGTCAGGTATAGAGAAGTCCATTATTGTGTTAGTCTTCAGAACAACTTAAGCTTGTTTCATTAATTGAGAGTATGAGTATAGTTTGTATTAAATTAAAATTTATTGCTTTTCCCCCTTTTCCCTCTCCTTGTTTTTTTGGCCATATATCTCCGTTGCCCATGTACTGGATCGACTTACCCCTGCGTTGCCCACCATGACGTTGGCCCATCCGCCCCTGAACGCCCATGTGAAAACCCTGGTTGGCTATGCCCAAAAATGTGCTCGTTGCCAAACGGGTACAATACTTGACAACTTCTGATTGAATGCCCATGCCCAATGCCAACATCCACGAACGCCAATGACCAATGCAGTACAATGCCAGTGTTTCAGTCCCAGACAGCAGTGGCCCCGAGCGGTATGTCCCAACAGTTTATGCCTCACTGCCTGATTAGAAAGAGAGAAATGTATTTTATTACCTGCCTTTTATATAATTAAATAGTATCCCCTTTAGACGGTGTATTGTTTTTCAAGTTTCTGTCTTATTTTCCCCATTAAGTCCTTTTGTCACTGAACTTTTACCGTGAGTTGCCCACCCAAACGATCCACTAATTTTATTTCGATGGAAGGAGCACAGCTTCAAGTGTTGCATATTTGCTGCATTGTAAATCAAACTGTTACCCAAATAGTCTCTCGCTCTGTCTTTGTGGCCCACCTTGCTTCCCAACATTGTCTGTTCATAATGTTTTCTGATGAAACGCTAACTGGTTCACTTTCCTTCACTTCTCATTTGTATTGTCTGTTTTGTCTTGCATTTGTATTTGTTTTCTTGCAGAGCCCATTAGTAGTCTAATTTCTAACTGGTATCCATAACCTTACTCCAGATACAATGTTCACCACTTGCATATTCCCCCACTTTACCCAAGAGAAGGTGTGCCAGTATTACCAATTTAACAGCGAGGTTGTCCTTAACTTGGTGGCGGGGAACATGAGAATTCAACTCTGCTTCAATTCTGGTCGATTATTGCCACTTAATCTGAGCCCTTCCAGCAGCCCATTCTCTCTGTCTTTCTCTCTCGAAGTCTTCTAATAATGTTATGTCTGTATTGGGCATAAAATAAAATGCATGTACAAAATTCATAAATAGGTTACTTTAAATGGGGACTATTAAGTAAATGTGATGTTACTTCTCTAAAAGATGACAAAACTGCTGATGACAAAACTCATTTTTCTTTTCCACCTTTTTGTATTATGTGGTATTTGATATTTGGCAGCATACTGAGTATCAGTGCTGATATTGAAACAATTGGAGAAATTCTGAAGAAAATCATCCCTACCTTGGAAGAGGTAGGTTTCTTTTGTTATAATAAAAAGATGTTGGGAAAGTTGAGGGTCGGTGTTTGAGGGACTGGAGAGAAACTGAACAGTTCTGTAGCAGCAAAATCATTCATAGTATATAACGTTCTCTATTTGTCTTTAAAATTCAGGCTGGCCACTCCTGGAATAGTAAATATCTGTGGTCATGTATTATGATTTAAAGGCCTTGATTTTAGGGTCTGTTTTCTTAAACTGACAATGTTGAAAAATAAAGGGCAGGTTTTTTTGTTGTTGGGTTTTTTTTTTTTTAATTGGGAGAAAGGGTTTGTGTACAGTTCGGTTGCGGGGTTATAGTCCCATCTAAGGAAGTTTTAGCTACAGGAACTTGTCGTAGCTCTTCTGTAGATAGGAAGCAATGAACCCATGGGTATGGCTCACTTTCTATATTAATATTGGCATTAAGGGTCTGAACATTTATTTACTAGGTATACATGGAGAAAAGATTTTACTGTTAAATAAGTTGTTTTCTGGATTAGTAATATATTTTAATATATGTTGTAGTAGCTTTACCAATATATGCGACAATAGCCTGATCACGCTAGACACTTAACCTATTATTCTTATTTTTCTACTTTCAGGGCCTGCAGTTGCCATCACCCACTGCAACCAGCCAGCTCCCGCTCGAATCTGATGCTGTGGAATGCTTAAATGTATGTCATAGTGCCATTGAACCCCACTGAAGTATGGAGCCTGGCCCATAGGATCGATTTATTTTTAACATAGTGTGCTTTTCCCATCTCTATAGAAAAAGGCTTAAAAATATGATATATGAATGGTCTTACAACTCACTGTTGACCCTGCTCCATGCTGCAGTGGGAATTAACTACATTTGCAAAGTGCTTTGCAGTCATTTTTATTATGGTGTTATTTGAATGTTAATAATTTTGTGGTAACAGCGACATGCTAAATGGCTGCAGTGTGGGTATGGTGTTGCAGGACCTGAAAATAAAATAGTTTTTTAAGGTGGTGCAGATTGTCCTTTTTGGGCCTGGCTATTGAGGATAATAAGCACATAACTGGTAAAGTTATTGAGATATAAATTCAGGTTGCTTACTGCAGCAGTGCATTATGTTGTGCTTAAACATAAGCTGATAGTGTGTCGGGAAGAGAGTTATAAGAGAGTAAAATTGTGTATTTCCCCCTCCACAGTACCAACACTATAAAGGAAGTGACTTTGACTGCGAGTTGAGACTGTTGATTCATCAAAGTCTGGCAGGAGGAATTATTGGTGTCAAAGGTGCTAAAATTAAAGAACTTCGAGAAGTAAGGCATTATTTTGTTCTGTTTTGTTCCTTGCTGGATTTCATAATTTTTTATGCAGAGTTGGTTCTTTGCGCTATTCCCAATGATAGATAACCCCATCTCTATTTACTTAGTTTTGTTACTTTAAGACCTAAGTTGTTTTGTTCAACTTGTTGTATCATTTCTAGGCCGCTGTATGTTTGACCACATTTTTTTATGGGAATCATTGGGTTCATATGTCTGAAGTAGGGAGCCTGGATGTTGTTTAATGTGTTAACTTCCTCTGATGAGTTTTCTTTCTGTGAATGTGTTACAGAACACTCAGACAACAATCAAGCTTTTCCAGGAATGCTGCCCTCACTCTACTGACAGAGTTGTTCTTATTGGAGGAAAGCCTGATAGGGTTGTAGAGTGCATCAAGATCATCCTTGACCTTATATCTGAGGTATTGTTGGGAGATTCTGTTTGCATTCAGTTTATCACACTAGCAGTATTTAATTTTGGCATTTCCGTGGGAGTTTATGTTGCCAGCTTTAATACAGAGCCTTTGGTCCTTTATGCAAAGGTCCTTACATATAGTTCTGTATTGCCTGCTTCTTTCAGACATATCTGGGGTAATGGTCTTAGTAATTTTGAAATCCTTTCTGTCATTGCCTTTTCCTATCTCTGCCTCTATTACCTTTTGAGGCTGGTTAATTAATAATTATTAATAATTGGAATGGGTTGATAAGACCAAGGCTCTTCAGTCTTTAAAGTGCTTTGTTTCTGTTTTTAGTCTCCCATCAAAGGACGTGCACAGCCTTATGATCCCAACTTTTATGATGAAACCTATGATTATGGTGGTTTTACAATGATGTTTGATGACCGCCGTGGACGTCCTGTGGGATTTCCCATGCGGGGAAGAGGTGGTTTTGACAGAATGCCTCCTGGTCGGGGTGGGCGTCCCATACCTCCCTCTAGAAGAGATTATGATGATATGAGCCCTCGTCGAGGACCTCCACCACCACCTCCTGGTCGTGGTGGCCGGGGTGGCAGCAGAGCTCGGAATCTTCCTCTTCCTCCACCACCACCTCCCAGAGGGGGGTAAGTTTTAGCCAAACAGCAACATTAAAAGAGGCTGCGGTAATGGGGTTGTCTTGGTGCGAGGCTAAAAGTATCACAACACATGTTATGCTTACAGAGATCTAATGGCTTACGACAGAAGAGGAAGGCCTGGAGACCGCTATGATGGCATGGTAAGAATTTTGATTTATAAGGGGGTATGTATGTGTTGTAAGAGACCTTTTAATCAAATATTCTGTGCAAGATTGTACAGCCATCTAAATAGTTTGATATTTCTGTGTGTAATACAGGTTGGGTTCAGTGCTGATGAAACTTGGGACTCTGCAATTGACACATGGAGTCCATCAGAATGGCAGATGGCTTATGAACCACAGGTTGAGTATTAATAACGTTAATGTAATTACCAGCAATATAATTTGCCTATTAGAAATGGTTCATGTCCCTGCTCCCTGATAATTTCTACCTTCTTAGAAATCTGTGCATTTAAATCTTTAGTTTGCTTACTGGAATAGCGTGGGTGTGGGTTGATATGGGGGGAGTTATTGGTTTTTTTCCCTAAGCTCTGGGTTTTGTTGGCTTTTTGGGCTTTGTTTTGTTTTAGGAATATTGAAATAAGTAATTTTATTTTTCTTTGTTTTTAGGGTGGTTCTGGATATGGTAAGTTTCTTTGTGAAATCAGACATTGTTTTATACTTATTTTTCTAAGAACTTACTGCTCATTATTTAAATCAGATTATTCCTATGCAGGGGGTCGTGGCTCATATGGTGATCTTGGCGGACCTATTATTACCACACAAGTAACTATTCCCAAAGATGTAAGTATTTTTAATTCAGGGAGCTTTCATTATTTTTTTTTTGTTATGATTGCTGCTTCTCTAAATTTAGCAAAGACTTTTCAATTTATGATTGAGGTACTGTTTAGGATTTATGGAAGTATGTTAAATCTAACAGCAGATGGTGCCATTAATATAGGTGGTTTTAGATTCCTTATTAGTTTGTTAAGGAAATGTTAAATTATAACATAATCCAAAATATAGTTCAGAAATTTAAGACTGCCATTCTTTAAAGTTGCTCCTCTTGATCATTGATAAGGGATTAAGTTGACATTAAGCTTGTATTTAAATATCTTTTCAGTTGGCTGGATCTATTATTGGCAAAGGTGGTCAGCGGATTAAACAAATCCGTCATGAGTCAGGAGCATCAATCAAAATTGATGAGCCTTTGGAAGGATCTGAAGATCGGATTATTACCATCACAGGAACACAGGACCAGATACAGAATGCACAGTATTTGCTGCAGAACAGGTCAGTCTGAGCTTCTGTTTGTGTTAGCATATGCACACTAAAACCTTTTAAAGAGCTCTTCTTCCCAATTGATTTTTCTTTAGAAACCATGGTGTTTCCGTCACTTGGGGAATCTAACTTCTTAAACATCTTAATAGCTCTGCCTTGATTTTCTTCTGTTTTCTTACTAAAAATGAAGACATTCAATACTAATCTTGCTGGAAGAAGCCCTAACCAAGCAAACTTCTCATTTCTCTGGTGAAAACTGCTGCCAAAACCACCACTTGTAATAAATTATACAGAGCCTGTAGAAAATGTAGAAGAGTCATTGGATGTTGGCCTAGTTCTGTGTGGAAGACTAGTGATTTTGTTGTTCTTAGCTAACTAAAACGACAACAAATCACAGTCTGCCATATGGCACAGGCCACCTCTGCAGGACATGATGGTGCTGGAAATCGCAGCATTTCACACCTGCCTCGCATGCCTTGTCCTTTCTACCAAGGATTAACAGCTTCTAGTCTCATCTTCTTACTCTGCACTACTGTCTAACATTTCTTGAGTTAACATTGCTTTAACTTAGAGTTGCTAGTGCTCTTTAAAGTTCTTCTAGATGTAATGGACGTGTTTATCATTTTAATTTAGCATTGAAATTGTCTTAATGTTGATTAAGATGTTTCGAACAAAAATTCTAATTCGTACTTTTTTTTCTTTTCTTTTATAGTGTGAAGCAGTATGCAGATGTTGAAGGATTCTAATGCAAGATATTTTTTCTTTTTTATAGTGTGAAGCAGTATTCTGGAAAGTTTTTCTAAGACTAGTGAAGAACTGAAGGAGTCCTGCATCTTTTTTTTTATCTGCTTCTGTTTAAAAAGCCAACATTCCTCTGCTTCATAGGTGTTCTGCATTTGAGGTGTAGTGTTGACAAGATGTATAATGTTTTAGTTACTTACAGGGTTGGGGGGAGGGCATGCAAAAACAAACATTAAAAATTTGAAACCGCAGCAGAGTGAGTGAATTTAATTTTTCTTTATTGTTGGTGGTTTTAAAAAATTTCCCCCCGTGTAATTATTGTGAACACCTTGCTTTGTGGTCACTGTAACATTGGGGGGGGGACGGGGAGGAAAGTAATAGTCCACGTGTCCCCGGCATTTGTTCAGAGCAGTGTGCAGAATGTAATGCTCTTTTGTAAGAAACGTTTTATGATTTTTAAAATAAATTTAGTGAATCTATTTTTGGTGGTCTTTTTTGTTTTTTTAAGGCAATTTTCAAATGGTGGTTGAACTTTCCAGCCCACCCCTAAACTAAACACTAAGTTTGATTTTCAGCTCCTCTGTTGGATATAAGTGCACGTCTTGGACATAGGCAAAACACATTGTCAATTTCAGTTTGGGTGATTTTCTTAATGGTTGGGAAGATGTGGCTTGATAAATTTCCATCACATATTCATGCTTATAATAAGCTTGGAATTTTGTTTGTTTTTGCAAATGTTTGCCACTACTTTTCAGCAGTTTTCTATGTTAATGGGGAGAACTAAGGTGGGAAACAATATTACAAGAATTAACCATCCTAAGTATATGCCAGAAGCCTAATGGGCAGTGAGCTTTATTAATCAGAGTAACACTTGGTTATAGAAGTGGCTGATGCTGAGTAAATCCTGGTTATTTTTGTTAGATAATTTCTCACCTATAGACAAATTGTCAACCGCTTTAGTGTCTTGTTGAACTTTGTAAAAAAATATATATATACTTGTTTTTTCCATTGTATGCACAATGAAAGAAAAAGGATGTACCATTTCTCTGTGTGTTGAATTATGTAGGAAATGTTTGTGACCGATTCAAAAAATGGAAAAAGTTCCTGTGGATGTTTTGTGTAGACTTGGCATCTGTATTGGTAGTTCAAAATCCACATCTTAAATAAACTTCCATGATGTTAGTTTTGATGTGTGCCCAATTTGAAAGGGGGTTGACTGATACATACAAAGTTTATTGAAGTGTTCCTCTTGTAAGGAAATACAGTAATCTTAAATTACGTGGGGGTTTTTGTGTGTGTGAAATGTTCTAGAGACATTGTGCTTAAGGGTGGCACAAGAAAACAAGTTCTTCAGAGAAGCTGCTGATACTAGTTAGAACTCAGTGCTCGGTAACTGCAGAGAGTAAGTAATAGCTGGCTCTGTCTATCAGAATAATTTGCTTTCAGCTCCAGTAAATTTGAGGTGAAGTCATAGCTTAAGTGAAAATGTTGGGGTAAAGATGGGAAATGGGCAGGGTCTTCTAGCACACGTTGAGTAGTGCTTGCCAAAGGCTTTTTAGAGTGAGTTACTAGCTTAGTTTGTGGAAGGGCATATATATGGTTTTGTTTAGGGAACAATTAAATGAATCCTTTTGCAAAACCAGCAAGAAGTAACCTGAGATTTGCATCCTAGGCAAGACCGTGTCTTGGCATTTAAGTGAATTTAAGGTTTGGGATAAAGCAAACCACCACCACCACCATACCCCGCCCCCCGTGAGGAAAATCAGTACCAAATTGCTAGTCCTACTGGAGGGAAATAGCCTTCATTTCTGTGCTTTCATAACATCAATAGAACACAAATGTTCTTTTAGGTTTGCTTTTTAGCATAATTTAACATAAATATATGAATACCTTGATGCCCTTGGAAAGTGACACTGATTTGGACATGATAGATGTTTTACCTAGGGATTTAAGGACTAGGATGTCCGCAGGGCTAAAGGGGTGTTTAAGTTGGCGTGCTTGAGGCCTTTGGTTCTATCTTGAGTACCCTGTCAGCTAGGATTGTACATACCTGTAACCCAGGACAAAGGGGTCACAGGGTTAAGCCAGCCAAAGGGTACATAGGTACATACTATACGAAATTGTCAGGAAACAGTTGTCAACTGCTTTAGCGTCTTGTTAGTTGAACTTTGTAAAAATATATACACACACACACACACATACATGAGCGCAACTGGTGCATTAGATTTCTTGAGGTTGGTATGCATGTGTCTCCCTGAAGGGGTTACACACGGGGTGGGGACCCAAAGGTTTTCACCAACTCACTTTCTTCCTCCTTAGCACGATTTCCAGGCTCCTGCCTGGCTTTCTGTAGGGTTTTGGGAACCCTAACTCATGGTTGTATAGCAATCATTTTTCACCGACAACTATTTTTACCAGCCAGTCAAGAATATGCTTTAAAAAAAAATTTATTATGTATACAGTGTTCTGGCATGTATGCCTGCAGGCCAGAAGAGGGCACCAGATCTCATTACAGATGGTTGTGAGCCACCATGTGGTTGCTGGGAATTGAACTCAGGACCTCTGGAAAAGCAGTCAAGTGCTCTTAGCTTCTGAGCCATCTTTCCAGCCCAAGAATATGCTTTTTTTTTTTTTGTTGTTTGTTTTTTTTGGTTTTTTTGTTTTTTTTGTTTTTCGAGACAGGGTTTCTCTGTAGCTTTGGAGCCTTTCCTGGAACTCCTTTGTAGACCAGGCTGGCCTCGAACTTACAGAGATCCGCCTGCCTCTGCCTCCCGAGTGCTGGGGATTAAAGGCGTGCACCACCACCGCCCGGCAAGAATATGCTTTTTTGAAAGTCTTATGTGCCTGTGGAAATTTGGAAATAAGATTTCCAAAAACTCAGCAATGAAATCCCAAAGTTCTACTACATTAATCAATTTGTGTGAAGAGGGGGTGTGCTTGTGTGCCGTGCATATGTGGAGGCCCAAACAATTCGGAAGACTAGATTTCCTAACTGGAACTGGTCAGATTTGGTACCTTTAACCTATGAGCTCAAATCTACTTTTAATGTGTTCTTTTTGTTTGCTTTAAGATGGGCTTGCTGGCAGACCTTCAACCTGTGGTCCTTAAATCTCCTGAATATAGGGATTATGATCTTGTACCACCACACCGAGCCTGGCCCAGCTTCGTGGTACTGCAGAATTCTTGGAAAGCAATATTACAATGTTTCTCATTGTATTATTAGAACCAACAAAAGCACCAAGGGTACTGGTTAATTAAATCCAGGGGCAACCAGCACTTGTCACATAAGCCTTGCGTCCTGAGTTCAATTTCCAGAACCCCAAAGTTGTCCTTCAATCTCCACTTGCAGAGAAGGTCAGAGTACCCACCCATGTCAAAATACACAAAAATTTCAAATTGATATTAACAAAAATGTAATTTCAATGTCCCATTTAAAAAGTCGGGGGTTGGGGTGGCACATTCCTTTCATCCTATCACTTGGCAAGCAGAGGCTGTGATTTTGAGGCCAGCCTGGTCTACAGAGGGAGTTTCAGAACAACCAATAGCAACAGAAAAACCCAGCCTTGAAAAACAAAGTTTTAATGCAAATTCACACAGCACAGGAGAGGTTGGAACAGGAAGGAGTTCAAGACCAGCCATGGCTGCATAAGACCCTGTCAAGACAAGAAACAAAGCAAATTAATAAGTCATCCTCAACAAGTAAATGAATATCGAGGGACTAGTAGCATATTCCTAGGTGTGATAGGGAAGATTAGCTATGAGAGTAATCTGGATTGGGTTAATTGAGGCAGGTAAGACTCATCTAAAATGGAGGTGCCATTGTGAGTGGCTAGCTGAACCTCCTGCTGCATGGTAAGACAGTCTTCAAACTTAATTAGAATTACAATCAGCATAAACAGTATCAAGCAAGAAACGCCATAAATGTTTCAGTAATTATCCTAATGAGTTTAAGTCTTGTATATAAATAACTTGGCCAAGTCATGAGAGGAAACTACAACTATCTAGTCTCCAACCCCAAAGAAGACTTGAGAAGGGAAATAATATTACTTGAGGTGCAAATAAGACTTTGGGTGATTGCCCGGGTAGCCAGTTGTCTCTGTCATTTGTTGCACATTTTGGAAGTTGCTTGATTGCACCTCCTGCTTACTCAAGTAATATTATTTCCCTTCTCGTGGACAGTGGTAAGACTGGAAGACGGTGCTGCCTAGGTGGGAAAAGTTGACCACTTTGGGAGGAGTATGAATGCATGTATATATGCCCTTGAATTTGGTTCCTAACTAAAGATGACTTTGGTTATCCTATCTCCACCTCCCGTTAAACTGTTTCTTTTTTTTCTTCTTCTTCTTTTTTGTTTTTTCGAGACAAGGTTTCTCTGTGGTTTTGGAGCCTGTCCTGGAACTAGCTCTTGTAGACCAGGCTGGTCTCGAACTCACAGAGATCCGCCTGCCTCTGCCTCCTGAGTGCTGGGATTAAAGGTGTGCGCCACCACCGCCCGGCTAAACTGTTTCTTTTTGTTTTACTTTTTGAGATAAGGTCTCGGGTGCTGGAGAGATGGCTCAGCGGTTAAGAGCACTGACTGTTCTTCCAGAGGACCTGAGTTCAATTCCCAGCAACCACATGGTGGCTCACAACCATCTGTAATGAGATCTGGCGCCCTCTTCTGACCTGCAGGCATACATGGGGGCACAATATTGTATACATAATAAATAAACAAAATCTTTAAAAAAAAAAAAAAAAAAAGAGATAAGGTCTCTACATAACCCTGGCTGTCCTGGAACTCACTGTGTAGACCAGGCTGGCCTTGAAGACACAGACACCCACCTGCCTCTGCCTCCCTAGTTCTGAGAATAAAGGCTTGTGCCGGCACCACACCTGGCTTCTCAACGATTTAAGTTCTTCTCTATCATTACCGAAAATAGTAACCCCAATAGAGAAGGCCACTTACAGTTTATAGTCAGTTGAAAGTCTTTATTCCAGCCAGTAGGGACCACCCAGGGAATTCAGGGACCTGGGTGTGGTCCTGAGTGTCTCCGTCGGTCCGTGGTTTTTTTGTTTGTTTTTGCTTTTGTTTTTTGAGACAGGGTTTCTCTGTAGCTTTCGGACCAGTCCTGGAACTTGCTGTATAGACCAGGCTGGCCTCAAACTCACAGAGATCTGCTTGCCTCTGCCTCCCTAGTGCGCCACCACCGAGCCCAATCACCAGTTTTTTAAAGGCAGAAACCACGTCCTTTCACCTTGCTCAGCAGTTGTAGGGAAGTTTTGAAGAAGCAAGTAGTTATAACAAAATCTAAGAAAAGCAGTTGACTGGAGGGGCTTCCGCCCAATCAGGCAGTTCGCTGACGTCTGGGTCCTAGAATAGAGAGTTGGGTAATTGTCTATGGGATTGTCCATCAAGATCAGATTCTAGATAAACCTGAAATTGTCTCAGCAAGAATACATGATAGAGGAACTTTTGCACTGTCTTACCCTATCACAGCCTAAAGGCCAAAATGATTGGCGTCTGTGATTGGTTCATACTGTCCATTAAGTCTGATGGGCAAACAAAGGTATAAATTTCAGCCTTGGCTATTGCTTGAGGGTGGGGAACCTCGACATTGAGTGTGCCCCCCCCCATTTGCAAACCGGGGTCACTATCACTCCTGCCACATGCAGGAAATTCAGGGTCGAGCACAAGGCCAGACATGAAGTTTAACAATACTGTTCTCTCGTCTACTCCATGTTCCGACTAATCCTGAAGCTTGGGGTTGGAGGCCTGGGGTGTGCAGATCGGCCCGGGAGCCGGCTTGCTGGCGGCCGCCGAAGTCTGTCTCCATCTCACCACCAGGCGGCGCGGGGCAGCAACTTGAGCCCCACGACCTGCGCGATCCCCGGAGGCCGGCCGGAAGTCTCCCGGGCGACTTCCGGACTTCGACCCGGAAGTGGGCCCGAGGACGTGCCCGCTGCCGAGGCTCCCAGCGGCGTCGGGGGCGAGGGAGACGCAGCATGGAGGCGCCGCTGTTGCCGCGCGAGTCCGCGAGGTTCGTGGCCGAGAACAGTCGTGACGTGCTCGTGGACCTCGAGGGCGTGCGCAGGGCAGCCGAGCTGCTGCTGCCCGCTGCCTCGGCGTGGCGTGTGGAGCAGTGGAAGGCCCTGCACGAGCTCAACCCGCGCGGGGCCGACGAGGCGGCGCTCGACTGGGTCTTCGTGGTGGACTCGCTCAACTTCTCCTTCTGGGCGGAGCAGGAGGAGCGCAAGTGTGAGGTGCGCTACGGAGGAACAGCATACACCGGCTACTGGGCCCTGTGCGCCGCCGTGAACCGGGCGCTCGACCAAGGTGGGTGTGGCCCTTCGTTGCCTGCTGCCCCTGGCGCGCGTCCGGAGGTGTCCCTCCCTCTGCCTAGAGCAAAAGCCCGACCGAAGCGCTCCGGCCATCAGCAGAGGTGACAAAGCCAGTTTTCTTTAAAAAAAAAAAAAGAAAAGAAAAGTTCCTTTAAGTTGGTTTAAGTTGGGCATAGTGGTTCCTGTCTGCAATCCCAGCACTCCAGGCCACAGCAGGAGCATCACTATGGTTTCTAGGCCAGCCTGAGCAACGTAGTTTTAGGCCAGTCTCATAGCGAGCAAGACCCTCTCGCAGAAAAACAAATGAAAAATAAACGCCTCCTGAAGAAGAAAAGGACAGATCATATAACGTTTTATGCAAGGAAAATACACGCGCCACATTGAGTGGTTGAGTAAGCCGACAGCGAGGGGCGGGGTTATTTGTGCGCTTTTGATACACTTCTGGAGCTCTCATTTGGTTACTTATTCTAGAATTATTTTTCATTGTATGATTTTTGTTTTGGGGTTTTTTCTTTTTCTGTTTGGTTTTTGCATGCACATCTGTGCACCACGTGCATGCAGTGCCCACGGAGGCCACAGAGGGCGTCGATCCCCTTGGACTGCAGTTACAGAACGCCGTGAACCACTATGTGGGTGCTGGGAATTGAACCCTAGTCCTCCGAAAGACTCACTGAGTAGCCCTGACCGGTGTAGAATTCAGACTACGCTGGCCTTAAATGCGCAGGGATCCCATCCTGCTACCTCGAATGCTCAGATTAGGCCAGCACCACTGCACTCCGTCTTCTTTAACACGAATTTGATTCCATATTGTTTGCAACTTCTCCATCTCTGAATTCGGTCTTTAAAGGGATACCAGTAACCAGCGCCTCCTACTATGCCACCGTGACTCTCGACCAAGTTCGGGATATATTCCGTTCAGACACCACCGTGCCCATGCCTTTAATAGAAGAGCGGCATCGGATTCTCAATGAAACTGGGAAGATTCTGCTGGAGAAGTTCGGCGGCTCTTTTCTTAATTGTGTCCAAAAAAGTGAAAAGAGTGCACAGAGGTTAATGCACTTGGTCGTTGAACATTTTCCTTCTTACAGAGACGAGGCGCAGTTTGAGGTGAGTTTGTAGCCGAGGATTTTAGAATGCGCACTAACTCCCAGTTAATGCTTTTCTTGCCAGAGCTGTTTTTTAAGGCTAGCCACTAAAAATTTGAAGCTTGCTCACCTTGGACTAGAAGCAGTAACAAAATTTGCGTTTCACACCCGTCACTTTTTGTTTTCCAATCAGTTTTTAACATGTTTCAACCCTCAATAGAATGGCATCACCTGAGGCTAAAGAAAGCAGGGTTAAGCCGGGCGGTGGTGGCACACGCCTTTAATCCCAGCACTCGGGAGGCAGAGGCAGGCGGATCTCTGTGAGTTCGAGACCAGCCTGGTCTACGAGAGCTAGTTCCAGGACAGGCTCCAAAACCACAGAGAAACCCTGTCTCGAAAAACCAAAAAAAAAAAAAAAAAAAGAAAGCAGGGTTAGTACTTTAAAAAGTTCACAGAGCTGGATGAAAATCAGAGTGGAATGTATAACATTTTTTCTCCAGGAAAAAAACATTTCTTGAAAAGCTTGGTATATATTTTCTTTCTTCCACACTGTTCTTTTATAATATTTGTTCTAGGATACAAAACAGTTGAATGGAAGTACTTTTTAAATGATGACCGTTTTATGCTCCCACTACACACCTAGGTTTCATTTTTGTAAAATTCTTTTGTAATCCTTGCCGCTGAATATCTTTTGTTCTGATTTATTTTATGTGTATGAGCTGTGAGCTGTCAGCTTCCTGTGCTGTGTGCGCCAACGGCCAGGCCCCTTGCCCCCAGACTCACCCTCTGGAGCTGTCAGCCCAGATAAACTCTTCCTTTTCTAAACTGCTTGGGCCGCTGTGCTTTGTCACAGCCCCAGAAGAGCAATGACATCCCCTCCCCCATCCCGAGTTTCTTTCCGTTTTTAGATATGTCTGATTTTTGTATTAATGCATTCATATTTTGGCTTCCTGTGAATATGTGCGCCATGTGTGTGCCGTGCGTGAGCCTTGTGTGTGCCATGCGTGTGCCTTGTGTGCGCCTTGTGTGTGCCATGTGTGTGCCTTGTGCCTGTAAAATTCAGAAGCGACAGGTTGGGGAACAGCTGTGAGCCACCATGTGGGTACAGGGAACCACCTCCTCCCACCCCAAAGTCCTAATGAACATTTGTTCATTTCATAAAAGTAGGTAAACCTTAAGGTTGTATAATAGGTTATTTCTCATTGTGACGGAGTGTTTTGGAGTGTTTTTAGGTATCATTTTTTTGCTGTTTAAAATTTACTTTGGTTTTTATACTTGTGTGTGTGTGTGCATGTGCACACACCCAAGCCTGTGTGTACACTGCATGTGTGCCGAGGCACCCATGTGGATGTCAGAGGACAACTTCTAGGAGTTGGTTTTTTTCCACTGTGGCGGTCAGGAGGTTGGACTTGGTGGCAAGCCATCTTCAACAGTCCTTTCAGTGTTTTGTTTTGCTATGTTTTTGTGGTATTGGGGTCAAATCAGGGCCTCCAGGATGCAGAGGAAGTCCTCTATCTCTGAGCAACACTCCCAACCCTTGTGGACTTTCTCTATGGGATTTGTCCTTAAATTGATTCCAGAGGGCGTGTAGTGGTGCACATATTCAGCCTCCACTCTTGGAAGGCATATGAGAGGACTGAGTTCCAGGCTGGCCAGGGCGCTATCGTGTGATCTTGTCATACACAAAACTGTATTTATTTATGGTATTTGCTAATTCAGTTATTCTGAGGTGGTAGTTGTATGTTCTGAGAGCTAGTTATGGATTATTTTCAGCTTTATGAGCTGCTTTAAAACACGGAGATTATAGCCACAGGGATCAAGACAAGGAATAGATTTTAATTATCAGTATTTTTTGTAGTCTGTACATTAGAGGCATTTGGGGGAGGGGCTTTATGAGAGGCTTGAGGGTGGAGAGGGCTGTAGAAGTCCAGACCCAGGTGATCTGATGTCCTGGCTGACCTTCCTGTCTCCAGGCATTATGCATGCTAGACAAACAATCACCAAGACATACGCTGGTCTGTTACGTAGTCTCCTTGAGTTAAGTTATGCCCACGACCTTATTCTGTGCTTAAATGGAATTGGCACTTTTGTTATGTAGACTCCATACTGACTTTTATTAATTGCCCAGTCTGATCAGCCCTGGCTGGATCCTGTTCAGTTACATCTTCATCTCTAAATTAAGTGTGTGATTTGAAAGGAAACGGTTTAAAAATCAGCTCTGTGCTTTCTGTAGCCTAGAGGTAATTATCTTCTTCACCCTCCATTATTTATGTACGGTTAGTGTGAACTGCGCTCCAGTTAGATGAGCATTCTCTTTTTTTCTACTGTGCTTGGAAGTAAACTCAGAACCAGTGCTTCACCACTGGGCCACACCCCCAACTACAGATTCGCATGTTTTCAAAAAACAATGCTGCCTACATATAAGAATACTAACTAGCTGAATTATAGTACACAGGCATATATTTATGAATAATATTGAGAGAGTGCTAGAGACTGGAGAGTTGGCTCAGCGGTCCAGAGCACTCACTCTTCCAGACCAGCATTTGGCTCCCAGCACCTGTGTTGCGCAGCTCACCAACACTCGTGACTCCAACTCCAGGCTATGTGACACCTCTGGCTTCTGCAGGCACCCACACAGGTGTCATATACCACCCCCTACACATGCACATATGCAAATGATTAAGAATAAAATCTTTTTTAAAAAAGAATATACTGGAGTTAGGGATATAGCTCAGTTGGTGGCTATAGCTCAGTGTACTTATCAGTTGGTAGCTATAGCTCAGTGTGTTTATCAGTTGGTGCCTATAGCTCAGTGTGCTTATCAGTTGGTGCCTATAGCTCAGTGTGTTTATCAGTTGGTGGCTATAGCTCAGTGTGCTTATCAGTTGGTGGCTATAGCTCAGTGTATTTAGCTTCTGCACATGAAGCCCTGAGTTTGATCCCTCGCACTGGAGAGGGAGGGAAGGGAGGGAGAAAAGAAAAGAAAATGAGCACTTGGGAGGCAGAGGCAGGCGGATCTCTGTGAGTTCGAGACCAGCCTGGTCTACAAGCACTAGCTCCAGGACCGGCTCCAAAATAGTGCACACCCTTACCCCAGCACTTAGGAGGCAGAGGCAGGCAGATCTCTGTGAGTTTGAGGTCAGCCTGGAACTCTACAGAGCAAGTTCCAGGACAGCCAGAGCTACATAGTGAGACCCTGTCTCAGAAAACAAAAAGAAGTTTTAGTGAGAGTGTTAATTAGATACTTTAAAATTTTGTTTTGCTTTGATTTGAGATAGGGTCTTACTGTGTAGCCCTTGCTGGTCTGGACGCTGTGTAGACCAGGCTGCCCTAAAACTCAGAGATTTGCGTGCCTCTGCTTCTTAAGCACTGGGGTTAAACACATGTTGCTACACCAGGCGAGAATTTTTCTAAACTACATGATTGTGTTTATTATGTGCTCAGGTCACGGTTGTGTGCTGTACTGCACAGTGAGTGTGGAGGTCAGAGGACAACCATGCGGGTCCCGGGAATTGAATTCACCTCATCAGGCTTGGCAGTGCAGACCTTAGCTTGCTGAGCCATCTTGTTGTCAGGTCCTTTTATTTCTGTAAAACGTTTATATTTATAAATCCTTATCAACAGAATAGGACCGTTGTAGACAGTCTCTCTCTGTCTTCGTCACATGCCTTCTTTAAATAGCATACAGTAAGAATTCAGAAGCCCCAGTGATAAGTATTCTCCAATCACAGGGGAAAAGGATTGCCTTTTACAAGCGAGCCCAGATCCTTGTGGCAGACACATGGAGTGTACTGGAAGGAAAGGGGGATGGCTGTTTTGAGGACATCTCCAGCATCACCATGTTTGCTGACTACAGACTGCCGCAGATTCTCGTTTACCTTGGAGCCCTGAAATATTCCGACAAGTTGCTGGAGAAGCTTCGCAAAGGTTTGCAGCCTTCTGTCCTTGTTTGCCACTCTGTGGTTTGTTGCTGAGTCTGTTTGGTTTTGTTTACAAACAACTCTCCTTTGCTTACAAAACAGAGCACTGGCTTGAGATCTATGTGCTGGGCAGGGTGGTGGCTTCCTGTACTGAAGAGACAGAAGCAGAGGGTGGGGAGTTCCAGAGCAGCTTGGGCTACAAGGGGAGAGAGAGCCTATGTTGAGCAGGGCATGGTAACATACACACACCTTTAATCCCAGCACTCAGGAGGCAGAAGCAGGCAGATCTCTGTGAAGTGGAGACCAACCTAGTCCACAGAGTGAGTTAGTTCTTGGGCAGCTAGGGATACACTGAGAAACCGTGTCTCAAAAAAACAAAAACAAAAACAAACAAACAAAAAAACAAAAAACACAACAAACAGAAAGAAAAGAGAGGAATAAAACATGCAAGGGTAATTGAAATGTAAACAAAATGACTTTTCTTGTTTACACTGTGTAGTGTAGACATTATTGAAAATTGTGTTTACTTGGCCATTATAATTTCAGAGCTTGATAACTGAAATCTAAACTTGTTACATAGAGATGTGTGAAATAGGTACAGTGATTAATGTGTGGTGATTGAGCTGAGTAAATTCCATTGTGTTGGAGGTGGGATCAGAGAGGTGGCATGCACAGGATTTGGAGAGAGCTTTCTTTCCCGGGCTTACCTATTGCCATGCTTGGGCACAGTTACAGAAGAGTAAGGCTGGGCATCTTACTGTTAGAATAGGCGGAGTACATTGAAAAGTTCATGTGAGCGTGACTTCTTTTTATAAGAAAATGACTGCCACTTTCATGCTAATTTA
Source organism: Chionomys nivalis (assembly GCF_950005125.1). Lineage (NCBI taxonomy): Eukaryota > Metazoa > Chordata > Mammalia > Rodentia > Cricetidae > Chionomys > Chionomys nivalis. Next base: position 72,117,643 of record NC_080098.1, on the reverse strand, counting down.
CCTCTCAGGTAGAGGAGTTTCTGTTACTTTTTCTTTATTTTTAAAACCAAGTTTTTATAATTGAATCATTTTCTCATATGAAATAAATGTAAACAGAGTTATTATCCATCTAAAGTTCACCAGGCTCTGTGCTGCCTGGAGCAGTCCTTTCTGTCTTCATGCTTTCACTGAAAAGTAACAAGCTGTTAAATTGTAATGCTCACAGCCAATAAGTGCTTGATTATTAGATACCTTAAGTTTTATGACAGAGAAGCATGTGTGTAGGTGTGTGGGCATTCACCTAACTTCAGCTGATCTGTTTTGAGCCAAGGTCTCATGCGTAACCCAGGTGACCTCAGATTCTCAGCCTTCTGCCACAGCTTCCCAGGTATCCAGGACAGCAGACATGCACCACCATGTCTAGCCCATTCCTGTTTTCAAATGACGTTATGTGCACAGGTAGCAAAAGGTAGCGCTCCAATGTCATCTTTCCAGGGAACAGAGTTTAACCCATTACTGGATGTCTTGTGTAACACAGGAAGCATTTACTGTCTTGCAGTTTCTGTGGTCTAGGAGTCTGGATTCTGTATAGCTGGGCTCCTCTGGACAAGGCTGCAGTCGGTGAGGGCAGCCATCTGATCTAGAGCTCTGAGGAGGTGGTGGCCTCTGCCTTGGGGTTACACTCGTCGTTGACTAGGCAGTTTAAGCAAATGAGAGTTAAGTTTGATTAACAGAAAAGAAAGGCTTACATTTTGTGCCAGCATATGAGGCAAAGGAGGTGGAAGAAACCCCATCAGTCTGCATTCTTTTGCTGGCCAAGCAACGAGGATGTTGGAGAGAGAGCAGCGTTACTTAAAGTTAGAGGTTGGATGCAGCCTGCCAGGCTTCCCATCCCTCAGCTGGCCTTTGGGTACCCTGCCTAGAGCCCGGGAACAGCACCCAGTGGGGCTTTAGTGATGTCCGAGCAGACTGCCTCCATTTCCTAGTCGGCTCAGGCTTATCCCGCTGTGTCATCAAAAGCACCACGAAAGTCTAGCCATGACAGTAAATGAGCTGAAGGGAGACAGATGCTGCAGGCTCTGTTAGAGGGGGATGATGGTGACCTGATCATATTTTTGAAGAGAGGAGTTAAGTTAAAACAGAAAAACAAGCTTACTTTTTGGTGAATCTCTAAAACAATAAGCCAGAAATAAGAGTCAAAGAAGGTGGCCAAGAAATCTTAAATGAACCTTGCAGAAGCTTTGGGAAGAATATAGTTTATTCTTTTTAGAATAGAAAATACTAGCTGGGCGGTGGTGGCGCACGCCTTTAATCCCAGCACTTGGGAGGCAGAGGCAGGCGGATCTCTGTGAGTTCAAGACCAGCCTGGTCTACAAGAGCTAGTTCCAGGACAGGCTCCAAAACCACAGAGAAACCCTGTCTCGAAAAACCAAAAAAGAAAGAAAGAAAGAAAGAAAGAAAGAAAGAAAGAAAGAAAGAAAGAAAGAAAGAAAGAAAGAAAGAAAATACTCTGAAAAGATGATTAAATAAACTCCAAAACTGGAAAACAACAACAACAAAAAATCCAAGAAAGTGTTTCATTTGGTTTAAAGAATGATCCACAGATCTTGGTAGACACTCCTCAGTATGGCAGAAGGTGCTCTGCTCCTAGGCTCGGCTGTTTCTGTCAGTGCCACCTCTTACTGTAAGAACAGGGCCAGTGGAGTCACTTAGGCTATCGGAGGCTCTTAGCAGTTCAGTAGCTGATCCTGATGGAGCGCTGCAGAATGGGGAATCCAAACTGGACCTACAGGCCACGTGTCGATTTGGACACATTTCCCCTTCCTTTTCAGCTGAGATCAAACAGTTAATTCAAAGATAATTTGTTCATGAAAATGCTGTAGTTGCTTTAGGTTCAGCATTGTGCTTATGATTTGGCTTCTAAGAGAGACATAGAAAGCCGTGAAGCTGTGAGCCTTCCTGCTTCCATAGGCCATCATGTTGCCATCAGCGGACTCTGAGCAGAGCCAGCGTAGACTCCGTCCTAGAGTCTGTCACTGGAGGGTCCTCTAGCACATGGGCTCTGAGCTATCAGCCCGGCTGGAAAACTAAGTCAGCAAGCTCTTCTCTGGAACTCTGTTCCATGTCCCCCAGTTTGGACAGTCACGTGCTGAGAGAGAACTGTTGGATTGCTGTTATCCAACATACTCCTGTGTGGTCCCAGGTCTCCCTATGTGAGGCCATATACACAGTTATACTCCTGTGTGGTCCCAGGCCTCCCTTATGTGAGGCCGTGCACATAGTTATACTCCTGTGCTGGTCCCAGGCCTCCCTTATGTGAGGCCATATACACAGTTATACTCCTGTGTGGTCTCAGGCCTCCCTTATGTGAGGCCATATACACAGTTATACTCCTGTGCTGGTCCCAGGCCTCCCTTATGTGAGGCCATATACACAGTTATACTCCTGTGTGGTCTCAGGCCTCCCTTATGTGAGGCCGTGCACACAGTTATACTCCTATGTGGTCTCAGGTCTCCCTATGTGAGGCCATATACACAGTTATACTCCTGTGTGGTCTCAGGTCTCCCTATGTGAGGCCATATACACAGTTATACTCCTGTGTGGTCTCAGGTCTCCCTTATGTGAGGCCGTGCACACAGTTATACTCCTGTGTGGTCTCAGGTCTCCCTATGTGAGGCCGTGCACACAGTTATACTCCTGTGTGGTCTCAGGCCTCCCTTATGTGAGGCCGTGCACACAGTTATACTCCTGTGTGGTCTCAGGTCTCCCTATGTGAGGCCGTGCACACAGTTATACTCCTGTGTGGTCTCAGGTCTCCCTATGTGAGGCTGTGTACACAGTTTGATAAATGGCTCTGGTATGGAGCGCCTGCATGGAGGAGACCTATGATGGCACATCTGTATCTACCATTTAGTTCTGATTCATGTTGTAAGAAGCCTTACTCCTGACCATGTGCTATGGAGCACACCTTAGTCCCAGTACTGGAAGACAGAAGCAAACAGATCTCTGTGAGTTCTAGACCAGCCTGCCATACATAGTGAGTTGCAGGCCAACCAGAGCTACATAGTAGGACCCTTTCTCAAAAGAAAAAAAGATTTCTTTAAATTTAGGGCTGCCATATCTTCATTTAACAAGTTTACTTGAGGAACTGGTGTGTGCAGAGTGTAACTTTGGTCCTGGAAGGACTGAGACCAGCAAGGCAGACACCCTCTGTCACTGTGAATTTAACTTGTAATCTTGCATTAATGCTGAGGTTTATAAAATGATTTTTTTTCCTCTCTTTTAATTATTGCAGGAGATATGCTCTCAAATGGAGACAAACAAGAGGTGGAAATTAGAGGTTGCTCGATTTGGTGTGTCGAGCTTATCCGGGACTCTCTTCTGGAGCTTCTTAAAGAACGGGGTGAAAAGCCTCAGGGTGAGATCAACTCCATTCTTCTGGATTATCACTTGTGGGACTATGCCCGCGACCACAGGGACCACATGAGAGCAGTCCCGTTTCATCGCACCCGCTGCATTTATTACTGACCCGCGCGTGGACGGATCCAGGGGAAAGACTTGCACTTTTAGATCTTGTGGTCATTTGCACAATTTTGATTTGATAGAAAGACAAAAATTATAGGAATAGGTAATTGACTATCCAGTCTTTGTTTCTGTTTTTTTTTCTTGACATATCATTGTGTATCCCCATAGTCATACTGCAGAATCTATAATGATAATATCCATGTTTTTAGTTGGTAGCTTTTCTCAACTTGTATTTTTTTCCTCTTCTCCTTTTTTGTGTTTTATGGCCCTGGGGATCAAGCCTGTGTCTTGTGTATGCCAGGGAAGTGCCCCACCACTGAATCACACGCCCATCTTAGTTATTGACTATGTGTTATAGTAATTTAATATTAGATAGAGATAGTCTTTGGTATATGACTATTGCTTTTAATTTTTTTTTAATGTATACAGCACTCTTTACCTTGGTCTCTGCTGATACGCTCTCGAGTGGGTGTCATTGGGTTTCTGCTCAGAGTTGTATGCCTGGTTACTTTGAGTAACTAGTGGTATCACTGGGTTCTGGTTATTAGGTACAGCATTGGGTGTAGTGGGGTTCCTGGCAAGGCTGTCTCTCTGTGTGTCTACTTACTTTCTTTTTTCTTTTTTTTTTTTTTTTTTAATTTGGTTTTTCGAGACAGGGTTTCTCTGTAGCTTTGGAGCCTGTCCTGGAACTAGCTCTTGTAGACCAGGCTGGCCTCGAACTCACAAAGATCTGCCTGCCTCTGCCTCCTAAGTGCTGGGATTAAAGGTGTGCTGATAGAGGTGGGTCTTGTATTTATCTGTTGCTTTCATTGGTTAATAAAGAAACTGCCTAGGCCCATTTGATAGGCCAACCCTTAGGTGGGTGGAGTAAACAGAACAGAATGCTGAGAGAAAGAAGCCGAGTCAGGAGTCACCATGATTCTCCCACTGGACACAGATGCAGGTTAAGACTCCCTGGTAAGCCACCTCGTGGGGCTACACAGAATATCAAAAATGGGTTAGATCAATATGTAAGAGCTAGCCAATAAGAGGTTAAAACTAATGGGCCAAGCAGTGTTTAAAAGAATACAGTTTCCATGTAATTATTTTGGGTAAAGCTAGCCGGGTGGTGGGACGGCAGCCCGCCGCTCTTATTATTACAGCGAGCACCACCACTGCCCAGCAGAAGGCATTCTATTTATCAGGGACCATTCTCCCCTTAATTTCATTTATACTCTAGACTAGTGGTTCTCACCCTTCCTAATGCTACAACCCCTTTAACACAGTTCCTCATGTTGTGGTGACTCCCAACCATAAAGTTATTTTCATTGCTGCTCCATAACTGTACTTTTGCTACTGCTATAAATTGTAAACATCTGTGTTTTCAGATGGTTTTAGGTGACTCCTGTGAAGGGGCTGTGACCCACAGGTTAAAAACCACTTCTCTAGACAGATCACTGGAGATAGCATGAGCTTCGTGACTCAGCTGAGCCATCCCCAGGCTCCGACTCAAGCTGTAAGAAGTCTGTTTTAAGCTGCTAATTTTCAGGGTAATTTGTTGCTCGGAACTAGGGATTAAATGCAATGGATGAGTAATATATCAGGCATCTCTCTGTTACTAGAGCAAAACATCTATGCTTGTTTCATGAGATTGGCCCCCACACACTCATGTAATTGAATACTTGATACCCAATTTGTGGAACTGTTTGAGAAGGATTAAGGGGTGTGGTCTTGTTGGAAGAGATGTCACTGAAGTGGGCTTTGAGGTTTCCAGGGCCCAAGCCAGGCCTGGAGGGGTCCCTGCAGGGTTTACAACAAGTGGGGGCAGTGATCCTGCAAAGAGACAAGGATGAAACTCCATCTAGACGAGTTTTAGACACCAGTGCTGCGCCAGGGCTTCTAGACCCTGACACCAGATCATTTACATTAGCCATAGTTAAGCACAGCACAATTTTGGAAAAAAAACTTTTCTGATAACAACTATTCCCAAGTGTACAATAAATTTAAGACATATTTACATTGACGGTTTTCTTTTGTTTTGTTTTTTTGTTTGTTTGTTTGTTTTGAGACAGGGTTTCTCTGTAGCTTTGGAGCCTGTCCTGAATCTCACTCTGTAGGCCGGGCTGGCCTCAAACTCAGAGATCCATCTGCCTCTGCCTCCCAAGCGCTGGGATTCCAGGCATGTACCACCACTGTCTGGCCTTCATTGAGATTCTTTACAAAGTCTATCTGGCTTCTTTCACAAGAATAATGACTGTTGACTCAAACGTAGGGATACTGACTGAGGGTAAGCAGAACGCCTGTGGGAGTCAGGATTGGCCTGCCCCAGAATAACATGAAGTCCCTTGGGCTGTTATAAATTACAAGTGACATCACTCATAAGGGTGGGTTTTATGGCCCAGACGTAAGGTTTTAGGGGCAAGAGTCTGGGATTAGTAAACCGTCAGTTCTGGAATATACATACAGGGCAGAGCCTGGCTCATCAGACACCAGCTGTAGACTCCATCATTGCTTGCACTCCAGGAGGGGCAGGTTCAGCATCTCCTTCCTTTAAAGGATGCCTGTGATTTTAACCTCCCTGGCTTCTCCAGTGCTTATCTGTGTGCATAAGCACCTTTTGCCCTCCAAGGCCCCATCTCATCCTCTCTGCCTACAGTTGAGAATGATGTGTGCACTCCCAGCTGCTGCTCCGCTGCCTGCCTGCCACAGTGCTCCCTGCCATGACTAACCCTCGGAAACTGTAAGCAGTCCCCACTTAAATGCTTTCCTCTATATATTGTCTTGGTCTTGGTGTCTGCACACAGCAGTAGAACAGTGATGAACAAAGACAACACCTAAGATAAACAACTCACACATCCTTGGAACAGAAAGAATTTGGCTCACAGTTTCAGAGGTTTCAGTCCGTGGCCAATCGGTGCCACCACAGGCGAACAGCATAGCAGTGAGAGCACACTCAAGACCATGAGGCAAAGAAGGGAAAGAAAGGGGGGCTTCTCGTTATTTCTTCAAGGACAGACTCCAGATGATTGAGGAGACAACCGTCACTTTCCAGCAGCACATTTAAACCCAAGTGTTCCGGCTCCTCTTAATTCAGTTAGGCACAAGCTAATAGTGCGAGAAGAGGGAGCTCAGTGGAGAAAAGGTCTCCACAGATGGGTTGTAGACGGGCCTGTGGGGCATTTTCTTAGTTAGCAAGTGCTGTGTGAGGGCAGTAAGCAGCACCCTCCATGGCCTCTGCAGCGGCTCCTACCTCCAGGTTCCTGCTCCATTCGAGTTTCGGCCTTGGCTTCTTCCCTCAATGGACTGGACTCAGCATCTGGAAGCCGCACAGACGGTTTCCTTTCCTCCCCAAGCTGTCCTGGGTCAGGATGTCTCATCGGAGCAGTGTCAGCCCTAGGACACCAAGGCACAGCAGTGGCTGTTATGTAGAAAATGTCTTCACTGGAGACCAAAATACTTTAAACTGCAGGTCGCATTCTATTACTGAGTTTTGAAATCAGTTGTTTGAGGAAAAAGCCATGGTGAATGAACTCTGGGCCATGTATATAAATACAAGTTCAATCACTGTACTATACCCTTTGTGCCAATAAAATCAATTTAGGGAGTTGTAGTCAATGTTAAAAGTTACAGGAGCCTGGAGAGATAGCTCAGTGGTTAAGAGCACTGGCTGTTCTTCCCAATCTTCCAGAGGACCTGGATCCAATTCCCAGCACCCACATAGCAGGTCACAGTTGCCTGTAACTCCACCTGCAGGGGACCCACACTCCACACAGACATCATTTACGGCCCGGCAACACTTAAGCATGCATGAGCCACCCGTTTTGGCAGTTCTCCCGTTGTCCCTGTCCCAGGACCACCCAGATCCTAGGTTCTTGTGTTACTGTCGTACCCAGGGCTCCACAGGCTTCCTCCATGCTGTCTGTCCGGTGCTTTTTGGGCCTTCCTCTCCGCCTTATCCTGTGCACCCCTCCAAGCTGTGCTGCCTTCGGGTGTCTGCCACCATTCAGTCTCAGCGAGAGACGACACGACAACAGCAGAATTACATCTGTCGTGAGCTGCCCTCTCTGAAACCTGGACAGTGAAACACTCCTCAGAACAGTGGCTGAATGTGTTCGAGATGGCGTGTCTCAGGAGGATTCTAGGCGTCACACGAAGAGACAGGCTGCGCAACGTTGACATTTAGAAGAAACACCATCTGCAGAAGGAAGTAGACTACAAGATATGGCAGTGGCACTTGAGATACTTTGGCTGTGTTATGAGAATGAATGACGGCACACAGACACACACGCAATCAGAATGCCAATGCACATAAAATTAAAATTTCGAAAAAGTTAGAATCAGAGCAGAACTATTGTTTCATGAAACTTTTCGTTTATGTACTTAAACATGTATTGTCATATGGTAATTTTTTTCATACTGCCTCAGTATGTTGGGTTCTCAAGTTTATCTCTGTTAATGGGACAGGTCAAAGTTGAAAGCCATTGTTCCACCCCACCTTTTTTTAAAAATTCCTAAGAGTATCATTGTGTAGACCCAGCTGACGCTGAAAGTCTTCTTGCCTAGGTCTTGAGGATACTGGTGTTCGCCACTCACCAGTTCGGGTTCTATGATCTTGCCTAGCATGGACAAAGCCCTTGGTGTCAGTTCCCTGTACCACATAAGCAGTGTGGTACCAAGTGCCTGGGGTCCTGCTCCCCAGAAGCAAAGGCAGGAGGTAGCCTGGGCTACAGAAGACCCCAGTCTCAAAAACAAGCTACCCGAGATAGTACCAGTGCATTCATTTTCAAGCCTGGCTCACATCTGTCTAGTTACTGGGGATCCTCAGAGAAGGCTCCTGGGGCAGAGGCAAGCTGGGGACTCCACAGAGGACGGGGCCCTGTGGGCGGGGCCCTGTGAGTGGCTTTAGCGTGAACCTGGGCCTACGTAGGCCGGGACACCTTGGGGCGGAGCCAGCGGGGGGCGGGGTCGCGGAGGGGCGCGGGAGGCGTGCTGCGCCGTTGCCGTGAGAACTGTTGACAACAAAAGGCGTGGGCGCGGCGGGGCGGAGAAAGGCGGCTCCGTGGGGCGCCGGCCTGCGAACACCCGGGCTGTCCCGAGCCGGACGGTGTGCCCGCGGACCCGAGGGGCGCGAAGCCGGCGGCACCGGTCTGCGGCGGCCCCACGGAGAGCGGCGGACGCGGCGGGCGAGCGCAGGCGAGCGGGGTCCTGAGGTAGCCGCGGGACCGGGGCGCGGGCCGGAGGGCGGCGGGGCGCGCGCGGCGTGAGGCGGGCTGGCGGGGAAGTCTCGGTGCGGTGCCCGACGCCCGCCCGGGGGCTGTTTCCCCACTCACGCCGGGGCCCTTTATGCCGTCGTGAGATGCTGCGAGCTCCGTCATCTGCTGGGAACGCTTCTCTAACTTCTACACTCCCGCCACACGTCCGGAGAAGCCGATGTTTGAAGACCCCATTCCTGGCCAATGACAAGGCACGGGCCCAGTACTTACCTTGCATTTGATCACATTTCAAAAATCCAGTGGGTGTGTCCCTAAATATTACCAGCCAGTTAGATTTCCCTGCTGTTGGTTTTTGTTTTTAGTTTATATCTGACAGTGTATAGGTTTCCGAGGACCAAACTGAATCTGAAGAATAGCTGTTATATACGGGCTTTAAAAAACTTGACTGAATATTGTTTATGAGCCATATATGTATGCATAATTTTTAATGATTACAGTAAGTGAATTTCAACTTCATATGGCCACACTGATTCTGTCAGGATTGTCTTCACAAAAACAAATCATTGAGGTGAAAATTTCTGCATTTATTCCTTAGCTTTATAATTAACCAATTCATGGTCCCCAGTCCCCTCAACTATTTTGAACCAAGTTTAAATGCTGAATTATTTAATTATTAAATTAATTAAGCACTTTGCAAGTCAGATAAACTCTTTGTAATTTAACTTGTACTGGTAAAGAATCTGTTCTAAAGACTTTGCTTTGAAACGTGTGGTTTTATTTGCATAAATGGAGCCAGTAATTAAATTATATCTTTTATTTTGATATGCAGGAGTCCAGATCTTCCATAAAATGGGTGTTTCTCACATTGTTACTGAACATTAAGTAGATAATCTATTCAGTAAAGTTCAAGCTGCCATGGAAGAAATACCAGTAAAAGTCGCTGTAAGAATTAGACCTCTACTTTGCAAAGAAGTTCTTCATAAACATCAAATTTGTGTGAGGGATGTTCCCAACACCCAACAAATTATCATTGGCAGAGACAGAGTTTTTACTTTTGATTTTGTTTTTGGCAAAAATTCCACTCAGGATGAAGTTTATAATATATGCATAAAGCCCCTAGTGCTGTCGCTCATCGAGGGTTACAACGCAACAGTTTTTGCGTATGGACAAACTGGATCTGGGAAGACATACACCATTGGAGGAGGCCATGTTGGTAAGACGCTCAACTCTCACTTCCCCTTTTATAGTGTGTGTGAAGAATTCATTTCGTTTGTGACTGAGCACTGTTTTATTGGGTGTGCTTTGTTTGACTTTGCCCTGCTGATGAGCCTAGACCCGTCTCCTGTTCTTGATGCTTTAAACGTTGGTGTGTGGCCATCTGTTTGAGTCCATCATAGACCTTAAAATTTTGATTTTGATTCTAATAGGGTCCTGGAAATAGAGCATGGTTGCTGTGCTTGCTGGCTAAGCACCAGCTACTGAGCTAGATCCCTAAGCCTTGTTTTTACCTTTTTGGTGCAAGGGAAAGTCACTCAGTTGCCCTTAAAACTTACTCTGTAGCACAAGTAGTCTTTGAAATTATGATTCCCTTGCCTCAGCCCTCACCAGAGTTGGTTTGCAAGTATGTGCACTAGGCCCTACCCTCTCATAGCCTTTTACAATTAGTTTTTTACGTTAGCAGACAAAGCAATAGGTTTTCTCAGGCATCTTGGTATACACATGTTATTATACGTTCTTCTCAATCATTGGCCTGCCTTGCCTACCCTCATTTATGCCTCCATTCTCTCCAGCTGATCCCTTTCTTCCTTTAGTCAGTTCCCATTTTGCTTCTTATTACATGTTCCATGACATTTTTCCCCAACTCCTGTTAGATCTCCTCCTTTTCATGATCCCTTTTCTAGTTTTGTGGCCACACATATGTACATATGTACGCTTATAATTTTAAATTCAGGTTTCTCTTGAGAGAAAATGTGGTGTTTGTCTTTTGAGTCCGTCATATTATTTTCCTTAACTGTGACTTCTAGTTCTGTCTACTTCCTGCAAGTGGCACGGTTTCACTTATGACTGTGTCAATTCCTTTGTGGTATGTACCACGTCTATCTATTGGTGCACATCTAGGCTGGTTCCATGTCTTGGCTGTTGTGAATAGTTGAGCAGTAATCAGAGATGTGCAAGTGTCTCCGTGATATTCTAGAGTCCTTTGGGCATAGAGTAAGGTAACCAGGGCCAGAAAGATGGCTTGGTGGATTAGAGCACTTGGTACTGTAAGACGGGAACCAGGGTTGAGTCCCAGCACCAACATGTGGCTCACAGCTATCTTAACTCTAGTACTAGGAAACCCCGGTGCTCTCTTCAGACCTCCTCAGGTACCAGGCACACTCATGGTGCACACGCATACATGTTGTCAAAACAGCCACAAATATAACATAAATAATCTAGAAAATAAAAAGCAACTGAATACTTAGAAGATACTTAGGAATATTATAACAGCCATATGGAAGTTCTAGTTCTGGGTTTTGGGGAACTTCTGTACTGATTTTCTTTTTTGCAACATGGCTTTTCTTTTTTTCTTTCATTTTCTAGAGGCAGGGTCCTGACTGTCCTGGAACTCACTCTGTAGACCAGACTGGCTTCAAACTCACAGAGGTCCACCTGCCTCTGCCTCCCAATGCTGGGATTAAAGGCGTGCATCACCACCACCTGGCTTTTTTTCTTTTCTTTTTTTTTTTGATTTTTGTTTGTTTGTTTATTTATTTATTTATGGTTTTTCGAGACAGGGTTTCTCTGTAGCTTTGGAGCCTGTCCCGGAACTAGCTCTTGTAGACCAGGCTGGCCTTGAACTCACAGAGATTCACCTGCCTCTGCCTCCAGAGTGCTGGGATTAAAGGCGTGTGCCACCACCGCCCGACTTTTGTTTATTTATTATTTTGTTTTATATATACATACACACACACACATATATATAGTGTTCTGTCTGCATGTATCCCCGCAGGCCAGAAGAGGGCACCATATCTCATTATAGATGGTTATGAGTCACCATATGGTTGCTGGGAATTGAACTCAGTACCTCTGGAAGAGCAGCCAGTGCTCTTAATCTCTGAGCCACCTCTCCAGCCCTTCTTTTCTTTTTTAATTAAATTTTTCGTTTATTTTACATACCAACCACAGTTTCTCCTCCCTCTTCTCTTCCCTTCCCTCCCCCCCTCCCATCTATACTCCCTATCTACACCTCCTCCATTCAGAAAGGGGCAGGCCTCCCATGGGAGTCAACAAAGCATGGCATATTACATTGATGCAGGACCAAGTTCCCAGGCATCTCTGCATAGAGAATAGGGTCCAAAAAGCAAGCTTATGGGCCAGAGACAGGTCCTGATCCCAGTGCTAGGGGCCACCGACAGACTAAGCTACATAACTGTCATCCATGTGCAGAGGGCCTAGGTCTGTCCTGTGACGGCTTCCTAGCTGTTTGTCCAGAGTACAGGTCAGCTGCCTCTGTGGGTTCCCCCATCATGATCTTGACCTCCCTCCCCCTCTTGTTCATACAATCCCTTCTCTCTCTCATCAACTGGACTCCAGGAGCTTGGCCCAGTGCTTGGCTGTGGATCTCTGCATCTGCTTCCATCAGTTACTGGATGAAGGCTCTCTGATGACATTTAGGGTAGTCACCAATCTGATTACTGGAGAAGGCCAGTTCAGACATGCTCCCCACTATTGCTAGGAGTCTCAGCTGGGGTCATCCTTGTGGATTCCTGGGAGTTTCCCTGGCACCAGGTTTCTCTCTAACTCCCAAATGGCCCACTCTATCAAGATACCTGTTTCATTACTCTTCCTCTCTGATTCACCCCCAAGTCGACCAACCCGATCCCTCATATTCACCTCCCCACATCCTCTCCACATCCCTCACCCCCTGCCCCTAGCTTACCCAGGAGATTTCATCTATTTCCCCTTCCTAGGGAAACTCATGCGCCCCTCTTAGGGTCCTCTTTGTTACCTAGTTTCCCCGGGCTGTGGGTTGTTGCCTGGTTATCCTTTGCTTTACAGCTAAGAAAGTGGAGCTTATGAGTACATACCAAGTTTGTCCTTCTGAGTCTGGTTTACCTCACTCAGGTTGGTTTTTTCTAGTTCCATCCATCTACCTGCAAATTTCATGATGCCATTGTTTTTGCTGCTGGGTAATACTTCTTTGTGTAAATGTATCACATTTTCTTTATCCATTTTTCATTTGAGGGGCATCTAGGTTGTTTCCAGGTTCTGGATATCAGAAATAATGCTGCTGTGAACACAGCTGAGCAAGTGTTCTTGAGGTAGGATTGAGCATTCTTTGGGTGTGTGCCCAGGATTCGTATAGCTGTGAACACAGCTGAGCAAGTGTTCTTGAGGTAGGATCGAGCATCCTTTGGGTGTATGCCCAAGATTCGTATAGCTGGGTCTTGAGGTAGGTTTATTCTCAGTTTTCTGAGAAACCACCATACTGATTTCCAAAGTGGCTGTATAAGTTTACCCTCCCACCAGCAGTGTAGGGGTGTTCCCCTTACTCCGCATCCTCTCCAGTATAGGCTGTTCTTAGCATTTTTGATCTTAACCATTTTGACAAGTATAAGATCGTATCTTGGCATTGTTTTGATTTGCATTTCCCTGATAGCTAAGGATGAACAATTTTTAAGTGTTTCTCGGCCATTTGAGATTCTACTGTTGAGAATTCTCTGTTTAAATCTGTACTCCATTTTAAAATTGGATCGTTTTGCCGGGCGATGGTGGCGCACGCCTTTAATCCCAGCACTCAGGAGGCAGAGGCAGGCGGATCTCTGTGAGTTCGAAACCAGCCTGGTCTACAGAGCTAGTTCCAGGACAGGCTCCAAAGCCACAGAGAAACCCTGTCTCAAAAAAACCAAAAAAAAAAAAAAAAAAAAAAAAACTAAAATTTGATCGTTTGTTTTTCTTTTTTAACAATTTATTTAGCTTTATATTATGTGCATTGGCGTGAAGGTATCAGATCCTCTGGAACTGGGGTTGCAGACAGTTGTAAGCTGCCGTGTAACCGGGAATTGAACCCAGGTTCTCTGGAAGAACAGTCAGTGCTCTTAACCACTAAGTCATCTCTCCAGCCTGATTATTTGGTATTTTGATGTCTAATTTCTTGAGTTCTTTATATATTTTGAAGATCAGTTCTCTGCTGCCAGGTGGGGAGTTGGTGAAGATCTTTTCCCGTTCTGAAAGCTGCTGTTTTGTCTTATTGACCATGTCCTTTGCCTTGCAGAAGCTTCTCAGTTTCAGGAGGTCCCATTTATTAATTGTCAATCTCAGTGTCTGTGCTGCTGGTGTCTGTTCAGGAAGTTGTCTCCTGTGCCAATGCATCCAAGGCTGCTTCCCACTTTCTCTTCTGTCAGCTTCAGTGTAACTGGGTTTGTGTTGAGGTTTTTGATCCACTTGGACTTGAATTTTGTGCAGGGTGATAAATATGGATTTATTTACCTTCTTCTACATGCTGACACCTAGTTATGCCAGCACCATTTGTTGAAGATACTTTCTTTTTTCAATTGTATAATTTTGACTTCTTTGTAAAAAATCAGGTGGTTATAAATATGTGGATTTACATTAGAGTCTTCAGTTCGATTCCATTGATCCACCTGTCTGTTTTTATTACTGTAACTCTGTAATAGAGCTCTAAGTCAGGGATGGCGATGCCTCCAGAAGTTCTTTTATTGTACAGAATTGTTTTAGCTATCCTGTGTTTTGGTTTTTCCATATGAAGTTGAGTATTGTTCCTTCAAGATCTGTGAAGAAATGTGTTTGAATTTTGATGAGGATTTCATCGAATCTGTAGATCTCTTTTGGTAAGATTGCCATTTTTACTATGTTAATCATAATGATCCATGTGCATGGAAGATCTTTTTATTTTCTGGTGTCTTCTTCAATTTCTTTCTTCAAAGATTAAAAGTTCTTGTAATACAGATCTTCTACTTGCTTGGTTAGAGTTACCCCAAGATATTTTATGTTATTTGTGGCTATTGTAAAGAATGTTGTTTCTCTGGTTTCTATCTCAACTCATTTATTATTGTATATGGAGAGCTACTGATTTTTTGAGTTAATCTTGTATCCAGCCACATTACTGAAGGTGTTTTAACAGTTGTAGGCGTTCCCTGGTAGAATTTTTGGGGTCACTTATGTATACTATCAAATCATCTGCAAATAGTGAAAGCTTGACTTCTTCCTTTCTAATTTGTATCCCCTTGATCTCCTTTTATTGCCTTATTGCTCTATCTAGAATTTAGAGTACTATATTGAATCAATATGGAGAGAGCGGACAGCCCTGTCTCATTCTTGATTTTAGTGGAATCACTTGGAGTTCCTCTCCATTTAATTTGATGTTGGGTGTCGGCTTGCTGTAAATTGCCTTTATTTGTTTAGGAATGTTCCCAGTATCCCTAATTTCTCTAAGACCTTTGTCATGAATGGGTGGTGGATTTAGTTGAAGGCTTTTTCAGCATCTAATGAGGTGATCATGTGTTTTTGTTTTCCTTTTAGTTTGTTTATGTGGTGGATTATATTGACAGATTTTTGTATGTTGAACCATCCCTACATCCCTGGGATGAAGCCTACTTGATCATGGTGGATGATTTTTTTTTAATGTGTTCTTTGAAGTGTGATATACCATAGGGTCTACATTTCATATACCATAGAGTCTACAGTTGGTCTTTGTTGCTACTGCTTCTTTCTTCTCGGGAATCCCACAACATTAGAGAATTTTCACTTTGTTGATTGGTTGTTTCCAGGGCCCTAGAATATTGCATGATATGTAGTAGATACTAAATGCATATTTGATAAATGAATAAATTCTGCATGAGGGGTACATGTGAAAATGTTTGCCCTGAATTGTTTTATATAGGTATATGTGCATGGTATGTATACACACATGTTGTATAGTATACAACTCTATTCCCTTGATACAGGGTCTTTCACTGAACCTGAAGTTAGGCTGGTGATCACCAAACTCCAGTGATCCTCCTGTCTCTGCCTGCTGGAGTTACAAACACACTTGTACCATGCCTGACTCTTTACATGGGTGCTGGAGCTCTCAGCTCAGGTGCTTGTGCCTGTGCAGCAAGTGCTCTTACCTGACGAATCATGCCCCGGCCTTTCCCCCCTGAATGTTATAGTTGTGTGGTTTAGCCCTGGCAGGCTTTTAACTTCTATATAGACCAAGCTGTTCTTGTATTCATTAATTTAATTAATTACTATACATTTTGAGACCGTGTCTTGCTATGTAATCCTGACTGGAACTCTGTATGTAGGCCAGCCAGGCTGTCTCTGCCTCTGGAGTGCTGGGATTAAAGGTGTGAGCCACCATGCCTGCCCAGTTTTTAAATTCTTATAAAAGAAATGTAAGAAAAATATATTAAACATAAATTTTAGAGTCTAGTTTTCTTATATTTCAAGTCTCAGCTATGCTTTCTATTTCTGAATTTTCAGCATCAGTTGTGGAGGGTCAAAAGGGCATCATCCCTCGAGCTATCCAGGAGATATTTCAGAGCCTCTCTGAAAACCCTGGCGTGGACTTTAAAGTCAAAGTGTCATACATAGAGGTGTATAAGGAAGACCTAAGAGATCTCCTAGAGCTGGAGACATCCATGAAGGACCTGCACATCCGGGAAGATGACAAGGGAAACACAGGTGACATAACTCAGTGAGATTATTGAGTCCTTCAGTGGCACCTAGAAAAACACATAGATATTCCAAGAATTAAGACAATATGTGCACAGTGAATTTGCTTTTGCTTTCTGTTCATGTACTTGCTTTGCTGTGCTGGAAGTTACCCAGCTAGGACAGTGTTGTGCCACCAGCCTTCTGATTTGGGATGGAGCCATCAAACATCTATGCTGGCTTTAAACTTTAATCCTTTTGCCTCAACCTCATGAATAGATGGGGTCACAGGTTTCTGCCACCAGGCATGGCTCCTGTTTTCTTGTAATAATTACAATCAAAATATTGAAGCAAAGTGTTCATTGTCTCTGTTTGTTCTTGAAGCCAGGGCCTCATACTTTGCACATTCTCTCCCACTGAGCTGTATTAGTCCAGCTCCAGGGATTTTGATTGTCAGTCATTTTAAACAATTAAGTATGCTATTTGTCTAAAAGCAACAACTGGATTTTAACCAATAAAATATGCCTTTGAGTTTAAGCATAATACCATTTCTTAAAACTGTTCCTTTTGGAGTTTTGCTGAAATGAATGAAATGACTGGTGCTAGTATTTGAAGCACTGCAAACATGCTAGTTTGAAACATTAGTGCTTTTCTAAAGGGACTGTCTTTTAGGGTTGCTTAGCAAAGGGTAACTGTTGTGCGATTGATTCAATTGTACTGGATTTTGATGAAAGCATGGTTTTAAAACTTTCTGTTTGAAGTGATTGTTGGGGCCAAGGAGTGCCAAGTAGAGAGCATGGATGAAGTGATGAGTCTCCTGGAGATGGGGAATGCTGCCAGGCACACGAGCACCACCCAGATGAATGAGCACTCCAGTAGATCCCACGCAATCTTTACCATAAGCATTTGCCAAGTTGAGAAAACTCCAGAGACAGCTGAAGATGGAGAATGGTATTCACATCGGCATATTGTCTCCAAATTCCATTTTGTGGATTTGGCTGGATCAGAAAGAGTGACCAAGACGGGGAACACTGGTGAACGATTCAAAGAGTCAATTCAGATCAACAGTGGGCTGCTTGCTTTAGGGAACGTCATCAGTGCCCTTGGGGACCCGCGCAGGAAGAGTGCTCATATTCCATATAGGGATGCTAAAATTACCCGGCTTCTCAAAGACTCCCTGGGAGGCAGTGCCAAGACTGTCATGATCACGTGCGTCAGCCCGTCCTCCTCGGATTTTGATGAGTCCTTAAATTCTCTCAAATATGCCAACAGAGCCCGGAACATTCGAAACAAACCTACTTTAAACTTTAGCCCCGAGTCAGACCGAATGGATGAGATGGAATTTGAGATTAAGTTGCTTCGAGAAGCTTTGCAGAGCCATCAGGCCAGTATCAGCCAAACCAGCCAGACCCCGTCAGAGGGCATTCCCGACCAAAACCGGCTCCACTCTCTAGAGGAGCAGGTAACCCAGCTCCAGGAGGAATGTCTGGGCTACCAGGACTGCGTAGAGCAAGCATTTGCTTTCCTGGTGGACTTAAAAGATGCAGTCAGGCTAAACCAGAAGCAGCAGCACAAACTCCAGGAGTGGTTTAGCAGGACTCAGGAAGTCAGGAAGGCTGTCATCACCCCATTTCCAGGACACCAGGGCGTTGGGGACATGGAGGAAGGACCCCAGCATGTGACAGTTCTCCAGCTGAAGAGAGAACTTAAGAAGTACCAGGTACTTAGACATTACTTTATTTAATGTATTTTTTGAGACAGCGTCTTGCCATGTAACCCTGGCTGGACCTCAGTGTGTACCTGAACTTTTTCCTTTGTTTCTTATGTTCTGGGATTTTAGGAGTGTGTATTCCTATCAGACTAATAGAATGCCCCTCCCCACTCTGGTGGTGATGGGGATTGAACACACAGCCTTGCATATGCTGGGAAAGTACTTTCCTTTCTGAGATACAGCCCCAGATCTATTTTATCTTCTTTGATATAAGATCTTAATCGATTATCCGGGCTGGTCTTGAGCCCTAGGTAGTGCTCCTGCCTCTGCTTCCTAAGTGCTGGCTATGAATGTGAGCTCTTACACCTGAATCAGACAGCACTTATTTAAATTTATTGGGACTAGTAAATTCCAAAAGTTGTTTTGGAATTTCAGAAGTTAGAAAGTTGACAATGAAGATCAACCATTACAATTCCATCCCTTATCAACTTGACATCCATTATTTTTGGTCATAACATTCCATCCCTGTTTCTTGGTCTCATTTTCATCTCAATACAAAATATATTTACTTAATCTCTAAACATCTCCATAGTCTAAAGATTGCTCAGAAGTATAAAGTATCCTCTGGGACTTAGGTTTCTTAACTTTGGACCCCTACAATTTCAGTGGGCAATGGCACCAAATAAACATATACATTACAGAAACAGATCCTAGCAAGGAAATGGGACCAAAGCAGGATTGAAACCCAGCAAGGAAAACACCACATCTTGCAACTTCATGTCCAGCATCTGGGGCTTGTGATATATCATCTGGGCTACAAAGGGCTTGGGTTGCCACACCTCTCCAGCTCTGCTGCTTTTCTACAGATAGCCTCTCTCTTAGGCTTGTCTTACTGCATGTCTATAGCTTTCCTTAATCAGTGTCCCATGGTCCTGGCATTTCCAATGTTCTGAGGTTTCATTACAATGTAGGCATTGCCCTCGCAGCTTTACCTGTTGACCCTCAGGGATTCCTTGCAGGCAATTCCACATTGCAGTACATTGGCTAGTCTCAGTGGCTTTCTACAAACTTGGTACAAGCCTCCATGATCTTCCGCTTTTGCTTCTGTCATGCCTACAAAGGCAGTTATCTCCTGGATAATGCTGCCGGTTGTGCTGCAGCTGTGTTCACCTTTGGATGAAATGCTGTCCTAGGCAGCTGTTTCTGGAAGGGAACCCCTTCAACAACAACAGCAGCTTGGTCTCTCTTTCAGATGAATTTTCATTCTCACAAGATGGAGCCTTTCTTAGGTAGAATCTTGCCATCAGGGCACATTTCCTCTTGCCCTAGTGCAAAGCACTGGTTTTTTTTTTTTTTTTTTTTTTTTTTTTTTTTTTTTTTTTTACAGTTCTAATTTCATTAACAATTACAGCTGTTCTTTTTTTAGCCACCTTTCTACCCGTTTCTTTCCCTGGCAGGCAGTACATTTTTCCGGCAGTGTATGCTCTGCTTGTAGCTTTCTCTTTCCGCTGTGTAGATCTGGGTAAGAGCATTGAGTAGTTACTATGCTGTAACCTGAATGCTTTCTTGTTTGAAGTTTTCTTCACTAAACAAATTAGTTCAGAATGCTTTGAATTCAGCCTTGCTCAAGTTCTCATGGACAGGCTTTGTCAGCCTGTAACAGTTCCCTTTAGAGTCCTGGTTTCCCTCTGAAGCCTCATGAACTGAGTCTTCACGTTCCACATTTCTTCTGGTGTTCCGGTCAACCAAACTGCTGCCGGAATGACCCGCTAAGCTCCAAGTGTAGCATTCGAGAGTTTTCTATATTAACTTTCCAAACTTTCATAGTCCTTAAGCAAACCAGGTCGTGTGATGAGCTTCATCACAACAATTGTCCTACTTCTTAGTAGCAATTTTTTTCTGTCACTTACTTTTTTTGTTGCTGGGAAAAATCCCTCACGAGAGCAGCCTACAGAAAGGAGGACTCATTTTGGATCACAGTTTTGAGGGTCCAGTCCTTGATGACAGAGCTGCCCTGACGGCTGGAGCATAAGGCCCCCGCGTTAGGAAGAAGACAGGTAAACGCTGGTATTCCAGCTCATTTTTGTCCCCATGGAATGGTGCCATTCACATTTACGGTGCTTTCCCTCAGCCTTTGTACAAGACCTTAAAGGCACACCCACGCTTAATACCTATCAGTCTGCCTGACAGATTCTTTGTGCTTATTTAGTTTAAAAAACTGTTTACTCTGTATCTTAACTTTATGCTGAACCTAACAAAATTAGTCAGAAACAAGACATTACATTTTATCTCTGGACTTTAGAATCTGTCTCTTGCTAGTGAATGTATTAAAAATCCACAAGGAAACTATTTAAATGCCCAAATGAGTTTTTATATCTTATAGGTCTTATAGGAAGATGAGAGCTTTGATTATTAAAACCCACATTAAAGTCTCATGACAAGTTTAGCAAAGTTTACAATTGTACTCTAGATAACTAATTTTTATATAGAGGAAAAAATTACCAAGAAAATTATATTTTCATGGAGTCACAGTGATTGCCTCTCTATGTATGTCTTTCTCTGACTTTTATATCATCATGTAGTTCTCTGAGTAATTCTGAGCTCTGTCTTCCTTCCCTCCCAGTGTGCCCTGGCTGCTGACCAAGTGCTGCTCACTCAGAAGGAGCTGGAGATGGAGGAACTAAGGAATCAGGTGCAGCTGATGGCGCAGGAGAACAAAGGGCACGCGGTGTCTTTGAAAGAAGCCCAGAAAGTGAATAGATTGCAGGTAGGGCTGCGCACACAGAGTCTGTAGTACAGCGTCTGGGTGGACAGAGAGCATCTAAACCATAGACTGGTGCTTTCCAGAGGTGCATTTCCTGTGGATAGCTGTGGACACTGGCAACTGAATTATTTTTTAAACCCTAAATCTTAAGGGGAAACCATTTTTGTTGTTAACCTGGCATGTGTTTCACAGACAAAGAAAATACCTGTGGATTTGATTTACAAATTATGCATTAATTATAGTTTCTCCAGCCTCTTTCATTCACTTTTGTCAAATTACTAGGCAATGAGTGTTACAGACTGCAAGGCAGGACTGGTGGTGTGGGGCAGTGGTAAACAGCTTACCTGGAATGTGCAAGACTGTGGGCTCAGTCTCTCGTGACATTCTCTCTCTCTGTGTCTTTTCTCAAACCCCAAAGCAATTAGAAGGTAATCATAAAATTTAAACTTTTATAATTCACAAGGTTAACCTCTTAAACTACATGAGTGATTTGCTCTTTGATTTTAGTTAAGTCTTTGAAATTCTCTGTCTTGGAATTCATATAAGTAACACAGATATGCCTGTATATTTAAAATTTTTTGTCCAAGGCCAATTGTAGTGGCTCATACCTTTGACACCAGCACTCAGGAGGCAGAGGCAAATGATTTCTGTGATTTAGAGTTCAGCCTCGTCTACATAGGGAGTTCTAGGCCATTCGGGGTTACATAATGTGACCCTGTCTCAAAATCAAAACACAATATTTTGCTCAGACTAGGATCCTGCAATATTTTTTTAAAGATTTATTATGTATACAATGTTCCTCCTGCATGTGCACCTCTATGCCAGAAGAGGGCATCAGACCTCATCACAGATGGTTATGAGCCATCATGTGGTTGCTGGGAATTGAACTCAGGACCTCTGGAAGAACAGCCAGTGTTCTTAACCTCTGAGCAATCTCTCCAGCCTAGGTCCTGCAATATTTCTTTTGTTTTTTTTTTTCCCCTTTTAATTTCAGACCTTGCATTTTGACCCATTTTAAGTTGATTTTTGTATAGAAGACACTGAAGTCCAGTTTCTTTATTCTCTGTATGAATATCCTATTTCTTGAGCACAATTTCTTGAAAATACTGTCTTTTCTCCACTGTGTGTTTTTACTGTATATCTAAGTTAGGGTTCTATGGCTGTGACAAAACACCATGACTAAAAAGTAAATTGGGGAGGAAAGGGTTTGTTTGGCTTAACATTTTCATATTGCCATTTATCATCAAAGAAACTGAGACAGAAACTCAAACAGGGCAGGAACCTGGAGGCAGGAGCTGATGCAGAGGTCATGGAGGGGTGCTGCTTACTGGCTTGTTCATCATGGCTTGCTTAGTCTGGTTTCTTTTTTTTTTTTTGGTTTTTTCGAGACAGGGTTTCTCTGTGGTTTTGGAGCCTGTCCTGGAACTAGCTCTTGTAGACCAGGCTGGTCTCGAACTCACAGAGGTCCGCCTGCCTCTGCCTCCCAAGTGCTGGGATTAAAGGCGTGCGCCACCACCGCCCGGCAGTCTGGTTTCTTATAGAACCCAGGACCACCAGCCTAGAGGTAACATCACCCACAATGGGCAGGCCCTCCTCCATTAATCAAGGTAGCTCTTCCATCTTAAGTTAACCCATTTCTATTAATCTGTGTATCACCAGAAGGCTGTGGTCTACCAGTAAGGTTCCAGTGTCTGTCTCCTTCGGCAGCTACATGGTATCTCCTTGACTCTGTCTACTCTCTCTATATCTCTGTTATTTTGCACCTTACTATATTCTGCCTTGCCATAGGCCAAAGTAGATTTGCTAACCAATGGTAATAAAATATATTCACAGCATACAGAGGGGAATCCCACATCACCAAAATGTTGGGGTCTTCTGCTGTAACTGGGTTGCACTTTCACCAATATCCTCTCATAAGCTTTCTCCCTGCCTCAACTTCTCTGCATGACCCCTTCCATCCTGGGCTTTCAACTTCCACCGAGGCTACATTGTCACCAGTGACTTCTCCTGGCCTCTTACAGTGCCAGCTCTCAACTTCATTTCTTTAAGACCAGCACTACCTTGGTTATTCTTAACAATACCAAAGTTTGGCTTCCAGTATGAGGTACAACCTTGGTCACCTCTGACACACAGCTTCTGTGTGGTGACTCTGAGGAAACACTTCTCAGAAGATTTTTGCTCAACAGTTGATGCTGGTCTTTTCTGAATCACCACTACTTTCTTAGCTCCAGCTAACCAACATCAGTTGTCACAGTAATGTAAAGGTTCCACTTCAGTTGTGCTGGTCTCTTGTTAATCACAGCTGACCAGAGTGACAGAATTTTAATTCAAAATAGAAAAAGCCCGTGATAGAGTATTGAATTTTCCCTCTGAAACTTCATAAGCCAGGCCTCCATTGTTTGCATTGTTCTGACCACTCAATGGCTTTTCTAGCCCAAAGTTCAAAGTCCTTCCACAATCCTCCCCAAAACATGGTCAGGTCTGTCACAGCAACACCCCACTCCTGGTTCTAACTTCTGTCTAGTAGGTTATCTGTTGCTGAAGACAAAACATTATGACCAAGAACCAAATTGGAGAGAAAAAGGTTTATTTGGCTTAATACTTCTATGCTGTTCATCATCAAAGGAAGTTGGTACAGGAACTCAGACAGGCAGGAACCTGGAGGCAGGAGCTGATACAGAGGCCATTGTTCAATTTTACCGATAAAGACTTGGGAACCAGATGCTGGGGTGAAAGCCTGCTAGCTCAGAGAAACAGAGAAAGCACCCAGCTGACCTTCCTTTCCCCAAAGCCTCTCCTCTCTCCTGCCATCTCAAGCAAGTCTCCTCAAACTCAGTGTCTCTTCCCCTTACTCTATATGGTTTTTTCTTTGTCTTCCTATGTTCACTTTCTGTCAACTGATTGATTGCTCTGTCTCTTGACCTATGGTTGACTTTATTTAATCATGTTTACAATATTCAAGCAGAAAGCTCTTGGATTAAAGGTATGTGCTAGGGTTGATTCTACAACAGGCCATGGAGGCTCGCTTCTCATGACTTGCTCAGTTTACCTTCTTATAGAACCCAGGACCACCAGCTCAGAGATGGCACCATATACAGTGTTCTGGCCTCTTCTCCATCAATCACTAATTTTTTGTTTATCTTTTGCCTTTGTTTTTCAAGACGAGGAGTTTCTGTGTAGCCCAGCTGTCCTGGCACTCACTCTGTAAACCAGGATGGCCTCAAACTCAGAGATCCACCTGCCCCTGCCTCCTAAGAACTGGGACTAACGGAGTGCACCACCACCACCTGACTGGTGTCAGTTACTAACTAAGAAAATGACCAGCAGCCGGGCGGTGGTGGCGTACGCCTTTAATCCCAGCACTCGGGAGGCAGAGACAGGCGGATCTCTGTGAGTTCGAGACCAGCCTGGTCTACAGAGCTAATTCCAGGACAGGCTCCAAAGCCACAGAGAAACCCTGTCTCGAAAAACCAAAAAAAAAAAAAAAAAAAAAAAAAAGAAAATGACCAAATGACCAGCAGCCCAATGTCATAGGGGCATTTTCTCAGTTGAGTTTCCCTCCTGAAAGATAACTCTAGCTTGTGTCAAGCTGACATAAGACTAGCCAGCACACTGTCTTTTGTCAAAAATCAGTTGACTGTAAATACTTGGATGTAAGAACTCTGTTTCATTGTTCTGTGTAACATACACACCACATTGTTTAAATAAACAGACATTCTGTGTTTTAATGCATGTAGCATGCTGTTTGGATTTGGTTATATAGTCTTTGTAGTCCTGTGCAGGTTTGGGTTGGCCCTTTCTCCAGCCTTCCCTTTCCCCAATCTCTGTACCCTCATCCCATCTCAGTTTTCAACCCCTGATATTGCTCCCTCGACTTCAGAGCAGATGGTTTTTGCTCTTCCCACCCACATGAAACACTCACTTTCTTGTCCACCTCTAATGGACTGTTCTTGCCACCTGGGCTGTGCAAGTATTCACTCCAACTGGAACGTGGAAGTCTGGAGGTTTTGAAGTTAGGATCCACATATAAGACTGCCAACAGAGAGAATTGCCCGTTCCCCCACATTCTTGCCACCATTGTTGCCCTTTTATTTTCTTCTACATTTATTTATGTCCCCTCCCCCCCGTACACGCAGTGCATTTATGTACACGTGCCACCGTGTACTTCTGGAGGTCAGAGGATAATTTACTGGAGTTGGTTTTCTCCCCCTACCATGTGGACCATGGGGAGCACATTAGGATTGGCAACAAACATTCTTAACTTAATAACCACCTTGCCATCACTTTGGGTTTTCAATAGCCATTGTGACTAGGGTAAGATGTTAGCTAAAAGTAATTTTAGTTTTCCCTTTCTAGATGAGTGATGTGAACCACTTTAAAGTCTTGACTAGCCATTTGTATTCCTTTGAGAACTCTCTGTTTAGATCCATGGTCCTGTTTTTAAGGAATGTTTAGTTTAGCTTCCCTGTGTATTCTCGATATTAGTTCTCTGTCAGATATGTAGCTGGCAAAGATTTTCCCCATTTTGTAGACCGCCTCTCCACTTGGTTGACAGTTTCCTTAGCTTTACAGAAGCGTTTTAATTTCATGAGAGCCCACTTGCTGATTGTTGTCCTATTTCTTGAGTGGCTGGAGTCTAACTTAGAAACTCCTTATCTGTACTGTGGCTGTAATACGCCTCCCACCTTCTCTTTTGCCAGCATCAGTGTTTGCAAGTTTAATATGAAGGCCCCTGATCCGTCTGGAGTTGCTTTTTACGGAGGGTGAGCAATGAGGATCCATTTTCATTCTTCTCCATGTCGACATCCGGTTTTCCAACATTTGTTGAAGGGGCTGTTTTTTTTCAACAGTGGGGTTTGTTGCTGTTGGGTTTTTTTGGGTTTTGTTTGTTTGGCTTTAACATCTCTCTCAAAAGTCAGGTGGATCACTGACTGTGGCAAACTTGGGAAGAAGAGGTAGGTAGATCTCTGTGTTTGAAGCCAACCTGATCTACATAGTGGGCTCCAGGCTAGCCAGTGATATACATATAGAAACTCAGTCTCAAAAGGAGAAAATGAGGTGGATGAACTTGTGTGGTCTTAAATCTAGGTCCCCTGTTCAGTCCCACTGATCCGACGTGGGTTCTGTGGTATACTACTTCGTTCTTTGTTACTATGTCTGTTTTATAACTGAAACCAGGCGTGACACTTAATCATGTATGTGTTCTTTTTGCTCAGAATCTTTGGCTCTCTAGGTCTTTTGTGATTCCATATGAATTTTAGGACTGTTTTCTGGTTCTGTGAAGAAGTGAGAGGGACATTTTCCCAATGTTAATTATTCCAACCCTTGCCCTGAGAAGTTTTGCCGTCTTTTAATGTCTTCCTCAGTTATTTCTTTGGATTTTAAAGTTTTCCCTGTAGATGTCATTCACCCCTGGTCTAGGCTCATTCCGAGGTATTTTGTGGGAATAATTAGCGAGATCCACAAGAGCCCTGAAGAAAAGAGAACAAGGTTTTATTTATTTGGGGAAAAAACTCACAATAAGAGTAGAGAGCCTCAGTCCTCTGTGGGCCCTGGAAGTTGTGAACAGAACTCTGACCACCACTCAAGGGAGAGTGAGCATGCTTTTTGTCTGCGCTTATAGCACCTCAGGCCACGCCCTAATGGGCTGATACCCAAAGGGCTATTGGCTGAATGAATTCCCACAACAGTATTTTACTTTGGTTTCAGGCTGTTGTGAGCAGGAGTGTTTCCTAGTGTGCCTGTCATAGTGGACTGGATAGCTCGTGGTTTCTCCTGCTGATTGGGCCACGTTGCTGAGTGTCGCGCTGAGATTTTCTGTCGGAGTCTTTAGACTCATGGAGATCATCGGCCAGTGAGGACACTTAGACTTCTTTGTTTTCCATTTTTGTTGTCTTTTGAGACAGGGTCTCATTTTGTAGCACTGACAGGCCTGGACCTGGATTTGTAGGACACACTAGCCTCACACTCACAGAGATCTGCCTCCTGAGTCTTGGCTCCTTACATTTGTGTTTCTTGTCTCAGTATTCTAACTAAGACTTTAAATAACACTGTAGTGGCATTTCACTTGTATTTTAATAAATAAAGCTTGCCTGAAGATCAGAGAGTAAAACAACTCCACCGGTCAGCCTTACAGGCCAGGCAGTGGTGGTGTGTGCCTTTAATCCCAGTAGCCACACTAGTTGGCCTTAGAGGGCAGGCACTGGCGGTGCACGCCTTTAATCCCAGCACTGGAGAGGAATATAAAATGGGAAGAGACCTCAACTCAGTTTCCATCTGAGGATTCCTGGAGGCAGCATCGTCATTTTGGATTGAGGTAGAGGTTAAGAGCCTCGGCTGGCTGCTTTGCTTTTCTGATCTTCAGGTTGAGCCCCAATATCTATCTCTGGATTTTTATTATTCATGCTACATAGCATATTGAATAACAGTGGGAAAAGTATACCTGCTCATCTTGTTCTAGTTTTTAGTTGGCGTGCTTGAGTTTGTCTCCATTTACCGTGGTGTTTGCTGTGAGTTTGTCACATACAGCCTCTATTATACAGAGATATGATCCCTCATCCCTAGTCTGTCTAGGGTTTTTATCATGAAAGGATCTATTGGGATGATCATGTGATTTCTGACCTTGAGGCCGTTTATAGTACGCATTTTTTATAGTTTTTTTTTTTTTTTTTTAGTTTTATTGCTCTAACCTGTGTTGAACTATCTTTGCATTGCTAGAATGAAGCCAGTGTGATCATGTGGACATTCCTTTTCTGTGCTCTTGAATTGTTTGTGAATATTTTCTTGCGTGTTTTGTCTGTGTTTGTGGTAGTTTGAAAGAAAATGCCCCAAAGGGCATGGCACTATTAGGAGGTGTGGCTTTGCTGGGGTAGGCATGGTCTTGTTGGAGGAAGTGTGTCACTATGGGGGGGTGGGCTTTGAGATCTCATATATGCTCAGGCCACACCCAGGATCTGGGACCACTTCTTGTTGCCTGCAGAAGATGTAGAACTCTCTGCTACCTCTCCAGCACCAAGTCTGCCTGAAGTCTGCCGCGTCCTGCCCTGACGATAATGGATCTGAACTGTAAGCTGCCCGATTGGATGTTCCCTTTATAAGAATTGCGGTGTTCATGGTGTCTCTTCACAGCAGTAGAAACACTAATCAAGACAATAGTCATCAAGGAAATTACTTAACAATTTTCATTTCATAAAAGACTCATTTTTATTTAAGTATGTGGGCGTTATCTGCCTGCCTCTGTGAATTAAAGTCATGGGCTGCTCTGCCTGCCAAGAATAACAGCTTTTCATCTATGAACACAGTATATTCTTCCATTTATTTATATTTTGTTTCATATTTTCCCAATAATTTACTTTGTATATGTATTAGACATGTTTTGTTAGTTTTATTCTTGTTTTGTTTAGATGGCTTTTGTTCTTGAGACAGGACCTACTTTACTATGTAGCCCTGGCTGCTCTACAATGTACTGTGTAGACCAGGCTACTTTGGAACTCAGAGGTCAACCTGCCTCTGCCTTCTGAGTACTGGCGTTACAGATGTGACCTACCACACCTTGCTAGATTTATTAAGTACTTTTTTAAAATGTAGCTTACAAAAATTTCATCTTCCTGATTATTTATTGGTCTGTGGAACTGTGTTGATTTCCATATATTTATATATACCCAGCAATGTGATCCAGGGCCTCATGAATGCTAGGCAAGCACTCTGTACATTTATGTACAAATCCCCAGCTTCCTCTATGCTTCTCTTCTGTGTGTATTTGCATGTGTGTGTTTGTGTTACTGGGAACTGACTAAAGCCTCATACGTGCTAGATAAACACTCTACTACTGAGCTATATTCATCAATCTTTTTACTTTTTATTTCATTAAATTATGTATTTTCTGTGTAGAGATGTCTTGTCTGCATGTATGTCTGCATACCAGAAGAGGTCATCAGACCCCAGGAGAGTACAGTTATATAGACAGTTGTTAGCTACCATTTGGACACTGGGGATAGAACGTGAGTCCTCTGAAGAACAGCCACTGCTCTTAACCACTGAGCCATCTCTCTAGCCCCTTACTTTTCATTTTGAGCTGTGACTTTTTTCTATCACCAAATGTTGATCTTGAACACTTAAAACCTGTCCTCCTGTCTCACCTCCTATACCACCAGATCCAGCCATCTCTGGTCCTTCCATTGTTTTTGAGACAGAATCTCACTCTGTAGCCATGGCTAACCTGAAACTTGCTGTGTAGACAGGCTGACCTCTAACTCACAGGGATTTTCCTGCCTTTGCTTCTTAAGTGTTGGGATTAAAAGCATGAGCCACCACTCCCAGCCTTAATATTGAGAAGTTCAATGATCCTACAAGGTAATTTTAAAATACGATTGTATCTTATTATTCTATATCAACATAATGAAATCTTAGTCATTTTCTCCCTATTTAAACTTCATAGTATATGTGAAGTTAAGATGAATGACATTTTTTTTTTGTCTGTTTTGCTTTTTGAGACCAGATCACACAGTGTGAGGCTGGCTTTGAACTTGTGATCCTGGTGCTTCCTTTTTTTCAGACCACAGGCTCCACCACACCTAGCAGGCCGTTACTTCGGTTGTTTGAGACTGGGTCTCACACTCATTACATAGTCAAGGATGACTCTGAACTTGTGCTTCCACCTCGCATGTGTTGGGGTTATAGGTGTGAGCTATGGCACTGCCATTGAATCCAGGCTTTCAAGGTTCTGGGAAAGTTCTGTCACTGAGCCGCCTCTCCAGCCTTGTCTGATAAGTTGTTTATGTTTTTTGTTGTTGTTTTTGCTTTTAGGATAGGGTCTCATGCAGCTATGGCTGACCTGAAATGTGCGCTGTAGATCAGGCTGCCCTCAGATTCACAGATAGCCAGCTGCCTCTACCTGCAGAGCACTGGGTCTAAAGGCAGGTGGCACCATGGTGCACTTTCTGTGCTTGGGAGACAAATATTGAAGTTAGAACTTTCTGCACTGACCATGCTCCAAACCCAGACTGTCCTCAGACCAGACACACATCCTGTCCATTCTGCCTTGGAGTTCCAAATCCTCTCTCGCCCAGGACTGTCGGGTCACTATCTCCTGTCTCTAGGTGTTGGACTCCCTTTGTCAGATAAAGTTTCACTTTGCCCAATCCACCATTTGCTGTAATCTCCTGTGCTAAAAAAACAAAAAGCAAAAACAAAAAAACAAAAAAAAAAACCAAAACAACAAACTTGTGCTTCTCGGCTTTGTCTGGTACATCTTGTATTTCAGCCAGAAAGTTCAGACTTTTATAAAAATACCCAATTAAGTAAAACGCTTAGAATCACAGGGTCAAATTATCCAATCATAGTTAATGGAACATTATTATTCTGTAGTATTTTCGTTTTCGCCTATTTCTGCGTAGTATTCAGTAATTTCTGTGGGTGGGGATACAGCTCAATGGTAGGGTCCTTGCCTGTTGTGCACAAGGCCCTGGCTTTGAGCCAGCACTGAAGAAGAAAAGATCCTTGGCTCTTAGAATAGTACTAGTTACTGATGGGCCCCAGAGGGAAGTGGTGAGGCGCCATTTAGGCAGTTGTGGCTTGGGCCAGTGTAACTTAGCTCTTACTCATGATTACACATATACTGAAGTTCTCTGCTTCTCAATTATCTCTTCTACAAAGAAAGAAAAGATAATAGAACAGCAACTTCTTCTGGATCAGCTGGGTGAAGAACTAGCAAAATTTAACCTGTCAATGACGTCTTCAGTTAAGGAAAATTGTGGCGATGGACCTGATGCCAGGGTCTCTGAAAAGAGACCTCACACTGTACCCTTTGGTAATTACTGGGGACACCGTATTTACAGCCCTTCAAGGCAGGACTCCAAGCAGGTGAGTCAAGTGTTGGCGTCAGTTCTGCTGAGATCTTCAAGTTATTTAGACTATCTGAGTGTTTGTAAAGTCTCAGGAGGATTTCTCTGCCTTTTGGTTTCATGGACACTTCTCTATGTAATTTTCCTCTTAAGCACTGCTAAGATTAAAGATTAGTAAACAAGAGCACACCTGTATAAGTTAGGGTGCTGAGTGACGGCGGCAGCTGTCCCTGCTACGTATTTACAGACATGTGTTTTCAAACATGGCTAAATTTGATAGTGTCACGATACTGTCCCTGTAACCTCTCAGGGTGAAATGAGGGTAGTTTCAGTGGTTTTGCTTGTTCATTTGTTTGCTTGCTTGTTTTATCTAATTTGTCTTTGTTTTTAACTTTTGTATCATTCAACGTTATCAAGTTGACAGTCAGGATGGCATAAACGTCACATGAAACTTAGTTTTAATGTTTGTTTGTAAAGATGTGGGTAGCAAATATATGTCTACATTGAATTGTCTTTTTAAATTTTTTATTTTATGTGTATGGGTTCTGCCCGCTATGCTTGCCTGGTGCTGCGTGGGCTGCAAGAGGGCGTCAGATCCCCTGGGACCAGAGTTGTTCAGCTGGTTGTGAGCTGCTGTGTGGGTGCTAGGAGCCAAATCTGGGTCCTCTGCTAGAGCAGCCCAGTGCCCTTAACCACTGAGCAATCTTTCCAGTTCCAGTGGGGCTTTACCGTGAATAAAGCATCCAAGAATTTACTGTGAAGAAGACGTAATTATTTGATTGAGTTTTTGTTTTTACTACTAATTTTATGGGTGGGAATAATTTGTTTGAGATCTGTATAGTAAGTCAGTCAGTAGGATGAGAAATAGATGAAGCTGTAAGATGTACATAGGGGATGGACTTTGTGTCAGGCAGGTGTAGGTGTAACTAAGCCCTTAGGATCTCATGCTCCTTAGAGTAAGTATGGGGACCTCAGTGGAGGGTACAGAGCTTATTAAGAGTGTGGCCCCGATGGCACTGCCACACTGTGTCCTCACCATACACCCGTGGATCTGTTCTGTCCCAGGCTCGGGTGACAGGACCCAGCCCAGCCCCACTGTATCCTCACTCTGTGTCCACAGGGCCTCTGTTGGTCCCAGTCTTGGGTGTTTCAGGGTCAGTAAGACAGATAAGATCCTTACCTGTAGCTTTTTAGGTTTAAGGCTCGGGTTTTGTATTTTAAGGCATTGTAATTACTAATTTCCATTTTGCTTTGGGAAGCTGCTGAGATTTTCTTTATGGTTGGATTTGTGGCTAATTTCCCTTGACCGTTATAAAAGAATGTTAGGTTTCTGCACTGCTGTGGCCACACAGCTAAGAAAAGCAGCTGAAGAGAGGAAAGCTTTCTTTAAGTTTCAGATTCCAGGGCTAAATCGTCGTTGATTGCTTGGCTTCCTGTTTCCAGGCCCGTTGTGAGCAGAATATCATGGCCTTGGTAGCGTGCAATAGGAAAGCATTATTTATTGCCTCTGTGGTCGGAAACAGAACTGTAGGGAAGGGCCAGGTGCCTTCTCTCTTGTGCCTCAGTCCTCAAAAGTGAGAGGCCACTTAGAAAACTTTACTCTCGCCGGGCGATGGTGGCGCACGCCTTTAATCCCAGCACTCGGGAGGCAGAGACAGGCGGATCTCTGTGAGTTCGAGACCAGCCTGGTCTACAGAGCTAGTTCCAGGACAGGCTCCAAAGCCACAGAGAAACCCTGTCTCGAAAAACCAAAAAAAAAAAAAGAAAAAAAAGAAAACTTTACTCTCTGCCCACCTCATTGTTGACAGTCCCCCAAGGGAACCAACCACGGGAACACAAGTCAGATGCAAGAGGCCTGGCGCCAAGTACACACTTTGGGAAGGAGGCACACGAGGGCTCTACTGTTAGCTAATTGAATTTTTAAAATTTCATTTATTATTTGAAATTATCATACATGAATATAATAATATCCACCCTTCTCTCCCTCTTCAGCTCCCCACAAGACCCCTGTCACGTCTCCTTCCCAAGTCCCCACAGGACCCCCAGCACATCTCCTTCCCAACTGCATGTCCTCCTTTTATAATTATTTACTTATTTAATCCACTGAGTCCAGTTAGTGCTGCCCATATGTGCATGGACATGGAGTCATCCACTGGGTATGTGGAGCCTGTCGGTGGCCACATTCCTCAGGAAAGTGACCCTCTCTTTCCCAGCGTCTTTATCTGCCAGGAGCGCCTTGCTACCTGGTGTACACACGTCCTGTGTGCATTACAGTTATAATAGTTGTGCAGTGATCCACACTAACACACTGAGTGTCTCCTGAGGATTCCATTGTTTACTTTCTTTTTGAGAAGTCACCCTGCTGTTTAGCTATTGAGAGGTAATGTACAAGGAAGCATTTGGAAACAGAATCTAGAACAAAGTATAAAAGCAGTTTCTATTTCACCATTGTTTTCAGGATCATTTTTGAGCACTTAAAATATGTTTACAGTAGAAATATATTATAATGTTGACTGTTCCTAGCTGGCCCATAGGGTTTGTTTGTTGTGTGATGTCCATTAACTGTGTCATTTGGAGCAGCACTGCAGTGGTTTCTCTCCTCTGCATACATCAACGTGCTCTGGTTTCCAGGGTTGGAATGCTATCACAGCAGGGGGAGTTCATGGATATGAGGTTTGCCCTGTGCTGGAATTGGGGTGCAAGGAGCTGTGTATCCCTGAGCAGCCCCACACGTCCACAGGAGCTCTGAACTGGGACACTTGAGTTATGAACACTTTTGCTGGGGAGCATGAACTGTGCCAGACAGTGGGGTACTATCATGCTGCTCCAGCGTTGTTTTTGAATACTATTCTCCATAAAACCATCACTGAAAACAGGAGAGAAAGAGCTGTCTAGGGTCTGAAAGAAAGCTGAGTCTGTGACGCAGAGCAGTACTGTGGGATTTGTTTGGATGTTTGCACAGAGTGTATTTTCAGTGACTGGCCCCTCACCACTTCTTACCTAGATCCCCTTAAAACACTGTGAGTCCTAGGATAGGAGTTGGCTTAAACAATCACCTCTTTTGTTGTTGGGTGGGGTCACTTGCCAGGTCTGTTCCAATCCTCCTATATGCTCTCTGGATCAAGTGTTTGCCGGGTTCCGGACACAAAGCCAGATGCTCGTGGGCCAGTTAGAAGACCAAGACGAAGTCATCCACTGCCAGTTTTCTGACAACAGTGATGGAGAGGAGTCAGAGGGCCCCGAGAAGCCTAGAGTGAGGTATGTTACGTAGAGGCCCCATCAGCAGCCATTGCTGCAGCTGTTGGTGTTTGATTCACTGTGCTGTCTCCTCCGTTTATAAAGCAGTGGGGAGTCTCTGCTAAATCAACTGTCTAAGAAATAGTGTTTGAACAGGCCAGTTTTTATTTTTAAAAACGTATTTACTTTATTGTGTTATGTGTGTTAGTGTTTTGCCTCCATGTATGTCTGTGTACCACCTGCCTGGTGCCCGAGGAGGCCAGAAGAGGGTCTCAGATTCCCTTGGACTGAAATCACAGGTGGGTGCTAGCAGCTGTGTGGGTGCTGGGATTCAAGCTGGGTCCTCCACAAAAGCAACAAGGGCTCTCAGCCTTTGAACCACTAGACTTAGGCATCCAGAGACTTTTTTTTTTTTAAAAAATGAAGCGATTTTTTAAATATTTATTTATTATGTATACAATATTCTGTCTGTGTGTATGCCTGAAGGCCAGAAGAGGGCACCAGACCTCATTACAAATGGTTGTGAGCCATCATGTGGTTGCTGGGAATTGAATTTAGGACTTTTGGAAGAGCAGGCAATGCTCTTAACCGCTGAGCCATCTCTCCAGCCTGAATTTTTTTTTTTTACTTTCTGTATTCTGCTACAATGGCTGCAAATATTGCATCCAAGATGGAGGTGATCTCTTTATTTGAAAGAATATTGGTAAAATCTGCTTGTTTCATACAATTACCTTTCTAAAACATTCTGTTACCTTTTGGAGGATCTAAGTTGAAAGCCTAGGTTATGCTATCAAGGAAGTTGCCTTTAATTCTAATCTTTTATAAATGTTCTTTTTTAGATCTAGAAGTCATTCATGGGTCAAAAAGCCAGGCTCTGCTTGCTCTCTTGTTGAGTTAAGTGAGAATCGGGATGAAGCACAGAAGTCCTATCTAGGAAATGGAGGTAAGTGTCCTTCCCAGATTGCACAGATGTGGTGGCGGATTTTAACACGGTCCTTTTAGAATTTCCGTGCACTCTCAGGGCCAGCGAGTAGCAGAACTTCCTGTTGATTCCGTATTCTCAGTCGTCCTTTGTCTTTTCAAGACATTTATGCCTTAATAATTTCTTAGGTTTGGTTTTTCTCTGTGTAACTCTGGCTGTCCTGGCACTCAGTCTGTAGACCAGGCTGGCCTCGAACTTAGAGGCCTCTGCTTCCGAGTACTGGGATTAAAGGTGTGTGCCACCACACCTGGCTTTCCTTAATTTTTTTAAAACATGGGTGTACTGGTGCACCTGAAGTCTCAGCACTTAGTCCCCTGAGGCAGGAAGATTCAGAGTTTGAAGTAACCCTGGATTACTTAATGAGCCCCGTCTCAAAAACAAAAATGGTTTCTACCAACCAGTTCTGGTTGGAGACACATAAACTCTTCAGAACAGAAGTTTAAGTCTGGACTTGCTCTGATCTGCGTTGTATTGCTGACTACCCTGAAGTCACTGTAGGTAATCTGCTAGGAGTCTGTCCACTTGGCATCCTACTAGTGATCCACCATGAAGCCTAATTAGTGCTGCAGCAATGCTTTAGAAAAAAGTGATGGAATTTTATACATTTTAAAATCAGTTATGCCCTGTGTGTATATATATAAAAACAGTAATAATCAAAGAGAAAGAAACTGAATTTGAGAGGCAGTGACACAGGCATTGAAGGGGTTGAAGGAAGGGGAAGGGGGGAATATGTAATTACATTTTTTTTTTTTTTTTGGTTTTTCAAGACAGGGTTTCTCTGTGGTTTTGGAGCCTGTCCTGGAACTAGCTCTTGTAGACCAGGCTGGTCTCGAACTCACAGAGATCCGCCTGCCTCTGCCTCCCAAGTGCTGGGATTAAAGGCGTGCGCCACCATCGCCCGGCCTGTAATTATATTTTAATTAAATTTTTAAAATGAGAAATTATGTAGCAAAAGTTCTACAAGGATTTAAAGCCACGTGTGTCTGTGTGTGGGCATGCACACATAAGCACATAGGATTTAAAGCCCATGTGTGTCTGTGTGTGGGCATGCACACATAAGCACAAATGCCTATAGAGGTCAGAGTGTCGGATCCTCTGCAGCTGAAGTTACAGTGTGAGCTACCCAGTGTGGATGCCAGGAACCGAACCCAGGTCCTCTGCAGGAGCAGCATGTGCTCTTGACTTCTGAGCCATTCTCCAGCTAAGCTAAGATATTTTAACTTACCTCTTTATGCTCTTTATGAACTGTAAGTGGGTTAATACACAAAAGTAAGATTATAGAGAATTTAACATGAAAAATATCAAATTATGAAATGACATCTTTTAAAGAGCCTATGCTTATAATTCTTACCAAAATTAGATATGAATAAAACTAAGAAATAATAAAGATATGTGCTAGTCAAGTACCATCCTTGAGTCATGTGTTACTCTCAGTCTGTAGCCACAAAAGGAACTTGGGTAGAATGTGCATGAGTGTATGCCTAGTTCCTTTCTTGAAAGGCTGTTTATGAATATGAAGTAACCCGAACAAAAACAGCTTTGTGTTCTGTTCAGGACACTGACTTATTGTACTGGAGCACACTCTTGAAGAGCAATGTAGGTGTAATTTTCTGTCCCTTCTGCCAGCTCCCAAGTCATGACATGGAGGCTTATTATTGATTATGAAAGCTGAGCCAGTAGCTTAGGTTTGTTTGTAACTAGCTCTTATAACTTAAATGAACCCATTTCTATTAATTTACTTTCTGCCTTGTGATTTTATCACCTTTACCCTATACTGCCCATGCTGCTTTCCTGCTTCCTCTGTCTCTGGCTGGAGACTCTCTGCATCTCTTCCCTTCTTCTTTCCAGGGTCCTCTCTGCCCTGAAAGTCCTGCCTAGCTCTTGACCATTCAGCTTTTTTTTTTTTTTTAGATATTTATTTATTATGTATACAATATTCTGTCTATGTGTATGTCTGCAGGCCAGAAGAGGGCACCAGACCTCATTACAGATGGTTGTGAGTCACCATGTGGTTGCCAGGAATTGAACTCAGGACCTTTGGAAGAGCAGGCAATGCTCTTAACCACTGAGCCATCTCTCCAGCCCGACCATTCAGCTTGTTATTAAACCAATCTGAGTGACAAATCTTCACAGTATATAAAAAGATTATTCAGCAACATTTTCCCCTATTGTCTAGATAAAAAAAGAAAGATTTTAACTCTAACATAATAAAACTGTAAATAATAAGAACAGTTATTAGGTAAGAATTACATTTATAATGTCCATTATATTTGGAATATTTGGAGAAAATAATCCATTATTTATTGTATCTTGATGAGTCTAAAGCAGCTCTGTACATAATTAACATTTTATCATAACTAAGGAAAACTGCAACTGTAAGTACCAAGTTTTCAACTCCTTACAAAAACCCAAGAAAGAGGCCAGGTGGTGGTGGCACACATCTTTAATTTCAGCATTCAAGGAGGCAGAGGCAGGTGAATCTCTATGCAGTTGAGACTAGCCTGGTCTACAGAGTGAGTTTTAGGACAGCCTGAGATACACAGAGAAGCTCTGTCTCAAAATAAACAAACAAGAAACCCAAGGATAAAATATTACTTGAGTAAACAGGAAGTACAGCAGCAAGCGACTTCCAAAACTTAAACAAATGACAGAAACAGATGGCTGCCTGGACAGACACCCAAGGTTCCTCTGTAATTTTGGAGTATCCATCTTTGGCCTACAGACCTAGAATATCTGACAGACTTCTCTGTGGAGCAGAAATTTTTAAAGGAGTGTCCTACTCTGTCCTGGCAAAGTTTGACAGTCACCTTTCTTTGTGTTCTACTGGTCCAGTTTGGAGAGTATACTGTCAGCAGTTGAGGCAAGAGCACTTTTTTTTTGCCTAAATGTCTAGCTTTTAGCATAAAAAAGCAAACTCCATATGTAGGTTCTTCGATGCCCATCACCCTTTTTTGAAGTAGATTGGTGCCACCAGGAACAGACATGTCTCATTGTCATATTCTGTAGCTCTTTGAAATATTTGAAGGTCACCTAAAATATATCTCTGTATGACCTTGAAGACATACCTAACATGGCTATAAGTTTGATAGTTATAGAAGACTATTAACCTGTATTTATTACCCTAAGTAGCTTTGAAAGACTAAAATTTTACATAACCTTTTAAAATTA
Organism: Chionomys nivalis; assembly: GCF_950005125.1. Lineage (NCBI taxonomy): Eukaryota > Metazoa > Chordata > Mammalia > Rodentia > Cricetidae > Chionomys > Chionomys nivalis. Next base: position 72,079,602 of record NC_080098.1, on the reverse strand, counting down.
TCGGCATAGGTAAAATCCCTTAAACAAGAGTAGAAACATATATGCTGTATAACAAAGTAACCTTAAATTTGTATCAGTATACAAAAGTCCATACCAGTGTAAAATATTTGAGACTAGTGGCTGTTGAAAAGTAGACTCAACAGTCTACCCTTCAATCTCATCATTTTATACTATATCCCCTTTTGTTCCTTCAGAAAGAGATCTTGAATCTAACTCCTTTGTCTAGTTTTTCCTGACTATGACCAATAACAACTTATACCAACCCCCTTAAATGATGTTGAGCATCTGTAACTCATTGAATGACCAAAAGTTATCGGCTGTTCAGCTTTTTATTAAACCAATCCAAGTGACAAATCTTCACAGTGTACAAAAAGATTATTCCACAACAGAGTAAGCTAAAGACTACATTCTCTGCTTACAACAAAATAGAGGTTCATAGGAAAACACTCACTTTTCTCTTCACCTGGAGATCTCATCTCTAACTCAAGTGACTTTAGTTAAAGGGAATAAAAACTATTCTTCCAACCTTATGGGACATGATAAAAATATATACATATATATGTGTGTGTGTGTGTATAAGGGTATATATTTTAAATTAAAAACTTCCTGTAAGACAGAAGCTTAGATCTCAATTGCTGTACATTGTTCCTGTTTTCATTCTCTTCTTGTTTGCCCTTCTGCTACCTCTTTGAGATTATAGAGAATATGAGAATAGCCCCCCAAGCTTATTTGACCACTTTGTCTCCAGTTGGTGGAACTCTCTGGGAAGGATTAGGAGGCATGACCCTGATGGAGGAGATGTGTTAGTGGGGATAGGTTTTGAGGTTTCAAAAGACTCACATCATTCCCAGTGTGTTCTCTCTGCTTTATCATTGTGGGTCAGAATGTGAGCTCTCAGCTGTTCCTGCCATCATGGACTCTAACCCCTGAAACTGTAAGCCAAATAAATGCTATCTTATATAATTTGCCTTGGTCATGATGTTTTTTTACAGCAATAGAAAAGTAACTAAGACACTCTAAATTGCTTTTGTTCTGTTTTTGTTTTAAAATTCTACTTCAGTTAAAATATTTTAAACACAGGGATTTTTTTTTGTGTCTTTGATTTTAAAGATTTGAAGATGGAATGTCTACAGGACAGTCAAGAGTTAAATATGCAAAAATTAAGGACTTCAGAACTCATACTTAATAAAGCGAAACAAAAAATGAGAGAACTTACAATTAACATCAGAATGAAAGAAGATCTGATCAAAGAGTTAATAAAAACAGGTAATGGTGTCTTGTGCTTGTGTGAGAAAGAAAAGTATCTGAGATTGCCCTGATGTGGTGGCATGAAGCTCACAACCGCCCCTGTACTTGGGTGTGTCTCGCCAGCATGTGCACAAGTTTGTGAGGCCAGGACTTGCCTTGGAATTGCTCTCAATAGTGTTAGCTCTATGTAGATGAATTATGACATTTAGTATGTGGATCTAAAAGGAATATATTTATCTCACCTTTCTTTTATGTACAGCATAGGATTAAACCCAGGACCTAGCTGGACCTCACCTCTATAATCCTAGCACTTTAGAGGATGAGGAGGATGATTTCTGAGTTCAAGGACAATCTAGACCAGCTAGTGAATTCCAGGCCAGTCTGGGCTACAGAGTGACGTCACTCTGAACTACAACAACAGTAATAACAAAACCAAAGCAAAATCAGCTTAGGTGTTTGCATGTGCTGTTCAGTAAGTTGTGCCCTAACAATAATTGTCCCTCCCTCCCTCCCTCCCTCCCTCCCTCCCTCCCTCCCTCCCTCCTTTCCTTTCTTTCTTTTTGGTTTTTTCAAGACAGGGTTTCTCTGTGTTGTTTGGAGATTGTCCTGGAACTCACTCTGTAGACCAGATTGGCCTTGAACTCACAGAAATCTGCTTACTTCTGCCTCCGGAGTGTTGGGATTAAAGGCATGTGCCATCACTGCCCAGTTATTTTTTTTCAATAATGATTTTTAACTATTAGTCACCATTGACTTAAATAGTTCACTTTTAATTTTTTTTCTGTATTGGGTATTGAAACTAGGACTTTGAGCACACCACACAAGTACTCTACCAGTGGGCTATATCCCCAGCCTTATAGTTTATTATTAACATTAAATATTGTACTTTGGATATTTTGTAATTTTATTTCTCTTAAAATGTAAAGATTTGATCTTAAGAGTTATTTTCTTTGATGAGCCAAGCTTTTCTCTCTTGTCCTGTGTCTGACTTTTGTCAGGTTGGGGTGGACACACATCGTAAGGCCGGTTAGGTTCGCCTTAAGGGCAACTCGGGCTCTTTGGTCTTTTTCTTCCCAGTAGTCTAAATGGTCAAACCTGACAACTTTGAACTTCAGTAAAGAATTGAAGGTGAAAGAGACACCATCATTTATTTCTAATTCCTATGCAAAATGACTCTGGTCTCATTTAAGGGAACTGAAGAAAATGTTTCATTGTGTGGGAGTGGGGTGAAGAGCTATGTGTGCCTGCAGTGGCCAGGACAGCCATGGGTGTTCTTCAGTGGCCAGGACAACTGTGGGTGTTCTTCAGTGGCCAGGACAACTGTGGGTGTTCTTCAGTGGCCAGGACAACTGTGGGTGTTCTTCAGTGGCCAGGACAACTGTGGGTGTTCTTCAGTGGCCAGGACAACCATGGGTATTCTGCAGTGGCCAGGATAACTGTGGGTGTTCTGCAGGGGCCAGGACAGCCGTGGGTGTTCTGCCGTGGCCAGAGGACAGCCGTGGGTGTTCTGCAGTGGCCAGGACAGCTGTGGGTGTTCTGCAGGGGCCAGGACAACCGTGGGTGTTCTGCCGTGGCCAGAGGACAACCGTGGGTGTTCTGCCGTGGCCAGAGGACAACCGTGGGTGTTCTGCCGTGGCCAGAGGACAGCCGAGGGTGTTCTTCCAGCACTGTCCACCTAGTTTTTGAGAGTCTCTTTCTGGCTGAAATATACCAAGTAGGCTAGGCTAGCACAAGTATGTGCCTCTACACCTTCTCTCATTACCTGGGTGCTGGCGATTGAGGTCCTCCTGGCAAAGCCAGTACTTTTATCAACCACATAAATTATGCTGAGTCTCAAATCTGTTCCAGCAAGAACATGGCTTCCCTGTTTCCATGTTCTTCATTACAAGCTGTTGTCTAGCTACGGGTCCTTCCTTCTGTTTTCCAAAGTCTGCTTCGTCCCTTATTCTTAGTGACATTCATGCACCATGTCACCCTCACTCTGGCGAGCACAGACATTTCATTAAGTTTGGCTGTGTTCCCTCCGATACCCCGTTAGGAGTGTGGGGAGCTGATCTAGGTTTGGGTTTCAGGATAGTGCTGCTTTCTGCAAGTAGAGACAGTTATTACCTCCTGGAATAAATGAGCTTTAGGAGTGGGATCTTACCCTGGAGCTCACTGAACGCATATGCTTTTGTAGCTGTGTACGTCTGTGAGTGCTTTAACAGAGAAGGCATCCAAGCTTTTATACAGGCAATCTTTTCCCTCATAGACAAATATGGTGTGGGACTTCCCTAACTTTAGTATTCTCAGTGAAGACTTCTCCCAAGCAACACCCATGCCAGTCATTAGTAATGACAGGGACATGGATACTATATCTCATGTATTCCAATATGCTTTTTATACCTTAGTATCTTATGAAATCAGTGTGTGTGTCTTCATTTTGAACCCATAGAGATCTGCCTGTTTCTGCCTTCCCAGTTATTTTAGTGATTGTCTATTGCTGTGAAGAGACACCATGACTAAGGCAGCTCAGAAGAAAGTGTTTAGTGGGGGCTTATAGTTTCAGATGGTGAGTCCATTACTGTTGTGGTGGGGAGCATAGTAGCAGTTGGCACACATGGTGCTGAAGTAGTAGCTGAGAGTTCTCATCCCGGTTTACAAGCTCTCTGCAAACTGGGAATAGTGAGGCTTAGGAAACCTCAAAGCCTACCCCCAGTGACACACCTCCTTCAATAAAGCCTCCCCTCTGAGTCCTTCCCAAACAGTTTCACCAACTGCAAACCAAACATTCAAATACATGAGTCTATGGCTGCATCCATTCAAACCTCCCCAGTGTATGCCTCACACCTCCACAGTGGTGCGGGGGTAGAGGTGTGTACCTCACACCTCCACAGCGGTGCGGGGGTAGAGGTGTGTACCTCACACCTCCACAGCGGTGCGGGGGTAGAGGTGTGTACCTCACACCACTACAGCAATGTGTGTGTGTGGGGGGGTAAAGGTGTGTACTTGGTCAGTGTATCATAAATCCATAGCAGCTCAGCATCTTTTTATGAAAAAACTTGGCCCTATGACTTTTTTTGATTAGTGGTTCATAAAATACTTTTTAAATAATGAATTGACAGCTATCTAAGGTTTGCTAAAGTCTGCAGTAGTCATGTGTGGTTTCTGCCAGCCTGCTAGTTGTATGTATTGTTGTTATGTGCTCATAGAATTTTAGAGTGAGAGAGAAGCTATTTCACTGCTCATTTAGGTTAAGAACTCCACTTTATTAAACGAACACAAGCTGTAAAGTATGTTGCATTGTTTCTGCTAATTTAAGCAGCAGCTGGGATTTTTTCCCCCTTCCAGGCAGGGTTTTTCTATTTAGAGCCTTGGCTGTCCTGGAGCTTGCTTTGTAGACAAGGGTGTCCTCAAACTCACAGAGATCCCCCTGCCTCTGCCTCTGCCTTCTGAGTTCTGGGAGCTGGCAGGAAAGGCGTGCGCCACCATACCCAGCACAACACCTGGGATTTACTGAGAACAACAGAGGAATTCATGGAGCTGGAAAGAACCAAAACACAGTTCAGGCTCAGAAAGTGATCAATTGCAGGACCCATACTGTAGAAAGAAGAGCCGACTCCTGAAGGTTAGCCTCAGGCCCCTCCACTTGCAGCACTGGACACACATACATGCAAAATACATAATTATATGTAAATAAAAATTTAAAATATTTAATTACTGTAATGAAATGAAAACTAGTTAGCTCTGTATTAAAGGATATTTTTAAAAATTAAATTAATTTATCTATTGTGTGTCTGTACATACATACCACAGCATTGATACAGAGAGTCTATTCTTCTGTCGTGGGTTCCCAGGATTGAACTCAGTTTGTCAGGCTTGGCAGCAAGCGTCTTTACCTACTGAGCTATCTTGCTTGCCGTAGATTAAAGGTTTCCTTATGTAGATCTTGATTAAAATAAACCAATTAAAAAGACATAGTAAAGCTGGAAGTGCAGGTCTGAGCAGCGGGCACTCGTGCTGTGCTGGGAGAGAGACTTTGTGGTTTTGTCTGCACTTGACACAGGTAGCTTTCAGGGAATATAAATGGAATGATGTAATATCTGGGATCCAGCTGTGGTGGCGCACACCTTTAATCCTGGCACTCAGGAGGCAGAGACAGGTTGGTCTTTGTGAGTTTGAGACCAACCAGGACTATATAGCAAGATCTAGGCCACCCAGGGCTACATAGTGAGACCTTGTCTCAAAACAACAGCAACAAAATAGTATCTGGGATCCATATTGAGGCAAACTGAAGTGAAAATAGGCTTTCCTGAAATAGCTACCAATACTGACCTCTTAAATCTAAGCAATGGGATACCATCTATTAGTCCTTTATTTTTAATATGTTAAAATAGTTCATAATAAAGTTTTCATTTTCTGGAGACAGGTTCCTGGCTGTACTGGAACTTACTCTGCAGACCAGGCTGGCCTCAAACTTACAGGGATCCACCTGCCTCTGTCTCCCAAATGCTGAGATTGAAGGCATTTGCCATCCCACTTGGCATAATAAAGTTTCTTAAGAAAAATATTCTGCCGGGCAGTGGTGGCGTGTGCCTTTAATATTAACACTTGAGAGGCAGAGGTATGCAGATCACAGTGAGTTCGAGTCCAGCCTGGTCTATAAGACAAATTCCAGGACAGCCATGGCTGTTTTGCAGAGAAACTCTGCCTCGAAGAAGAAAAAAAGCCTAACTGTTGTTTAAATTAGCAGAAAGTATTTCATATTGTTTTTAACTTAAGAAGACATCATGGATAGTAAAAAGCTAAAGTATCCTTACTAAGAAGAAAAGCCCCTTCTAGGAGCTTTCATTCTTTTAATGTGTGTGGATATTTCACCAGCATGCATGTGTGTACCACATGTGTGCCTGGTACCCACAGAGGCCAGAAGAGGACATTGGATTCCCTGGAACTGGAGCTTGGGTGCTATGTGGGTGCTGGGAAATAAACTTAGGTCTTCAGGAAGAGCAGCCGGTCTCTCTAACTGCTGAGCCACTTCTCTGGTCTTCTCATCTCTTAGATAAAGCTCTGCACTAGCAAACCTCAGCTGCAAATTTGGAAGATAGAAACAACTTGCTGGTGCTGAAGAGCCCTGGGTTTGCTTCCCAGCACTCACATGGGGCGGCTCATAAACCATTCCCCACTCCAGCTGCAGACGACTGGACAGCCTCTTCTGGCCCCAGTGGGTACCGCATCTACATATACAAATACTCACGTTTGTTCATACATAAAAAATTGATCTCATTAAACATTATAACATTAAAACACAAAGGATAAACTGGTGAAGAGATCAGCTAGAACCGGATGGGGACAGTCATGAAGAGGGCTTGGAGGTCAAGCTGGGTATTTAATGTAACTGCATGTCGTTTTAGAGTAGAGGGCTGGAGCTGTGGTTTGTAATCACTCTTCTTCCTTTGTCTCGGTGAAGGTAACAATGCCAAGTCTGTGAGTAGACAGTATTCTTTGAAGGTAACAAAACTGGAACACGAAGCTGAGCAAGCGAGAGTGGAGCTCACTGAAACCCGAAAGCAGCTGCAGGAGCTGGAGAGCAAAGACCTTTCTGATGTTGCTTTGAAGGTAAAACTACAGAAAGAGTTCCGTAAGAAGATGGACGCTGCCAAGCTCAGAGTTCAGGTGAGTGGCTGACCTCATACGGCCATCCTTCCTTGGGTTTGCTTGGTTTTGTGGTTTGAAACAGTCTCATGTTAGCCTTGGCTGTCCTGGGACTCACTATGTGGACCAGGCTGGCCTCAAACTCAGAGATCTGCTTGCCTGTTTTTCTGAGTGCTAGGATTAAAGGCATGCCCACCATGGCTAGCCAAGCCTTCCTTTCTTAACTCTTGATTCCTACTGGGCTGAGGATGAAGCTCAGGGGTAGAGTCCTTACTTAGTATGTGGGAGACCCTGATTTTGATCTCCGGCAGCACAAAAAGAAAACAAGTCTCGTCTTAGAAGATTCCTGTGTTGAGAGAAATGGGATCCAGTTTTTAGTTTTAAGTCCTCAGAGCTGTATGACATTTCCTTTTGCCTAGTGTGCCCATTACTTTATGTATTTGCAGTCTGGACAGTCTATTTCTTTATGCTGTAAACATTAAATATTGGCATAAAATCATATATAGTAAGACATCAAGGTAGCAGAAATTGTATTCTTTTCTGAAGGACAGAATTTTAAGAGTTGAGGGCTGCATATAAAGGGGAGGTACCAGCGTGACACTTTGTAGACGTTCTTTAGGACCAGGACCGATTGCTTTAAACGTAGCCTTGAGTGCTGCGACTCAGGCTTCATTTCCAAGACCTTTGGATTTGGCTACAACTGTAGGAAGAGTTAAAGCTGCTTTTCCGGGGTTAGGGTGTTGCTTGGTGAGCATGTGTGAGGCTCTAAGTTCAGTTCGGAGGGAACACGCACACCTTATTCAGGAAGAATATTCTGTACAGAAAGGTTTTTATGCAAGGGAGCCATTTCCAAGAACTTTGAAGATTCTAGAATGCCTCTTCCAGTTCTTTTTTTTTTATGTAGTTCGTTTGCTTTGTGTTTTTGAGGCAGGATTTTAGTATGTAGCCAAGACTAGCTTCCACACCATTGTCCTGCCTCAGCCTCTTGAGTGCTTGGATTAAAGGGGTATGTTACCATTTCTAGGTTTTTTTTTTAAATCTACTGTTTCCATATTGTAGAAACATGTTTATATTGTCCGCATTTGTAGATAGAGTTGACTTATAATTGGCCTATTCAGGGCTCTATTACTAGGATGTTTAAGGTAGTACTAGAGACTCAGAAGGAAGGGCTCCTTTGTCTGCTCACCTCTGCATCTCAACAGTGCTAAATCCTGACATACCAGAGGGTGGCAGCGGGCATTTATCTTGTTGAAAATAAAAATGACAGTTCCACTCAAAAAAAAAAAAAAACAAAAAAAACCTAATAAAACTCTGAATAGGTGGAACTTATTTTGCTTTTCCTGTTTTCTGCTGTATACTCTTTTTTACTCACGGTACTGAAAAGGAAAGAAAAAAGGAGCAACTGGACCTCAGAGAAGCACATCTGTTTAAGGAGGGCTGAAACAGAATGTGCCCTTTAGAAGGTCCTGTGCTCTGATGAGTGCAGCCACAGCTGAGGGGTGCGGTGCTGGCTGGTGTTGGTGTTAAGACAGTCTGCTCACTGTCCTCAACGTGCCGTGCGCAAGCCCGATAGAAATAAGTATCTTTAATCACCGCCCTTGGCGATGGAGGTTTTTCCATTACTCACAAAAAAAGAAAGTTAAGTGACTCACCTCAAGTTGCAGAATGTAATACTAGTTTTCAGTACTGTAGTGTGCATCTTAGAATATTGAAATATTAGTGTTTTTATTTCAACAAAACAATTTGTTTCCATTTTAAAACTTAATTTTTAAGGTTGTGAAAATGTTATATTTTCAAAGAGCTATATTCTGCATTCATACTATAATGCTAATGCAGGTGTACTTCTGAGCCTCTGTGGAATAAATGTGGAATACAGTGACAGCCTTACTTGATTTTTAAATAAGCTTGTTATGCTGCACACTAATATTTAATAGTATATGAAAAACACTCAAAATGGTAGCGTTGTTAAGTTTTGTTATTATCGTAGTAAGTGACAGAGCCATCATAATATTGCAGTATGCTGGTGGGACCTGTGTGCACAGTGTTGGGTCGTGATTTGCAATGAAATACAGTCAGTCAGTGCACAACTTTGTTCATCAAGAAATCTTGCATGACCAAGAATGGCAGAAATAGTCTTTTCTAGGGAAGGTCCCCCAATGGCTGTCCAACACCAGGTGGCCAACTCTAACATCATATACATACAAGTAACATTATATAGACTGAGAAGTTGCATTTATATACTTAGGAATACACACACACACACACACACACAAAACAGCAATTAAAGAAGTAGAGACCATCAGTTTGAGAGAGATCAGGAGCATGCAGAGAAGGGGAGGGAATGGAAGGGAGGAAATGATGTGATTATATTTTAATTTCAAGAACTATATATAAGAAAAAGTCTTTAAGGAGCTGGTAAGATGGCACACTGCTATATTCCCAACATTCAGAGATCTGAGGATTGCAAGTTCAAGCCCAACCTGAATTCTTTTCTGTCTGATGTAAACAAGATGTCTTGCATGGAAATAATATTACCTCAGCCTAAAAGCATGCTTTGCAGGGCAAGCCGCAGTCTGACCAGGCTGGTTCATAGACTGACTTGGAATAGCACTGCTGTAAGTTGTACTGTTTCCATGAATATTTGAATCAGAACAAATTGTTTATATTAACAATATTTTGCTATAATGAAGATAATAATTACTTATGACGTATATAATTTATTAATGGCATTTATAAGTTTGTTTGTTTGTTTGTTTGTGAGATAGTCTCTTGCTTTGTAGCCTTGGGTATCCTGGAACTTGCTGTGTAGAACAGGCTGGATTTGAACTTATGGTTGTCTTTTTGTTTTTGCCTTCTGAAGCTAAGATAGCCACCATTCCCTATCCCAGGAGCTTCTCCCAGTGCCATGATACAAGTCTTATATGTGTTGTTTGTTTGACTGGGATTACGTTGTAGCATGCTGGCATCTAATACTGCTATAAACAGTGGAAAACATGAGCATGTTTTAGTGCTGCTAACAGATAACTATAGACATGGTGGGCTTTCAGGGCAGAAGATAGTGCTAGTCAGTCAACTTCTTCAAAGATTGAATGATTCAGGCTACAGTTGAATCAGAAAAATAGGAATGGAATACTGTGTAGTCGTGTACAAAGCAGGAAGTTTTAGACCTCCAGGAGCCATAGAAAAGACATGCATGTCTCCCTACATCTGATGAACATGCCACAAATAATTTGTGTCACAGGACAGGACAAGTAGATATAGAGTCTGGGGTAGCATAATTTTATTTATAAACTCAGTTTTGTGTTCTAATTTTTACTACATATGTGATCATCCTGCCTCAGGCTTTACAGTGCTGAGAGTATAGGTGTGAGCCCCTGTGCATGTGTGTGTTAGAGAGAGGTGTGTGTGTGTGTGTGTGTGTGTGTGTGTATTAGAGAGAGAGAGATGTGTGTGTGTGTGTGAGAGAGAGAGAGAGGAGAGAGGTGTGTGTGTGTGTGTGAGAGAGAGAGAGAGAGAGAGAGAGAGAGAGAGAGAGAGAGAGAGAGAGAGAGAGAGAGAGATACAGTTTACTGAATACACTGCAGGGGTTTGCAGACTATACTAAATATAATACTTCATGCCGTCTGTATTTTAAATTAGACTCATCATAAAAGCAGAAGAGGTGGTTTCCTCTGACTGTCAATACAGGTTTCAGCTTTCTTCGGATATCTGATGAAAATACAGGGTTTTCTTCAATTACAGAGTTAGAAGTAAGAGAATCTAACTCAAACACTTTTAAAAGGAGTGTAGAAAAGTAAGCATGTGTTGATGAGCCTGTCCAAAATAAATGTAAATCCAAGACAGTGGCCACCCTTACCACTGAGGAATGAGAGAAATATGCTTTCTTATTTTGGATTATTCCATGTGATCCCAGGTCTTACAGAAGAAGCAGCAAGATAGTAAGAAGCTAGCCTCACTGTCCATCCAGAATGAGAGGCGTGCCAGCGAGCTGGAGCAGAATGTGGATCACCTGAAATACCAGAAAGTGCAGCTGCAGAGAAGGCTTCGTGAGGAGAGCGAGAAAAAGAAGCACCTGGATGCAGAGATTAAGAGAGATCAGCAAAAAATCAAAGTAATACTGTCCATACTTCCTGCTTAGCATTGTATGAGATGGCAAAGGCTCGGGCTGAAGCCCAGGCTCATTCGGCTGCCCTGTGTAGTGTCTCTGGCCTTGCCTGTGTTTCAGTGATGTCCTCTTTCCTGTAAACCTCTCAGCCATACAGTAAAACCTGTTAATCAACTCTGAGGACTGCCTTGAAGGTTTTGACATCATAAGTTACAATGATAAAAACTCAGATCTTTAAGGATGTCAAAAATGTAAGCTTATAAAGGTCACTTTCTACACGGTACCATTTGTAAAGGACTGCTCATTTTCCTAAGTGCTTTGCCGTACGCTGTTCCTGCTGCTGGGCGGGAGAGTTCAGGTGGAGTGCTAGCATCCCCTTCAAAGTGTGAGTGAGCCAGTCTGCGTACCCGGTGTTCTATGGAGTGGAGAGCTGGAAAGGAACGTGGGCCAGCCTGCGATCTGTAGCCAGGCTGGCATTGTGTTCACCGCCAGCTTTCTCTGCTCCTGCACGAGGTGCGTGGAGAAAAGCATTAGCCCTCCCTGAGTTTGTTTCTTCTTAACTAAAGTTGCCTTCATCAGACTTAGCTCTAGGACTCTGGAAAAGAAGTGGACAATCCTAAAAATACTTCCTAGCTCTGTGTGCCAGACTCTGTTCTGTTGAAACAGCAAACAGAACTCGAGGTTGCAGCATAATTAGAAATGCCCTAGGATTTTTTTAAATGACGACTTATTTCTAGAGTGGTTTTAGAGACTCGGGAAACAAAAGACAATGGCGTCTGTTCCTGCAGCACCCACCTTCCTCCATTGCCAGCACCCCAGATTAGATGTATTCTAACATGAGTTGTAATCTGCCTTCAGGCCATTTCAAAGCCAACACAGAACCTAGTTATGGAACTTACGATGTATTTGCCCATCCTAAATTTTTTGGGGGGTGGAGGGGTCTTTATTATCCCTTTCCGTTTACTTAATATAATATTTAGAGTTCAATTTGATCTTTTTTTAAGTTTTTTTAATTGATATTTATTGAGCTCTACATTTTTCTCTGTTCCCCTCCCTGCCTCCCCACTTCAACCCTCCCCCAAGGTCCCCATGCTCCCAATTTACTCAGGAGATTTTGTCTTTTTCTACTTTCTACCCATGTAGATTAGTTCTATGTAAGTCTCTCTTAGTGTCCGCATTGTTGTTTAAATGCTCTGGGATGGTGGTTTGTAGGCTGGTTTTCTTTGCTTTATTTCTAAACGCCACCTATGAGTGAGTACATGTGATAATTGTCTTTCTGGGTCTGGGTTACCTCACTCAAAATAATGTTTTCTAGCTCCATCCATTTTCCTGCAAAATTCAAGATTTTTTTTTCTGCTGTGTAGTATTCCATAGTGTAAATGTACCACATTTTCTTTATCCATTCTTCGGTTGAGGGGCATTTAGGTTGTTTCCGTGTTCTGGCTATGATAAACAAAGCTGCTATGAACATAGTTGAGCATATGTCCTTGTGGCACGATTGAGCATCCTTTGGAGATATATGTATGTATGTATGTATGTATGTATGTATGTATGTATATCCAAAAGTGGTATTGCTGGGTCTTGAGGAAGGTGGTTTCCTAATTTTCTGAGAAATCACCACACTGACATCCAAAGGAGTTTGTAGTTTGTACCAGCTTGCATTCCTACCAGCAATGCAGAAGTGTTCCCTTTTATTCATAACCTCTCCAGCATAAGTTGTCATCAGTGTTTTTGACCTTGGCCATTCTTACAGGTATAAGATGGAATCTCAGAGTCATTTTATTTGCATTTCTCTGATGACTAAGGATGTTAAACATTTCCTTAAGTGTCTTTCAGCCATTTTAGATTCCTCTGTTGAGAGTTCTCTGTTTAGGTCTGTACTCCATTTTTTTTATTGGATTATGTGTTCTTTTGGTGTCCAATTTCTCGAGTTCTTTGTATATTTTGGAGATCAGACCTCTTTCTGATGTGGGGTTAGTGAAGATCTTTTCCCATTCTATAGGCTGTTGCTTTGTCTTGTTGACCGTGTCCTTTGCTTTACAGAAGCTTCTCAGTTTTAGGAGGTCCCATTTATTAATTGTTTCTCTCAAGGTCTGTGCTGCTGGAGTTATATTTAGGAAGTGGTTCCCTGTGCCAATGCATTCAAGTGTATTTCCTACTTTCTTTTCTATAAGGTTCAGTGTGGCTGGCTTTATGTTGAGGTCTTTGATCCATTTGGATTTGAGTTTTGTGCATAGTGATAGATATGGGTCTGTTTTCATTCTCCTACATGTTGATATCCAGTTATGCCAGCACTGCTTGTTAAATATACTTTCTTTTTTCCATTTGATATTTTTTGCTTCTTTGTCAAAAATCAAATGTTCGAAGATGTGTGGATTGATAGCTGTGTCTTCTATTTGGTTCCATTGGTCCTCCTGTCTGTTCTTATGCCAATACCAGGCTGTTTTCAGTACTGTAGCTCTGTAGTAGAGTTTGAAGTCAGAGATTGTGATGCCTCCAGGAGTTCTTTTATTGTACAGGATTGTTTTGGCTATCCTGCGTTTTTTGCTTTTCCATATGAAGTTGAGTACCATTCTTTTGAGGTCTTTGAAGAATTTTGCTGGGATTTTGATTGGCATTGTATTGAATCTGTCCATCCTAAATTTTTTATTATAATTTTTTATTGGAATATAATTTCTTCACCATACAATGAGCTTTGATATATTGTTAAATTTTATTTTTATTATAATTTTTAAATTTTCATTTTTGCACTTATTTTTGTGTCTGTGTGTGTATAGGTGCCACACAGTGCATGTGTGGAAGTCAGAGGACAAGGTGCAGGAGTCTGTCCTTCCTTCCACTCTCCTCACATCTGAGGAGTTTGTGAGTCAAATTCTTTTTGTCAGGCTTGGTGACAGGCCTACTGAGCCAGCTTGTTAGCCCTGTCAATTTTCATGAAGTATGACAAAATATATATAATATAAAACTTACCATCCAACGCTTATAAATGTTTAATTATGTGGCATTAATTATATTCACAGCGAGGTGCAGCCATCATAGTTGTTTTTTAAACATTGTCAAGACTTCAGAGAGAAACTCCGTAACTGTTAATAGCAGTCCCTGTCCCCCTTTCCTCCAGCTCCCCATAAGCTCTGATGGATCTTGTCTCTGTGAATCTGCATTTTCATGTATTTCTTGTACATGGGATGACCCGTCCCTTGGCATTCGTTGGTGCTGTAGGACCTGTCGGAGCCTCACCCCCCTCACTGTGGCACTGGGTGCAGTGTGTGTGTGTGCCAGCTCCTGAGGCCGAGACAGGGTGGCTTGTCATCAGTTTGAAGCCAGCCTGGGCAAACAGCAAGACCACCGCCCCTCTCCCAACAGGGTTTCTCTGTGTAGACCTGGCTGTCCTGGAACTCTCTCTGTAGACCAGGCTGGCCTTGAACTCACAGAGATACGCCTACCTCTGCCTCCCAAGGGCTGGGATTAGAGGTGTGCGCCACTGTGTCCGGCCTGTTTATTCGTTTCACTTTTACCCGTCAGTGGATGCTGAGGTTGGACTTCCTAGCTGTTGTTCATAAGAACATTGATGTGGTATTGTTGCCTTTTAAATTTACAAGTGTTTAAGTTCCTGAGGAGCTGCCAGTGGCTGGGTTTCTATAGCAATAGCAGCATCATTTTTGCATTCCTACTAGCAACACAGAGTAGATTTTATTTATTTATTTATTTTAAAGATTTTTATTTATTATGTATATAGGTTTCTTCCTTCATGTATCCTGCAATACAGAAGAGGACACCAGATCTTATTACAGATGGTTGTGAGCCACCATGTGGTTGCTGGGAATTGAACTCCGGACCTCTGGAAGAGCAGCCAGTGCTCTATTCCTCTGAGCCATCTCTCCAGCCACCCAGAGTAGATTTTATTATAACATTTTCTGGCCTCGAACTCACAGAGATCTGCCTGCCTCTCCCTCCCGAGTGTTGGGATTAAAGGTGTGCGCCACCACAACCTGGCTCTTTTTATTTATTCTTATACATCACATCCCAAGTGTAGTTTCTTCTCTCTCCACTCCTTCAGCTTCCTCCCCCCAAACACCTCCCTCTCTCCCCCAGATCCACTCCTTCATTTCCCTTCAGAAAAGAGCAGGCCTCTCAAGGATATCAAACAAATCTAGCATAGCAAGTTACAGTAAGACCAGGCACATCCCCTCTTGTTTAGGATTTATGAGGAAAAGGGTCCCAAAGGCAGGCAAAAGAGTCAGAGACAGTCCCCAATTCCACTGCTGGGCGTCTCACAAGAACACCAAGCTATACAACCATAATGTATATACAGAGGGCTTAGCTCAGACCCATGCAGACTCCATGTTCTGGTCTCTGTGAGTCCCTGAGAGCCCTGCAGAGTTGAATCTGTGGACCATATTCTTCTGTCCTTGACTCCTCTGGCTCCTACAGTCTATCCTCTCCCTCGTTTACAGGGCTCCCCTGGCTCTGCCTAACGTTTGCTTGTGGACCCCTGCATCTGCTCGCATCAGCTGCTGGATAAAGCCTCTCTGATAATGACTGCGCTAGGCGCCAGTCCATGAGTATAGCAGGATATCATTAGGAATCGTTGTATTGACTTTGTTTTGTCAGCCTCTGGCTCCTGGCCCTCCAGGCCCTCTCAGGCATGGGCTCCCTCTTGTGGTCTGGGCCTCACTTTGGGCCATTATTGGCCTCTTCCATAAGTTTTGCACCACATTTACCCCAGCAGGACAAGCTGTAGGTTGGAGATTTTGTGGGTGGTAGTCCCGCCACCGGAAGCCTTGCCTGGTTACAGAAGATGGCTGGTTTAGGCTCCACATCCCTCATTCCTAGCAGTCTTCACTAGGGTCAGCTTCACAGATTCCAGGGAGTTTCCACTGCTCTGGGTTCTACATTGGTCTCCTAATGCCTCCCCTGTTCAAATCATCTCTTCCAGTACTCTCTTCCTCCATCCCCTAACCCCGAGACCTAATCCCTCCTGTTCCCATCCCCACCTGCCCCTCCCACCCTTGATATCTTTTCTGTTTCCCCTTCCCAGGGAGATCCATGCATCCCCTCTTGAGCCCTCCTTGTTATTTAGCCTCTCTGGGCCTGTCACATGGATATCCTTTACAGCTAGTATCCACATATAAGTGAGTACATGCCGTGTCATCTTTCTGGGTCTGGGTTACTTCACTCAGGATGATCTTTTCTAGTTCCATCCATTTGCTTGCAAATTTTATGTTATCATTTTTTTTTTTTTTGGCAGCTAAGCAATACTCCATTGTGTAAATGTACTACATTTTATCTGTTCTTCATCTGAGGGGCATCCAGGTTGTTTCTAGTCTGTGGCTCTTATGAATAAAGCTGCTATGAACACACTTGAGTTAGCGTCCCCACTGTAGGATGGAGCGTCCTTTGGGTATACTCCCAAGAGTGGTATAGCTGGGTCTATGAATAGATCGATTCCCAGGATTTTCAGGAACTGCCATACTGATTTTCATAGTGGCTGTACAAGTTTACGCTCCCGCCAGCCATGGAGGAGTGTTCCCTTGCTCCACATCCTCGCTAGCATGAGCTGTCACTTGTGTCTTTGATTAACCATCCTGACAAATGTAAGATGCAATCTCAGAGTTGTTTTGATTTGCATTTCCTTGGTGGCTAAGGATATTGAACATTTCTTTAAGTGTTTCTCAGTCATTTTAGATTCTTCTGCTGAGAATTCTGTTTAAATCTGTACTCCATTATCTGGTTTGTTGATGTCTAGTTTATTGAGTTCTTTATATATATTGGGAAGTAGCACTCTTTCAGATGTGGGGTTGGTGAATATGACATTTTCCCACATGGACCTACTATATTTGGATGTCTCCTGCTTCCCCCTGCTATCCCTTTATCCCCCTCTCACTCCTGTTAATCCCTTTCTCTTCTAATCCCACTTCACTCCCCTTCATTTTCCTCTTTTATTTATTTTGCTGTTGCCCACTGCTCATTTGAGTTGTGTACAGGAGCGTGTATTCCTTACCAGCAGCTATACCACTGCAGAGTGTGTTCTCCCTCCCCTGTCAACTGCTCACAAATCCTTGTTGCGGGGAGGGGGCCATGAGTCCTGCCCCTTTCCATGGCAGGGTGTTGAAAGGCCCAGTCATATGGGGTATAATGCTATTCTGTTTTTCTATTTTGAGGCAAGGTCTCATATAATTCAGCCTGGCCTCCAACTCACTATATAACCAAAGATGGCTTTGATGAACATCCGATCATATAGGCTCCTCTCCCTGCGTGCTGGGATTCCAGGCTTGCACAGCCTTGCCCCGTTTATGTGGTGCTGGGACTGAACCCAGGACTTCTGCCTCCTAGACAGGACTTGTACCAGTTGAGCTGCGCCCTCATCATATCCCTGCAATGTTTTTGATGTCAAGTCCAAGGCCATGAAGAACTTAGCCTGTATTTGCTCACAGAAGCTGTATGGTTATAGCTTATACAGTCAGCTTGTTAATCTGTTTGGTGTTGGTTTTCATATATGATGTGATGCACGGGCCTGGCTTCATTCATTTGCATGTAGAATTATACTTGTACCAGCAAGGGTACAAAGCTAGATGGGTGAGTCCAGACTTCTGATGGCAGATGACTGACGGCAGCTAACAAATGGTGTACTTAAAGAAAGCTGGATCTAATGACTCAGGCTTGGAATTCCCACATTCAAGGGGCTGAGGCAGGGGGATTGCAAATTCAAGGTCAAAATAGGCTATATCTTGAGATCCTGCCTCCAAAAACTTGGCCCCCGGACTAGAGATTGGGAAGAGTAAAGGAACAAGGTAGCCCAGCATCCTCAATCCTGGGTCCCAGGGCTAGGGAGGGGCAGAAGACCGCACTCGGGGTGAGTGTCAGAACAGAGGGGAACCCAGAGGGAGAAGTAAAAAGAAGGGGTGTGAGATAATGGCGCAGCTGAGGTGGAAGGCAGAGGCCAGACACCCAGAATAGCTCAGCACCTGGGAGGTAACAGCCTATCAGAAGACGGGGAGGGGAGTGAACAGGGCAAACCCATCTGGTCTGCTGAATGCAGTTAGAGATTATTTGGGGGAGAGGGGCGGCGGTGAGCATGAAGGAGAGAGAGAATCAATCACTGGCTGTGCTCAGGTGCTGACCCTGACTGTTGAAGTCTGCATATGAGCGCGGGTGCTGGGCTTGCTCTGTATGGTCCCTCCTATAGCCTAGCATGGGTGCTGAGCCTGTCTGTGGGCCACTGGGCTCTCTGGCTTAGGTCACATCCCCACCTCATGGAAGACTGTGTGGTTGAAAGTTTCCCTCTTTACTTAGAGGTATTCTCCAGCTCAGATCTCAGAATACAGCCCTGTGACATTTGTTTTGGATTTTCGGAGTGAGACATCCCAGGAGGGACTGTTGCCTCTAACTTGTCCGTGCTGTTTGAGTGCTGAGAAGAGAGGGTTTTCCTGGTTTCCTTTCCTCTGCCAGTGTAGTCTGCTGCAAGCACCTCCTCTCCCTCCCCCCTCTCCCTTCCTCTCCCTCCTTTCTTCCTCCTCCCTCCACACCCTCAGTCCTATAGAACTACCTTGCCTTTGTCCTGCTCTGTCATTCTGTAGGCTGCAGTTGTCCTTAACCAGCCAGGGACAGGCCCTCTCAGACAGACTCCCCACTTTTCTCCTCTCATCTGTTTTCCAAACTTCCCTTTCTTTCTTTGCTGCTGAAAATGGTGTTTGCCATCGCCTACCACCTTGGAGGGCAGTGTCCTCCAGCTGTCCCTGGAGCAGGTTCTAGAGGGCAGCTTGAGAGTGGGTGTTACTGCCATCTTCCGGAATGTCGGTTGCCAGTTTGTAGTGTTTCTAATTCTGTCTCTGCTGTAAGCAACTCAGGGTCTTGGTCTCTGTTCTTGCATCCATATAAGGATCAGGCCTGCCTGTCAGACTGTGCTTTGGGGGTTTCACGTAACACAGGCCAACGCTTACCTCAGACATAGTGCTGTCTAAATCCATGCTGTAACCTGCTGAAATGAAAGTCTGCCTACAGCTTGAACTTTTACACTCTGCAGTAATTGTTCAGTGTAGGTATTCCAGGACAAGAAACAGATGACTCCAAGTGTAGTAAGATTATATTCATTCCTGTAAAACAAAGACCATGCTCAGTCCAAAAGGAGGTAACTTAGTCTGTCTGTCCACTTCATACTTGTCTAAACCATTTCCAGAGCATAGAATGGCTTGTTCACAGGCTCGTCTTCCCTGCTTTGTCTTAGCTGCACTAGACTGGGAACTCAGGGTCTTTTATGGATGAGGCTTGCACTGGCCACCTGAGCTGCATCCCTGTGATGAAGATTTGGCTTTTGCTTGGCTTTGAGACAGAGTGTGTTTCTGTCAGTCAGGCTGGCCTACACCATACTGAGCTTTTGCAAAGAAATATGGGAGAATGTCTAAAATTATGGATTGTGCTGTGGTGCTGGGCTTTATTAGTTATACTCACCTGTTTCCTTCTTACATGGAGTTTACAGTAGTCCTGTTTCCGTGCTGTCTCTGCAAGGGACAAATGTAGCAAGCTTTTTTGTTGGACTCTCTTTGGACGGCCAGCCCAAAAGTACGGCATAGAAACTTGGATTTAATTATGAAGGCTTAGTCTTACCTTAGGCTTGCCCCAATAGCTCTTATAACTTAAACTATTCTGCATTCTACCAAGCGATGTCTTTACCTCTTCTCATTTCTGTGTGTTCAACTTGTTCTGTATCTCTTGGTATCTTCTTCATGCCCAGATTCTTTTCAGTTTTTCTCTGCCTGGAAATCCTGTCTATGTCTGTTGCCTAGATACTGGCCATTCAGCTTTGTAGACAAGTTTCTGTCCCACCTGGCTCCACAGCAGTTCAGTCCCAAAGAAACACACAGAGGTTTGTATTAATTATAAACTGTTTGGGATGTTAGCTCAGGCGAC